>NC_133397.1:101760071-102415107 GCF_047511655.1 Castor canadensis | reverse complement strand
TAATGTTGTGAAAATGGCTATACTACTGAAAGCAATCTACAGATTCAATGCAATTCCCATCAAAATTCCAACATCAATCTTTGCAGAAATGGAAAAATTAATCCTACAACATAATTCAAAACATAAAAGGACCCTGAATAGCAAAAGTGGAAAGAGTAATGCTGGAGGTATCATAATACTGGACTTCAAATTATACTGCAGGGACAGTAACAAAAACAGCAATAATGTGACAGTAAGAAAGGCCAATGGAAAAGAATAGAGGACACAGAAGTAAACACACTGAGCAAAGAGCCATCTAATTTCTGACAAAGGAACCAAAAACATACAATGCAGAGAGGACAGCATCTTTACACATGGCACTGGAAAGAATGGGTATCTACATGCAGAAGACCGAACTGTCCAGTGATCACTCCCCTATACAAAAGTCATTTTAAAATGGATCAAAGATCTTAATGTAATACTTGAAACTACTACAGGAAAACACAGGGAAAATGCTGGAAGATGTAGGCATAAGCTATTATTTTCAAATAGAACTTCAATTGCCCAGGAAATAAGAGCAAGAGCAGACATGTACATCAAAGGAAACAATTATCAGAATCAAGAGAATCCCATAGAATGGGGGAATCCTTCCAGCTAGTCAACAACATAAAAGAGTTCTACCTGGACATACGAAGATCTCAAAAAATTAAACAGCAAAGAATCTAATTAATAAATGGGCAAATGAACTAGATAGACACTTCTCAGGAGAAGTACAAATGAGTAATTAATACAGCAGAAATGTTCAACATCTTTACCCTTTAGGGTAAATGCAAATGAAAACTACAGTGAGATTCCATTCGCTCTAGTCACAATGGCAAACATCAAGAAAACAAGCAACGGCTCATGGCTAGTGAGTATGTGGGGGAAAGGAACCCATATACACTGTTGGTGGGATTGCAAACAAGGGCAGCCACTTTGGAAATAGTAAGGAGGGTTAAAAAAAAAAAAAAAAAAAACCCAAACCCAACCAAGAATAGACCTGCCTCCTTCATGTCCCTCTCTCAGGATCAGGAACTCCAGGGGCATAGGTCCAAGGCATCCTCCTTCGTGAGGAATTAAATTTCCCTCCCTGTTTCTTTCCTCTGGAAATCTCCCAGGCCAACATTGCTGTTCACCCTCTGCCTTTAGGACACGCTTTTTACTATCCAGACTTTCTTTCCTTTTTGCACTGTTGGTTAAAGTCCAGGTAGATTTCAGGAGTCTTCTATTTGTCTTTTCTCTCTCCCCAGCCTATCAGGAATTAGAACAAGCCTCTCCAGTTTGGGAGTGCCCCTTAATTTTTGGTTCCACCACCTTTGGCCTCTGTGGGTCCAAAAGAAGAGAAAATTCCCCGTTTGTTATCTGTTCTATGTTTGGATGTTGTGTGTAACATGGCTTTATGTTCCATCTGAAAGCACTTTTGGAAAAACTTGGAGGCCGCAGACACCTCAGGAGGGGGTGGGGAAATGCTGCCATGTGGCAGGGGCCACCACGCCTCCCCCAGTAGCCCAACTCCACAGGGGCATCTCCGCTGCCATGATGACAACAGGAGGGCAGCCATGAGGTCTGTGCCATCCTGTTACCCCCTAAGGAGTATTGCAATTAATCTATGGCTAAAAGCAAGTTTAAAAAAAAAAAAATCAAAGGTCACATGTTTCTCTCATATGTGGAAGCTAGACCTCTAAGTTAAATGTATATATAGAAACATATATGATCAAACATATATACATGTATATATGTATGCATATAGTGACAGAACAAAATTCTATTAGTGAGGGGGCTATCGGAGGTGGGAAAGATAAAGAAAGAAAAGTATTGAAACACCCAGCTATATGTAAATATAATATAACGCACTGTACAGGAAGCTGTTGAATATTAGGGGAGCATGGTGGTAGACAGTGAGTGAGTAATGGAGGGGATGGAGTTAATTTAAAAAGCACAATATATACAGACCCAAAGTACCAAGGTGAAACCCCCTTGGACTATCGATATACACTTAATTAAGAAAATGAAGGGCAGGAGGGAAAAGTAAATCTTTTCCTGTGGTGGTGGGTACCAGTCAGGGGTGGAGGCTGGGCACAAGGGAAGGAGGAAGGAGGGTGTATATGTATTTGTATCCACATATGAGAACAGAAGAATGAAACCTGCTGAGATTGTTCTAAGAAAGGGAGGGAGGAGGGAAGAGGCAGAATATGATGGGGGCGGGGGTGGGGGGTTAAATCCAACTAAGATATATTTTAAACGCATATAAAAATATCACAGTATATCCTCCTGTACAACTAGTATATGCTAATACAATCATAAATAAAATTATTATTTTACAAATATAAAAAAAATCAATGGCTAAAAGGTCTGTCTGAGGGTACTCTAAATCAATATACTTGCTTTACATGTGCTGTTTTTGTAAATATGCAAAGGCTGCATTAAAGAAAATCAGTTATCTCAATCAGGTCTAAGTAAAACCAGGCATTCAAGGAATTAACTCTTAGATTAGGGACCAAGGAAAAAGTTGGCTGTTTTAGAACTCCAGCGGCTGTTTTGACTGCCTAAATGGGCACTTGTAAATGGGACTTAAAGTTTGTTTTTGAATTTTATTAAAAACGTTCTTGTCTAAGGTCTAATTTCTATAACAGTTTTTCAAATAAACATTTTTTTAATCAAGCAAATAGACGTGTCGATTGCTAGATTGTTTTTCAGTATTTCAACCATGTCTACTAAGTCTTTTGTCATTACGGTTTTGATCCTTCTGGGAACATTTACAATCAAGCCCACCAATGACCGTGTTTCCTGCTCACAGGTCCTCTTCCTTTGGGAATCTCCTTCCTTGTTCTCTTTCCCGTAGAGAGAGTAGCCAGGGCCTGTACAAGGTCCAGGAAGTGAATCCTTGAACACAGGAAACTGGTTTCCAGGCATCCGGCAGAAAAAAGAAAGAAAGAAAGAAAGCCACCATTGGTTTTCTAGCCCAATATGCAAAAGAGGAGAGAGGAGCCAGATTCACCAAGTGTGCTCTTCAACGTCTTGCACTGGGAAACAAGCTTGGGATGGTGTATGCATATTGCATTTATTTTCACTGTGGTGGCCTTTCCTAGAGATCAGAATGTGGAAAACACCTGATTTCCCTGAGAACTCCAAAGCGAGGGTCCTAGAGTGGGGTGGGGGGGGGAAGGGGGGCAAAAAAGAAGGTAAAGCCTGCATTGGCCGGGAATCGAACCCGGGTCTCCCGCGTGGGAGGCGAGAATTCTACCATTGAACCACCAATGCCCCACCGCCACTTTCCTTTAGAATGTTTTTAGAAAAGGTATCCAATCACTCACCTGTCCAGACCTAAAATTCAAATGCGTCATAAAAACAAAATGGTTTCATTAACATTTCCCTAGACTTCAAAGCTGTGGCTTTGAAGAAAACCATCTCACTGGAACCAGCCAACTTCTATTTCTGTTGTTCTTCTGTTGCTGGTTTGCTTGCTCGTTCTTATTGTTTTCTTTTGTATTTTGCCTTTCTGAGGATCCCACTCACCGCCTTGGACAAGATTTCACTCCAGGAATTCTTCTTCTACTCCAGGAGTCCGGTTCAGGGATGAGCCCTGCGATGGGGAAGCCCCGGTGATGGCGCAGGAATTCCACATGGCAGCGGACGCTTCTCGGCCCATTCCCTGGGCGACAGCGAGTAAAGAAGGGAAAGAGTGAGGCGAGGGCCGGCTTCTGAAGCAGGCGACGAACAGCGCGGGTCAAGGCTGTAGGGCGCCTAAGGACCCCGTCGCATGGGTTTCCAACGTGCCAAGTGCACGGGGCACCGCCCACGTCTCCAGGTAATCCGAGGCTTTGCAGCTCAGCGGGCGCCCTGCGAGGCCGGCGGGCGGGCTCTGGGGGAGTGGCGCGCAGTGACCACCCTCCCTGTATGTCCTGAATCAGGATGACGCTCGAGTCTCTGTGGCGCAATCGGTTAGCGCGTTCGGCTGTTAACCGAAAGGTTGGTGGTTCAAGCCCACCCAGGGACGTCTGGTGTTGTCCTTTTTAATCCTTCCTGCCCACATTGTGAAAACATCTTCTAGCTCATTCAGGTCTCTTTTTTCTTGGTCTTTTGGCTATGCAGAACAGGATCGCATTGGAGTCTTTCAAATCGTCATCTCTTGACATTCCTGGATTGAAGATTCCATCAGCACTAACCCTGAGATAGATCGGGGAGAAGAAAATCCAGGGAACGCACCACCTGGCCTTCTTCGGGTCTCCAGGCTGTAATCTTTCTGCTTTCTTTTTTCCAACATTCGGAGTCCCTTCCTGTTTGCTTTATGTGCATTTTCCTGGACAGGAAGAATAGAGAAACGTACACCCATTTCATCTTGTCAACGTAGGCCATTTATTTCCTTTTCTTTGTCTTATTCCTCCACTTAGAATGCTCATGGGAAACCGCAGTGGCCTTCTGTTGTTATCAATCTTAGTGGAAGACCTTCTGTTTTTGTTTCTTTGCTTTTTTTTTTTTTTTTTTTGGTAACTATTTTTTTATGCAGTGGTGGAAATTTCTTGCTCCTCCCCTTTTCCGAGCGGTTTTGTCACGAATGGGCACTGAAATTGTATCAATGCTTTTTCTTCATCAGTAGTAGACTAATTCATGTCATTATCTTTCTGGGGACTTTTCAAATTTTGAAAATACCCTTGTATCCTGAGATAACACCCAGTTGTTCATAGCTTACAGCTCCTTTCATACGTTGCTGAAATCTATTTGCTAACCTTTGCTTATGATTTTTTTCACCAATGCTCATGAGAGATATTTTGTCTGTAGTTTTCTTTATTATTTATTCTGTTTTTGTTGCCTGGTTTTGGAATCATGGCAATCATAGCTTCAGAGAAACCGTAGTAGGGAGGAGGACCAAAAGAGAAACAGACAGGATGTGTTCTGATAATGAGGCAGGGGGGAGGTATGGCAAAGCAGAGAGATAAAGCTTAAAAAATTGAAACATGAAGAAGGTCACATAGCACTGGGGGAATGAACTAGCCAATGAAGTCACATGCAGCCATATGTGGGTTGAGCTTTGCTTTTTGCTTCTGTAACCTGCTTGCAAGGGTATATAAGGGGAGAACTCTTTGTTCTCAGGGCTCAGCCTTTGGACAGGAGTTCCCTGAGTCTGTGCCGGCACAGTAAAACACTACTTCCTGCTACACTGCCTCAGTGTCCCTTGAGATTCCTGCAACAAAACAATTGGGAAGCGTTCTCTCCTCCCCGATTTTCTGGAAGAGATTGTGTAGAATCGATGTAAATTCTGCCTTAAACAGTGGCAGAATTTCTCCAGCGAAACCA
Source organism: Castor canadensis (assembly GCF_047511655.1). Lineage (NCBI taxonomy): Eukaryota > Metazoa > Chordata > Mammalia > Rodentia > Castoridae > Castor > Castor canadensis. Next base: position 102,409,794 of record NC_133397.1, on the reverse strand, counting down.
GCTGGAGCTGGAGGTTATTTTCATGGATTTTTAAAAAAGGACTCCAACTTCCCTACCGGTTGTAAGATCAAGAGATCAAAAGGTCTGCTTTGCAGTGGGTGCGATATGGTCTTTTCTACTTGGAAGCAATAGGTCCAATTCATCTGGGTTGTCGAATTTGTGTGTATATAGTTTTTCACACTTTGCCTTATTATCTTTTCAATATTGGGAAGACTGCGGGACTGTAGACTGTTTCATTTCTGGTTCCTGCAATTTGTGTCTTTTCTTCTTTGTTTTCCAACTCTTTGAAGTTTTTGCTTCTTTGGTTTTCTCTAATGTTTTTCTGTTTTCACGACCATGGATTGCTGCTCTTAGCTTACTTCCCTCCTTCTGTTTTTGTTTGTTTGCCATACTGGGGTTTGAACTCAGGGCCTACACCTTGAGCCATTCCACCAGCGCTTTTTTGTGTTGGGTTTTTTTCGAGATAGGGTCTCGCGAACATTTGGTTTCTTCTCTTCACCCATTTCTTTCTCTTTTGAGGTCAGAGCTTGACTAAGACCTTTTTCTGTTTTCTAACACGAGCCTTGGATTCCCGTCAGCACTGCGCTCGCTGCTTCTCACTACATGTTCAATGGTTTATTTTCATCACACCCTTAAAAACAGAAATGCCAAATCATCGCCTTTGCTGTGGTCCAAGACCACGGCAGGATTAAACTCTCGGGCTTCAACTGATTCTAACAGAATAAGCAAGAGCGACAGGACGCCGAGCGTCTTGCCAGGACAGGAGGAGGCACTGAGGGAAGGGGCTCGGGAAAGAGCATACAGCTGCTTTGAGTGGAGGGAGGCAGGGAGGTGCTACGGTCCTGCGTGGAGTGGGGGAGACATCGTTTATCAGGAGCTCAGACACTGATCGCCGACGCCCGGACAAAGGCCTTGGGGGGCGCATTCTGCAACCCACGGGTGCGGCGCCCACACTCCTGCTCTGCACGGTCCCCGGCGGAGCAGCACCGCACACACATGCGCTGGGTGCTGGAGCTAGAGCCTTGCCAGGGGCGGGGACCCCAAGCAGAGCCGACCCGGGGTGGCGGAACCCCAGTGCGCCTCAGCTGGCGGACCTCAGGTCACCTTTGGCTCCTGACTCCTAACCTTTCGTCCATCCGTCAAATCTCTACAAGCTGACAGATATCAGGGGTCCGAAAACCGAGAGGTTCTTTCCTTCGCGACCCACTGGGCTACTTCGCACCTGAGCAGCGAAGGTTGGTTTGCGCATCAAGGAAACAGAAACTGAAAAAGTTAAGTCTGCTTCACTGGAGCGCGAGTCACAGACGCGTAGATGGAGAGTGTCGCCTTCCAATACGGGAGGAAGAGAAGCCCTGACGCGTGTCACTGTCAGCAGAGTACTTTTAGCCAGCTCGCAGGTCGAGAAGCAGGATTCTGCTCCTGGCCCGCCGAGAGCAGCCTGGCCACCTACCCGATATCCCAGGGAGCACGACTGGACTTTGGCACACATGGTGCTGAAGCCAGACTGGAAAGGAATCCACAGCATCGCCCAGACTAGGACGGGTGAGAGGTGGGGATCGGCGCGGCAGTGGCTCCATCAGCCTTGGCTCCCCAGGAAGCGCCTCCCTTCGTGGTCGCCGAGCATAGAGGTAACCTTTTCTTTTAGTGTTGTCTCCACCATGACGGAAAGTAGCTCGCGTAGCTCCCTGGTAGTCTAGTGGTTAGGATTCGGCGCTTTCACCGCCGCGGCCCGGGTTCGATTCCCGGTCAGGGAAGGTGCTTTTTTTTTTTGGCCACCACCAAGCCCAGAAGCAGCACAGCTCACGCGGGCTTTGCTTAAACTCTTTTTTTTTAAATATTAATATTGTTCTGGGCATGCATTGTCAAATTTACAAAAGTGCTTACATTACATCTTAGTTAAATTCAAACCTTCCACCATTCCCCTGTGATGAATGGAGCAGGGTTGGGGATGAGTGCGGATGAGATGTGGTCCAGCGATCCACGACAATTTAAGTAGCCTGGCAAGTGCTGCCAAGCAAAGCCCGCGTGAGCTGTGCTGCTTCTGGGCTTGGTGGTGGCCAAAAAAAAAAAGCACCTTCCCTGACCGGGAATCGAACCCGGGTCGCGGCGGTGAAAGCGCCGAATCCTAACCACTAGACTACCAGGGAGCTACGCGAGCTACTTTCCGTCATGGTGGAGACAACACTAAAAGAAAAGGTTACCTCTATGCTCGGCGACCACGAAGGGAGGCGCTTCCTGGGGAGCCAAGGCTGATGGAGCCACTGCCGCGCCGATCCCCACCTCTCACCCGTCCTAGTCTGGGCGATGCTGTGGATTCCTTTCCAGTCTGGCTTCAGCACCATGTGTGCCAAAGTCCAGTCGTGCTCCCTGGGATATCGGGTAGGTGGCCAGGCTGCTCTCGGCGGGCCAGGAGCAGAATCCTGCTTCTCGACCTGCGAGCTGGCTAAAAGTACTCTGCTGACAGTGACACGCGTCAGGGCTTCTCTTCCTCCCGTATTGGAAGGCGACACTCTCCATCTACGCGTCTGTGACTCGCGCTCCAGTGAAGCAGACTTAACTTTTTCAGTTTCTGTTTCCTTGATGCGCAAACCAACCTTCGCTGCTCAGGTGCGAAGTAGCCCAGTGGGTCGCGAAGGAAAGAACCTCTCGGTTTTCGGACCCCTGATATCTGTCAGCTTGTAGAGATTTGACGGATGGACGAAAGGTTAGGAGTCAGGAGCCAAAGGTGACCTGAGGTCCGCCAGCTGAGGCGCACTGGGGTTCCGCCACCCCGGGTCGGCTCTGCTTGGGGTCCCCGCCCCTGGCAAGGCTCTAGCTCCAGCACCCAGCGCATGTGTGTGCGGTGCTGCTCCGCCGGGGACCGTGCAGAGCAGGAGTGTGGGCGCCGCACCCGTGGGTTGCAGAATGCGCCCCCCAAGGCCTTTGTCCGGGCGTCGGCGATCAGTGTCTGAGCTCCTGATAAACGATGTCTCCCCCACTCCACGCAGGACCGTAGCACCTCCCTGCCTCCCTCCACTCAAAGCAGCTGTATGCTCTTTCCCGAGCCCCTTCCCTCAGTGCCTCCTCCTGTCCTGGCAAGACGCTCGGCGTCCTGTCGCTCTTGCTTATTCTGTTAGAATCAGTTGAAGCCCGAGAGTTTAATCCTGCCGTGGTCTTGGACCACAGCAAAGGCGATGATTTGGCATTTCTGTTTTTAAGGGTGTGATGAAAATAAACCATTGAACATGTAGTGAGAAGCAGCGAGCGCAGTGCTGACGGGAATCCAAGGCTCGTGTTAGAAAACAGAAAAAGGTCTTAGTCAAGCTCTGACCTCAAAAGAGAAAGAAATGGGTGAAGAGAAGAAACCAAATGTTCGCGAGACCCTATCTCGAAAAAAACCCAACACAAAAAAGCGCTGGTGGAATGGCTCAAGGTGTAGGCCCTGAGTTCAAACCCCAGTATGGCAAACAAACAAAAACAGAAGGAGGGAAGTAAGCTAAGAGCAGCAATCCATGGTCGTGAAAACAGAAAAACATTAGAGAAAACCAAAGAAGCAAAAACTTCAAAGAGTTGGAAAACAAAGAAGAAAAGACACAAATTGCAGGAACCAGAAATGAAACAGTCTACAGTCCCGCAGTCTTCCCAATATTGAAAAGATAATAAGGCAAAGTGTGAAAAACTATATACACACAAATTCGACAACCCAGATGAATTGGACCTATTGCTTCCAAGTAGAAAAGACCATATCGCACCCACTGCAAAGCAGACCTTTTGATCTCTTGATCTTACAACCGGTAGGGAAGTTGGAGTCCTTTTTTAAAAATCCATGAAAATAACCTCCAGCTCCAGCTGGTTTCGCTGGAGAAATTCTGCCACTGTTTAAGGCAGAATTTACATCGATTCTACACAATCTCTTCCAGAAAATCGGGGAGGAGAGAACGCTTCCCAATTGTTTTGTTGCAGGAATCTCAAGGGACACTGAGGCAGTGTAGCAGGAAGTAGTGTTTTACTGTGCCGGCACAGACTCAGGGAACTCCTGTCCAAAGGCTGAGCCCTGAGAACAAAGAGTTCTCCCCTTATATACCCTTGCAAGCAGGTTACAGAAGCAAAAAGCAAAGCTCAACCCACATATGGCTGCATGTGACTTCATTGGCTAGTTCATTCCCCCAGTGCTATGTGACCTTCTTCATGTTTCAATTTTTTAAGCTTTATCTCTCTGCTTTGCCATACCTCCCCCCTGCCTCATTATCAGAACACATCCTGTCTGTTTCTCTTTTGGTCCTCCTCCCTACTACGGTTTCTCTGAAGCTATGATTGCCATGATTCCAAAACCAGGCAACAAAAACAGAATAAATAATAAAGAAAACTACAGACAAAATATCTCTCATGAGCATTGGTGAAAAAAATCATAAGCAAAGGTTAGCAAATAGATTTCAGCAACGTATGAAAGGAGCTGTAAGCTATGAACAACTGGGTGTTATCTCAGGATACAAGGGTATTTTCAAAATTTGAAAAGTCCCCAGAAAGATAATGACATGAATTAGTCTACTACTGATGAAGAAAAAGCATTGATACAATTTCAGTGCCCATTTGTGACAAAACCGCTCGGAAAAGGGGAGGAGCAAGAAATTTCCACCACTGCATAAAAAAATAGTTACCAAAAAAAAAAAAAAAAAAAGCAAAGAAACAAAAACAGAAGGTCTTCCACTAAGATTGATAACAACAGAAGGCCACTGCGGTTTCCCATGAGCATTCTAAGTGGAGGAATAAGACAAAGAAAAGGAAATAAATGGCCTACGTTGACAAGATGAAATGGGTGTACGTTTCTCTATTCTTCCTGTCCAGGAAAATGCACATAAAGCAAACAGGAAGGGACTCCGAATGTTGGAAAAAAGAAAGCAGAAAGATTACAGCCTGGAGACCCGAAGAAGGCCAGGTGGTGCGTTCCCTGGATTTTCTTCTCCCCGATCTATCTCAGGGTTAGTGCTGATGGAATCTTCAATCCAGGAATGTCAAGAGATGACGATTTGAAAGACTCCAATGCGATCCTGTTCTGCATAGCCAAAAGACCAAGAAAAAAGAGACCTGAATGAGCTAGAAGATGTTTTCACAATGTGGGCAGGAAGGATTAAAAAGGACAACACCAGACGTCCCTGGGTGGGCTTGAACCACCAACCTTTCGGTTAACAGCCGAACGCGCTAACCGATTGCGCCACAGAGACTCGAGCGTCATCCTGATTCAGGACATACAGGGAGGGTGGTCACTGCGCGCCACTCCCCCAGAGCCCGCCCGCCGGCCTCGCAGGGCGCCCGCTGAGCTGCAAAGCCTCGGATTACCTGGAGACGTGGGCGGTGCCCCGTGCACTTGGCACGTTGGAAACCCATGCGACGGGGTCCTTAGGCGCCCTACAGCCTTGACCCGCGCTGTTCGTCGCCTGCTTCAGAAGCCGGCCCTCGCCTCACTCTTTCCCTTCTTTACTCGCTGTCGCCCAGGGAATGGGCCGAGAAGCGTCCGCTGCCATGTGGAATTCCTGCGCCATCACCGGGGCTTCCCCATCGCAGGGCTCATCCCTGAACCGGACTCCTGGAGTAGAAGAAGAATTCCTGGAGTGAAATCTTGTCCAAGGCGGTGAGTGGGATCCTCAGAAAGGCAAAATACAAAAGAAAACAATAAGAACGAGCAAGCAAACCAGCAACAGAAGAACAACAGAAATAGAAGTTGGCTGGTTCCAGTGAGATGGTTTTCTTCAAAGCCACAGCTTTGAAGTCTAGGGAAATGTTAATGAAACCATTTTGTTTTTTATGACGCATTTGAATTTTAGGTCTGGACAGGTGAGTGATTGGATACCTTTTCTAAAAACATTCTAAAGGAAAGTGGCGGTGGGGCATTGGTGGTTCAATGGTAGAATTCTCGCCTCCCACGCGGGAGACCCGGGTTCGATTCCCGGCCAATGCAGGCTTTACCTTCTTTTTTGCCCCCCTTCCCCCCCCCACCCCACTCTAGGACCCTCGCTTTGGAGTTCTCAGGGAAATCAGGTGTTTTCCACATTCTGATCTCTAGGAAAGGCCACCACAGTGAAAATAAATGCAATATGCATACACCATCCCAAGCTTGTTTCCCCAGTGCAAGACGTTGAAGAGCACACTTGGTGAATCTGGCTCCTCTCTCCTCTTTTGCATATTGGGCTAGAAAACCAATGGTGGCTTTCTTTCTTTCTTTCTTTTTTCTGCCGGATGCCTGGAAACCAGTTTCCTGTGTTCAAGGATTCACTTCCTGGACCTTGTACAGGCCCCTGGGCTACTCTCTCTACGGGAAAGAGAACAAGGAAGGAGATTCCCAAAGGAAGAGGACCTGTGAGCAGGAAACACGGTCATTGGTGGGCTTGATTGTAAATGTTCCAGAAGGATCAAAACCGTAATGACAAAAGACTTAGTAGACATGGTTGAAATACTGAAAAACAATCTAGCAATCGACACGTCTATTTGCTTGATTAAAAAAATGTTTATTTGAAAAACTGTTATAGAAATTAGACCTTAGACAAGAACGTTTTTAATAAAATTCAAAAACAAACTTTAAGTCCCATTTACAAGTGCCCATTTAGGCAGTCAAAACAGCCGCTGGAGTTCTAAAACAGCCAACTTTTTCCTTGGTCCCTAATCTAAGAGTTAATTCCTTGAATGCCTGGTTTTTACTTAGACCTGATTGAGATAACTGATTTTCTTTAATGCAGCCTTTGCATATTTACAAAAACAGCACATGTAAAGCAAGTATATTGATTTAGAGTACCCTCAGACAGACCTTTTAGCCATTGATTTTTTTATATTTGTAAAATAATAATTTTATTTATGATTGTATTAGCATATACTAGTTGTACAGGAGGATATACTGTGATATTTTTATATGCGTTTAAAATATATCTTAGTTGGATTTAACCCCCCCACCCCCGCCCCCATCATATTCTGCCTCTTCCCTCCTCCCTCCCTTCTTAGAACAATCTCAGCAGGTTTCATTCTTCTGTTCTCATATGTGGATACAAATACATATACACCCTCCTTCCTCCTTCCCTTGTGCCCAGCCTCCACCCCTGACTGGTACCCACCACCACAGGAAAAGATTTACTTTTCCCTCCTGCCCTTCATTTTCTTAATTAAGTGTATATCGATAGTCCAAGGGGGTTTCACCTTGGTACTTTGGGTCTGTATATATTGTGCTTTTTAAATTAACTCCATCCCCTCCATTACTCACTCACTGTCTACCACCATGCTCCCCTAATATTCAACAGCTTCCTGTACAGTGCGTTATATTATATTTACATATAGCTGGGTTGTTTCAATACTTTTCTTTCTTTATCTTTCCCACCTCCGATAGCCCCCTCACTAATAGAATTTTGTTCTGTCACTATATGCATACATATATACATGTATATATGTTTGATCATATATGTTTCTATATATACATTTAACTTAGAGGTCTAGCTTCCACATATGAGAGAAAACATGTGACCTTTGATTTTTTTTTTTTTAAACTTGCTTTTAGCCATAGATTAATTGCAATACTCCTTAGGGGGTAACAGGATGGCACAGACCTCATGGCTGCCCTCCTGTTGTCATCATGGCAGCGGAGATGCCCCTGTGGAGTTGGGCTACTGGGGGAGGCGTGGTGGCCCCTGCCACATGGCAGCATTTCCCCACCCCCTCCTGAGGTGTCTGCGGCCTCCAAGTTTTTCCAAAGTGCTTTCAGATGGAACATAAAGCCATGTTACACACAACATCCAAACATAGAACAGATAACAAACGGGGAATTTTTCTCTTCTTTTGGACCCACAGAGGCCAAAGGTGGTGGAACCAAAAATTAAGGGGCACTCCCAAACTGGAGAGGCTTGTTCTAATTCCTGATAGGCTGGGGAGAGAGAAAAGACAAATAGAAGACTCCTGAATCTACCTGGACTTTAACCAACAGTGCAAAAAGGAAAGAAAGTCTGGATAGTAAAAAGCGTGTCCTAAAGGCAGAGGGTGGAACAGCAATGTTGGCCTGGGAGATTTCCAGAGGAAAGAAACAGGGAGGGAAATTTAATTCCTCACGAAGGAGGATGCCTTGGACCTATGCCCCTGGAGTTCCTGATCCTGAGAGAGGGACATGAAGGAGGCAGGTCTATTCTTGGTTGGGTTTGGGTTTTTTTTTTTTTTTTTTTAACCCTCCTTACTAATTTCCAAAGTGGCTGCCCTTGTTTGCAATCCCACCAACAGTGTATATGGGTTCCTTTCCCCCCACATACTCACTAGCATGAGCCGTTGCTTGTTTTCTTGATGTTTGCCATTGTGACTAGAGCGAATGGAATCTCACTGTAGTTTTCATTTGCATTTACCCTAAAGGGTAAAGATGTTGAACATTTCTGCCTGTATTAATTACTCATTTGTACTTCTCCTGAGAAGTGTCTATCTAGTTCATTTGCCCATTTATTAATTAGATTCTTTGCTGTTTAATTTTTTTGAGATCTTCGTATGTCCAGGTAGAACTCTTTTATGTGTTGACTAGCTGGAAGGATTTTCTCCCATTCTATGGGATTCTCTTGATTCTGATAATTGTTTCCTTTGATGTACATGTCTGCTCTTGCTCTTATTTCCTGGGCAATTGAAGTTCTATTTGAAAATAATAGCTTATGCCTACATCTTCCAGCATTTTCCCTGTGTTTTCCTGTAGTAGTTTCAAGTATTACATTAAGATCTTTGATCCATTTTAAAATGACTTTTGTATAGGGGGAGTGATCACTGGACAGTTTCGGTCTTCTGCATGTAGATACCCATTCTTTCCAGTGCCATGTGTAAAGATGCTGTCCTCTCTGCATTGTATGTTTTTGGTTCCTTTGTCAGAAATTAGATGGCTCTTTGCTCAGTGTGTTTACTTCTGTGTCCTCTATTCTTTTCCATTGGCCTTTCTTACTGTCACATTATTGCTGTTTTTGTTACTGTCCCTGCAGTATAATTTGAAGTCCAGTATTATGATACCTCCAGCATTACTCTTTCCACTTTTGCTATTCAGGGTCTTTTATGTTTTGAATTATGTTGTAGGATTAATTTTTCCATTTCTGCAAAGATTGATGTTGGAATTTTGATGGGAATTGCATTGAATCTGTAGATTGCTTTCAGTAGTATAGCCATTTTCACAACATTAAATCTGCCAGCCAATAAACACACAAGGTCTTTCCATCTTCTAGTGTCTTCAATTTCTTTCTGCAAAGTTTTATTGTTTTCATCGTAGAGGACTTTCACTTCCTCAGTTAAGTTTATTTATTCATGTGCTTTGAATTAAGCTATCTGTGGCTTACGGCCATTTGGTAAAACATACTTTCCGCAAATAAAGATGAAACAATTAATTTTCCTCACCATTTGATTTGGAAACAATTCGTGACTATTCTTATTTTCTTGGCAATATAGTTATTTTCATAAACTCAGCAGCAATCTGTTCTTTTTGCAACAAGACTTTTTTCACTAGAATGTCATGTCTGTAAATATTTGTCTAATCAGATATGACCAGAGAGAGAGTTTTAAAGAACTAATGTTGAGTTTATGGAGCCGATCAAATCCCGTTAAAAACTGGCCTGTTACATGGCTTTAAGGGTTCCCCAGTCTTCGGGAAGGAAGGTGTGGAAATCTTAGAAATATTTTGAGGACCTTGAAAAGAATGAAATTTACCCAGGTCTTTGGTGCTGTGGACAAAGTTGGATGGCAAGTACTTGTCATGGCTTCTGGAAAGTAGAGGCTTCTGAAAGCTTAATCTGGGATTGTTCTTTAGAAGTTCCAACAATGCTGTGCATGATGGGGATATGAGTGCTCATAATTCCAGCACTAGTGAGAGGTAGGATGGAGAGTTTGAGGATAGCCTGGGCTACATAGGGAGACCCTATCTGGAAGACAGAGGGAGAGGGAGAGAGAGAGAGAAAGAGAGAGAGAGAGAAAGAGAGAGAGAGAGAGGGAGGGAGGGAGAGAGAGGAAGAGAGGGAGGGAGGGAGAGAAAGAGAGAGAGAGAGAGAGAGAGAGAGAGAGAATGAGAGTGAGAGGCAAATATGTCCATCCACAGCTCTGATGACCGTTCAGGAAGCGTCTTTCTTGTGGGTTCCATGGTGTAATGGTGAGCACTCTGGACTCTGAATCCAGCGATCCGAGTTCAAATCTCGGTGGGACCTTACTGTTTGGCCTTCCGCGGGCCGTTTTCTGTCCCCCCTCAAGTGGGGGCTTGCTTTCTGCTTGCTGCTCCCGGCTTAGGGACAGAAAGGTTTTGGCCCAGGGAAGGAAGCATAGGGCAGGACCTAGCTCCTAGTGAGTCGGGTGCGGGAAGTAGGGTTCTCAGAGAGGCCGGGACTACAGGGAAGCGGCCGACACGTCGCATCGGGGACCCCGAGCTGGGAGCATTCGCCCTGGGCCACCCAGCCTGGTCCTCGCTTGCTGTCATCGGACTTCCGGTTCCGCGACCAGGGCCCAGCGACGCGGCAGGTCCCACCTATGCTCAGGTGGCCTCGGGATGGAAGGTCTGTGGCGTTGACAAGGCGCGGCCACCGGGTGGCGAGGCCACGCTTTCTCTGCCCAAACGGCGCAGCCGCCCCCTCCCTCTCTCTCTGGGGTCAGCAGAACGCGAAAGGGACTAGCGGCGACCGCGTGGCCTCCGCTCCTGGTGCTGAATCTCGGTGTCGTGGCCGAAGTCCGGGTGCCGGGCTTTATTACCAGGGCCGAAGCCTCTGGATTTTCCTTCATCCATTGGCCCCAAGGTCTCTGCGGCCCAGGGAGCCGGCACCGTGTCCGGGGAGCCCGGTCTTCCGAGCTCAGCTGGGTAGTGTCGGAGTCGCCACCACCGACGAGCAGGACCCTTCGCCGCCGACTGGGCTCCAGGCAGAAGCCGCCTGAGGCCGCGCCCCGGGAGAGCTCGGGGCAGCACCAGGACGCATCCCGACGCCGGTGACAGCACGGGCACGGGGAGGACGGCCGGGCAGCCACCGCACACGAACAACTCGTTCCCTCGCAAACGGATGCAGGGCCTGGGATCGAAACCACCACAGATGAAGAGATGTCTAGCAACATAACGCGTTGCATTCCTGGAAAATGGCTTTCTGCAGAGATAGGGCTGGAGGTGTGGCTCAAAAGGTAGCACTTGCCTAGCAACCCCAGTACACAGGTAGGAGGGGATCCGGGACCTGCTGTGTTTCAGAAGCAGCTTTGGACACACGTAGCTTTGAGAAAATATATATAGACTCGTTCCTATATATAAAAAATGATCAATCATTTCTGTTTTGCATTTAAATATTTCAAAGCTTTCTGTAACACTCTTATTTTGGGGCAGTGCGGGGGGGGGGGGGAAGGGGTCAAACCCTGGGCGTTTTGCACGCTAAGGAAACAGTCTACCACTGAGCTACATCCTCAGCCCTGTAAGATGCTGTGTTTTAGGGTCAGGCACAGTGACTTACAAAACCGGTAATGCCAGCTATCGTCTAGAGAGGTAGGTAGTATCGTCCAGGTCCCAGGCCTGCTGCCCGCCTCCCCCCCAAAAAAAGTGAGACCCTACCTGAAAAATAACCTGAAAGAAAAAAAAAAAGTGTAGGATGTTTGGCTAAGGCCCTGCGTTCAAACACCGGTGCAGCAAAAAAAAAAAAAAAAAAAAAAAAAAGGGAGAAAGGATGGAAAGAAAGAAAGAAGAAAAATTAATGGAAGAAATAGAGGAGAGGAGAGTTTTTAAGTATTTTTTTAAACTTTCACTGACTCCTTCAAAGAACTTGGTAAAAATTCATTACACATATGGGATGGTAAGCGATGGTCTGAGGTCGATCCCCAAATGGAGTCTGGTGGCCTTGGAAAAGAGGGAGAAAAACACAGGTTATGGTTGCCTGCTGCAGGAACTGTCTCACAGAACAATCCAATAAAACAATCTAGCTGATCTTTAAAACTCTTTTCACACAGCAACTGCCAGCTAGGACCTTAAGTGCCACCACCTGCTAATCAGAGCTTGCTGCTTCCTAAAAACATCCAAAGTGCCCATCTTTCAAAATAACTTGAGTACATTTCTCTGTCTTAACAAAGCCCCAACATTTCCTTCGTTCCCTTCTCCCAGACAAACCAGAGGCCACTCTGGCCTGGCAATCCTATTCTAGATTATTCGCCGATACAGGTTCTTTCACTAGAGATTTATCCCTACATGTCTATTTGACTTTGACATCAGGATTCTTCCCAGTTGACCCCACCCAGAAGACAACAGACCTCCCTGGGTCTAGGAATGAGTTCTTTCTTTTCCCCATCATTCTTTACTGAATCAGGTCCGCGTCCAAATTCATATGCTTAAGCTCTAACCCTCAATGTGAGAGAGGTATATGCAGATAGGGTCTTTGAGGGCAATTAGGTTTTATGCGGTCATGACAGTATGGCCTTATGATGGAATTAGAGCCTGAATAGGACACTGGACACTTGCTGCTCAGCCCACCTTGCACAAAGAAGTAGTCAGTGAGCACACAGCCAAAGGAAGAGTGGCTCAAGCAGTAAAGTGCCTGCCTGGCAAGCACGAGGCCCTCAGTTCAAACCCCAGTACAACTAGGAAAAGAAAAAGCTTCAAAAGGCAGCCAAGTCCAAGAGGCCTTAGAATGAAACCAACTCAACCTTGATCTTAGACTTCCCATCCTCTAGCAGTTTGAGAAACAGATTTTTGTCATTCAATCCACCTAGTCTGTGGTGTTTTGTTAGGGGAGCCTGAACAAAGTAAAACATCCCTCCAGGCCTAGAGGTAATGTGTGTGCTCCCCAGATTCTGGGTGCTTCTCAGTCCATTTTTGGGCTCTTTTAATCCTGACCGCCCACTGATAATTATTCCCTTTGCCAAAGGAATTAAAATGCAACACAAGAAAAATTGAAATGAGGTTACAAAATTCTTTAGCCCAGGTATACTTGAGGTATGAGACCCAAGTGTCCTAGGCCAAAAGGGTCCTGGCCAGACACAGGACAAAAACACACACAGCATGGGGACACCAGTACAAGACCCCAAACACTGACTCAAAGGGTGAGGGCAAGAGGCAAGGAGGTTGAGGCCAATGTCACTTCCCCTGCAGGCTGCAGTTAATCTGGTTAGCAGGTGAACCAGTGGTGTCTGGGGGGAGGAGGGAAGAAGAGGAGGGGTGGAGTGTGGGTTAGAGGGAGGGCTGCTGTCTGTGAAATCTAGCAGTAGATAAGGCAGCTCAGGGTCTGTTGTTTGGACCCCTGCAGTTCAACAGATCATTTCCCAAAGGAAGGCAGCAAGGAGGAGCTCATGGGAAACTGAGTGTCCTAGCTGTGGAGGGAGGCCATGAGGGCCTGAGTGCCAAGTGATGGGTGAGTACCTGAGAGGCAGGTGAAGCTACTGTATGGCTGTGGGAGGTCAAATCAGACTTACCTGGCAGGAGAGATTGCCTGACCTGAATGTGGTTTTCATAGGGTTAGGCCTAGCTATCGTACTTTGGGTGTTCCAAATTCCACTGAGGAATTTGTGATAGTTGGGGATGTGTTCCAGCTGTCCCCTGGTTTTGTGTGTGTGTGCCTGAGGAGTAAGCTGTTTAGGTAGGCAGGGCACAGAAGAAAGTTTATCCATCCTGGATGCAATTCCAAACTACCCGATATGCATTCTGCAGTCCTAGAGTTACCTTAAATCTACCTGTTAAATACTTGTCTAACAAAATTTCAGTTGGTGTTAGGTTGAAAATGCCAGCTGAGTCAGCTGGCAAGGGACAACATGCTTAAGCCGGACCAACAGCTCAGTTCTGCCCCTGGTCTTTCTGGGGTAAGAAAAGAGGGTGGCAGCAACTTTGATTCTATTTTCTGAATCTCAGTGGTTATCTTCTGTGTTCTAAGAACCTATAACTGTGTAGGTCTGAAGTTGTTGTGAAATATAGCTCCAATTCAGCAGAATTAGTTACAGATCCACCAAAGTGTACTTCTTGTCCACCTAGCATGCATGGACCACCCTTTTTGTTCTCTTCCTTCCCCTCCTTTGTGTTCTCATTTTAAAATCCTACCTACTTTCAAATTAAGACCTAAAAAGACACGCATGGTAGAGTACTTCTACAATAGGGAAGCCGAGAGAGACAGGAGGATAGAAAGATGGAGGCCAGTCTGGGCTTCATAGTTCCAGGTCAGCTTGGGCTGTCCCTAAAAGCAAAATAAAGACTGGGAGGAGTGGCTCAAGTGGTAGAGTGCCTGCCTAGCAAGTCTGAGGCCCTGAGTTCAAACCCTAGTACCACCAAAAACAAAAACAGAAAAACAATGAAGGCAACAGCATACTTTGAAAATATGCCAACCCTTTCCCTAAAAAAGGATAGAATCCTTTATTTGTATTTCATTGATGTTCTTTCCTTTTCCAGCTAAGTCACATGCCACGTTTAATGACCTGCAACTTAAATAAAGAGGTCAAAGGTTAACCACTTTGAGTACATAGCAGAATGGAAGACAAAAAGAGAAAGATATGGTTCAAGCATACAATATACACAAATGTATTCATAGCAAAACAAGAAAGGAAAACAACTATTGCAGCCCTCGTTTCTACAAGTGTCATGGCCATAGGTGGTGTGCACAACTATCCTCCTCACTACAGAGTCCATGTTTCCTTTACCCTCAGCCAACAGGGCAGTTCTTCAGAAGGTTTGGGCCCAGCCTGACCACTTAAGTGTTGCCCTTATTGAGTTGTAGTTTCCTCCTGACTTTAATCACAAGGTGCAGTGACTGAGCACTGAGGGCTGTCCTGGGGCTTCTTCCTGCATTCCTCTCATACTTCTCTTTACCCCTTTTATATAGTGGCCGCCTAGTTTCTCCTTCCTTGTCTGAATCAATCATTCCCCTCAGCAAAGTAACCCCCTTCTTTACCTGCTGAGTGCCTGTCATGAGGACCCCAGATGATCAGGTGGTGGTCTCAATGGCCATTTTAACAGAGCCATTGTTGCACTTGCCAGTTGAAGTATTCCAATCTTCAGACTTCAGACTTCTAAGTTAGCAGAGCCCAAAGGTAGGGGGTAGGAAGCAAAATTCTCAGTAGTCTATCACCAGTGGTTACAGTGGGAGGAGCTACTCAGTGAGCCACCAAAGAGCCTGGTGATTGCCACGGGTCACTGCCCTGCCAGGTGTTACCAGTATTCTAAGAACCAGCTGTGCCCTTAGTCTTGCTTCTACTGAGGTATGTCTCATGCTGAGATCCACATCTTTGACCTGGGGTGGAGGAAGGCAAAAGTGGACGACTGCCCACTGTGGCCATATGGTGTCTGATGAATATGAGCAGCTCTCCTCCGAAGCCCTGGAGCTGCCTGTATTTGTACCAACAAGTACACAGCAAAAAGTGTTGGCAAAGATGGCTTTCATATTCGAGTTTGACTGCACCCTTTCCACATCACTGGAATCAACAAGAAGTCCTGTGCTGGAGCTGACAGGCTCCAGACAGGTATTCAGGGTGCCATTGTAGTCGGGGTTCACACTGGACAGGAAATCGTGTCCATCTGCACCAAACTGCAGAATAAGAAACATGTGATTGAGGGCCTTATGTATGACCAAGTTCAAGTTCCCTGGCTGCCAGGAGATCCACATATCCAAAGATGTAGGGCTTTACCAAGTTTAGTGCAGATGAATTTGAAGACACGGTAGCTGAGAAGTGGCTCCTTCCTGATAGTCGTGGCTTCAAATCTATCCTTAATCATGGCCCACTGGACACATGGCTAGTCCTGCACTCCTGAGGGCTTCCCACTGTGTGGTCCCCTCCCTAATCACCTTTATCATGCTCAACAATAAGTCATCCCGTCCAACTTCAAAACATTTTTTTCACCACCTATCTGATCCGGGGAAAACAGCACCCTATGTGGTTGTTGACTTAGAGTAGATACCACACCCTATAGGACATTACCTCGGTCTTCAAGGTGTTGTCACCCAGCTGTCACTAAAACGGAGTCTTCATTGGGACAGTCCTCCATCCCATCAGGCTACTGCTACAGGATAAGACCAGTGAGCATACGGCCACTTGCAACTGTCAGATGAGTTCTTGGTCAGAAGCAATGCTATTTGGGCCTGGCCAGGTGAAGTCTTTCGCTCCAGGTATGCAGGTTCTTAACCCTTTGCAGAAACAAAGGGCCCCCCTTGGTGGTCTGCTGAAGCCTGGGCAAACTGGTGCACAGGACCTGGTGGATGCTAGGCAAGCACTCTACCACTGAGCCACACTCCCAGTTTGTACAGTGCTTTCTACACCATAGATCACAGAATTAGAAGGAAATCAATTACCTTTTATATTTGGTAGGCTTCCCCAATCTGATAGTGTGGAAAGAATGAGGGAGAACCAGAGGAGAGCAGTTGAACTTATGTAAACCAACCCCTAGGACTCGACCAAGATACCATAGAGGTGATGCAAACTAAGAAATTTGGGGCTTCACTGATGTCAGGAAAATTGAAGCCGCTGGATACCATTACCCTTCACTAGTGAGTGTGAGAAAGTTTGTGAGAGCAGACTTCCAAGAGGAACATCACAGGCCCCTTGGAGGCCATCGCGGGGATCCACACAGTTCCAGCTTCCAATGCAGGATACAACACTCACAAATAATCAAAAGACCACACCAGACTCTGGGTGACCTGAAATAAGAAATGGCTGCACTGCAAGAGGGCCTAGTAGGATGATGCAAAGCTGCAACCTTGTCTTCACCCTAGTGGCCCAAATATAAAATACCTGAGTCAACACTGAAGGCAACTATGGGTCTGGTGGATGAAGCAATAGGTTTGCAGAACTTAATGAATTTTCTCCAGCCGGGGGTTGGTGGGCATAAAGTCAGAAGCCTGGTTCACTGATGGCCAGGCTTCTGAGCACTGCAAAGGAAAGCAGATAACCACTGCTGTGAGGAAGTGGGAAGGGGCCTGGGGGAGCGACCCCACCCTCTCCTGGGCCCCTTAGAATGGCCTTTCCCTGTGCCCCTGACCATCCAGCCCATGCCCCGAAGGAAGCAAAAAGACCTAGAAAAAGCCCTCTTTTTCTATTCACTTCCAAGAGGTCCCACCAAGACTTCTCAGGAATCAAATAGCCTCTGGACTTTTCAGACTTTCCAAGATTTTGGGGGGAAATTTGGTGTAAGAGGACCTGCCTCCAAAAGTGGAAGGTGCCCAGAGATGGAAGAAAGGGACAGATCCAGGTTTGCACAAAGTACAATTTATTAGGGATTTAAGTATTGACACTTGTCTTGAGGACATAAGATGGAGGGTTTCCCCATCCCCAGAAGTAGGAGGGAGGGATATATAAACTAAGCTAGAAAAAGGTGGGCACAGCCTACCAGAATACACTTAGCTTTTCTCAAAAACCAACCAACCAACCAACCAACCAACAAACCAACCAACCAGCAAACCCCCCCACCCCCCCACAACAACCAAAAAAGAAAACAAGACAAAAACGGTGAATGTGTCAAATGTCAGTTAAGGAACAGTGCAATGTGTAAGGCCCTGGGTTCCATCCTCAGTACAAGCGAACAAAGATGCTGGACTGACCATCTTAAGGACTTTATCCTGTGGAGCTTGGAAAGAGTGTTTGGGTCAGCTGGCAGGCAGATTGGCAGTCATGACCAAGATGGCTGTATTCAGATTAAGCTGGATCCCTACAACCATAGTACTGGGTGCTTTTCTCCAGTCTTTAGGCTCCGGTGACTGTTCACGCAGGGCCAAGTGCACCATCTGTGCCTCTTCCCCTCTCTTCCGCTTACTGAGCCTAGGAGTCTCAGTTCCATGAGTTCTTCCACACTTTCGGAGAAATAATATTATGCGGAAAAAATCAGAATGTCTCCAAAGCTCTGGAGAACTTTGGACTTTAGACTCTATTAAATAATGTAGAATTCAAGAATCAGTTGTCACACATCATCTCGCTTTGGTAGGCAGGCACTCTACCACTTGAGCCACTCCTCCAGTCATCATCCCGCTTTGGGAAAAGAAGGTTACTCAGTTGTGCCTGTGAGGCAGTTAAGCTCTCTCTGACGCTCCCTCCTTAGAATTTTGTTGTCGTTTCCCGACTCCTCCCTCCCCCCCCCGGAAGTGCTACGGTTGTCCTGACGACGCATCTACTGGACAGTACAAATAGTCAATCTCACTCACTCTTCCACTTTGACCTGCATGGCGCAGGGCGCAAGGCGCAAGGCAGAGGCCGGGGAGCGCAGAGGACCCGGGGCGGGGAGGGCCAGGAGAAGTCGGAGTCCCTCCTGGGCGGGGATTCGCGGTACCTACTTACCGCCAGCTTCGAGCAGGATCTGGCGCGCCCCGGCAACAACCGTGCGGAGCCAAGTGCGCCTCACCCATCAGCTCCGAGCCTGCGTTCGGGAAGTCTCAAGTCCCAAGCAAGAGGTGTCAAGGCGTCGCTGTTTCCTCCAAACGTTTAAAAGCGCATCTGTTTGCAGAATCTGGAGCAGCAAACACCCAGGATCTCGTGGCGCTACCAGCAGAGGACAGGCAGGGAGAGGATGGTCAGCAATATTTAAACAAAAATAGACTGGTGACAATTTCCGTTTTCTTCTACTGGCCTCTTTCTTAAGAGGTTAGATCTCTTCCCCCACCTCACCCCCCCCTCCCGCCCTTCACTACTCCTCTTCTTCTTCTTCTTCTTCTTCTTCTTCTTCTTCTTCTTCTTCTTCTTCTTCTTCTTCTTCTTCTTCTTCTTCTTCTTCTTCCTCCTCCTCCTCCTCCTCCTCCTCCTCCTCCTCCTCCTCCTCCTCCTCCTCCTCCTCCTCCCTTTTCTCTTCCTCCCACCTCTTCTCTCCTCTCTTCCTCTTTTACCCTCTCCCCTTTCATCTTTTCCTGTCTCTGCTCTCTCTGTCCCTCTCTCGCTCCCTTCCCTCCGGCTTTCCTTCTCTCGCTCTGTTCTCGAAGTTTTCCAATCCCTTCCGTCTGTCCCCTCTCAAATCTCCCGGTTCTCTCAGAGATCGACGACCCTCGGCGGAGGACGCAGCGCTGAAATTCTCGGGCGCACGAGTCCCTAGGGGACCTGGCGGGATTGTAGCAGCCCAGGAGGGAAAAGACCGTTCCTTGAGGAGTGTTATGAGTATCATACTATAGAAAGTTAGATATTATGAGTGTATTAGTTACTTAGCATATTTACCCTGTATGAACATCGATAATAAAATGTTACACATACATACTGCAAACATGTGATATGCAAATCAGCGAACCCCAAGGTGGCCTAGAGATGTAAATTAGCTAACCCTAAACTGTACGAGAAGATGAGGATAAGAACCTGCATATAACGGCAACCCACGAACTGCCGAGTGAGAGAGGACCGAGAACGACTTGTGCGAGAGACCACGCCGCACGCTTCCCGATCGAGACACGGATCCTACTCCACCGCTGCCCTCGTCTCCACGAGCCGAGGGTCCCGGTGGAGCAGAGGCGAACCCAAGAGAGAGAACGGCCCGTCGGATTCCCTTGGCGGCCCGGAGGGTGTATCCACTCTGAGAACCAGCCGAGACCGGTTTGGAGCCAGCCACCGACGGACTAAGAAGGCTTCCTATGTGAGTACAGCTTGGGGAATAGCTGAGGGCGCAGGCCACTAGGCTAGGACCGACCTTTAATAAATGTATGTCCTACCGCAAATTGATTTGATTATTCTTGCCTATTGCTCTCCGAGCGTTACTCGTGCTCAGGACAAGGAGCAGCTTGGCTCTTCCCAATGCGGGTTCCTAGCGCGAGAAATGCTTAAAGGCCACACTACATACAGTTCTGAGTTCTTCTGAAAAAGAAAGCCTGTGGCCGAATGCCCCATTTATTGGGCGCCTACTAGGTGCAGGCCTGCTCCAGGAGGGCTGCCAGGAGAGTGCAGGCCGGGTCCTGCGGGGTGGGGTGGAGGCCATCTGTGCAGGCGACGGTCGCGCAGCCCTGCCTAGGGCTCTGGTTCTTCCCACTCACGAGTCCCCACACGCCCCACCTGCGTGCTTGCGAGTACGAGGGAAGCGGGGCGAGGATGGCAGGTGGGTAACTTCAATCGGAGAAGCTAAGACGGTCACCTGCACCAGGCAGGCGGCTTTTGAGACGCGATCAGCAGGGGGAAAGCCTTGGGTCTGGCCTTGTGCGGTCAGAGATCCCAGGTGACTGCTGCCGTGCTTAACATTCAAACCTGCTCAAATAATTGACTTCAGCTTCTGCTGCTTTGGTTCCTGCAGTGCGCGAGGCTGGACAGGACACGTAAACTTGTTGGCCCTCCAGCCGGAGGTAGAAGAGCAGCTTCTGAGGTCAGGAAAAGAAATTGGTCTGATGGAGTCCACGTGTCTCTGTGGCGCAATCGGTCAGCGCATTCGGCTGTTAACCGAAAGGTTGGTGGTTCAAGCCCACCCAGGGACGTTGTGTTATGTATGTATATTTATGTAAATTATGTATGTGATTTAAATTCTTTCTGGCCACTTAGAACCATCTCCCACCTGTAACAGATAAAAAGGCAGCTGACCCCGGGAGGGCGGGGGGGTGGGGGTCGGGGTGGGGGTGGGAGGAGCAGATACTGCTCCTAACATCCATTGTCATGAAATTGCCTGATCAAAGTATTTCTGCATCTCTAATTGTGTTAATTCATGCTTAGTTCCCCGCGGGGACCCCCCCCCCCCGAGTTGCTTCTTGTTAATTTAATAACAGCACAAAACCATCTTTTTTTTCCAGATTTTTTTTAGCTTACTTTGCAACCTTGGTTCTCCTGCCTCTGCCTCCCAGGTGCTGGAATTACACCACCTAATAGTCCACCATGATATTCCTAATATTCCTAGTATTACACCAAGATATTCTCCTATTAAAAGTAAAAAATTAGCACTGGAAGACTGAGGCAGAAGGTTCACGAGTTCCAGGAAAACCTGGGATAGGTAGTAACATACTATTAAAAAAATTTTTTTTTCACAGAATGCCAACAACAAAGTTTATGTCTGACCGTGATGAAGGAGAAAACAAAAAAAAAAAAAAAGAAGAAGAACCATTTTTCAATCATTTCTGAGGCAAAATAAAACACTGTCCAAACCATACATATGATCAACCCCCCCACCCCCGCCCTTTCCCAAAGACTAGCATGCACTTTTTCTTCTTCTATATGCTGTCTCCAAGCCTACTCTGTTCTCCAGCTTCTAGATAAAATTCTGATTTCAATGGTGGAATTGGCCCTGAAGCATTCTCATGGTATGTGCTGACTTCTAGTTGCAATGAGCCAAGAAAGCCAACTTGAGAGCAGATTTGTTCTCAATGGTTGTAGACTGAAAGCATGGACACTGTAAAAAGATACATGGCATTCATTCCGATTTGTGATGATTTGCCTTAACCTGTTCTCATGTCTCCCAAAAACCTACAGGAGCTTCTTCTTGTTCCCATAGTTTTGGAATTTCATGATCTATTTTCCACCACCATGCTGGGCACTCCAGTGCACACTTTCATTATGAGCATTTATATTTCTTGGGTGTCATTCCAGAGATGTTTGTGCATATTTCTTGTAACCACCCTTTTGATACAAATGATTTCCTGTGTTAAGAGTGTTCCTCTGTTCGGCATTTTGCATTTTGACCTAAGTGTATGTGTTAAAGAAAAACTTAACTCCCTCCAGGCTCCCCCCCCCCCCCCCCCAGCGAGAAGAGAAGGCGAGTATCCACCTTCTTAGCAGAGCCCTGTTAGGGTGCAGGGCTGGGGGGGAGCTGCGGTTCTGGCTGGGCTGGTCTCTCAGAGCTGCACAGGCTTTTTCACCTTTGACCTGGTAAGAGCCAGGGTGGAGCAGACCCAGGGTGTGCTCCAAGCTGGAGTTTCCAGCTGTATTTCTCTTTCTTGATGAATTTGGGGCAAATGAAGGCGATTTCTGCGATCATTTGCCGCGAAGTAAAAGAACGCCCAACGTGGGGCTCGAACCCACGACCCTGAGATTAAGAGTCTCATGCTCTACCGACTGAGCTAGCCGGGCGCCCGCGGACCTAGCGTGTCTGCATTCTTGTCATCTTCTCTGATAGGTAGGGTGACAGTCCAATTGCTGCTGTCTTTTGTTGACAAAACTTCCTATGTAATGGGCGCCACAGTGACCTTCTTAATGATAGCCCTTTCCCACGGGGAACCCGAGACTCCGAGAGTGGTGGAAACTGGGTACTGCGCAGGGTAGGTGTTCCCGCGATTCCTTCTGGACCGGGTCACCCTGAGAGCTGGGGAAAGGGAAAGGAGTACGAAAGGACGCTGGATCACAGCCCGCACCACGAAGCCCCGACAAATTTGTTTTTAAACACTGAACAGTTGCACTGCCTGCATAAAAAGACCACCGAGACTTAACTTAGGGTCCGACAGGATTCGGAGCCGCAGGCGTAGGTCCTCGCTGGCACAAGCTCTCGCTCCACTCCTGGTGTTTAGTTCTCCAGCCTGTGGAAAAAGTGACAAGTTCCGGGGTCCTCCCCTCGGCCCATGTGGAGGCCAGGGAACCTCCGCTCCCAGATCTGCTATTGGGCCCTGAAGCCGCCCTTTGCGGTGATCCACAGAATGAGCCTCCTGGATTTGGACCGCCGCTGTTTTGCTCAAGGGCAGAATTACAATTTTGTGTCCTTTTTGAGAGATTAAAGTAAAATGCAGTCGCTTTTACTACTCCAAACTGAGATTGCTGTGGCCACAACTCCGAGTACTAAGCACTGTAGAATCGCGGGGCGCTCCTGGTAAGGCAGTGGGTTTTCATCTAATTTTATTAGTTTGGGTCTTTGAAACCTCCTTCTTTTAGTCAGTTTGGCTAAGGGATTGTCAGTCTTACCTATTTAAAGAAATTTTTGTCATACCAATTTTTAAATTAGCCCTTTGATTATGTCTGTCTATCTCTCCGTCTACAAAACTTCTTGTAGGGTATAATTCTAGACTATTTTTAAAATGTGGAGCCTACCTGCATTGTGAAGTAAGCATGGCTGAAGACTAAATTCTTCATCCAGGATCATGTGGGGCCAGGCCCCCATGTTCAGGGATTGCTCCCTGGCGGTTGTTCTCAGTCTAATGGTGGGCACAAGGTGCGTGGTCTGTACTGCTTCTGCACCTTGCCTTGTGCTGGGATGAAGAGGATGGTTTCCATGGATGCAGAGACTTGGTAAAAAGCTTTCCCTAACCAGTCATAGATAGAACCCTATCCGTGGCAGTGAAAGTGCCAAATCCTAGCCATAGACCACCAGGGAGTTCTACGGACTGGCCTTGGTCACCGTAGGGGAAAACCTTGCAAGAGAAGGTTAGCTCTGTATGCAACACCAGTCATGGAGATACTCCCTGGCCATCCAGGGCTGATGGCAAAAGAGCTTCCCTGACCGGGAATCGAACCCGGGCCGCGGCGGTGAAAGCGCCGAATCCTAGCCACTAGACCACCAGGGAGCGATGAGTACTCGTACTCGTCACTTCGACGAATGATACGGTATGAGCGAGTTTCCTCCTGATGTGAGTATACCAGGACTGGAGCATCTTCCTGGCGAGCGCGGTCTGCCGGTAGCCACCGCCACGCTGGTCCACACCTCTCACCTGTCCTTGCCCGGCCGAGGCTCTGCTCTCCGAGGCCAAGTCACAAGCGGACGCACCCGGGCTCCTTTCTTATCCGGCTTCTGCACCATGTGCGCCAGAACCAAGTCGTGCAGTTTGGATTCCAGGTCAGGGAAGAGACCATGCGGCACTCAGCGGGCCAGGAGCGGAGTCCTTCTGCTTCCCAACGATGCGACCTGGCTCAAGCGAGTCTGATGAGAATGACGCGCGTCGGGATTCCTCTTCCTCCCCGCCACCTCCATTATTAGAACGTGACGCTCTTCATCTTCGTGTCTGTGACTCGAGGTCCACACGCCTCACCTTGGCTTCTCCTTCCCTCCTTTCCATTCTCATTCTTTTATAATTATCTTCAAAGGAAACGAGCACGTCCCCACCCGGATAGCTGTCGCACGTAGGCGAAAGTGCTAAGCGATGCACGGCACGGTTCGACCGCCCGCATTTGAGGACTCACCCCGGAAAATCCTGGGCTCCGCCGGTGCAAGTCTGCCACCACCAAAGCAGGACGCGCGCTGCCAGCAGTGCAGGACCGCGGTATCGGAGGCCGGGGACGGGGGGAGCCCCGACGTCCCCCAGGCTGGAAGACCGTCGCTCCGGAGGGGCCCCTGAAGTGGCGGATTCCGGCTGCTGCAGCCCGAGGACAGTACGCAGGAGCCTGGCACCGCCCTCCCAACCCCACACACACCCGGGGTGACAGAGCGCGCCCCGGTGGTCTTCGTCATGGCGTAGGCGGTCAGTGCCTGGATTCCTCATAAATGATGTCGCCTCCAGTGCACACAGGACTGTAGCATCTCACTGCCTTTCCCCTTTCCCCCTTCCCCCTCCCCCCTCCCCCCTCCCGCCTCCCCCCTACCCCCGCCCAAAGCGGCCGAAGCTCTTTGGGCCCCCTCCCTTCGGCGCCCCCTCGCGTCCTGGCAAAGCGGGTCCCCAGACGTCCTTTCCCTCTTGCTTGTTCTATTAGATTCAGCTAAAGTCCTATCTATGGTTTATCCTGCCTTGGTGTCTTGGACATTACCGCAGCAAGGCGATGTGTCCCGTATTCGTCTGCGTTTAAGGACGGGATTAAATAAACCATCTCACAATTTGTGAGGAGCAGGGAAGGAGATGCAGGCGGGGGAAATGAAGACTCTCTAGGCTCACCTTAGAAAATAGGAAGGGTCTCAGCCAAGCTCCGACCTCAAGAAGCAAGAAATAGGAGAGGAAAAGAAACCTCAAGGAAACAGAAGGGAGAAATAGGCTAAGAGCATCAAAACAGAAAAATAATAAGGAAAACTAATGAAAGAAACAAGAGACGGCTCTTGGCAGAAATGGATAAACTCCAGGGAGAGGAAACAAATTACAGGAATCAGAAAGGAAGGCGTCTACAGTCACTGCACTTTCCAATATCAAAAAGACAATCAAGGAAAGATGAAAAACAATATACACATGAACTGGACAACCTAGAGGAATTGGGCCTTTCACTTGCAAGTCCTAAGGATCACATCTCACGAATTACGAAACAGATCATGTGAATAGCTGCACATCTGGTCAGCCAGCTGGACTCAGCCTTTAAATATATCTCAGAAAAGCGAGGGACAGCCATGCATACCCAGGGTGGCCTCAGAGCTGGGGCTGCTGTGCTGTTGGCTCTAATTACCACCCCCCACCCTCCACCCCCCCACACACATAATGCAGGGGCCCAGAAAGGGGCAAGGCAGCCAGGCCTACCTAGTGTAGCACTGGCCAGCTGTGCTGGGGTAGTCAATCCCTCCTCACCCCCCACCCGCCGGGGTCTGAAGAGGCTGCAGACCATGCAGCAGGAGCTACATGGCAGAGGTAGGAGCAGAACAGTAGTGGAACTCTCCAGCCCCACCACCATCGCCTTGCCGAAGCAGGGGCCGCGCAATGTGACCCACACATCTTCCATTTAGGAAGCCAGCAGCTGCTGTAGGATGGACATCTTCTGGATGACATTCCAGATGACAAGGACTTGGCCTCCTCACGTACTCCTGCTGATGGTGCTGTCTTGGGAACTCTTCCTGCACCCTCCAGTAGCCATAACCCTCCAAGATGGGTTCTGCTCACCATGAAGCCACTAAGGTCTGTTAGCCCTTCACACCTCACAATGCAGAGGGAATTGCTGTCAGCCAGGAATCTCTGGAGGCACTGCCTCTGGGACAGGTCAGTGACCTGCAGGCAGCACTCACCTGATGCTTCTCAGGCCAGAGGACCCCCCACCTGGGTCAAGGCATGAAAGGTAGACTTCTGCAGTTCTTTGGTGTTTGCGTTTGGAGAAGTGACGTTAATAAGCGCAGGATGAGAGAGAGGACTTGAGCTTCTTAGTGTGGCTGACAGAGGCAGCTAAGAAACCCACTTGCAGTTTTCCTACCCAGAGAAGGCCTTGTAGGCTGATACCTCTTGAGTACCTTCTTGATCCTCTGAGTGAGGATCAAGACGGAAAACCTGGGCTCCCTTAGGTCACCGTGAAAGCTGTTGTAATTCAATCATAACAATAAAAGTGTGAAACAAACAAACAAGCACAAGAAAACAAAATGACTTACAACCCAGGCACCTGTGGCTCATGCCTGTAGTCCTACCTACTTGCGAATGTAAGACCAGGATTAGTCAGGCCAGTCTGGGCTAATCTCCAAAATAACCAGAGCAAAGTGGACAGGAGATGTTGGTTCAAGCGGTAGAGCACCTTCAAGTATGAAGGTGTGAGTTCAAACACCAGTCCCCCAAGAGGGGAGAGAGGATATGTGCAGACATTTTGATGGGTATTTGTCATGGTGTGCTGGGAGGACAAAGAGAGCTCTGCTGGGCAGTGTTGTATCAGGCTTGCAGCTGGGAATCTGAAAAAAAATTTAACTAGGGCACGTTCAAGAAATTCAGTATGCTCTCCTCTTCCCAGCTCTAAGATGGGTGAGTGGCTTTGACCTTTAAGAGAGCACAAAGTGGGTCCCTTTGCCCCTCTACATGTTCCATCTGTCTAGTTATGGCAGAGAATATAGCAGGTTGCTTAATGATGCAATGGAGTCTTGACCTGGGGATGCTCAAACCGGTTTAGTGACTCTGGCCATCCCTTCCCTAGTTAAAAAGTGTTCCATCATGTAAAGATTTATTTCCATTTTCTCCACCCAGTCTCAAACTAAAGTTTGGGTTGAGGGTACTAGGGGTGGCCCCAGAAACCTGCAATTTTTCTGCTTACCAACAAAGGGAGCTAAGCTACAAGGGCAGTCAGTGCCTTGCTGTTCCTTTAACTTTGTAAACTTTTAGTGGGTGACAGACAGTAGGTGTCCTAGGGCAGTTGTGTCTAGACGGAAGCTTTCAGACAGGATGGGGAGGAAGGAACTAAGCCACCTCCCTGAGGAGATCAAACTGCCAGTGCAGAGGGCCTCCTGTCCTCTAGCAGGGGCCATCCTATTGACCTGTTTGCTCTGCCTCAACAAGGGCCCCCAGGTGGGTGGTCAGCCGTACCACTGAGGTGGAGCTCTGCTAGAGTGGACAACTAGCCTGTGTAGGTTCTGGGTTCGATTCCCAGCACTGAAAAAAGTAATAATTATTAAAAGGTATCCGGCTTCAACCACAATATACTACTACTAATAAAAAAAGTACCGGGCTTACAGCAAACCTCTGGGTGAGCATAGCCTTTCTCTGTCCAGGCCTGAACACATCAGAGACAGATATGCTTTGCACTGTGATCTCAGCTGGGTTATTTCCCTTCCTGTACTAAACTTCTTTTTAGAATTTGCTTTTTCAATGCCCTCTCTCCCACTCTTTTTTGGCCTTATCCAGGACGGTAGTGAGGCTTGATTGGGAATGGACAGGATTCCCAGCCGAAGGGCATGGTAGTCAGGCGGTCCTTACATGGGAAAGAGCCCAGTCTTTAATTCCATATGAGGCCCTGTAGCCTACAGAGTCCTGCTGGGCTTCAGTCCAGACCCCTCTGGGCACAGTTCCTGATAGTAATCCAAACAAACACCCACTAGTCTATATACGCCTAGCATGGAAAGACTGAACCCTCTTTGTAGAAAGATAGCAGTCTAGAGCTTCACCTTTTATTTGTGGTGGGGGGGAGGGGCGTTAATGTGGTTTGAACTCAGGGCCAGGCAGTGAACACATCCTAGGCAGTGACCTACCACTTGAGCCATACCTCCAGCCCATTTTGCTGTAGTTATTTTAGAGATAGGGTTTTGGTCATTGCCCGGACCAGGCTACCCCAGAATTCTCTTTAATGCTTCCCACCATCACTGGCATGACAACCATGTGACTCTACACCCAGCTTTTTGCCACTGAGGTGAGGTCTTGAAAACATTTTTTGCCTGAGCGGGCCTGGAACTGTGATCCTCCTGATCTTAGCCTAAGATTACAGACTTGAGCCACCAGCATCCAGCTGTGGTATCCATGCTTAATGTGCCAGTGTTCTTCATGCTCCCATAGAAGCTTCAATAGATATGCCTGGGTTGCCAAAAGCCATTCAAGATGACCTTGACCATGGCCATCTCCAAGAGCCCAGTGGAGTTCCAGAGATGGGAAATGAGAACTGCTAAATTTATACCCCGTAACAACCCCATCCACGCCTCTACCTCCAAAACTCCAGCGTGGCTTCTAGCAGCATAAGGCCATGCTGTGGTTTGGAGAGCAGATGTTTCCCTCATCTGTCCAAGGCTGGATCCCCTGCTTGTGGATACAATCATTGACAGGTGATTGGATCATGAGAGCCCCTACCTAGTCACTGGATTAATCCACTGTTGAATTCATAATTTGATGGAAACACTGAGCGATGGGGCCCAGCTGTAGAAAGTAGGTCTATGGGGGATGTGTCTTTCGGGCTGCATCTTGTCCCTGCTCCTCCCCCCCTCCCCCTTCCAAGCTGACACGAGGCTAGCAGCATGCTGCGCCACATGCTCCTGTCTCCATGATATTTTGCCTTGCCTCAGGCCCAAAGCAATGGGTCCACATGACTTTGGATCCAAACCTCTGACACTAAGCCGAAATAAATCATTCCTACTTTGCTTTTCTCAGGAATTTTGTCACAGTCACGAGAGGCTAACACAGAACAGACCAGATCCCCAGGACGAACCCAGTGGCACACCCCCCCCCATTACATGCCTACTGGAGAAAGCTTAAAGCCACCAGGAGAATATACCATATGCTGTAGCCAACACCTGATGATAATGATAGAATCCTGACCTGCCTCCCCTAGAGCCTTCATAGAAAGGGAATCTTTCCTGTCTCCCTTTGAGATGCACGCTACGTGAGGCTCCTAGAGTCCAGGACTGTTTTTCCCAAGGTTCTCCAAGCCAATCCTTTGAGACACTATCTCCCAGTGTCTGTGGAGGGACAGGTCCTAAGTTCCCAGTAACGTTCAGGTAGCCCAGACCCAGCTGACCCCATTAGACAGACATTGATACTGACTAAACCTTTGTAATTTTTCACCGTTTCCCTCCCCCAGTCTCCCTGTGTCACTCTCCCTGTAGAACGTTCTTTTGTGCAAATCAGAACGGAGCTCAGCTCTGTCCTGTACTGTCGGTAGTTACTGAATACAGTCTCTTTTCACAGCATCCACCAAGTCCAACTCAGTTGATCTTTGTCAGCAGGATTGAAAGCTTAACGTTAGTGCCAAAGCTACTGCGAGATGAGGCACAGATGAGACAGGAAGGAGAGGAACCACCTAGCCCTGGTCCTTTCATGAGCGCTGATTCCTAGCTGGCTTTTCTGAGCATTAGACGTGGCAAGACAACCCTGGAGTCTCTGTTCATGGTTCTGGGGCAAGTGTGGAATGTGACACCCAGTGTGACCACATAGATGCCATTTGGAATTAGGTGGGACGGGAAACATAGAAAACTGATTTTGAAAGCGGTTGTTTCTCCCCTTGTCCGTGTAGCGATGTTGCTGTGTAATGTTGGTTGGTTAGCCCAACTCATTCCCTCACATTTGGCAGTTTCTCCCGAGGTTAAAAGATACACCTGACATTAACTCAAAAATTCACTTCTACTTATTTCCATTAATAGATCCAAAAAGGTTTGTATAAAAATGTTCAGGCCAATCGAAGAAATTTTCCCCTTACATGGCAGACATTCAGTTTGCTGCCTTTAGTTATAGGAATTTATGAAAGCCAAGAATTCATTTGGAGCAGGGGGAATCATGGCATCTTAAGAGCATTCCTGTCATGGCAGGCATGGTGGCACAGGGGAGGTGGACAGGAGGACGGGGAGTTCAAGGCCAGGCCAGCTATATAGTGAGATCCTATTTAAGAAAGAAAAGGGCTGGGGATGTGGTTCGGTGTTAGAGTACTTGCTCAGAAGTGTAAAGTCCTGCATTAGATCCCCAGAACCTGAAAAGAAAAAGAAAAAGAATACCTTGCTCTTAGATTTGCCCTTCTCACAGAAACCAGCAATCCTTGTGCCCATAAGCTTTCCGGAAATATTGGAAAGGAAAGATGCAAAAAGTTTCCTGTTGGCACATCTCAAATGTCAGGAAACACGAGATTCCTTAAGATAACAGGCAATCAAAAATACTCACAGAGAGATTAGCTATCATGCCCCGAAACAGGGAATGGATCTCTGCTGTCCACCACTGGACAGAGATTGTCCCAGAAATTCTCTTCATTACATCAAAAGGAACATGGGAAGGAACAGTCACGCAAAAACACACTTAGTGTGTAAAAGCAAAGAGTTCAAACACCGCCCAGGGGAGTCCACAGAAACTGTGAGGAACACCAGCCGATCCATGACAGATCCGGGTGCACAGGCACTGGGTGCAGATTTCCACCGGCTCCAGTGATGGGGATCAGATGGACTACCTTTTAAGGACATGGCCCTCACAACTTTTGTCAGGCAATCGTATAGAGACAGTTATCTGCATGACAAGTTACAAATGCCAGGAGCACTGGTGTTAGCTTGTTTTCGTCAAACTGTAAAAGCCAAACCAAGGTCTGTGAAAAAAAGGAGGAAAGGAGAGGAGGAAAAAAATGCCGGGAACCATCAAGATGCAGAAAGCCCAGTCTTCTGTGGGCTGTGTGATTAGGTCACCACTGAAAACAATTCCAGTTACTGGAGGACTTTAAGATGTCTTGGAAGTTTAGCTGTGCGAAATACACAACAGAATGTCTGAGTGTCATGTCTTCCGTGAAGAAAGGGACGTTGAAGAATTAGGAAATCCACAGGAATACGATTTGACACTGCTGCCATGGAAGATATATTTGCAGAACCTACTCTATGAGAGCATTACATAGACACTATTGTGTCATTTCTCTGCACTGTGGAAGCATCTGCAGGAGGGACCAAAGATATGTGTGGAAGGCTCATGACTGCAGCATGATTTGTAATCATAATAGCATGAAAGCAAAGGTTTTGCAAAAAACATTTTCAAACAAGTTAACTACATAGTGCAGGAAGTAAGGAAGAAATTTGTTGGAGATAATGAAGAGGATGCTCATGCCGATGGCCCCCGTGGTGGACACAGCGATGTATAAATCCATGTAACCCTGAGGCGGGATACTCCTGTTGGCATAGGAGTTGCACATAGAAAGTGAGGCCCACAGTTTCCTTTGGCCTCCAAGCCTCCAGAAGGCTGAAGCAGAACTGTTGTTTTCCTGTCTATTTCAGTCCCCCAAGTCTGAAGGCCACGTGTTATAGCAGCACTGAGGTGAGGTGGCCAGGAGCGGGTTCAAAATGGTAGGGAGCGTCCCCGGGTGGGCTCGAACCACCAACCTTCCGGTTAACAGCCGAACGCGCTAACCGATTGCGCCACAGAGACTCGAGTCCCGGTCTCTTCCACGATGCACAAGGAGGGGCGGTCACTGCGCGCCACTCACCTCCCCTCTCCCCCACCCCCAGCCCGCCCGCCGGCCTCGCAGGGCGCCCGCGGAGCTGCAAAGCCTCGGATTACTTGGAGACGTGGGCGGTGCCCTGTGCGCTCGGCACGTTGGAAACCCCTGCGACGGGGCTCGAGGGCACCCTGTTGCCTTGACCCAGGCAGAGGGGAGCAGACCGGCATCCCCCCCCCGCCTCGCTTTTCTGGTTCTCTCCTCGCAGACGCCCAGGGAATCTGGCCCGTGTCTTCCCCACCTGGCACAGGGAAGAGTGCGCTGCCACCTGGGATTCTGGCGCCATCGCGGGGACTTCCGGACCGCGGGGCTGTGAGGTCGCTTGGGTTCCTTCGCCAAGGGTCCCCCAGAGGCTCTGGATCTTCGAGAGACGGGAATTGCTTTCTATCCGGGCAGCATGGGACGCAGAGGCAGGAAAACAGAGGTTAAGGAGCGAGGTTTTCGCTGACTGTGGATGGTCCTCCAGCAAAAGAAAGCAGTCCTGCGTTAAAGTGCATGGGGGTCATAAGGATAAAGAAAGTCGGCGGCTGCCCGTTCCTGCAGTGGCACGCCGTGATCGTATAGTGGTTAGTACTCTGCGTTGTGGCCGCAGCAACCTCGGTTCGAATCCGAGTCACGGCAGCGCTTGCCCATCATTTTAACTTTCTGATTTCTGCACCTGCGCCATTCCCCTAAGGTCTCAATGCACACAGCGCTCTGGTGTTCTTCAAGTTGAAGAGCTTGAACGGAAAGCGCACTGAGCACAGGGCTCATCGCTGTCTTGCGTACAGCCAGATCCCTTGTTTCTGCTTCAGCTATTTCAATCATTCTTTGGGTCTTCTTAGGATAAAGGAGAAGTGAAATGAGAATCGGAAGTTCAACTGGCAGAATTTTTAAAAATCCAGTAAATATAATAAAATTAAAGACAATGGCATTCCCTAATCAATTATATATATATGTATACATATAAATTTTTCTCTCTCCTGTGTGTGTGTGTGTGTGTGTACGCACAAATATCCAGAGCATCACCGATGAATTTGGACAAAAGGAACCACTCCTAGATCTTGTTATAGGACATTTCCATCATCCCAGAATGTCTGTGGAACTTCTTTTCCAGTGTGTCGCCAACCTAATCCCACATGGGCAATCACCATTCTCACTTCTATGCCCAGGATTACCTCTGCTTGAAATTCATATAAATGAACACCATACCATTATTGTCTTGTGTTTTTTCTCAGTCTGTTTCTCTCATGCAACTCCACCCGCCCCCATTCTCCCATGTGTTGCCTGTGTCAGTGCTTCTGCTGTTATTGGTGAGTGTTATTCCATTGTGTGAATACGGTTCACTTGACGGAAAACTGCTCATTTCTAGTTGTGGTATTGAGAGTAAAGTGGCGAGGAATATTACACTATGGATCGTTCAGCAGACCAGTGCGATCATTTCTTTTCAGAATAAACGTACTGATGGTATTCTGTATTTGTAGCTGGAGGAGAAGCTAGTGAGCAGATTTTCTTAATGGTTGCACTGTCTTGTGCTCTCAGGAGCAAGGGGAGCTAGAGTTGTTCTAATTTCTTGTAAGCACGTGGTTTTCACTGTGCTTAAGAAAATTTTGCTAATTATGATGGGTGTGTGTTTATACATCATGGTATTACAAATTTGTTATTTCCTGAATGAACAATAATGTCCAGAGTCTTTTCTCACCCTGTTTGGAGATGAAGAAGTCCTCTGTGTGAAAGACCCTGTTTAAGTGTTTTTGCACAATTAATTGGCTTAATGGTTCCCTCTGTTTTCCTTTTATATAAACTTTTCATATTATGACATTTAGATTTCAGATATTTGAATAGATAACACAGAGAATTTCCATATACCCTGCACACAGTTTCCTCTACTTTTAGCATCTTACAATGAAATTATACATTTGTCTCAATTAATGGACAGATACATTATTACTTACCAAAGTCTCAATTTTATTCAGATTTCCTTGTTTTTTTCTATATCCAGTATCTTTTAAATTGTTGCCAGATTCCATAGCCCCTTGCATTGCTTGTCATGTCTACTTACGCTCCTCTTGCCTTTCTCACTTTAGCAGACTTTTCTCATTTTTGATGACCTTGAAAATTCTGATGTGTGTATGTCAGGTATTTTGAAGAATGCCTCTCCGTTGGGGTTTGCAGGATGTGTTTCTCACAAGTGACTGAGAATAGAGTTTTGACTTAGATACGTGCAGAGCATAATGAGTGACAATGTGGGGCTTGCTCAGGGCAGCCAGCCTGGTGTCTGAACTAAGGAGCCTGATTACATTCATTCTATGCACCCAAGGCCTAAGAACCTATCGTAACTAACAAGGAACGTGGCGGTCAAAAACGTTGTAAGAAAACTGCAAATTTACCCAAGCAGAGAAATCTAGCTGGCAGGAAGAGAGTTCAAAAACAAACTGACACAAAACCAGGAATCACACCCTTGGGTGGTTGAAATGAGACCAGGGAAACATAACACTAACAACCACTAATTAAAATGGGTCTACTCGTCTCAGATGAGATATAAAACCAGTTTCCAGCTACAGCAGTGTGTGAGACTGAAGACGGTGAAACAGTAAAAGCAGTAGATATCTTCTCAGGCAAATTGTAAACAAAAGAATATGAGTTAAGACGATGGGACAAGGTCAAATGGCCAAAGAAAGCTTCCCAGGAGATAGAGGAAGAACTTCCTACCTCACCCCCAGAATCCAGTGGAATTGTTCATCTCTGAACTGGCCTCCTGGGGTGGTGGAAGACCTTGTGAGGAAGGAAAAATTCTTGGAGAGAAATTTTGCTCAAGGCCATGAGTGAATCCTCAGGAAGGCAAGATGCTAAAGGAAACAACAACAAGCAAACAAACCATGACAGAAGAAGAAGAAAAGCAGAATATGGGTTTTTCAAGTGAGATCGTTTTCTTCAAAGACATGCAAATATCGATCAAACTAATTTGTTTTGTAGCACACGTTTCCATTTTGGGTCTTGAGAGTGGTTCGATGCCTTTTCCAAATGCATTCTAGATTAGGTGCTATGGGGGGTGGGCATTGGTGGTTCAGTGGTAGGACTGTCACCTCCCACAAGGGAGACCTGGGTTCCATTTCTGACCAATGCTGACTTTTTCCCCCCTCTCCAGTGCATGGCAGTTTTCTTCTAGGACTTCTCAGGCAAATAAGTTCTTTTCTAGATTCTGACGCCCAAGAAAGGCCACCACAGTGAAAACAAAAGGAAGGAAACAGAAGTCTGACTGCGAGACCTTGAGGAATGTCTGGAAGAGCACACTTGGTGAGTCTGGTTCCTCTCTGCTCTTTTGCATGTGTGGTCAGAAAACCAGCTGAGGGTTCTTCCCGAGAATCTTTGGGAACCAGACTCGTCTGTTCAAGAGTTCACTTCCAGAATCATTTTTGTCTAGTTGAAATATTTAATTTCTCTGGAGATTTTTTTCTTCTGCCCACGTGCTCTTTAGAAGTATGGTGTCTGACCTCCAAATTTGGTGCTATCCACTTTCTTTTCTGAGCTCAGCTCCATTGTGGCCTGCAAGCAGGCAAGCATGATTTCTAGTCCTTTAAACTTGTTTAAATGTGTTTTATGAGCCAGGATGGGTAGATCGTGGCGAGCATTTCTCTTGATCTTGAGAACAACCTGTGCCCTCTTCTTGTTGAATGAAGCAATCTACAAACATCAGGTGGCTCCGGTTTTCTGATGGGGTTTCCATTTCGGCTTCATCCTTGCTGGTTTTCTGCCTGCTGGAACTGTCAATGATGGAGAGAGGAAACCCAAGTCTCCAACTAAGAGCTCACTTCTTTGTATCTCTTTGCAGTTCTTTCTGTGTTTGCATTGCATACTTTGATGCTTTGTTGTGAGGCACACACATTTATTAAGAATTGCTACTTCTTCCTGGGGGAGAACTGACCCCTTAATCATTATGTGATCCTCTCCATCTCTGGTGATTACCTTGCCCTGAAGTCTTCTCTATCTGAAATTAGTAAGGTTTCTCCAGCTGTCTTTTCATTGGTATTAGGCAGAGTATATCTTTCCCCACTGCTTTATTTCTAAGTTGTCTGTGTCTTCACATTTAAAGTAGGTTTCTTGTTATACACAGGGGTGCACACCTTTAATCCCAGGTCCTCAGGAGGCTGAGGCTTGAGGATCCCTTGAGCTCCGATTTCCAGGGCACCTGAGCCAACACAGTTCCCATGTAGCTGGATTAGTATCTGATATTTGTAATTATCAGATGCTAATTATATTTATTATATTTAATTCGTCCATTTATCACCATCAACATCATTATTATCATTAGTAGGTCTAGATTCCACGTATGAGTGAAAACAGGTGATATTTGGCTTTTTGAGCTTACCTTATCTCACTCAACATGATAATCTCCTGTTCCATCACTTTTCTGAAAATGACATAAATTCATTGTTCTTTACGGCTGAATAATACTCTACGATGTGTATGTATAAAGATTTGATATATAAAATTTTCTCTATCCATTCATTGGTTGCTGAACATGTAGACTGATCGCACAGTGTGGCTACTGATTTTCGCTCCCTACATAAATGCACAGTAAGTGATACGGCAGGGTCACAAGGCAGGTCTATTTTTGGTTTTTTGAGGAACCTCTATGCTGATTTCCACAGTGATAGCACTAGTTTATATTTCCACCAACCATGTATAAGTGCTCCTTTTGCCCCACATCCTCACCAGTATTTGTTGTTCTTTGTTTTCTTTACTTTTTTTTTTCTGTTGGTACTGGGGTTTGAACTCAGGGCTTGCAAGCTTGTGAGGCAGGTGCTGTACCACTTGAGCCAATTTACCAGCTCTGCTGTTTGTTTTGTAGACAAATGCCATTTTGACTGGGGTCAGATGAAATCTCAATGTAGTGTGTGTGTGTGTGTGTGTGTGAGAGAGAGAGAGAGAGAGAGAGAGATACTGGGGTTTGAACTCCAGGCCTTGAACTTGCTAGGCAGGCACTCTTACCATTTGAGTCACTCAGACAGTCTTCAATGTAGTTTTGATTTGCGTTTCCTTTATGGCTAAGGTATTCATGTTTTAATTAGCCACTAGTAGTTCTTTGGATGACTGTTCAATTAATTTATCCACGTATTAATTGGATTTTTATTCTGCGCTGATTAATTTTTTGAGATCTTTGTATATTCTAGATAGTAATAGTTTATCTGTTGACTAGCTATCAAGGATTTTCTCCCATTCTATGGGATGTCTCTGGATTCTGGTCATTGTTTCCTTTGATGCACACGAGCTTTTAACTTAACGCAACCGCATTTATCCATAGTTGCTCCTATTTCTTGGGCAATCGGAGTCCTATTCAGGAAATTATTGCCTATGCATACATCTTCCAGAGTTTGCGCCATGTTTTGCTGCAGTAGTTTCAAGATTTCAGATATTACATTAAGATCAGTGCACCAAAGGTGATAAAGTGGTTTAAAGAGAAAGTGTGAGTCCCTGAGTTCAAGCCCCAGTATTACCAAAAACTAAAGTAAAAATACTTGGTCCATTTTGAATTGATTTTTATAGGGTGAGAGGTCTCGGTATAGTTTCAGTCTTCTGCATGTAGATAACCACTTTTCCCAGTACCTTTTGTTGAAAACATGGTCTTTTCTCTGGTGTATATTTTTACCTTTTCTGTCAAAAATCAGATGGCTGTAGCTTTGTCAGTTTATTTCTCTTTCTTCTATTCTGTTCCCTTATTGTGGCTGTTTTTGTGCCTTTACCATGCTGTGTTTGTTATTATAGCTCGTTAGTATAATCTGAAGTCTGGTGTTCAACTCCACATTGCTCTTTTGCTCTTTTTGCTTTTGCTATTCATGCTCTTTTATGTTTCCATATGTATTTTAGGATTGATTTTTCCATTTCTGTGAAGAATGACATTGGGATTTTGATGGGAATTATATTGAATCTGTAGATTGCTTTCACTAGGATACCAACTTTCACAATATTAATTCTGCCAATGAATAAACATTCCAGGCCGTTTCCATCTTCTAGTGCCTCCTTTCATTTCATTCTTCAAGGTTTCATTGTTTTCATTATTGTTCTCATTGTAGAGGACTTTCACTATCAGTGGCTTAGTGCAACTTGGTAAAGCATACCTTTGTGAACAGAGATGTAACAATTACTTTTCCTCCAAAAAGTACATCATATCCAAAATGGGGAAAGCATCCATGACTATTCTTATTTTCTTAGCAATATAGTTCTTTTCATAAATTCAATAGCAATCTATCCTCTTTGTATCAAGACCTCATTGGAAATATAGGTTATATTTATTTCACTAGAATGCCATGTAATGTTCAGAAATGACAGAGATTTTAAGGAACTAAGGTTGACTTTATGGTGTCAGGTCTGTCCCTTGTTAAAACCTGGCCTCATACATGGCTTTAAGAGTTCCCCTGCTTTCAGGAAGGAAAGCCTGGGAATATCACAAACATTTTAGTACCTCAAGAAGAGAGGAATTCACCCAATACTTAGGTGTGGTGGAAAAAGTTGAATGGCAAGTCCTTGTCATGGCTTCTGGCAAGGAGAGGCTTTTGAGAGCCTAATCTGGGATTGTTCTTTCGGAGTTCCAACAAATCTTGTGCTCATAATCCAAGCACTAGTGAGCCTTAGGCAAGAGGATGAAGAGTCTGAGGACAGCCTGGGCTGCATAGAAAGCCCTATCTGAAAGAGAGAAAGAGAGAAAAAAAAGACAGTAAAACATTTCAATGAAGCTGACATAGGAAGACATGCCTTGGAAAGAACAAAATAAAACCAACCAACAAACAAAAACTTCTGACAAACCTGCCTAGCCTGCCTAGCAGGTGCAAGGTCCTGCCAAATAAATATATACATCCATGCATGCATAAATGAATAAATAAATATAGTGTTTTCATTGAGATGCTGTTAGGCTGAGAAAGCCTAGAGCATCGCTTCCTACATAAGCAAACCAAAGCCAAATGTAAACACTGCAGAAAAACTAGAGCTTTTACCAGTCAGAAAGCAAGTAATCTCTAGCTGGGTACCTTCCACTCTAACCAGTCACAGGTAATTTCTCCAGTTTGAACACATTATACTGTTTCCTCTCCTGCACCTCCCAGCAGAGTGCTAACTTACTTGCACTCTGCCTGATTGATGAACCACTGAATGCTGAGGGAAGCTCTTTAAAATTTGAATGTATCCAGGATTATGTCTTTATACTCCAAGACCACCCACAGAAGTTTCCTGGTATGTGCAGATTACTATTTTGAGATATTAAATTGAAGTTTTTTGAGACAGGATGTCTATGTAGCTTAGTCTGGCCTCCATGGCTTGATCCTCCTACCTCTGTTCCCCCCTCCCCCCCACAACAAGTTCTGGGATTTCAGGTGTGCATCATCACAAGTGGTTAATAGTGATTTTCATCCATTATATATGTAACTTCTAACATCTACAGAAATACAGTATGTACTCTAAGAGAACTTGGATACACGTTCCCTATGGCCCAGCAGGGAGTGCTCCTATATTGTTCACTTTTTAAAAACTGTGCAATTTTTTGGTTATGATGGATAGAGGAATTGGAATGGAATCAGTTTGACCAACTTTCAGAAAACACAGTGTGTCTAAGTGTCAGAGCCCTGACTCCTGGTCTGGCCAGCATAGGGTGGATTTTGATATAGCAGGTTAATATGGTCTAGTTTTAGTGTTTTATATAACCCTTTATTTAATTCCACAAATAGGCATTTGTAAAATGAGCCAAAACAAAACACACACACACACACACACACATTTATTTATATATCCATGTGAAAAAAAGAAAAAGAAAGCTCTCCTACCTTCAGATTCTCCTCCACTGCTCACACCTTTCTTTATATATTACTGTGCAGTGTTACCAGTGCTTTGTGGCCAAGGACCCAGGAAGTCTCAAGTCCACCTCCTTGAGCCATGGGGAAAGTGTGAAGGCCAAGAAAAGAAAGGTAACACCCTTGTTTGCAGAAATTTCACCTCTGGACAGGAAACTAGTAAACAGAGGCAGGGTATGTGGCTTCTGATGAAGGCTTGGGCTCTTGCCCTGGCCCTGGCTAGAGTGGATTTGCTCTCATTCCCTGAGGTGCAAATGAGATGCCCTGGGTTAATGGTAGAGAACTGGATGGCATATGCTTACATACACAACTCTGATAATCTGAACAGCAAGGCCGTTTTTATAGGTTCCGTGGTGTAATAGTGCGCAGTCCAGACTCTGGATTTATCAAGTCTCAGTGGGACTTTCCTATTCAGCTTTGGGAAGGCCATTTCCTGCCACCCCTTAAGTAGGGCTTGCTTTCTGCCTCCTGGTCCCTGCTTAGGGACAGGAAGATTTTGGCCCAAGGAGGGAAGCTCAGGGTAGCTACAGGTCTCTGTGCCGCGCTCTCAGCTCCTCCGAAGTTGGGTGCCTGAAGGTAGGTTCTCAGGGAGGCCAGGTCTACACGGAAGTGGCCAACACATGGCATCGGGGCCACCCAACCTGTCCCGCTCTCGCTGACTTCGGATGTCTCGGGCCCACAGGATCCACCTGTACTCTGGTGTTGTCGGGGTGGAAGGTCTGTGGCACTGACAAGGCGCGGCCACCAGGTGGCCTCCGCTCCTGGTCTGCAAAAAGGTGGGCACAGCCAACCAGAATATACTTAGTTTTTCTAAAACAACAACAAACAAAACGACCACCACAACAAAAACGGTGGATGCATCAAATAATCAAATATCAGTTAAGAAACAGTCCGGATGATCGAGGCCCTGGATTCCCAGGAGATATATATATATATATATATATATGATATATATATATATATATATGAGATATATATATGATATATATATATATATATGAGAGAGAGAGAGAGAGAGAGAGAGAGAGAGAGAGAGAGAGAGAGAGATGGTTGGAGTGACTATCTTCAGGAGTTAGGAGTTTATCATCCTATAGTGTTTGGAATGAGTGCCCGGGTACCTGGCTGGCTGGCGGAATGGCAGTATCCCTACAATGATAGTAATGGCTTCTTTTCTTCAAAGTCTTCAGGCTCCAGTGACAGTTTATGCAGCGCCAAGTGCACCATCTGTACCTCTGCTTTCCCACTGAGTCCAGGAGCCTCATCCCCATCAGTTCTTCCGTGCTTCTCAGAAAAAAAAAAAAAAAACCAGAATGGCTCCAAATCTTTCGAAGACTTTCAACTCTATTCAAGTAGAATTCAAGCTACAGTTGTTACCATCATCCCACTTTGGGAAAACATCCTTACACAGCTGTGCCAGTGAGGCAGTTAAGCTCTCTGATGATCCCTTCTTAGAATTTTGTTTTTCTGCACGTGCCACGGTTGCCCGGGACACGCATCTATTCTAAAGGACAAACGGTCAATCTCATCCTTCCACCTTTCCCCTGCAAGACGCAGAACGGGGGCAGGAGGGTGCGGAGAACCCTGGGTGGGGACAGCTGGACGGAGTTGGAGTCCCTTCCCGGGTGTTGGGGGCGGGGGGCGTTCGGGGTGTCTCCTTCCTGACAGCGGGGAGCAGGATCTGTGAACCCTTGCGCCAATCTTACCGGCGGAGTGCACCTTGTCCACTGCTCCGAGTCTGTACTTGGGAAGTCTCAGGCCCAAAGGCAAAAGTGTCAAGTCGTCGCTGCTTTATCTCAATGTTTAAAAGTGCATCTGTTTTCAGAATCTGGAGCACCAATCACAGAGGGTTCCGCGGTTCGACCCACAGAGGGCGGCGGGGAGAGGGTGGCCAGAAATGTATAAAGAAAAATGGACTGATGACAGTCTCCGTTTTCTTCTACAGGCCTTTTTCTTAAGGGGTTAGACCACTCTGGCACATACACTCCCCTTTTTCACTAACTCCGCTTATCTTCTCCCTCTCTCCCTTCTCCCCTTTTCTCTATTCTGCCATAGCGCTTTCCTGCTCTTGCTCTCTTTTCATTCTCCCCTTTCACCCCCCACCCCACTCTACTTGCTTTCTTTCCTTCCTCCCCACCTTCTTGATTCCACCTTTCCTGGTTCACCCGTCTACCAACGACCCCCTCACAGAGATGTGAGGGATGGGGACTCTCTGTGGTTCCAGCGCGCACGAGTCCCTTGGGGACTTGGTGGGATTATAGCAGCTCCCGAACAGAAGAGCCACTCCTTGGAGGCGCATTTGGGCTCTTCCTACCTCGGGTTCTCGGTAAGACATAGCTTAAAGGCCACGCTGCTGTTCTGGGTACTTCTGAAATCCCAGGGTGGAATTCCTTCCTGGACCATTTCTTGGGCACCTACTAAGGCGAAGGCCTGCTCCAGGAGAGGCTGCGGGACAAGCGCAGCCCGTTTTCTGCGGCGTAGGGTGGAGGCCACCTGTGCAGGAGACTGCTGCATGGCGCTGCCCAGCGGCTCTGGTCCTTCCCAGGTGCGTCCTGTAACCTCCTACCCCACCTGCTGGATTGGCTGCGATGGCGAGAGATCAGGCGAGGACCGCAGGTGGGTGACTTCAGTTGGAGAAGCTGTGGCGTTCACCCGCAGGTTGCAGGCGACTTTTGAGGCGCCAGCAACAGGGAGTACGCCTTGGATCTGACGTTGTGCGGTCACAACTGCTCAATAATGTGACTGTTGTCTTCAGAGTCTCCAGCTTTGGTTTCTGCAGCGCATGGGGCTGGACGGGACACAAAAACTTGTTTGCGCTCAAGCCAGAGGTTGAAGGGCAGCTTCTGAGATCAGGAAAATAATTGGTTAAGTAGAGATACTGTGTCTTTGTGGCTTAGCGCATTTGGCTATTAACTGAAAGGTTGGTGGTTCTAGCACACCCAGGCACAGTATTTATATATACATTTATATATATATATCATATATAAATGCATATTTTATATATTTAATATTTATATGAATTATATATAAATTTGAAGCCCTTTCTGGCCATTTAAAAGAAACTCCACCAGGTTCCTTTTTCCCATCAAGCTCCAGAGGTGCTGTGATAGATAAAAGGACAGCTGACACTAAGCGATGTCCAGGTTCCGTGTTTCCTGAAAACACGGAAAATACCCCGAGGTTGGCATCTAACAGCTTAGTGGCCTGGCATTTTGGATGCTAGGAGTGCTGGTGTCTGTGGCTGTGATCAGACAGTTCTGGCTGAGACCTCTGAAGAAGAGAAAAGAGGAG
Source organism: Castor canadensis (assembly GCF_047511655.1). Taxonomy (NCBI): domain Eukaryota; kingdom Metazoa; phylum Chordata; class Mammalia; order Rodentia; family Castoridae; genus Castor; species Castor canadensis. The sequence goes on along the minus strand of NC_133397.1, from coordinate 102,367,405 downwards.
GAGGGGAAGGAAAATGCTTCTAATTTTATAGTTTTAAATAGTTATTCAGAGAAGATCCTTCATCCATGGAGGAGGAGGAAGAGCAATAGGAGAGAGAGAGAAAAAAAAGAAGGAGGAGGAGGAGGAGGAGGAAGGAAGGAAGGAAGAAAAAGAAAGAAGGAAGGAAAAAGAAAGGAAAGGAAAGGAAAAGAAAGGAAAGAAGAGGAAAAAAAAGTCCAGATTATCTGTTAAAGTCCTCTGGACCTCTATGAACTTTAAATCAGATGTGGAAATATGTAATGTGAAGACTCAAGATCCATGAAAGTGTCTAAAAGGAACAGTATTTCAGAAAAATAATTTTCAGTAGAGTCTGCATCTGGGGCTTCAGAGTTCCCCTAGAGCCACTGGCCATAGATTCCAGAAGCTATATATTTACAACCACGCATCCCCAGAAATCTAAAAATTCCATGAAGTGAGGACCAAAAAATTTCTGCATTGAAATTGCCCGGTCAAGGTATTTTTGCATTTCTAATTGTGCTAATTCATGCCCAGTTGATTCCCAAAAAAGTTGTCTCTAGTAATAGTGTGGAAAATACTCTTTTCTTGGCAATACCAAATGATAGTTAATAACAATACAAACTCATCTCTCTTTTTTTTTTTTTGAGCTCACTTTGCAATCTTGATACTCCTGACTCTGCCTCCCAAGTGCTAGAATTATAGCAGTGCTTGGCAAACAAAACCAATTACTTTTTGGGCAGGGAGGGGATGATGCTGAAATTTGAATTCAGGGCTTCCTGCTTGCAAGATGGGCACTGTAACCATCACTTCAGCCATGCTACTAGTCCAGTCCCCCACTTCCATTATGTTTTATTGCTTGCTGAGCTGACATGTTGCTCTGAATCTCTTACAGGTGGTGGGTTGGTACTGGCACTTTGTTATCCCGATCCCTGATAATTTTGAGAAAGTAGTTCACAGAAAAGATGAAGTTGGATTCATCTGACTGTAGAGGTTCAGGCAGAGATACTCTGCTTCTATTGGTCCTGTGTAGGGAGCCCAGGCTTCAGCTGCTGAAGAATCCAAACACTCCCTGCAGGATGCAAACTTCACTTTGTGTCCTGAGCCAAATAAAAATTGGGAAGAGACTTTGACTTTTTAGGCAATGACTCTTTTCTTTATTTTCTTGTGGCAACAGAGGAGACATTGCATTCTCCAGACCTTATTTGGAGAAGTTAATACTGGCTAACCCACTGCTCTTGTGGCATTGTTTGGCCTATGCATGGTTCTTTCTGTGAAACCTTGTCTTGTGAGCTGAAGAGGGCAAATAGGTAAAGAAAACTTGACACAGAAAATGGGAATAGACAGAGTTGAGTCTAGCCTCCCTCCCCCGTTGGAAGACCCTGTTCCATTGATCCCTGTATCTATCACTATGGCCCTCCTTGAATTATATCTGCTTTATCATTTTTATTATATTGCTTGATTTTTAAAAAAAAATTCTTGTTTTTAATACAAGGTCTCACTATATCCCTCTGGCTGGCAGTGAATTCATTATGCAGCCCAACCTGGCCTTGAACATATGATTTTTCTGTCTCAGCTTCCCATTGCTAGGGTGACAGGTATGGGCCACTAGGCCCAGTGATTTGCCATCTTAAAGAAAAAAAGACAGAATAAGAAAATAGAAAATAAAGGATGAATTCTCAAATAGATGTAGCAAGTTAAGTAGTCTTATTTTCTTTCAGAGATTTGGATGGTGTCTTAATCATTCTGGACTCCTGTAACAAAAAAACATGGACTGGGTGGCTTAAACAATAGTCAATTATTTCTCACAGTTCTGAAAGCTAGCAAGTCCAAAATCAAGGTGCCAGCAGATTTGATTCTTAATCAGGGCCCTCTTCTTGGTTGGCACACAGGGTCTTCCCTCTGTATCCTTATAAGGCAGAGAGAGGAAGCTCTGAGATGTCTCTTCTTCTCCTGAGGGCGTTAATCCCATGATATAGGTTACAGCCTTATGATCTCATGGAAACCTAATTACTTCCCAAAAGCCCCACCTCCTAACTGCATCCCATTGGAGGTGATAACTTCAACATATGAACTTGGAAGAGGGAATACATTCAGTCCGACCAGGTGGGAACATTAAGAGCTATTCCTCACGAGTCTAAAATGCCCTCAAGTGATTGATTGAAGGGGAGCAGAGCAGTGATAAGAAGGCGAGAGAAGAACATGTCCTGTAGATCTGTGATCTTTTCTTCCTATATGGACTGCTGGTGGTGTGTGTGTGTGTGTGTGTGTGTGTGTGTGTGTGTGTGTGTGTGTCTGTAGGAATTCAAATAGAAAAGTGAAAACTCTCATCTCCACTCAAGTTTCCCATTTCCAAAGACAGGAAAAATACTAACATGGTTTGTTTTTCCTTACAAGTGTGTCTTTATTGCTTTTGTAACAGTAAAGCAATCACTCACTGGTTAATTTTATGTGTTAATTCGACCAGGCCATTAGACACAAATATTTGATCAAACATAGGTTTAAATGTTGCCGTGAAGGTATTATGTAGATTACATTAACATTTAAATCAGAATCTTTGGGTAAACAGAATATTTTCCATAATGTGTGTGGGCCCTATCCAATTAGTTGAAGTCCTTAACAGAAAAGAGGGATGTCCCAAGAAAGAAGGATCTTCAGACTCAAACTACAATATCCGTTCTTCCCTAGGTCACCCACTTGCTCCCCCTTCTCCCTTTTTTCTCTCTCACTCTCTCAAATATATATACTACATATGTATATCTATGAGTACTGTTTGTCTGAAGAACTCTAAGAAATGTGCCAATATACTTGTATCATAGTTTTGAGGAGATCAATGCCTGAACTATATTATTACCATACTACACTGGCTGTCTTATGTGTTATGCCATGATGTATCATATTGCTCTGTTGCATATGCTATATTAATTTTCTAGATATATAAGTATTATTTTTAATTGTATTAGCAGATGATCCACATAACTTATTATTGAACTATAACCAATCTGTCCTCAGTTCTGTAAATCTTCCCTCAACAAACTGAGTCACATAATTCGGTTTTTCCAAAAACATTTCTGCTCCACCACTTTGAAGTAGTGCTGCACACTACTACATGTCATAGCGTGTGTCCTTCTCATGCGTCTTCTCCCTTAGCAGAATCCTGTTGGGGTGCAGGGCTGGAGGGGAGCTGTCGGTAGCTTCTCATTCTCAGAGCTGCACAGCTCTTTCTACCTTTGACTTGGTAAGTGCCATAGAGGACCAGGACACCAAGTTTTCACCACGCGGGAGTCTCCAGCTAGATTATGCTTTCTTGAAGAATTTGGGGTGAAAGTAAGTGATTTCTAGAATAGTTGGTCAGTTTGACCATAGTGGAGGTTTAGAAGCTCATGAATCTATTTGTATCTGACAGGGATTCAGTAGAATTAGATCACAGCTAAGGAAAAACATAAGACCGCCCAACGTGGGGCTCGAACCCACGACCCTGAGATTAAGAGTCTCATGCTCTACCGACTGAGCTAGCCGGGCGCCCGTGGACCTGGCGTGTCTGCATTCTTGTCATCTTCTCTGATAGGTAGGGTGACAGTCCAATTGCTGCTGTCTTTTGTTGACAAAACTTCCTATGTAATGGGCGCCACAGTGACCTTCTTAATGATAGCCCTTTCCCACGGGGAACCCGAGACTCCGAGAGTGGTGGAAACTGGGTACTGCGCAGGGTAGGTGTTCCCGCGATTCCTTCTGGACCGGGTCACCCTGAGAGCTGGGGAAAGGGAAAGGAGTACGAAAGAACGAAAGGACGCTGGATCACAGCCCGCACCACGAAGCCCCGACAAATTTGTTTTTAAACACTGAACAGTTGCACTGCCTGCATAAAAAGACCACCGAGACTTAACTTAGGGTCGGACAGGATTCGGAGCCGCAGGCGTAGGTCCTCGCTGGCACAAGCTCTCGCTGCACTCCTGGTGTTTAGTTCTCCAGCCTGTGGAAAAAGTGACAAGTTCCGGGGTCCTCCCCTCGGCCCATGTGGAGGCCAGGGAACCTCCGCTCCCAGATCTGCGATTGGGCCCTGAAGCTGCCCTTTGCGGTGGTTACTTTTTTTTAGCTCTGCGAGTCGAAGGTATTTTTTAGGTACGCACAAAATAACAATTTTGTGTCCTTTTGAGGGACTATAAAGTTTGAACGACCCTGCGGACATTAGTGCTGCCGTGACTCGGATTCGAACCGAGGTTGCTGCGGCCACAACGCAGAGTACTAACCACTATACGATCACGGCGCGCTACTCGCAAAGCGACAAGCGTGTGCTGCATTTAGTGGCCTTTGAAGTAGGTTGCCATGCCGTTGGCTGTACTACTTAGTGAGTATGATGCTTCTAATCCGAACCCCAAAGGTCTCCACCCCACCTCCTGGGCGATCCCGCGATGCTGGATTTCACCACCCTCCGCACCCGAGACTTCCTTCCTCACGTCTCCAGTTTATGCCCTGGAATGGAGATTTCGGATTGCGGAGCGGTGCAGCCTGCGCACTGTTGCGGCAGGCGAGGGGCCTACAGTAGTGCTTTCTTGCTCCCCTCCCCGTTCCTAATAGCACCACCCTCTCTATTTCTGGAACAGAGGACGTTTGTGCTGACTTATCCTGACTCCTTAGTGGGTCAAAGCAGCCTGTAAAGTTTCGTTAAAAAAAAGCGTTTGTTTCAGACACTTCCCAACAATTCCAAAAAGTACAGCAAGTTGTGGTTAAAAAAGAAAAAAAAAAAAAAAGTCAGAGGCTGCGTTGGCCGGGAATCGAACCCGGGTCAACTGCTTGGAAGGCAGCTATGCTCACCACTATACCACCAACGCAAGCGATTCTTACATTTGCTAGTTTTCCCTATGAGGATCTCGTCACCAAGTCCCCGCCCTTGACTTCCGGTTCACTTTAAGATTGACGCAGAAAAACCGCAAATGTAGAAGAAAAAAAATTTTTTCGCTAGGATTCCTCTTGTTGAAAATCCTGTGGTAGCCCTTGTTCAACAAGTTTAAGAAAAGTCAATTCTAGTTCCTTCTATCATCATTTGAAGGGAGCTTCTGAAATTTAGTGGTCGAGTTAAGGCTTTGTTTTTAATCTTTGCAACACATCCTTACTCGTTTGAGTGTTTCCTTAGGACAAATGCATAAATTAAGTTGCATGGAGCAGATACGCGCACTTTAAAAGCTTTGGATCCATATATAACTGCTCAGTATTCGGGTACTACCAGATGAGCGTCAGTCAGCGGATACTTTCTTTTCACCTTTACAACAGCGCAAGATAAAACTATGGAATCGTTTTAATTTGCAGTTACTACTGAGGTTGGTCATTTTTCACAAGCTCAGGAATTATTTGTATTAGTTTTTTGCTTTTCCTAAGTTATGGATTTTTCTATTGGGTGTTTATGTTTTCCCTACTGATTTATAGCATTTTCTCATTTGTCTTTTAACATTGTTTATGGGATTTTTAGATAGGCAGAACTTTCTTGTTTTTATATAGTCTGAACCATCAGTTTTATCCTTTATGACCTCTGCTTTTGTCTTGAAAAAGTTCTCCCTATCCCAGAATGAAGGTGATTATCCATTGATGCTTTCTTGCAGCCTTTTAATAGTTTCTTGCAGCCTTTTAACTCCACTTAATACACAAAGATATCATCTCCACAGATGATCATGAAAGTATTATTGGTAAAACCAAAATTTTAGAGAAAAAAAAAACCTAACAGTCCAAAATATGATTGGCTAATTTCATTTTTGATAGCTATTCCAGGAATGAGGGTGGGGAGGGCTAAAGGAGAATGATGGAGGGAGTGAATTCAACTATGATATATGGTAAGAACTTTTGTAAATGTCACAATGTGCCCCCAGTACAACAATAATATGATAATAAATAAATTTTAAAAATCAATTCATTTTGATAAAGAAAAAAAAACTTTTTAAAAAAATTATGTTTACCTTATGCATTGCTGGAGGCAGTGTGAATTGCTATTCCCTCTATGAAGGTAGACTAGTAATGCCTACCCCTAAATGTACATACCTGGGAATAAATTCCCAGGAATTTATTCCACATATGTGCAAAATGACTATGTATAAGACCATTTATGATAGCATTGTTTGCAATAGCAAATAGTTAGAAAAAAAAACTAATTGTCCATCAGTAGGAAGCTAGTTAATTATGAGATATGCGTACAATAGAATGTGATATACCACAAGAATGGGGAAGCTCTTCACATCTAATCTGAAATTGCTTCTAAAATATATTAAGTAGAATAGGCAAAGTGCAAAAAGGGTGTATAGATTGCTACCATTTGTGCAAGATGGAGGGCATATTTAAATATATATGTATGTATACGTACATTAACTAACATTTGCATGAAATGTCTCAGACATTGTAATGAACAAAAACACTAGTCTTCTCAGTAGAGAGATACAGAGTGAAAGTCATGTTAATCAGTTACGCATTTTGGAAATTTGAATCCTAAAGTGTGTAAGCATATTACCTTTAGAAAAGTTAAATAATTTAAAGTGAGAGAAAATTTTGACTGACGAATATTTTTACTGAAAAGTGTTAGAAATGTATTGCTAATTTAAAAAGAGCTGGTAATAATATGACACCTACTCCATGAATCCATTTTTGCTTCATAAACGACATTAACAGTGGTCTTTGGGTGGTAGAATTGGAAACGATTTTTGTCTTTGTGTTTTTCTACATTTTCAGTATCTGAACTTTGGGTAGGTGGAAGAACTGTTTCACTGATTAAAATGAAAGTTAAAAAAAAAAATGAATCACACTTCCCTGACCGGGAATCGAACCCGGGCCGCGGCGGTGAGAGCGCCGAATCCTAACCACTAGACCACCAGGGAGCTGAGGAAAGAAGTTCTGCTAGTGTTATATGACGGTAACTAAATGCGTTTCTGTATTTTTGGGCAAGTGTCTGGGTTTTGAGATTCTAGAACGCTGGGGCTTCTCAATTTGAGCACCTCTCTGGTATTTCCTTCTTTTCTTTCTTGAGTGGAAAACGATAAAGGAATTCTCAAGCCTGGCACTCTGAACAGGGGAGGATCACAGTTCCAAAACCAGAGGCGAACCTCGGGAGAGACAGAAAAGCCCACCTCCGCAGCAGGAGAATAAAGGCTTTCTGCTGGGTCTTGCCCAAAACCACCAGGAACTTCTCCATAGGACATAAACAGCACATGGTGTGAGTGACGCTAAGGGATCTTGGGCCTGCTGCAGCTTCCCCACTTCCCCCTTTCTCATGTCGTGTGAATTTTCACAGATGTTAGGCTAAAACCAGTATTACAGACCAGTTGAAAACACTCAACCTACAGATGCTCGCTGCTCAGCAGGATCGGAGTTTACTGGTGGGAGACCAAGGGAAGAGCAGGGGTTCTGATCTTTAAATTTTTAAATATGAGGAGAGAATGTAAGGGCAACTGACACCTGTGGATGATAACAGTCACAGTGTCAGTCGCTGGATCACTTCACAAGTCAGCTGCATTGCCTGGTGGCTCAAGTCTAATTGCCCCTCTGAGGAGGTGAAGATGAACATTCTTACAGTCACTCGCGGAGCTGTCACCTGCTGGGCCTTCAAGCGCCTAACCTCGGGAGAAAACCTTTTATTAGTAAAGCACGCCTTCAGAGAGATGGACAGGCACTGCCACCAACCGGAGATAAGCAGACCCGGAAGTTCCAGAGTTACAGATTTTTCCCTCAAAAACACATCCTTCTGCTTGGGCCCAGGTGTACAGTCGGTGGGTGCCAAGTCCTCTGCATACTTTCATTTGGCAAATGAATAAGGCTTCCTTTCCTTTTGTTCAAAACCCTGTTCTCTATTCAAATTGGCATAGAGGTCAGGGAACCCAAGTTTCTATAACAGGACAGAAGGAATGAGGAGAAAGAAAGAAAACTGAAGTACCCGCCAGACTGAAGGAAGGTTTAAAATTCTTCCTCCTCATTATGCATGCAGTTAACTTTATATCGGAAAGAGAGAAAAGAAAGCAAATGCGGCAAAATGGTGACAATGAATGGGATGTCTGGCTTGGTTTGGCTCACATATAGGCAATCTCCGGTGCAGGAAAAGCTCAAGAAAGACACTCTTCAAGATTTTGCCAGCCCCTGTTTACAGCAGAGTCACGTCCGTTTGAAGGGAAGTCTGTTTTAGCTACTTGCAACTTTTATGTAGGTTTAAAAGAAAGTCAAAAACAAGAAATTGGGAGAAACAAAACGAAACATTCAAAAGCCTCCCCCTTTTGTTGGTCAGATGACCACAGAGTGATTGATTCTGTGCACATGAGTTCAAACAGAAAAATTTAAAAGCACCTCCCTGCACCTACACTTAAATCAGAAAATACTTTTGACAATGAACAGAAATAGAATTTAAAAATTGAATCATTAGTGATGGATCCCTAGCAGCAGGAACTGAAAGGGGAAAAAAATGGGTGGTAGGATATGGGGGCTTTAGGGATTCTGTTGTTTTGCTTTTGGAGGTCACAGTGGAGACAGGCTCTCAGTACCAACCTTATTTTTATTTATTTATTTTTTTGGTGGCACTGGGGTTTAGAACTTGGGCCTCACACTAGCTAGACAGGCACTCTTACCACTTGAGCCATTCCATCAGCCCTTCTTTGTTTTTTTTTAAAACTATTAATCTTCCACTCATCCAATCTCCCCCTTCCTATGTGTTTAAATGCCAAAAATTAGGGACAAGAGTAACAAAATGTAATGTTAGACATTTATTTTTACAAAAAGCTCAAGAATCCTGTCGTGTTTATCAGAACCAAAGTTTTAGACCCCCAAGCCCAGACTTCTGGGATTCCATATGTCAGGTCGGACAACTGGCCCCTACATGCCAAATAGACATGGTAGACAGCAAAGAAAGGAAGTTTATTAGGCAGCCAGGGATACTTTGTGGAAAGAGGCAAAGTAAGCCATCTTCAGCCATCTTCAAGGTACAGGCATAAGCTTTAGGTCTAAATAGAGGAAGAATTGGGGCAGGGAAAGAAAGGCATGCATAATTAAACAGTCCTGGTCAAATTGTGGCCTGATTATTACCTCAGTTTTGGTTCTCTGAGGGTTCCAGAGTTGTTATCACTGTCATCACTTGAAGGGAGCAATCTGGTTCCCATGAGATGATTACTCCTGCTCCAGGGTGCAGCCTATTATAGGTAATTGTCCTTATTTGGAGGGATGGTCTGTCCTGCAAGGCTCTGCTGTTCCTTAGGGGTAGTTTTGATCCCTAGTGAAAATGTTATCAATCAGTCCTGTCCTTCCTGGACCAAAGTGATTACAGAGAGAATGGCTCAAAGACAAAGACGAATGCAAAATGATGGCAGAGATGCCAGACTTTTTTCTTGCTCTTAGTTAATTCATGGGGTCCAAGTAAGGAGTCAATGCTTTTCAGCAAAAACATTTTAAGCATGTGTTACATTATAACAGGTACTTAGAAAACTACTGCTTTTGCCAAAAAAAACAAAAATGAAAACAATGACTCCTTACTTGGTCCTGTAAATGAGCAAGATAAAAACTTGGCATCTGTCTCCATTTGAATCTGTGTCCTTTGCTCTGAGCTGTTCTCTCCTTCAGTCACTTTGCAGCCACTTTGGAATCCAGGAGGGACAGGACTGATGGACAAACATACTCATACCACAAATACTTTGAAGTTACCCCCCTGCCATGCAGCAATGACTAGAATATTACAAGACCCTACCCAACTATTCTTGAAATAATGAGCAACTGGACCACACCTCTGACCACTGGACCACACCTGTGACCTGGACTGTTTAATAATTATACATTCCTCTGGCCCCTTGCCCCAATTCTTCCCCTGTTTAAACCCAAAGCTCATGTTTGTATTCCAAATGGGGGTTGAAGTGCTTTCTGTTCCTGCCTGTGCTGCGTTACTGGTCTCTTTATTTGGTGTATTGGGGCAAGTGGCTGGACCTGACATGTGCAACCCTGGAATTGGGCCTGTGGCCTAGAACTCTAGTTACAATGTCACCAAGGAGCCTAACAGACCCACATCCTCTTACTCCAGATGTTTTCACTGGACAGCTTCCTATGCCAAGCATGAAGAAAAAAGTAACCTTAGAGCAACATGCTGGGTCGATACAAAGTAAAAGAATTTCTGTCACAAAGGAAATCAGGCTGCCTCCCTGTTTTGATCAACAGTACCTTTTCATCAATTATTCTGCCAACTGCTGATTTTTTTTTTAACATAGAATTACCTAGGAAATAAAGTTTGAGCTCTGGGAGCTAGCCACCTTTATCAATATCCAAGTCCAAGGAAGAATCTCACCAAAGCACCAGGCCAGGATTTAGTCTCCTCAGCACCAAAAGGTGAGTGGGAGAAGAATGAGGTTCATTTACTTCACTTTGTGTTATATTTTCTTTTTTCAAACATTTACAGCTCATATAACAGAACAGATACTAAACATATAAAAACACACCTTAAAAAGCTCCCAATCTCGTGGAAAAGCAAATAAACATGTGAGTAAAAGAATGTATCAGGGAAGATTGAGTAGACATACTTTTCCCTAATTATTTCTCTGAATATAACTAAAGCTCTGGACATTACATATATAACAAACAAAAGAAGGCTCTGAAAGGTGGAGAGGCAGACCAGTTAGGGACCTCAGTCCCCAAGGAATGACACAATGGTGGTTTTCCTAGGCATTCTTTTTTCCTAATCTATTCCAAATTTGGAGCTGAAAAGCCAGCAATCTGGAAACACCGATAAGAGCAGGTAAAAGAAATTACTTTTTAAAAAACCCTTTAAAAGCCTGCTATTGCCACTAGATGAGGGATAAAGGGGTTCCCTCAGCTTCCCTGTTTCCATGCAAAATCACAGGTGTGGAGGAAAGTCCCCCATTTATGGAGGCATGGTGAGAACAAAATACCAGGTAGAAAGAGAAAGGAAAGGCCAAGCTCAGAAAATGTTCTCACAATTCAAACCATGATTTGTGGAAGAGACAACCAGTCAGTAAGATCCACAAAAAGGAAGACAGCCAAAAAAAAGTATGCTAACATGGAGGTATAAAACCTATTCTCAGTCTTATCTCTGAGCTATCCTACTTTGCACAGCTGCTCACCATTCCATCTCCTCTCACTGGCATCCTAATAAATCTTTGCCTTCTCCAACTCTCTGGCTCAGTAAATTCTTTTACCAATCCAGGACTCATCAAATTCACGACAACAGGTACTTGAGATTCACACATAAAAAGAATCTCAAGGCACCTCACACACAAAAAGGGGAGTCTCACAAGATGGAAATTTTAGCAAGGGTTTAGCATATGGAATAAAGTAGGAAGAAGTGGGGGGGGGACACAAAATGGTGATTATGTGTGCTCATGTCATCTTGTAGTCCCTAATCGTTAGACAATGGATCTGTGTGGCTAAGATGGGTGCTGTTTGTTGTTAAAAATAAGACCCCTGAAGATCGCTGGGGTCACAATTGAAGACACAGAAACAGAGAATTGTCTCAGAAAAACAAAATTTGCTTCTGTAGAAGGGTACACAGGCATACAGGCACAGCCTGCATAAAGGAGCAGGCAGTCTGTCCCTCCTTATATTCCTGACATGATTAACCCTGCCTCTTGACCTAGATTGGTCCAGATTAAAAGTTCACAATATTCTCAATTGGCTGAAATTCTATACTAACTCAGGGGAGGGGTTAAGATACACAGCATGGTGGGTAATTTTTTATGGCAAAGGGGATTAGTAAGAATCCAGAAGAAGAGCCCAGAACTATAGACAATGTAGGTAATTAAAATGGCAACACACACTATGATAGAAAAGACTGCTTTCTCACAATTCCCTCCACTTTAATTTATATTCTTTTTTTCAAACTCATTTAACATTAATTGACCTTCTATTTCAGCTGTGCTTTAAAACAGCTGCTGTGACACATGAGTTTGTTTAGTTAGAGCAGTTTCTATGAGCCTCATACACAGGGAATAATACAGCACTCAATTAAGGTCATGGCCCTAAATACATCAATGAGGGATGTTAGAATTGAGGTCATTATGCCTTTCCATTTTCCAAACCATTATTCTAGCCAGTTAGTAAGGGGGTCATTTATCCCAGAGCACTTAGCCAGTTGTTTGACACGGCTGTCAGACCTTGGAGAGCCTTGGTTATGGTCCTATCTGGAGCTGTGTTTTTGGGAATTAATGTGCAACATTCACCCCCAATCATGTCACATGCCCACCCCCTTTTCTGCCAGAATCATATCTACAGCCATCCGGTTTTCCTATACCATCTTACAGGTAGGGCCTAGTTGTTCTGCAATTCCCTTTACTGTATTCCTATTATAATTGACAAATCTCTGTTGGTTATAATAGATATAGATAACCCAACCCACATTCTTGTTAATAGTGGAGCACCAGAATAGTGCTGATTTAAATACTGTTGCTATTTGATTTTATGCTTTGAATTTATCAGGGAATCCCTGTGGGACCCCAGTGGCATTTATGTAGATATGGTTAGGGAAGATTTGAGTTTTCAAAATGCTAGGGTGAAAGGGACAGCCAATTGGACTAAAGTGCAAGTCCCACTCCATTTGACTAGAAGAGTCTCAAGTAAAGATCTACCACAATACCATCAGACATTTGCTTGGACAACAGTCAGAGTGGACTGTCTGCTTAACACTCCAAAGAATTGGCCTTCACTGCACCCAGATGCATTCCCCCAGGAACTCTAATTCCTCTCCCTACTCTGAGAGGCACAAGGTGTTGTTAAAATTTTAGGATGGGGGTCTAATTGACCGGGGTGGCTTTTGCCCCCCAGAATCTTTGACCACAGGAAACAGTAGTGACAAGTTCACAGAAGATTCTTCGCCCCAGGCCATCCTTTTTTTGAAGACTGTTATTATATATTTCATTGTAGCAGAGTCTGAGGCCCATCCAAAGGGAAAGGGACAACTTGAGGCTCTGGCCTTCCTGTCACACATGCATAACTTCACTTTTGTTTAAAGTGTGGACAGAATATTTAATCCATTTCAACCAGGTATTAGTTTCCCCCTAACCAGTTTTAATGGTGATGGTCTGCTTTTAAATCCATCACCTCTACTACAGTTATCTTGGCTTGGTCACTATTAGGTTTGAGGGGTGGCATCAGAGATAGGGGCCTATCATCAGAAGATGATGTAATTTTTAATTAATGATGATGTATTTTTAATTAATCTCAAAAGGAATGTACCTATGGGGTCTCTTCCAGAGACATTGGCTCCCAATCCATACTACCTCAAGATGTGGGTTGTCTATGACCAACAAAAGGGGTTGCATTGGTAGAGTTGGCAATTGGGGAGAGAGAGCTCTACTCATTTGGATCTTTCTTTGTAATTGTTTCCACTTTCCCTTCCCATAGTCTGTGTAGTCCACTCTACGTCTGACCAGCCCCCACATGGCTCATCTTAAGTTTTTATCAAAATCATCATGACAATCCTTTACAGGGCCAGGGTATGAGCACATATATATAGTCTTAACACAGAGTTAATGTTGTCCCTGGGGATCACCACTGGGGAGTACAAGGCATGCATCAAACTTAACAGTCAAAGGAGAAGAAATTTGGGTGACATCAATGGTAAATACACAGTTTTCCAAGTGAAAAAGGAAAATAGTCCCACTATAGTCTTTTTAAGTTACTTTGGTGTTGCCAGGCTCTGAAGACACACTCCATTGTTCCTCCTTCGGAGCTCCTTTTATTCAGGTGTATTGGGTCCATCCCTTCTCAGTAGTATGGTACTGCAGTTTTCGGTAGTAAGTAACACCTTATAAGGTCCCTCCCAGGATAGCTCAAGTTTCTCTCCATTTCAAGTCCAGATCAGGATGCGATCTCCCAGTGTGGATGCACTGGAAATTCAAGCAATGGAATCTGGGCCAGGAGTCCCTGTTGCCTAAAGGATGATAGAGCTGAAGAGAGACTGGGCTCATAATTTCAGAGAAACTAAGCAAAGGTTATATTCCAAAAAGTTACACTACTGGCCTCATGATCAAATAGAATGAATTTTATCTTTATTGTAAACAAATGATGTTTCTTGAACTACAGCTCTTTAAAATGCTTTTTCTTACAATTGGAATAAATTTATAGGCCTTTAGGAGGAAGAGGAATGCCTCCACAGCCTTGAGTGCCTTTTACCCTAAAGTAAGTTTTATTTGCTTCCCCATAGGAAGCAATATGCTGCATTGCTTTTTCCTTACTAGGGCTGTTAATTCAATTTCTTTTTTTTTTTTTTTTTTTTTGCGGTAGTGGGGTTTAAACTCAGGGCTTTCACCTTGAGCCACTCCACCAGTCTTATTTTTGTAAAGGGTTTTCTGAGATAGGGTCTCAGGCACTATTTGCCCATGCTAGCTTTGAACCACAATCCTCCTGATCTCTGCCTTTTGAGTAGCTAGGATTACAGATGTGAGCCACCGGCGCTCAGCTTATATTCTTTCTACTTGTTGACTTTGTAACTTGTATTTTAAAATAACTTTCATAAGATTCTAAATTTAAATATTGTCTTTTCAATTAGCTTTATTTTTACTATATATTTACTATATAGATCCATGAAGAAAGGCAATTTTAAACTGTTTGTCTACACAAGTAATTTAAAGACACATCCAACTATGAAAAAGTTGAATGCAAGACAGGATCAAACAGATCAATATTACTGGTCATAAAATAGTGCCTGTATTTTAGTTAGACCTGGTTGAAATAAAATCTTGAAAACTTGGTTTTTCTAAAAAATAGTAGCAGAAGAGATGAGGGAGAGAAGGGAACAGAATCAGCAATTTCTTTTTATTTACTCTATAATAAAAATCATTTTAAAGTTATTTAAACACATACATATGCAAGAAAGTTTTAAATTAGGTATGCCATAAATGTCAATTTAAGTGCACATAGATGATTTGGAATTTCAGAACAATCACAAAAGCAAGACTAATAGACATATGCACAAAGACACATAAAAACAACTAGAGTGCACTCATAGAAAAACATTTTAAACCATGTGTAAATTAGAATTTTCCTTAGGGTAGCAACAAGATAAGCTCAGGGCCTTTAATTTTTACGTAAATCACAACAGATATCTTTAAACTTCATGATTTAATATGTACCATCCCTTCCCTGCTAAAGACCAAAATAGAATTCAAATTTCCCTTCGAGAAACTGCAGAAACTCAAAATCAGTTTAAAAATAACAAACAGCTCAAAATACCAAAGTTACAACTGGAATCTTTTAAGGCCCAATTCTGAGGTATCTGAATGTTAGGTTTGGCCATATATTATTACTTTTTTTAATCCTTCCTTTAAAAAAAATTTACCCATTTATTAGTACCCTCAGTGTAGTAAGCAATACTCATAAACTCCTAAGAGAGAATCATCAGGACTGTGTTTTCTCCTATGCGCTCTCAATTTATGCCTGGAGAATGACAGAAGGAATAAAAAACAGAAATGGAGCCATGCATATCTGCATCTGTTCCCTTTATTTGGAACAATTAATCTATACCCTTAAGGATGGAACAATTAATCTATACCCTTAAGGATGGACATCTCCTCATACCTTAACGAGCATGATTAATTAAACCCACGATAGTTTTTATGAAGGCATCCCTTTTAATCACTGCGCCTCCCCAGTCTTTTTTTTTTTAAGCTGGTTTTATTTTATGTTATTTATTTTTTTATTCATATGTACATACAATGTTTAGGTCATTTCTCCCCCCTCTCCCCAGTCCTTATTGCTGGGTCCTGGACTTCCCCATTCTCTAGGGCTCCCCTTACTAGGCATATTGAGACACATGACTAGGACGAAAGAGCAGGATCTTAACTTAAAATGGCCTCTTTTAAGACTTCAGATTTCCCCCTAAAGGGTGCTTTTTAAATGACCTCTAATAATAGTTTACCTTGGGCTACAGCAACTTTGTTATTAGTCAACCCTTTTAAAGAAAATTTAGGGAGCCATGTTTTGGAAAGCTGGCATCCTATATCCTCCTTCAGAAAAAGGATTACAGGATGCACAAGTCCAGCCTCTCAATTTACACCAAAAATTAGTTTGTTTTTCTTAAAAAATCAGAATCTGCCTATCAGGCCAGGAAAAAGGGATTACACCTCCAATGAAACTGGTGATATTTGGCTAGCTTAGTAAGCATGGAAAAGGTAAAAAGAATTAGCTCTTCAAGAATTAATTTCAGGGAAGGTGCCCACTATAATTATATATTGATAAAAAAACACCAAATGCCTTACTGAATCCATAACAGAACCAAAGAAGGGGGCCGTCTTGTTGCCTTTTACCTAATGTAACAACCTGGAATACTAAAGTCTCAATTTTAAACACTTGGGCATTTGTAGGAGATAAAGAAAAGGTTAGACAGAAAATTAAACTTCCCTCTCTGGTCCCTCCAGCCTGTGCACACCTGAGGCTGAGGGCATGGGTCCATAATCTCAATCACATGGTGTTTTGTCCAGGAAAGCAAAGGGACCAGCCCATCGTTGCCACCTGAAGTGACCTGTTCCCTCTCCTGGTCTTGACATGTCTGTGATGGGACAGTGTCTTATCTTGAAAGCAAGACTTAAAGGGGTTAGCCATTAGTAGAGAGTTTAGACAGATTTAGAGATTTAGAATTAGGTGGAAAACAATCCAGGAAGAAGCAGCTCCAAACCTCAGCCACATGTCATTTAGATTAGTTTCATCTCCCTCAAACTCTTTTTACTTGCAGTGTTCCCCATCCTGTTCTATCTGGTTGGTAAGAATGCCTGGTAGATGCTCAACCTCCCTAATTTCCTGGAGGTTTCTCGCACACTACCCCACGCACTTCATCCATCTCTGACTGGTTCCCTTGCAGGACAATATCCAGTTGGTGGCACTACTTGGCAATAAGCAGGTTGATATAAAGCCCCAACTAGGTCCACATGGACTGTCATTAAGCCATCTGTAGTTGCCTGGATATCTATGGAACTGCAGATTGGGACTCCACATTCAATCCATGTCTTAGACACGTTTCATTCACTCTCACACAACCTCCAAGATCTTCCCTGACCACCAAGGAATACTATGCTTGTCAATGGCATTTCTCACCTTGGCCCATGCACAGAATTGTTTGGTCACTGTGGTCCTTACTAAGGCCCTTTTTTCCTGCATTGCTGAGATAATTCAGGCCCAGAATGGATTTCCAGTCCAAGAGCATTTGTTGCCCAATATCCTGAGACCACCACAATGAGGCAGAGGGATGCGTCTGCCTTGGGGGCATTCCAGCTTCCAGATGGAATTATCCTGGAGGAGTCCCCAAATTGTTAGAAATAAGACCCCCGAAGACCACCGGGGTCACAGTTGAAGACAATGAAACAGAATTATCTGGGCAAGGCAAAATTTACTTCTGCAGAAGGGTACACAGGCACAAGGGCACAGCATGCGCAAAGGGGCAGGCAGTCTGTCACTCCTTATGTTCCTGACACAATTGACCCTGCCTCTTGACCTGGATTGGTCCAGATCAAAAGTTCACAATCTTCCCAATTGGCTGAAATTCTATATTAACTTGGGGAAGGGGTTAAGATACACAGTGTGGCAGGCAATTTTTGAGGGCAAAGGGGCTTAGCAAGAATCCAGAAGAAGAATCCCAAACTATAGATAATGCAGGTAATTAAAATGGTGACACACACTTTGATAGAAAAGACTTCTTTCTCAATTTATTATTCTAAAACATGGAGATATGATCTTGGCCTACCCAAAACAAGGATATTGAGTGAGTTTGAGGACTTCCCTTTGCCAGATTTTTGCCTCTTTACCCATAAGTGGAAGTTTGCAGCTTCCTAACATCTCAAAAGGGAAGACAGATGCTGGTAGCCCCTTTATGTCTTCCTGTTCTTGTAACTTAACACCATAAAAGGAGGTGGCGGGAGGGAGCTAACTGCTCTGGTTTTGTTTTTGTTTTTTCTAGTTTCTATTTCCTGGTTCTAATGTCTGAATCTGGTCCTTTTAATAATTATTAAAAATTATATAATTTCCCTGTCTCTTTATCTATCCTGACTCACTATTTCTAGTGCAGGAATGAGGAAGCCTAGCAAAACAGAAACATTTTAGACAATAACTGCTCTATTCCAGTCAATATCACAAAAACAAACTGTGTTTCTTACCCACAGCAGCATAAATCAAATGGAGTGCCCAGACTTCTGCTCTCAGCAGTCCTGTAAGGAGACAACCTCCTACTTTCCTGCTGTGATGGTATTGATAGGTAGCAGAGAAACATAATCATGGCCATAAGAGGAAGAATCTTTACAATCAAACTTCCCAACTCCACAGGTGACCAGTCTCTGTTAAGATTGAAGTAGCTCAGCATGCCCCAAGATATCACAGGAAGCTTTGAAGTCAGCCACTCACCTAATGCTTAATACTTTCTTTACTCAAAACTTAGCCACATGCGAAACATTGCTTAGGAATATCATACAGGTAATCACTTTAACTTAACAAGACAAAGAACTAGGCCCAAGAGCTGTACCATAGGCATCAGATAGACCAGGAGCTGAGAATTTCACACAGGTAATCTAATTTAATAAAATAATCAGATGGACCTGAGGCTGAGAATTCCTCAATAAATGTTCCAGCTCCAAATGTTGATAGATGCGGCACTATTCACAATAGCCAAGTTATGGAAACAGCCAAGATGCCCCAGCACTGACGAATGGATTAAGAAAATGTGGTACCTATACACAATGGAATTTTATGCAGCCATGAAGAAGAACGAAATGTTATCATTCGCTGGTAAATGGATGGAATTGGAGAACATCACTCTGAGTGAGGTTAGCCTGGCCCAAAAGACCAAAAATCGTATGTTCTCCCTCATATGTGGACATTAGATCAAGGGCAAACACAACAAGGGGATTGGACTATGAGCACATGATAAAAGCAAGAGCACACAAGGGAGGGGTGAGGATAGGTAAGACACCTAAAAAACTAGCTAGCATTTGTTGCCCTTAATGCAGAGAAATTAAAGCAGATACCTTAAAGCAACTGAGGCCAATAGGAAAAGGGGACCAGGAACTAGAGAAAAGGTTAGATCAAAAAGAATTAACCTAGAAGGTAACACCCACGCACAGGAAATCAATGTGAGTCAATGCCCTGTATAGCTATCCTTATCTCAACCAGCAAAACCCCTTGTTCCTTCCTATTATTGCTTATACTCTCTCTACAACAAAATTAGAGATAAGGGCAAAATAGTTTCTGCTGGGTATTGAGGGGGGGAGCGGGAGGGGGTGGAGTGGGTGGTAAGGGAGGGGGTGGGGGCAGGGGGGAGAAATGAACCAAGCCTTGTATGCACATATGAATAATAAAAGAAAAATGAAAAAAAAATGAAAAAAATAAAAAAAAAAAAACAAATGTTGATAGAGTGCGTTTATTCTCACTCTAGAGATGGGCCACTTTCAGTCTATTGAAAGTGTACTCTTTGAGGGGGAGAGGGCTTAAGTAGTAGAGCACCTGAGTTCAAGCAAACCCCCTCCAAAAAAACTGTACTTCTTTCCTAATAAACTTTGCTATCATTCTCACAATATTTTCATGTCTTGCCTCAATTCTCTATCCAGATGCAAAAAGCAAGGTAGATACCATCACTAAACTTTCCCATAACATTTTGAGAGGAAACTTACACCATCAGAACTTTTACCAAAACTCAGTGATAATAAGACTACCCCACTCCCCAGTGTCAGTGTGAGCCAAGTGGGAAGCAGTAAGGAGGAGTTAATTCTTACCTTTCCCAGCCAAGTTGGTGCTAGTAAAGTCCTAGGGGAAACCTGGACTCCTACAGGCTCCTCCCCCACCACACACACATACTTCCTTTGTCTGAGAAAAGCCAACCAAAACAGAAAGTTTAAATAAGATCCATAAAGCCTAAAATGTCTAGGTTTCAATAAAAAAGCATTCATCACACTGACAATGAAGATCTCAAACTGAATGAAAATGGAAAACACGTAGATGACAGAATTATCTTTTTCTTTTTCTTTTCTATTTATTTATTTTGCTATGTTGCCCAGGCTCATCTCAAACTCCTAGGCTGTGATCCTCCTACCTAGCTTCCCAAGCAGGGGGGCTACAGGTACTCACTACCATGACAGGATCTGACAAATATTTTAAAGCAGTCATTATGTTAATGGCACTGGTGTAGTCTGTGATCAGAGGACTTCCAAATTCTTTGTATCCCACCAGAAAGAATCCATGGCAGGACACATGGGTATAAAGGGAGTTTATTAAAAGTTAGGGAAAAGGAATATAAAGGGAAGTATGTCGGGGCTGGAAGCTGGGAGAGCATGTTTCTGCCTTTCAGGTGCTTTTAAAACCTATGATAACCTATGGGAAGGGGAGGAGGAGGAGATTCCCAGCTAATAATCAAGGTCTGGGGAGGGGCATGGGTGGCTTCTGGCCAGGTGAGTGTGGTTCCTGATCCAAAGCATGGTTAATCTAAGATGCAATGTTTTTTTAATTTGAGTCCCTAATTTAGCCTGCCTCAATTATTACATTTTTTTGTTGTTGTTTTTTATGTTGCTGGTGGTTGTGGTGGTACGGGATGTTGGATTCAGGGCCTCATACTTGCCAGGCAGGTGCTCTGCCACTTGAGCCATACTTCCAGTCCTTGTTTTGTTTTTTGAGACAGGGTCTCACTATGTAGTCCACATGGCCTCAAACTCATGATCCACCTGTCTCTGCTTCCTAAGTGCCAGGATAACAGGTGTGTACCACCACAACCAACAAAGCAGTCATTATAATAATGCATCAACAAATATGAACATGCTGGAAACAAATGAAAACATAAAAGGTTCTAGAAAAGATATAAAACACCTCAGTACTAGAAACAGAACATACAAAGAACCAAATGGAAATTTTAGAAGGTAAAAGTAACCCAATTTTTATTTATTTATTTATTTATTTATTTATTTATTTACTGCAGTACTGAGGCTTGAACTCAGGGCCTACACCTTGAGCCACTCCACCAGCCCTTTTTTGTGGGTTTTTTTTTTCAAGATGGGATTTTACAAACTATTTGCCAGGGCTGGCTTCGAACTGCAGTCCTCCCAATCTCTGCCTCCTGAGTAGCTAGGATTACAGTGTGAGCCACTGGCACCCAACTTTGTGTGTGTGTGTATATGTGTGTGTGTGTGGTACTGGAGGTTGAACTCAACTCAAAGCCTCTTGCTAGGCAGGCTCTCTACCACTTGAGCCACTCCGCCAACATTTCCTCTGCCAAAAAATATTTTTAAATGGATCACAAAGCATGTTGGTAAACACCTGCAATCCCAGCACTCAGGAGACAGGCAAGAGAATTTGGAGTTTGAACCCAGCCTGGACTGCATAGTGAGTTCAAGGCCTGGGCTACATAGCAAGAACCTGTATCAGAAAAGAAAACAAAGACAGAAGAAAGGAAGGAAGGAAGGAAGGAAGCAGGGAGGGAGGGAGGGAGGGAGAGAGGAAGGAAAGAAAGAAAGAAAAAAAAAGAAATTAATGGCTTTTTAACTTGGACCCTGTAGAATGCCTCCCTTAAAGAAGGGGGATGAAGACAGTGCCATTCTGTCACCAATAAGATGGTGACCCAAGAATACACCAAATACACCTTCAAAATTCAGAAGCAAATCCCTGGAGTGGCCTTCAAGAAGCACCGTCCTCAGAAACTCAGAGAGATCTGCAAATTTCTCCAGATAGAGGAGACTATTCCAGATGTGTGTGCTGATACTAGGTTCAACAAGCCTGTCTGAGCCAAGGGAGTAAGGAATATTCCACATTGTATCCATGTATAGACCAGAAACATAATGAAGATGAAGTTTCACCAAACTCTATCTACACTTTGGTTACCAAAGTGTAGAAAAATCTACTGTCAGTGTGGATGATTAAAATACTGATTGTCAAATAAAGTTATAAACTCGAATTAAAAAAATCCACCAGGCGCCAGTGGCTCACGCCTATAATCCTAGCTACTCAGAAGGCAGACATGAGGAGGATCACGGTTTGAAGCCAGCCCGGTCAAATAGTTCACCAGACCCTATCTTGAAAAACCCTTCACAAAAATAGGGCTGGTGGAGTGGCTCAAGGTGAAGGTCCTGAGTTCAAGCACCAGTACCGCAAAAAAATCCTCAGTGGTTATGCTCAAAGCAGAATGAATGGTACAGAAGAAAGAATCAGTGAACTGGAAGACCTAACAATAGAATTTATTTAATCTGAAAAACAGAAAATGGGCTGGAAAAAATTGAGTATAGGCCCTCAGGGCTTGTGGGATTATAACAAAAGGTTTAACATTTTGTGCCTTCAAATTTCCAAAAGAAAAGAATAAAACAAAGCTGAAAAAAAGTACCAAAATGAGTGTTTGAAAAAAAACTCTCCAAATTTGGCAGAAGGCCAAATTTACAGATTCAAGAAACTGAGTGAATCCCAAACAGGATAAGCCTAAACAAACACATACCATGGCACCTCACAGAAATTGCTGAACACTAAAAGAGAAAAGTGTCGAGGGCAAGGAGAAGAAAAACTGTTTGAACAACAGCAGGTTTCTATTAGAATCCCTAGAGGCCAGAAGGCACAAAATTTTTCAAGTGCTTCAAGAAAAGCTATCAACCCGGATTCCTATGTCCAGTGAAAATATCTTTCAAGAATGAAGGGGCATCCCTTTCTCCACCTTTTGGCTAAGTTCAAATGTACTAAGAATGAAAGGATACAGCTCAACAACAAAAAAGAAAAATAGTTCAATTTTTTAAATGAGCAAAGGACTTGGGTAGACGTTTCTCTAATGTCTGTTCAAGATATTCAAATGCAGTCCATATCCCTATGCCTTTGGCATGTAATAAATTTTGTGTATTCTTTTCTCTGTTCCAAATAAATATTCAAATGACCTACAAGCACCTGAAAAGATGTTCAATGTTGTTAGTCATAGGGAAGTGAAAATAAAACCATAATAAGATACTTCTTCGCACCTACAAGGATGGCTATAAATTTAAAAATAGAAAATAGCAAGTGTTGATAAGGATAAAGAGAAATTGGAACCCTCACACACTGCTGGTGAGAATATAAAATGGTGCAGCTGCTGTGAAAAATAGTTTGGCAGTTCCTCACCAAGCTAAATATAGAAAATGACTCAATAATTCCACTCCAAAGAACTGAAAAAAGGTACTCAACCAAATACTTATGCATGCATGTTCACAGCAGCTACTCATAACCACTATCCATAAAGGTAGAAACAGTCCAAATGGTCTTTAATACGTGAATGGATAAACAGTAGTACACAAATACCAAGGCCTATTATTCAGCCATAAGAAAGAATGAAGTACTGATACATGCTACATGTTGGATGAACCACACAAAAACATCACGTGAAATGA
This sequence comes from Castor canadensis, assembly GCF_047511655.1. Lineage (NCBI taxonomy): Eukaryota > Metazoa > Chordata > Mammalia > Rodentia > Castoridae > Castor > Castor canadensis. The sequence continues at coordinate 102,344,096 of NC_133397.1, read as the reverse complement.
AAGAAGCCAGACACAAAAGTCACATATTGTAAAATTTCATCTCTATGAAATGTCCTGAATAGGTAAATCTATAAAGACAGAAAGAAGACTGGTGGCTGTCAGAGGTTGTAGAATGATTGGGTAAATGGGTATAGAATTTCCTTTTGGGGTGATGAAAATATTATAGATTAGACAGTGGTGATTGTCGCACAACACTTTATAATGTACTAAATTATACTTTTTTTGGTGGTACTGGGGTTTGAACTCAGGGCCTCATGCTTGCTAAGCAGGCATGCGATCGCTTGAGTCATACCCCCAACTAAATTATACTGTTTTTTTTTTGTTTTGTTTTGTTTTGTTTTTTTGGTATTGGGGCCTGAACTCAGGGCCTACACCTTGAGCCACTCCACCAGCCCTTTATCTGTGTCGGGTGTTTTCGAGACAGGGTCTCATGAACTATTTGGCTGGGCTGGCTTCGAAATGTGATCCTCCTGATCTCTGCCTCCTGAGTAGCTAGGATTACAAGCGAAAGCCACCAGCAAATGGCTCACAATTATAAATATTTTTAAAGTTTAATTAAAACAAAGTAGAAGGATTTTACAAAGAAATATTAAAAAAAATTAGGGCTACAGAAGAGGCAGCCCCCTCCTGGGAATGCAGAGTAGTGCAATTCCTTCATGCAGTGAATAGCATGGAAGTGACTGTGGCCTCATCAGTAGCAAAGCCAGCATTAAAACCAATGTGATCTCCTCTTTGATTTATTTGGGATTCCATTTATTTGTAGATTTAAGATTCATTTGAAGGGCTGGGGGCATGGCTCAAGTGGTAGAGTGCTCAAGAGGCCCTGACTTCAAACCTCAATTCCACAAAACAAAACAAACACAAAAACTCCACTCTCCTTGGACATTCCTGTCTATGCCATCCTTACAGGCCAGTAGTTCTCAATCTTAACTGCATATGAAATCACACAGGGAGAATTTTATTTTCAATCTTCATATTTGAGTCCATTCTCCAGAGATTCTGGTTTAATTTGTCTGGAGTATAGTCTGAACATCAGAATTTTTAAAAGCTCCTCAGATGGTGCCCATGTGCCTCCAAGGTTAAAAATCATTACTAAACCATTACTTCAGGCACTGGAGAGTGCATTTTTCCCAGGAGGCACTATATAAAGTCATCTTACATTCACTTGCTACTTTTTATTTGAGTATATTTTATCTCCATGGCAAAATAGCAATATCCTAGAAAGTCTGAATTCTGTTACACATTTCTAGCAAATTTTATGTGCTTGGTCAATATTTGCTGAATTGAACTAGGCCAACTAGCTGAGAATGTTCCTATATAGCACCAAGATCCAAGTTTAATTTTGGTTAATTAATATAGTTTAAGTCTAAGGCAGAAGGGGGAAGGAGATAAAAATCTCACATTGAATGAGAATAGCAGACACTGTTTTTGTTTTATTAATGGGACAAAAATTTAAAGCAAAAATTTATTAAACTCCACTTATATATAGTGTTTACACACAAAAAATTGCACAAAGTCAACATTCAGGCAATCAACTCTAATAATAGCTTCATGAGAAATGCATTTCTTTGCCCTCTTACCCAGTAAGATACATCTGCTGTTTCTATTCCTGGAAATGATGCATTAAATTACATCATTTTCAAAGAACAATCCCTTGGAGATCCCAAAACCTCTGCAGAGAGGGAAAAAATATTAGCATAGAACCTTCTCCAAAATGCAACACCTCATCACAGAGGTGTAGTACAAGAGATCTTTGAAATGGCTGCTCTTCAAAGGTGTGGGTTCACCCAGCTAGAGGACAAGGGGGAGCGCCTGCAGGCCTAGCTGTGCAACCCTAGCTGCACTGTGTGGCCAGTCAGGACTGCATGGCCTCCAGAGCCTCTTCCTCTTCTTCACCCTTTGAAGCAGCCATTGCTCCTGCAGGTTCAGGATCAGGGAGGGCGTCCACCACTTTACTGGGTACTTTGCCCAAGGCCTCTGCTGTAATCTCAAACAAGAGTTTGCCAAGCAGACACTATTCTTGATACAGCAGTGGCTGAAATACAGGCCCAGGTAACACCTATCTTTACCTGATTAACACTAACTGGGGACAAAACAAGGCAAGGCATTGGTTACCAACCTTAATGGCATAGTTTCTTCTGCCAGTCTGATTTGGAAGGCTGTTTGTTGGCATTACTGGAGGTTGAACTCAGGACCTTATACTTGCTAGGCAGGCATTCTACCACTCGAGCTGCTCTGCCAGCCCTATTTGGTGTTGAGTATTTTAGAAATAGGGTCTCACAAGCTATTTGCCCAGGCTGCCTTGGAACCACAATCCTCCTGATCTCTGCCTCCTGAGTGATTTTGATGTTTTATCTACATTATAATAAGTATGTCAAGAACTCAGGAAGAGGGGCTGGGGATGTAGTTCCGTGACAGAGCACTTGCCTAGCATGCACCAAGCCCTGGGTTTAATCCTTAGCACCACAAAAACAAAACAAGAACTCTCAAGAGAAAGAGGACTGTATGTATAGCTTCATGAGAAATGTATTTCTGGAGTCCAGAAGTCAATCAGAAATATTCTGATAAACAGTCTAGATGGACATAATCTCTAATGCACAACTAAAAAATTTAGCGCAGAGACCAACGGTGTGGTAATTCATAGACTGGAGTTCACCTTATATTATGGACTCTGATAATTTGGAATAATTTATATCCAAGGGGTCTAAAATGCCTGACCTTTTGAAGGACTATCCTGCTGTGTAATTTAACAGCCTAGACCTAATCTCCTATGCCCACCCAACTTCCAAGTTAATGTGAAGTCTGTCAAGATGAGGAGACAAGAGAAATACTGGAATTATAAAGACGTAGTACTCAAGTGAAGTGGCTCAAGTAGTAAGACCACCTGCCTACCAAGCATGAGGCCCTGAATTCAAACCCCAGTGCTGGCCAACAACAAACAAAAAATCCATTAGATTTATTGGGTTTTTAATCCATTTTAGCAATAACACCCTTTTTTCCTAATTAAATCATACCCCAAATTCCAGTGTAAAACAGCTCAAAGCAGAGCTGCTCTGGTTGTACAGCAGTACAGGAAAGTCCTAGAGTTCTGGGTAGAATGGGTACAAAAGTCAGATTCTATAGTGCATGGGCTAAGGTTTACCCTCATAGCCCTGTCCTGGAGAGCCTCCAAAAGAATATAAATTAAAAGGAGTTAACAACCTCTCTTATATGAGACTATTTGGAAGGCGATGCCCCTGAACTTTACAAGAATAAACTGTTGCCCACGACACCAGTGCCTGTAATCCTAGCTACTTAGGAGGCTGAGATCCGAGGGTCTCGGTTTGAGGACAGCTTCAGTGAATAGTTCATGTTACCCCATCTCCAAAATAGCCAGAGCAAAATGAACTGGAAGTGTGGCTCAAGCAGAAGAGCACCTACTTTACATGCCCAAAGCCCTGAGTTCAAACCCCAGTCCCACCCTCTCCCCCAAAAAGAATAAAATCTTAAAATCTGTAAAACCTTATATAGAGTGAAAAAAACTTCTACTAAGACAGTTTAGGTCACAGTAGTGTGAGACCACCTGAGACTGAGAATATCTAGTGTTTCTCAACTGGGATGGTGCTACCTTCCCAGGCAGAGTGAGGTGGGCACTTTTCTGCCATAACTAAATTGTAAGCAACCCTAGTATTTCTCTCTCCTCTTCTCTTTTCTTCTCTCTCTCTCTCTCTCTCTCTCTCTCTCTCTCTCTCTCTCTCTCTCTCTCTTTCTCTCATTACTTTTCAGTGGCTCCTACCTTTATCAGTTATAGTCTATCTTCATGATCAAGATCTCCTTGGTAACGAATAGTCCTTTTTTTTTCAGATGTCATAAGATCTGTAGCTCCTAGAAGCCACTGGCATAATCAAAGGCACTATAAAAAATATCTTGAGCCAGGCTGCTGGCACATGTCTGTAATTCCCGCATTTAGGAAGCTAAGGCAAGAGGATCTTGAGTTTGAAGTCAGCCTAGGCTACACATCCAGGCCACCTCAAGAAAAAGATATATAAATATAATCTTTAGGGCTGAGGGTGTAACTCAGTGGTAGAGCAGTTACCTGGCATGTGCAAGTTCCTAGATTTAATTCCCACGACCCCCCAATATAAACATATGTATGAATATGTGTACATCTGATCTTTAATATTATGCCTAATTCTTTATCTGGAGATAAGTGGTCAGGATATTGAACACAGTATGAGGGAAGAGCTCTGTCACTTTATGACAGGATGAAAACATTGTGTCCTACCTATAAAGTTAATAAAGACTTTTCCCCTATACAAGACATCAGGACAGAAATTAATATAGGCCAAATAAACAAAACTAAACAAATGGATGTATATAAGGCAAACTTGCCTTATATAAGGGATTATATATTAAATAGGCACATATACCTATGACAACTGAGCATCATAATGACCATTGCTGAATTTATCTGAAATAAATTTTGAAGAAGTACCTTGTTTCCATATCACTTTTTCATTTGAAAAAATAAATGAGGCTATCAAATAGATTCTCTTACTTGTACAGCATATTGCTAGAAGTTAGGGGTTGAGTAATATAGTTTAAATGTGTTGAAATGCATTAGAATTTTGTTTAACTAGTTAAGTATATAAATACTGGAGGCCATCCTGTCTCTCTGTTCTTACCACTTAGTGATAGGTCTCATCTCTTAGCCAGCATCTAATCCAAAGATCTAGAGACTGTTCTCTGTTCTGGGCCTCACATCTTTTCTGTTTTCCATGATCTTTCCACCATCTAAACTCAACCACCTGTGAACCTAAAGAAGGCCCAATGCAGAGCATTTGTTTCTAGGTCAGATAAATCTGGATTCAAATTGGGCAGTGCCACTTACCAAATTCATAAATTCAGTTCTCTCTTCTAAGCTTCAGTTTCTTCATTTATAAAATAGAGAATAAGATCTTACCTTACAACAGTAAAGAGCAGAGACACACTATCATTCAGATCACTCAGCATAGATCTGGCATCAGCAAATGTCCAAAAATGCTGCTATTCAAATTACTTCTGTTATGATCACCCTTGTCTGAGTAGTTGTTTTGTTGTGTCTCATGACAATTCTCCCTACCCATTTGTAAGACTTCCTTATTGACTGAAAAGCCATACTATCCTCTTGCTATGTTTCTCAGACTTTAGGTTAACCTTGTTTGAGCCACTCAGGACATTCAAAGGTGGTTCTGCCCTTAGCCACGTGGGATATTTTATCCCGATACAAATAGTATACAGATTGGTAGCTGGTATCCAGCTTATTTCACTCTTTCCTGGTTGCAGCTACTTTACAGCTTCAGAGCACTGAATAAGCATTCAGTAACTTAAAACTACAATATAAATAACTCCAAAATGGTAAAGGAGACAGGTCTATAAATGGAACGGAAAGATCTAAAGGATTTGCTCCATGGTTTGTAAACCAGCCTGAATGGTACCAACCAAGAGTTAGTGACCTAGAAAAGTAGGGAACATTTTTCTATAAGGTCACAGACTTATAGAAGAAAATCACAACAGAAATGATCTTATCTACTTTTAAAACCAGACATGGTCAAAAGCAGTAAAAATTAATTGAAGACAATGTCTAGGCATCAGCAAATCCTACAGACTTTTTCTGCAAAATACATCCAAACTCACAACTCCATGGCCATAATCATAGTTTTGAATAGCTGAATTTGCTTCCTTCCTAAACCACTCTACAAAATAATTCTATATAAAGCAGTGAGCTTGACTTATTTTTTAAATTTAGACTATGATAATATTTTTTACTTTAATTTTCACTTTTTTTCTTGTCCTTTCTTATTTACTTTTGGATTATGTTTTGTCTTGCTTTGTTATTTTTCTCTTTCCTTTTCTATTGGTTCAGAAACAATACAGTTTTTTTTGTATTATTTTGATGGCCATACTTGTAATGCATACTTAAATAATAATTAAAGCAAATCAATTTGGGCACATTCCTCCTAAACAACATAAGAATGTCAAAAAGTTTTAATTACAATTCCTATCTCATTTTATGTGTTGTTGTTTTTTTACTCCCATATTCATTTTTAAAATGCAATATTTGCTTAGATTTAGTCACACATTTATTTCTTTGTCTACCATTCCTTTTCCCATCCTTCTGGGCTCCAAATCAGTCTTCTGAGGCAAATCCTGTAACAATTCTTTTGATAAAGATCTATTGGTGGCACATTCCTTCAAGTTTTGGTTTACTTGAACATGTTTTTCCTTTTTTTTTGGTGGGGGTGGTGCTGGAAATCAATTCCTGGGCCTTGTGCATGCTAGGCAAATGCTCTATTCCTGAGTTACCTCCCAGCCCCTATTTTACTTATTTTTAATTCTGGAACAGTATTTTAGCTGAATATAGATGTCTAAGGTGGTAATTATCATCTCAGTTTATCAGAGCCACACCAGGTCTATGTTTGGAATAAAATAGAAATAAGATCACTCTACAACCACAAAAATGACCAAATATCCCTCTTCTTAAATGAATATATGTGTGTATGCATATTTACTTAAAAATATAAGGGGGAGAAATGATGGGGGGAATGTAAATAATGTATAATGTAAGTCAAATCAGAATTGTCACTATGAATCCCCCCTGTATAATGAATATATCCTAATAAAAAATTTACAATAATAAACAAATATGTAGTAACTCTTTCTACCATCTTTCTACGCACCATGATGGAGCACATGAATGTCCTGGATGATGCTCTCAAGAGCATTAGTAATACCAGAAAGAGATGCAAGTGCCAGGTTCTTACTAGGCCATGCTCCCAAGTCATCATCAAGTTTCTAACTGTAATGATGAACCATGGTTACATTGGCATGTTTGAAATCGTTGATGATCACATAGCTGGGGAAATTGTTGTGTAGTTAACTAAGTGTGGATATAGATTTGAAAAAATGACAAAATAATCTTTTTCTATCCCATCAGATTGGTTTCATTTTACTGGCAACCTCAGTTGGCATCATGGACCATGAAGAAAAAAGATAAAAACAACATAGGAAGGAAATTCTTGAAATCCTTTTTCTAGGGATGTAATACATGCACACAAATAAAATGCCTCAATGAGAATATATATGTATATATGTATATATATAATTTCATTTAAATATAACTCTGGCTTCACATTTTTATTATGGAAAATTTCAAACATTTATCCCTCCAAAAAACGACTAGTATAGTGCTTTTTTTTTTTTTTTTTTTTTTTTTTGCGGTACTGGGGCTTGAACTTAAGGCCTACACCTTGAACCACTCCACCAGTCCTTTTTTGTGATAGGTTTTTTTCAAGATAGGATCTCTTGAACTATTTGCCAGGGGCTTCAAACACCTATTCTCCTGATCTCTACCTCCTGAGTGGCTAGGATTACAGGTGTGAGCCAATGATGCTGGGCTAGTATAATGCATCCTTACGTATTCATTACCCATTTTCAACAATTGTCAATTTAATGTTTCAGTCTTATTTTGTTATTACCCTCCACCTACTTCTCCCTAACTCTAGCTTATTTGAAAGCAAATCCAAAATATCTTATCACTTCATCTGCAAATATTTCAAGATTAGCTCTAAAAGATAAACACTTTTTAAGTACTATTTGTCACACCAGTTTATAAGGAATATAAGTTCCTTATAAATCAAGTATACAGTAACCATCAGCATTCAGATTTCTCCAATTGTTTCATAATTTTCTTTTGTTTTCTTGAATTAGGATCTAACAAAGTCCATATTCTGTAACTGTTCAATGTCTTTAAGTCCATTTCAGTGCACAGGTTCACTCTCCTTTTTTTTTTTTCAATTTATTTGTTAAAGAACCCAGGTCATTTGAACTATTTGCCAGGGGCTGGCTTCAAACACCTACTCTCCTGATCTCTACCTCCTGAGATGCTAGAATTACAGGAGTGAGAATACAGAACATTCTCACAGTCTGAATTTATACCTCTGAGGTACTATTTGGTGTTTCCTGTAAATTAGTAGTTGGTTCTAGATCAGGGGTTGTTCAGATTCAAAAAAACCACTAAGATGTTTTTTGTTTTGTTTTGTTCTGCTTTGTTTTTTGCAAAGCTACTGCTTTGTGCAAAGTGGAGTTGTATACTCTATTATAATCAGAAGAATCTGTTATTTACCTCTCTTTTTGTGATAGATTATAGCCATTGTTGCTTATTGCCTAGATACATTAACTCATTAGGAATTATAAAGTTCTGGTGTTCTAACTATTTTGTTCCTTCTTCATTTATTTACTGGAAGATTTCTACAAAGAGAAATTTTCCTGTCATCTTAAGATACAATTCCCTTAAAAAAAAACACAGGATAAATACTTAATTCTTTCCAATTACTAGCAGTTTTCAAAATGGAGTTGATCAGCTAGCATTGTTCAACAAGTTTATATTTTTAGGTATCATTGCGAACTCATTATAGACAGTATCCATTTTGAAAAAATAATAGTCCATTTTGACCAGTGGTAACTACTATATTCTAGTTTCCTCCTGAGTCCTTTTGATATACTTGTAATTGTTTTAAAAGCTTCTTTGTTTAGCCAGGCGCTGGTGGCTCACACCTGTAATCATAGCTACTAAGGAAGCAGAGATCAGAAGGACTGTGATTTGAAGCCAGCCCCGCAAATAGAGAGACTCTATTTCAAAAAAACTCTTCACTAAGGTTAGCCTGGCTCAAAAGACCAAAAATCGTATGTTCTCCCTCATATGTGGACATTAGATCAAGGGCAAACACAACAAGGGGATTGGACTATGAGCACAGGATAAAAGCGAGAGCACACAAGGGAGGGGTGAGGATAGGTAAGACACCTAAAAAACTAGCTAGCATTTGTTGCCCTTAACGCAGAGAAACTAAAGCAGATACCTTAAAGCAACTGAGGCCAATAGGAAAAGGGGACCAGGAACTAGAGAAAAGGTTAGATCAAAAAGAATTAACCTAGAAGGTAACACCCACACACAGGAAATCAATGTGAGTCAATGCCCTGTATAGCTATCCTTATCTCAACCAGCAAAACCCCTTGTTCCTTCCTATTATTGCTTATACTCTCTCTACAACAAAATTAGAGATAAGGGCAAAATAGTTTCTGCTGGGTATTGAGGGGGGGAGCGGGAGGGGGTGGAGTGGGTGGTAAGGGAGGGGGTGGGGGCAGGGGGGAGAAATGAACCAAGCCTTGTATGCACATATGAATAATAAAAGAAAAATGAAAAAAAAAAAAAAAAACTCTTCACTAAAAAGGGCTGGTGGAGTGGCTCAAGGTGTAGGCCCTGAGTTCAAACACCAGTACTGCACACACACACACACATACACACAAAATCATCTTTGTTTATCTTGGACAATTTCCACTCCAAACCTGGAATCAGCTCTTTCTCCAAGAAGTTCTGGTCCCTTTTAGTGGGAAATAGTATTTAGATAGCACAATTTAGACACTAGAGGTGTTCATTACTACTTGATCATTGTTTCTAGGCCTATTCAAGGTAAATATCAGAATTTTTTTTTTGAACTCAAGGTTTCCCACTTGCAAAGCAGGCACTCTACTGCTTGAGTTACCCCTTCAGTTCATTTTGCTCTGGTTATTTTGGAGATAGAGTCCAGAGACTCTATCAAAAACCAGGAGGCTAAGCCTCTTAAGTAGCTAAGATCACAGGTGTGAGTCACAGGCACCTGGATAAATATCAGAATTTTTAAGGAACAAAATGTACCATGAGGGCTGGTGGTGTGGCTCAAGTGGTAGAGCACCTGTCTAGCAAGAACAAAGTACCACCAAAAAATATACCATGAACATGGAGTTATTCTTGAAATTTACATTTGGAATTACAGATTTGTTACTTCGTCAACACAAATCAGTATCTCTATTTCACATCAAATATCTCATTCTCAAAACACCAACATTAGCCAGGTGTGATGTCTCACACTTGTAATCCTAGCACTCAGGTGGCAGAGGCAGGAGGATCATAAATTTGAGGTCAGCCTGAGCTACATAGTTCAAGGCCAGCCTGGGTTATGTAGTAAGGCCCTGTCTCAAAAAAACAAAAACAAATAACAACAACAAAAAGAACCCCAATATAGGCATGTACCTGAAGGAATGTAAGTTGGGTTACAATAAAGACACCTGCACTCCCAGGTTTATTGCAGTATTATTCACAATAGCTAAGCTATGGAAACAGACAAGATGTCCCACTACTCATGTATGGATTAATAAAATGTGGTATTTATACACAATGGAATTTTATTCAGCCATAAAGAAGAATAAAATTTTCTCATTTGCCTGGCACTGGTGGCTCACGCCTGTAAATCTAGCTACTCAGGAGGTGGAGATTAGGAGGACTGCGGTTTGAAGCCAGGCCAGATAAATAGTTCACAAGACCCCATCTCAAAAAACCCTTCACAAAAATAGGCTGGTGGAGTGGCTCAAGGTGAAGGCCCTGAGTTCTAGCCCCAGTACTGCAATCAGTCAATCAATCAATCAATAAATTTTGTCATTTGTAGGTAAATGGATGGAACAAGAGAACATCTTCTTAAGTGAAGTTAGCCAGGTTCAGAAAGCCAAAGGCTGCATGTTCTCTCTCATATGTAAAACAAAGGCCCAATACAAATACAAGCAGTATATATACTATATACAAAGCATGCATTCAAAAGTGGGACTGGCAGAGGAAACTAAGGGAAAAGGAAAAAAGGAAAGAAAGATAATAATATCACATTTGAGTAGAATAAAATTTTAAAAACCCACCAATGTTATTATTCATTCATTTATCCCACAATATACCCAAAATAGTTTCAGAATAATACCAACACTATCACCAATAATAGGAGTGCTTTATAATGTTTTTACACTTATTTTTATTAGTAGAGTATACCCCACTTTGTATGTCTCAAATTATTGTCTTTGTGTGTGTGTGTGTGTGTGTGTGTGTGTGTGCGTGCCAGTCACTAGCCCTTATTTGTGAAGGGTATTTTCAAGATAGGGTCACTCAAACTATTTGCAGAGACTGGCTTCCAACCTTGATCCTCCTAAGTAGCTAGGAGTATAGGTGTTAGCCGCTGGCACCCAGCTCCCAAAATTATTGTGTCTTAAAGTCATTTGAATACTTTTGCTGGGGACACTTTACATTTTTATAAAAGAATTTCTTATGGTATGGCCTCATGTGACTCAGAGAAAAACTAAATTTGCCATAAAAAAACATAAGCATATGTATCTGAAAAGAGTACCACATGGATCTCTAGGTTCTGAGCTAAAGGTAGAGCTCAATGGTACAGATGGCTTAGTGACAAGATTTGAGATCAATTCTTGTATTAATTTCACTTGGCAGGTACTAAAAAATGATGAGCTTCTGGCTGCAAATACATGACATGGCTAAATTCCCTGGTTGCAATATCTTAAAAAGGTCACAAGATTATGTAACTCTACAAAATTACATTTCTGATTCTCTTTTTCTCTCAATTTATCTCTTGAACTCACCTCCCCTATGGATTAGTAGCCTTCAAAATATTCTATCTCCATTTCTTCTTCACCTCTTTGCCTTTGTTCGCCCCCAGCACTCAGAAGGTTATTTCGTTGTGTATATCCATGAAGGCGAGTGAGGAGGCATTGCTTTACAAACTAAGGTAATGAAAATGGAGGAGGTAAAGGGATAAACAGCTGCAAGGATCTGAGCTGGATAGACTGAACAAACCCTCATCTTAAACAACTCAGAGCTCAGATTTCTTCTCTGGACAGCTGGGTCTTTTAGTTTCTGAAATACTCTGCAAAGATGGGGGAAGGTCTGTGAACTACCTCTGCTGTGGATCTTTAAAGACAGCTACCTCCCAAATACTGTATGTAAAAACTAAATTTAATATTCAGTATAGCATTGAGGAAGGCAGTAAATGAAAGCTGTCCAATTGCCTACTATAATTTTTAAAGGCCAGGAGCTCTTATTGAGAATGCTGGAGGACTGCCTGGAGTTGGCAGTGACTATAGAGTCATATAAGCTGGAATGGATATCGGACTTGCCTGTCATATTTCTCTCTCCCCTTTCCCCACATTGGCACCCAACACTCCATATTCTGTCTAATCTTCCTATCCTCCCCACTGCTCCCACTCCCACACCCTACCGCCACCAATGTTCCTGGAATTTTGGACTTAGCTATTTTTAAAACCGTCAACTCAGTAGCCACCTCCCTCCTCCGTTCAGCTGTCCAGTACTCTGGCAAGCCATACACTCCCCTTCCCCCCACACCAAATCTCCTCTGGCTCTCTAACCTCACTGAGATTGTAGCTGGTCTGGAGACCTGAAGGAGACATGGAGACAGAGGCAGGGGACCCCCTGACTGGAGCAGATGGACAAAATAGGCAGCCATGGCTGGAGAACTGGATATCAGAGTAATGTCTGACCTCTGGAAACAGTAAGTCAAAATGAAATTACAATTGCTTTAGTAAGCTTTTGGATTGTAAGACTTTTATAAAATTACCCCACTTGGATGTCTGTTCTAAAAACTAGGATCTTTCCATACCAAGGTGCTCCAGTTTTCGTTTCTCCCCACTCTCATTTCGTTTTGATCTCCAACCTCTGGTCATTTGAAGTATGATACTCTGCCTCTCCTCTGACAGTCTTAGCTTACTCTTTACCTTGTTACTTCAAGATTTTTTTTTTTTTTTGGAAGGGAGTAGGGCTGGGGATTGAGCACAGGGCCTTGCACTCACACTCTACTACTGAGCTACACCCCAGGGCCCCCCTGCCACACCCCTCCTCAAGACTTCTGATAACTTTCTAGAAGGAGTTCCCCACACCCTCTAATCTAGTTTTATCACGGGCAAATGTGGCCTCAGATGATTACTCACTGCTATTCTTCTACCCTGTCCCTATGTAGCAGTGCCCTTCACATTGGGTTTCCAAGGGTGGGAGATATCCCTTGTAAATGAGTTCTCCCCACAATTCTAGACTCTCTATCTCATTCTCCCTCCTGCAGAACTCTTCCCTAAGCATACTCTTCCCCTAAAAGAGGAGAGTCAGGAGGAATGGAGTTAGCCCCTCCCTACCCCTGTCCTCCCCAAAAGAGGACAAATTCCTCTGAATTTGCAAGGGGTAGAATAATGAAAAGAGTGGTTCTTCAGTCAAGTTTGGAAAAATACTAGAACAGTTGGCTTAGGAAAAAACAACCAATATTGACTCACAGATTGATTTGCATCACATTCCACTAGAGAAAGGGATTGTGATTGCAGCTTTTAACAGCAGATGAGAGAGACTGGTTCCCTTTTCATTGAAATATTGATGTTCTAGAAGGCATAGGCATTCCACTTCACTCTTTCTTGTGTTCTTCTAAGACAAAGGAGGAAAAGAAATGAATGAATCCTGGAGGGTGTCCCCTCCTGATGGGGGAGAGAGGAAAAAGAGGTATGTTTTTGAAGTACTTTCAGATCCTAATTCTACTGGGGAACCCATTGGGATGACTGAGATCTGATCTATCCCCATGATTTCTCCATTTTTGACATATGTGCTGTTTGGTAGTCAGGATGGGGCAATACAGTGGACTCTGCCCACCTGAAGTTCACTCAACCTTCCCTCCACCCCCACTTAGGAGTATTGCACAAGGGATCTGAAGGTAGCCACAGGAGCAGGGTATTGAGGCTTACCAGCCACACTTACAGTTTCGCGAGCCTCATTCTCCCCAAACTCCAGTCTGCTTATCCTTGTCTCGATCTCCCCAGATTCTCTTCACGCCATCCTGACCATTCTTCAACTCTTCTCTTTCCCCATGCCCAGCCAAATTTCTTTTTTCAGTCACAGGACAGCCGGTCAAAATTCACTAGGTAGGAGGGTCATCAGCTGGGAAGAACCGGTGCCTGGGGGGACCTGGCTGGATAGGTATGGGGGATCCAGGCCAACCCCCTAGACCCCAGTCCCCCCATGGCAGTTCCCCAACTCTAAGCACTCTCACTCTCCTGCTGCTCCTCTGTGGACATGGTAAGGAAGGGCCAGGGAAGGGTTTGGGGAAATCTAGTGGGTAGGCTACTGTGTAGGGGAGGGTTGTGAGCATGTGAGTAAGGAGAAATGGCTGCTGAGTCCCAGTCACTCGCCCCTCTCTCAAATAGGTATATTCTATTTCCCATTCACCTTGGGGAGGGCACCGCGGGAGCCCTTGATTGACCGGGAGAGGAGAACTAGTGGACTTACACATTTTTAGTAAGAATGAAGAACGAAGGAGCTGAGGGCTGGGGGCTGGGGAAGGCCAGTAGCTGGGTTATGGGAACAGCTGGAATCCCCTAATGAGGTTCGGGAGAGTTGGGCATACTCCTATAGTTAAGGCGAGGTCTGGTGAACGTCTCACAGTTCTCTCCCTCGCGTTCTCAGCTCATTCTCAATGCAAGATCCTCCGCTGCAATGCTGAGTACGTATCTTCCACCCTGAGCCTTAGAGGTGGAGGTTCACCAGGAGCGCTTCCAGGAGGAGGAGGCCGAGGTGGAGGTATGGGCTCCGGCGGCTTCTGCCGAGCCCTCCGCTCCTATGAGCTCTGCACTCGGCGCACCGCCCGCACCTGCCGCGGGGATCTTGCCTTCCATTCAGCAGTACACGGCATCGAAGACCTAATGATCCAGCACAACTGCTCCCGCCAGGGCCCTACGGCCCCGCCCCCGCCCCGGGGTCCCGCCCTTCCGGGCTCCAGCCCCGGGTCCTCCGCCCCAGACCCCTGTGACTATGAAGGCCGGTTTTCCCGACTGCACAGTCGTTCCCCAGGCTTCTTGCATTGCGCTTCCTTCGGGGACCCCCACGTGCGCAGCTTCCACCATCACTTTCACACCTGCCGTATTCAAGGAGCTTGGCCCTTACTGGATAACAACTTCCTTTTTGTCCAGGCCACCAGCTCCCCGGTAGCATCGGGGGTCAACGCTACAACCATCCGCAAGGTCAGGGATTCAATTTTCCTCCCAACTAGCCTCATGAGACTCTCCTAGGATACCACTCCCTCTCCATTCCCACTATTCCACAGCAAAGCTCCCTATTGCCTTTCTGTCTCATCTACTTTTCCATCCAGAATCACTTGCTCCAACCAAACATTTGCTCCTACAAATTAATTTCCCTTGATGGGAATTTCACTCAACTGCAGAAAACACTGAAGAGAAAGCTGGGGATAGCAGAACTGTGGAGTTTCAGAAGGGACACTTTTCCGTCTCTTTGAGAGTTGCTGAAATTGAGGCCAAAGTAGAGAGTGGGATTGAGTAGGATGAGGCATAATAAGGGAAAGGATCCAAGATTGAGAACCCCAAAGAAACCTTGAATCTCTGCTTGGATCAGATCCCTGACCATATATGTGGTCTGATTTGGGGGGAGGATGAACTGAGCCCCAAATGAACCTTTTCCCTTCTTGTCCTCACAGCTCACCATCATCTTTAAGAACATGCAGGAATGCATTGATCAGAAGGTCTACCAGGCTGAGGTGGACAATCTTCCTGCAGCCTTTGAAGATGGTTCTGTCAATGGAGGTGACCGACCAGGGGGTTCGAGTTTGTCCATTCAAACTGCTAACCCTGGGAGTCATGTGGAGATCCGAGCTGCCTATATTGGCACAACTATAGTCATTCGGCAGACAGCTGGGCAGCTCTCCTTCTCCATCAAGGTAGCTGAGGATGTGGCCAGGGCCTTCTCAGCTGAGCAGGACCTGCAGCTTTGTGTTGGGGGGTGCCCTCCAAGTCAGCGAATCTCTCGCTCAGAGCGCAATCGTCGGGGAGCTATAACCATAGATACTGCCAAACAGCTGTGCAAAGAAAGGCTTCCCATTGAAGATGCTTACTTTCAATCATGTGTCTTTGATGTTTTAATCTCTGGTGACCCCAATTTTACTGTGGCAGCTCAGGCAGCTTTGGAGGATGCCCGGGCCTTCCTGCCAGACTTAGAGAAGTTGCATCTCTTCCCCTCTGATGTAGGGGTTCTTCTCTACCAAGCAACCTTCCTAACCCCACTTCTTTCAGGGTTCTTTGTTCTGTGGCACTGCATTCAGTAAGTAGGCCAGCAACCCCATGACTAGTTTGGAAATTATTTGAGGATAAAAGTTGGCATGGAAGAACACCAAGAATTGCCAAAGGAAACAGTGGGGATTTGGAGATACATGAAAAATGACATCCAGAGTCAGACATGGAGATGAAATTATGGCAGAACAAAGATTCTGGGCAAGGTTTTTGCATTCCATACCTCTGCATGGGGCTCTTCACCAATTTTTCCAGTCCCATTTGTAGTAAGCAGATTGTTTTAACTCATCTACTCCTGAAATCACTCCTTCAAGCTTAGAAGTTACAGTGGTCTTAATGATCAGTAAAGAACTTAAAGGGTGAGATTTTTAAGAGGCAATAACTAAAAAACAAAGACACAACATGATCCATAAGTAATTAAGAATCATTAGGGAGAGAAGTCTATTTGATGAGGACTGGAGATGTGGCTCAAGTGGTAGAGTACCTGCCTAGCAAGGGCGAAGCCCTGAATTCAAGCTCCAGTACTGCCAAAGAAAAAAATTTTTGGTGATTATATTGGGTAAGGTGTATTCTGCTTTCTTGGTTCAGAAATGAACTGGGCATTGCCTGGATCTTAGGCAAAGGGAGCCAACTTTTGGAGAATGGCACAGATAGGACAGAAGCTGTCATCCCCACCCTTAACTAATCTATTATTAAAGTTATGAATTCTCCAACTGTTCTCTGTTGCCTATGTTGAATCTCTTTACAGATGCATGAAATGGAGGAAAGGCAATGTGTTCACTTCACTGAAAGAGGGCTCAGAAACTATCAGTTATTGTTTTTGCACGTTACTAGAGATATAAAACTGATTCAGATGAAAGAATCATGAGTGTGTAATTCTTCACTAAATTCTATGGCACTGTGAATTCAGATGAGAAGATGGTTGGTGAGAAATAAAGTAATGAGAAGTTAATAAAAGCTATTAAAGGAAATGGGTTTTAAAGTAAGCTTAAAAGTTGGTAGGATTTGAATTAAGAACTTTCCAAACTATCTGAAGTTGCATAGGTTCATGATTCAGTGAGGAAACTGGCAAAACTCAAATGGAAGTAGGCAGGGAGTAATGGGATAGAAAGTTAGATAGGTAGAGGCCAGACTATGAAGCACCTTGAAAGTAGGATCAAGGAATTAAAATTTGATTAATAGCTAACATTTATTTAGAATTTAAAGTCTGCCATACAATGTTCTAAACCTCTTTAAAGTACTAATTCATGGCCAGGCATAGTGGTTCACATCTGTAATCTCAGCTATTTGGGAAGTAGAAGTAGGAGGATCATGGTTCCTGGCAAGACCAGACAAAGTGCAAACCAAAGAGAATGGGTGTGTAGCTCAAGTGGTAGAGCACTGTGATACCATGAATTCAGTCCCTAGTACAACCAGGAAAAATAATAATTCATTTAGGACTAGGGTATTTGCCTACCATGGGTTTGATCCCCAGCATCACACAAAAAAAATTAATTCATTTAATTCTCTTAATTCTGAGGAAGGTAGTATATTCTCTTTCTTTCTCCCACCCACTCCCCATTCTTCCCTCTCTCTCCCCACCTGTCTCAGACAGGGGCTTGCTATGTAGCTCAGAATAGCCTCAAACTCACCAGCCTCCTGTCTCAGCCTCCTGAGTGCTAGAATTTACAGGCACGTGCTACCATGCCTGGCTCTTATCTCTATTTTTATGTAAGGAAACTGAGGTACAGAAATATTAAGCAACTACATAGCTAATAAATGGCAGAGCCAGAAATTGAACCTAGGCGGAAAACAGTGAACAATTAATTATTTTGAAGCTAATGTGGTAATGCCAGCATTTGGGAGGCTGAGGCAGGAGGATCTCAAGGTCCAAGCCAGCCTGGCTACATAGTAAGACCCTGTCTACACACACACACACACACACACACACACACACACACACACACACACACACTTTGGCTGTGGAACTGGGGAACTGAAGCAGTGAATGCCACAACAAAAGCTACTCCTTTTTCTCATATGAAGCTAAAAAGCAAGAGCTGGGAAAGGGGCAAAAGTTCAAAACTGGAGGAATCCAGTTTGTAGAAGAAAATCTAAGGAGACAAGTTCTAATCCAGGGTGTTCTAAGTAACAGTGCCATTCTGAACACAATTATGAAGGAAGTTGTTTTTATATTTAATATCTTTCCCCAGTTTTGAGTTTCAGCCTTCTGCTTTGTCTGGGGCCCTGCCCTCCCTGATCTAACCACTATTCATCATTATCTTCCCAGCCTCCTCTCAGTCCCACCCACCTGACAACACGCCCCTTCATACATATATCCACACTGGCAGTGTACCAGACAAGGTGTCCTATCCAGTCTGCCATTTCTAATTTCTTCTGCAATTCTTCATTCTCTATTTGCCCTCCTCTTCACCTCCTTTATAAAGCAAAGCCACTCTGCCATTCCCTCAAAGTAAGTCTCTGTGCTCTTTTAAATAACTTTTAGCTAATCTAGAAAATAGTCTGTTCTAATAGAAGAAAACACAGGAGATACTATATCCAGGCTGTCCCTTAACTTACAGATAACTTGGGCACTTTTTTTTTTTTTTGGGTGGGAATGAAGTTTGAACTCAGGGCCTCATGTTTACTAGGCAAGCACTCTATCACTTGAGCCATGCTCTCAGCCCCTAATATGGGCATTTTAATACAAACATCTTTTAAAATAACTGCTCTTTGTTTTGAAGCCCAAAGAATAACTTTATCCCTCAGATGTGGGAAAGAATTTCAGAGCCAACTGGTAAATGAACTTTTTCGACAGGGTCTTGCTAGATAGCCCAGGCTGGCCTGGAATTTGAGATCCTCCTGCCTCAGCCTTCTGATGTGGTGTTCACCTCCACCACATCCATCTGGTGAATGAGATTTTTTATGGTACCTGTCATGTATCACTTTTCCTTTCCTAAGACTTAGATAGACTTACTATCAGTAGAATATTTAAGACTGGGTAGCTCAAAAAAAGCAAAAGAAAAGATCCTCAACATCTTTAGGTAATAGGGAAATGCAAGTCAAATTAAAGCCACAATGAGAAAACACTACAAACTCAAACATTAAAATTAAAAAGATTGACAATACTAAGTATTGGCAACATGTGGAGTTTTTATATACTGTTGGGGGGAATGTAAAATGGTACAACCATGTTGTAAAACAGTTTGGTGAGTTTTGTTCTTTTTTTTTTAAGTAAGCAAAAATTTACCAATCTCGATAAGGAAATGATAAAGGCTGGAGGTGTGGCTCAAGTGGTAGAGTGCAAGCATGAGGACCTAAGTTCAGTACCACAAAAAAAGAAAAAGAAATGATAATGTATCCACACAAAAACTTGCACATGAATGTCCATAACTTTTTTTTTGGTGGTACCTAGGCAGACACTCTACCACTTGAGCCAGTCCAGCAGCCCAACATTTTTACCTATATCAACCAAAAACTGGAAACAACACAATGTCCATTAATAAGTGAAAGATACACCAATTTTTTTGTAGTAAATCTGTAGAATAGAGTACTACTTGGCAATAACATGAAATAAACTGCTGATACACACAACAGCATGCATGAGTCTCAAGATAAGAGCATGCATAAAAGGAATCTGCAACAGTCTGTTGTATATTATGAAATGAGGTTTATTTAACTCCCAGTTTGGGGGGTTTGCGAGCATGGCACTGGCATTGGCGTGTCTTTGATGAGAAACTCAGAGTAGGTGGTAGCATGGTGCAAGGGGGAAAGACCACATGAAGAGACAGGAAGCCAGAGATAGATTCCAGGTCCAGTACTTTCATAACAACTTGTTCTGGTGAGAACTAACTCAGGGTCTCATGAGAACTACCTTAATCTCTTCTGAGGGCAGCACCCCAATGACCTAATGACCTTCCACTACGGCCCAACTGTTAAAAAATCCTACCACCTCAACACTGCCACCATAAGGAATAAGCCTCCAACACATGAACTCTTGGAGGACAAACCATTCAAACCATGGCCATTTATATAAAATCAAAGAAAATGCAAACTAATATGTGGTGAGAGAAAGGAGGTCAGTGGTTGCTTAGGAACAGGTAGAGGGAGGGAAAGGATATGAGGAAGCATTGGGGAATGGTAAACATGTTCATTATCTTGATGGGCAATAGTTTCATGGGTGTATATGTAAAAACTCATGAAATCATATCCTTTAAATGTGCAGATTATCACACATTGAGTAAACATAAATAAAGGTGCAATTTAAAAAAATAGGTAGTCTACCTTTCCCTCTTTCTTTGGTGGATCAAACAAAAGGCTTAGAAAAGGAAGATTAAAACATAGACCTTCCTCCTAGGAAATGACACAAAAAGCTAACATAAAATATTGAATTATTTTATTTTTTTCTACTCCTATCACAAGGTCTTCATTCCTTTCTCCAGGATGTCATTCTTAAGGTCAGAGGCTATGGAAAGGATATCTTCCAGTTTGAAAACATCAGCCTTGTGACTTGAGAGGTGTGGCTGAAACTGTAGAGTGCCTGCTTTGCAAGCTTAAAACCCCAGTCCCACCAAAAAATAACTCTGTGACTTCTGACTTTCCACTTCATCAAATAGTCAGCAGATGGCGCTGGTGACTAAAAATTTATTCAGTACAGACCGGGTCAAGTCTGGAAAATTAAGATTACCTGATATGTTGACCATTTGAGGAAAACTATAAACAAGCATTTAACAGAACTGACATTTCAGAAATAAGGGGAAGATAGGTTCATAGTAAACTAAGTGAATTATTTTAAAAGTTATAACTCACAACAAGCAAAGGATTGTCAAGACATGAAACAATCAAAATATACTACTTGACTTTATAATGAATATTATTTACACAATGATGATACTGCAAACACTGACCACGGACTTGACCAAAACTGTGAAACAACTCTGATTAAGGAATAAAAGACCAGTCTTACCAAAAAATGAAAAATAGATACATAAAACATTTTTTAAAAGAAATGTCAGCTGGAGATGTAGCTCAGTGGTACAGCATTTGCCTAGAATGTATAAGGACCTTTGTTTAATCCCCAGCACCACAGAAAAATTCTAATAAGAAATAAAAGAAGCCCAGAGCGGTAGGTGTAAGCCTGTACTGGAGAGGCTGAGGAAGGAGAATAGAAAGTTCAAGGCCAGACTGGGCTACATACTGAGATTGTCTCAAAAAAAAATAAAGCTGAGGGTATAGCTCAGTGGTAGAGCATTGGATGCGTTCCATCTCTAACACCAATAAATAAATAAATCTTAAGGGGAAAAAAAGGAAGAAAAGAGATCAGGCATGGTTTCTATAATCACAACACTTGAAAAAGTGAGGCAGGATGATTGCGAGTTCAAAACCAGCCTGAGTTATATAGAGAGAAATTTAACTAATTGGTTAATTAAGTAAAGTTGCAACCATTCTTTAAAAAAAAAAAAAAGGAGAAAAGAAGACTAGGCATGGTGGTACATGCCTAAAATTCTAGCACTTGAGACAGGAGGATCTTGAGTTCAAAGTCAGACTGGGCTACATAACAAATTCCAGGCCAGCCTGGGCTACGTAGAAAAACCCTGTCTTGAAAAAAAGAAAGAAAGAAAGGGAAGAAGAAGCATATTACAAAATAAGAAGAAAAGGGCTGGGAATGTAGTTTAGTGGTACAGGGAGGCACCTAGCATATGTTAGGCCTGGGGTTCAATCCCCAACACTTGCAAAAACAAAGACAGAACCAGATGAGAAAGCTTAAAGAACTAGAAGAGAGTCTCAGTAGAGGGCATAAGGACTTGTTTTTTGTATAAGCATTTAATATAATTAGTTCTTTTTTCCCCTTAGTGATAGAATAAAAGGAATTGTTTGTGATGATTTCTTTAAGGAGTTTTCTGTTTCTTTTTTTTTTTTCTTTTGCAGTACTGGAGATTTCTACCACTTGATCTATTTTTTTTTTTTTTGGCATTTCTTTGGGTACAGAAATCAATTACTTCGAATTTTCATATGAAAAGATTTTACACCTAAGGCATTTGGTACTATCCAAATATCTGCCCCCCAAATCACCAAAGTGTGGAGGTGAGGCACACAATGTAAAAGTCAGTCTGTGGCTAATCTATTCCAAAGGGGGTGTCCCAAGTCACTTGCTCCTGGAGGATTTTTCAAAACTGTCATGGCACTTGGCATGTCTGACTCCAGTGCCAACAGAAGCGAGAGGGCAGAAAAATTATTCTTCATTCAAAACAAAGAAAGAGTGAAGCAGGTAGAACACCATGGGTAAGGGAAACCTCTCCCCCTTCCCACACACGCATCCTTCAAACACCCCACACTTTGCTCCTTCTCATATTGGTGCACAGGCTGCCTCGCCTCAAAGCTAGTTTCTGGGGTTACTGGACTGAAGATGTGTGACCAGCTCCACCGTGTCAGGGAGACCACCTCCCTGAAGCAACTTTCATCACCACCTTTCCCTATTGCCAATCAACTTAATGTAATTCATAACTTCATTATATTAGTATTTTGATTAAAAGGAAGTGAGACATTTCTTCCTTGGCCTGAACTTTTCCCTTTAACTTTCTTTTTTTGGGCAGTGCTGGGGATCAAACCCAGGGCCTCGCATATGCTAGGTAAGAGTTCTATCCACTGAAGTATATCCCCAAATTTCTTAAATTTATAGCCAACTCAACCATTTCTCAGATCAACCTAATACTTCCTTTCCCACTCCACCCTGCTCTCCTTACTTCATGGCAAGTTCCTTCCCTTATTTCTTCTCAAGGAAACAGAGATAATATTCATGGTCCAGTAATTACAGTTCTCAAAATCAATGGCAGGAAACTGTACCATTAGAAAATAGAAGGCTTTCCTCACTTTACCAGCCTATTTCCAAATCAAAATATTCATCATCATCACAACAATTAACAGGAAGAAATCAATTAGGTATGTTTCCTGAGATAAAACTTGTTTGTGAATGGAGGGTGGGGCTTTGAAAAAGTGAAAGAGAAATCAGGAAAGATGACTAGAGTCTGCCTCTATTCCAAGACTATTTTGGAATCATTCTCTGCTATTGGTTCATAGAATCAATATTCTGAATACCAAGGGTTTCATGTATCAGTATTTGATACAACACTTCACTTCTACTCCTGCCTTTGAGCAACTATTTAAGTTACTTATTTTTTTTAATTAGGATAATCAGGGCTGGCAGAGTGGCTCAAGTGGTAGAGCGCCTGCCTAGTGAGCGTGAGGGCTTGAGTTCAGACCCTAGTACTGAAAAAAAAAATTAGGTTAATTAGCTTCTCTATCCTACCCCTACACCTCACCTCACTCCAGCTGAGAACTGAAAAACCCTTTGCTAAGACTGAAGCACGTGAAACAGAAAAAGGTTCTGCCATGGTTGTATCTTCACTTTATAGGGAAATAAAGCATCTACTATAACCAAACCTACAGACTGGGGGAAATACCAGCAGGCTTGGAGAAGCAACTACAATCAGAAGGATGAGCAATGAGGTAGGTATGTATGCAACACACTAGCTGATCAAGCTAAAATAATTTTATGAAAGAATTCTGAACCTTTTTAGGATTTCTGAAGGCCCTAAACTATGCCAGGCCCTATGACAACATAGTTCTACCTTTGAGGAGCTTAGTTCATTGTGAAGAAACAGATAAACATCATTACAAGATAAATGATCAATATTCTTATATAGAAGTTATGTCCAACATGCTGTTGGAATGAAAGAAGGTGGTAATTAAATTTGCTTGGATAAAACATAGAAAACTTTACAAAGGAAATGACTTTTTGTGAGTGTGAGTGTGTATGTGTGTGTGTGTGTACGCACGTGTGTATGTGATAACGGGGCTTGAATTCAGAGCCTCATGCTTGCTAGGCAGGTACTCTACAACTTGAACCATTCCACCAGCCCTGTATTCTTCCTTTCCAGGACTGGGGTTTCAACTCAGGGCTTCATGCTTGCTAGGCAAGCCCTCTACTGCTTGAGCCATGCCTTCAGCCAAAATTTAATAAATTAACTAATTAATTATTATTTTGACAGTATGGGGTTTTGAATTCAGGGCCTCTTGCTGCAGGACAAGCACTCTACCACTTGAGCTATGCCCCCCCCCCCTCAGCCAGAGTTAACTTTTTTAAAAAGGATCAATCAGAGGCCAGGTGGTAGTGGCTCACGCCTGTAACCCTAGCTACCCATGAGGCAGAGATCAGGAGGATTGTGGTTCAAGGCAAGCCTGAGCAAATACTTCATGAGACCCAATCTGGAAAATACTCAGCAAAAGAAAAGGGCTGGAAGAGTGGCTCAAGAGGTACAGCACCTGCCTAGCAAGTGTGAGGCCCTCAGTTCAAACTCCAGTACAACACACACAACATCAGAGATGCTGTACTGATAGAAAGATCCTTGACCCATAAGTCAGATTAATTTTGTGACCATACGCAAGTTACTTAAGTTCTCTCAATCACAATATTCCCTTCTGTAAAATATCTGCCTTCTCAGTGAGAAGTAAATATTTCTGTAATTAGTTCGTAACTAATGCATGCACACATGCACCTGCGTGTACACACACAGTGTAAACAAAGAAAGTATTATCATTCTCGATCAAAAATAGGAAACTCTTTTAATATATAGTTTCTTCCTCTCAGTCATGGACTGTCTGTTCCTTCTCATGATCAAGAATCATTTTCGTCACTCAGACAATGTTCTAGATCAAGTTTCAGGTCTCAGAAAAGCATGTGTTTGAGACAATTCTTGGATGGAGGATTTTGTCAGTACCTTAAACTATCCACTGGGTGGCAGGGCTGAGCCAACTGGATTCCTGACCTAGTGAAGAGAATTTCTCAGAAAAGGGGACATTAAGTACGCAATGTCCCATCTCTCTCATTCTTATAAACATGATCACAGTCCAATTTTCTCCTACTAGAAAAACAAACCATAATTTCTCACTGCTTTACCCCTCCCCCTTGCTCTGACACATAATATGGTGATAGGTTTTGTGGTGGGACTATTTATACATGTCACAGTATAGTAGAAGGAACTGAAACTGAATTTTAAAACCTAATGCTGATACAAAAATACTAGATTCTGAGTAAGTGATATATTCTACTCCAGAGACACATCAAAATCTATCAAATAAATGTATATTTACTCTGTGAATTGCACATTGATAGGTGCTAGGAAGAATATAAAAATGAAAAAAGGACAGTTCCTGCCCTCTAGGAACTCACTATCTAGGAGAGAAAGGATATTTCACATGTAACTGCTATATGAGAAATATAAACAACATGCTGTGGAGAATTCAAGGGAATAATATCATATTTATAAGGTAAAAAATGAGAAGGCTGGGAATCAAAATTTCATAAAGGAAAAATCACATGTCTGCCTACAGAAGAGTAGGTAGGACTTCAAAAAAGCAGAGTTGGGGAAGGAAGGACAGGTATTCCAGGTAGAGAGACAAGCATAAGCCAAGACACAAAGGCAGAAGAGGATATATTAGGGGAACACTGAGTACTTAGATTTGGCTGACGTTTAGGGTACATATATGAGGAAGTAGTGGAAAGAAAGACTGGAAAGTTTGGTTGAGGTCATTTTCTGAAGGCTTTAAATGCCAAGTTGAAGCATTTGAGTGGAATTCAGCAAGCAAAGGATTTTGGAGCACCACATGTGCAGACAGGAATCAAATTTGGTTAGCTAAATCTAGTTGCAGTCTATAGATTAGTTAAAAGCTATTAAAATAATCTAGACAAAAGTAACAGTGTGGCATGGTGATTTATGCCTGAAATTCCAGCACTCCAGAGGCTGAGGCAGGAGATTAATGGGTTTGAGGCCAGCC
The DNA here is from genome assembly GCF_047511655.1 of Castor canadensis. NCBI lineage: Eukaryota > Metazoa > Chordata > Mammalia > Rodentia > Castoridae > Castor > Castor canadensis. Next base: position 102,318,329 of record NC_133397.1, on the reverse strand, counting down.
TGAGCTACACAGCTAGACTCTGTCTTTAAAAAATAAAAAGTAACAAAGACATGACCTGAGTGGTGGTAGCTGAATAAGAAACAGTAGATTCTAGAAACACTAGAAAAATGGCCTTTATAGAAACTTGCGATTAAGTAGATGTAGGCAATGTCAGAAAGGAAGGAATCAAAGAGACATTTTCTAGATTTTAAATCTTGATGAGTATATAATGGTTCCAGTTTTTTCAAAAAGGGAAAAGAACTAGGTGTAAGCACAAAGGGAAGATTATGAATTCATTACTGGACAAGTTGAATTTGAGATGCCAAGCTGGAACTTTGGACACAGGCTATCGGTGCAGTATAGACTTTACTGTCATTTACAGAGTGAGGTACAGTTGGACAAAATGAAAAGCAAAACTTAAAGAAAGAGAAGGAGAGGGCCAAGGAACAGTCCTTGAGAAAAGCTTTAAGGGGAAAAAGGAAAAAGAGAAGAAGAAAAAGGAGGGGGGGAGGAGAAAAAGGAGGAGGAAGAAGAAGAGGAAGAGGAGGAAGAGAAGGAGGGGAAGAAAAAGAAGAATCGCTAGCAATTCTTGTAGCTCTGTGATAGAATACTTTAGCTTGTGTAAGGCTTGGGTTGATCCTCAGAATCATAACGACCAAGATGTGTCTAATTTTTCTTTCTTTCTTTCTTTTTTTTTTTTTCAATACTGGGGCTTGAACTCAAGGTATACACCTTGAGCCACTCATGACGGGTCTTCTCGAGATAGGATCTCATGAACTATTTGCCTGGGCTGGCTTCAAACTGTGATCCTCCTGATCTCTGCCTCTTGAGTAGCTAAGATTACAGACATGAGCACTGCCGCCCAGTTAATTTTTTTTTGGTTTGGTTTGGGGTTTTTTTGTATGTGTGTTTGTTTTTTCAATATCGGGGGTTGAACTCAAGGCTTCAGCATATGACCTGTACCACTTGAACACATCACCACCCTCTTTGCTTTGGTTTTGTTTGTTTAATATTTATTTATTTATTTTGCAGTGCTGAGGTTTGAATTCAGGGCCTACACCTTGAGCCACTCCATCAGTCCTTTTTTGTGAAGGGTTTTTTCAAGATAGGGTCTTGTGAACTATTTGCCCAGGCTGGCTTCGAACCGTGATCCTCCTGATGTCTGCCTCCTGAGTAACTAGATTATAGATGTGAACCACTGGCACCTGGCTGCTTTGGTTATTTTTAAGATAGGGTCTTGCTTTATGCCATGGAGGGCCTGGACCTCAATCCTGTTTGTGCTTCCCCACGTAGTTGGGTAACAAGGTGCACACTACTATGCCCAGCCATTGGTTGTGATGTGATCTTGCTAACTTTTTGCCTAGGGCTGACTTTGAACCTCAATTCTCCCAGTCTCTTTTTCCCAAATAGCAAGGATTATAGGCCTGAGCTTGTGTCAGGCTGAAGAAAACCTTTGAGCGATAATAGAAGCCAAACTATAAAGGACAAATTTAGTGAACAAGCTAAACTGGTAAAAATCTGAGGTTGGGAGTATGGGTCAGTGATAAAGCACTTCCCTAGCAAATTTGTGGCCCTGGGTTCAATCCCAGTACATACACAAAAAAAGCCTGAACCCAGACAAGGTACCACATATCTATAGTCCCAGCACCTGGGAGACTGAGTCAGGAGAATTACTTGAGCATTAAGATTGTAAAACTAGCCTGGCAACAAAGCAAAGCCCTTTCTTAAATTTTTTTTAAAAAGCTATAGCAAAGGGAAGATTACAGATGGAGTGATAGCAAAGAAGGGAAACAAGCTTTTGTTTTTACTGTTTTCACCAAGTATAAAGGCAACTTTAAAAAAAATCTTAAACTGGGCGCTTGTGGCTCACGCCTGTAATCCTAGCTACTCAGGAGGCAGAGATTAGGAGGATCACGGTTTGAAGCCAGCCTACGCAAACAGTTCTAGAGACCCTATCTCGAAAAACCCATCACAAAAATTGTGCTGGTGGTAAAGACCCTGAGTTCAAGCACCAGTACCACAAAAAAATCCTAAATGATCCTGCAACAGTTTTAAACAAGTCAATTCAGTTCCTCTACCCATGTTGCCATGAAGTTAGTCAACACCAAGATATCCATTCTTTCCTTGGCATGGTAGAAAAATAAACCTGAAATGTGGGCTTCCAGATGAGGTATTTTAATACAGCAGTCCCCCCCTTATCCGTTTTCCCTTATTTCAGTTATTCATGATGAACTATGATCCAAAATAGGTATCATTAGAAGGTCAAGGGGTGGTGCACACCTGTAATCCCACCCCTCCTTGAGGCTGAGACAGAGAACTGCATGTTCTAGGCCAGCCTGGGTTGCACAGTAAAGAACTGGTCAAAAAAAACCCCACAAAATCTGGCTTTAGAGAGTGACTTCCCCAGATACTAGATGTATGTTCTTCAATCTAACACTCTCCCACCTCAGCTATCTTGGTTATTTCATTAGCTATATGTTCTAAGGCAGGTCACTTATCCGAAATAAGACTCCCCTGGTTTAAAAGACTCCCCTTACTCTAACATTCTCTGAGTCTTGCCCTATATCATTTACAAGACTATTGTAATGATCAAACAAGGTACTACATGTCAAAGCAGAACACATTAGAAAGAGCATAGAACACATGTCACTTTAAGTTGAACAGACCGGGGTTCAAGATCTGACTCTACTAACAAAAATCTGTGACCTCAGGCAAATTACTTCACCCTTCTGAGGTTGCTTCAATCAATCTTGAGTGACAGGTTACTGTGAGAATTAAGTGAAATAACCTAACTTTAAATCCCTTCTGGAACAAGAAGACATATGATTTTATAAATAAAATAACATTGACATAATTATATACAGAATCTGCTTCTTTATAAGTAGGTGCTCAAAAAAATGTCAATTATTTTAAAAGTCACCTTGCGGGCTGGAGGCATGGCTCAAGTGGTACACCATCTGCCTAGCAAGCCCAAAGCTCTAAGTTCAAACTCCAGTATTGCCAAAAATAATAATAATAATAATAAAATAAAAGTCACTTTGAACTCTAAGATGCTATACAATTCTTAATGTATTCTTATTTATCTATGACCTGGAGCCCTACACATAGTTGGGCAGTCTCAAATCCCACATTCTCATACAACACTCATTTGCTTCTAAAATAATATTTCTTAGGGAAAAATAGGAAAGAAAGAAGGGTAAAGGTAAAGAAAAGTTTACAGAGTGGAGGTGATAGATGTGATTAAAAGGACAAAAAAAGGAACTTATTTGGCATTTGAAACTATGAGTGTTCAGAGTCCTGAATGTTTGTCAGGCTAGAAGTTAAAGAAATGAGCCAAGCATGGTGACCTACACCTCTAAAGCCAGGGGAAGGTGGGAGAATCTTGAATCTGAAGCCAGTATGGGATACATAGTGAGTTTCGGCCAGACAGGATTACATAGCAAGAACCTCTCTCAAAAAAAAAAGAAAGAAAGAAATGCAATCACCGTCTTGTCTCTGTCTGGCAACAGTGCCCAGGGCACTTCCCTCCCAGAAAATTTGACTTTACTGTGTCATCTACAGAAAAACAAACAAATGACAATCACCACTTGGTTTCCTATTGGCACTGGGATGAACAGGCCTGAGAAGGCAGGTAAAAGATGACCTAACTTGCAAAACTCCTGGACTTAGTCCTACTTTACTACTTTTCCTGGGCCAGCCCTTTCCCCATACACCACAAATATTAGTACTCTGTTTTCAAGACAGTTTACAAGACTTTTTGCCTTCCTTCGACCCAAGAACTGTGAAGGAAGATTGGGGGGGAGGGGAGAGGGGGAGCAGATTTTTAGCAGCATACCAGGTGAAAGGTTATAAACAACTCTGTCCAGGAGGCCTCCATTTCAGAACATGCCTTGGCTACAGGCCTGGCAGCAGCTGCTGCCAAGGTTAAACAGTTTTTTGGCTTCAAGAGAACTAAGCATACTGGACAGCAAGCAAGTGGTCTGTACTGAGCTGTGCAAAATGGGAATTAAAAACTGGAGCTAACAGAGAGCTATAACAGGATTATTAAAAACTCAAAATTTTCAGCACTCCATAGATGTCTTCAAATAAATATGACATTTTAAAATGTACTCATTGCTTATCTGAAAAAAACTCAGCATTCCTTTTTTCTAAGATATCCCAAATCAACACTCCCCTGATCCATTATCATCTGAGTTTCCTCCCATTCTCTCAAAATTTATGTAGCTAGGAACCACACTGTTTAACAATGTTGATTCACGTAAACAGTAACCAATTTGATGTTACCTATCAAACTAAATATTCTCCCAGATGCCACAATTCTGAACTTGTAAAATCACTTTAGTGAGAGTCCCACCTTTCCAGCTCCTAATAACTCAATCAACATTGTTATCAATTGAAAACACCTCAAGCCTAGCTGGTTAGTTTTCCAGAACAGGGCACTGCCTCAAACCCACACACCCTAAGGATCAACATGTTCCTGAGTGTTAGTGTTGTGTGTGTTTTCCAACTAAGTCGTGATGCCCAATTCTGAACTTGCTTAATACTCGAGTTCACTTGTAATTTGTTGGCCTTAGGGAATCAATCCAGTTAGGGTGTAGAACGAAGGATTTTTTTTTTTTTTTTGGCTGAGAAGGTATGATTTTTATACACTCAAAGGCTTCTTATGTCCCCATCTCAAACTCCAGGACAGAAGGAATGAGGTAATAATCTCCTAACATCTCACACAGACTTGGCAGGGGTCTAGGAATCAAAGAAAGGAGAGCAGATTCCTTCCTACTTTGCAGCCGGTTTTTCCGAATAATTTTAGAAGTAATTTCTCAGGAGTCAGCTCCTAAGGCACCTTGCAGTCTGCAGTAAAAACCAGATAGCCAAAGGAGACCAATGCAACTTGAGGACGTTCAGGAGTTGTGGCTGTCTATTTGATTGATTGAGTTTGAAGGGAGGATGAAGACAAGAAAATGAAAGTAACTCAGGAAGAAGGTGAAAAGGGCGACCCATATTCTTTTCTTCCTCTCTATCCCTTTCTTCCGGTCTGGTTTGTTAATTTGATTTTTGTTATTCCTTTTCTTTTTCTTTCCTGGAGAAGCTGTAGAGAGACAACGTCAGAATCTAATAGACACACTCACTAAAAAGGCAATGAGGTAAACGGGGAATACACACAAAGTGTTCCCCAACTTTGTAGATAGACACAGAGATGATGGTAGCAACAGGATGTGGACACTCCCTGACAATTTCCGTTCCAGAGCACAGAAGAGGAGGTTGGGGTGCGGGGGTGCGGGGGTAGGGGAGAGGAACAGTCTCGGAGTCGCAGGGGGAGGGTCCCATACACCGGCTTCCCAAAGACAGAAAAGGATTAAAATGTGTGACCAGTTTTCCTGCCCCTCAGAAATAACGTTTTGTTTTTAAATAGAGGTACAGGGCAAGAAGCGCACCAAGGGGAGCTTCTGAACACTAACACCTGCAGTTACTGCCCTTTGCCCCAGTTCTGAAGTATTCCTGGAGCTGTGGGACTGTTTTTCACAGACCTAGCGACTTGTGAGCCAGAATAAACGGTTGCCTCTAAATTACCCTAGATAAAACCAGGCATGAATTCCCTCATAAGCACTTTTTCCTTTTACCGTTGAAAAACCCCACCGCTCCCAGACCAGAAGCATCCAACCCACCACTTGCCCGGGACGGAGTTCAGAGTCGTGGGGACTCCACTTTCGTGCCCGGGGAGCAGCCACTCGCTGCCCCACTCCACTCCCTCCTCCCTGCGACGCGGCGCACCCGGGCACAGCAACCATTCTCCCCGCCAGGAGCACACAGTGTCCACGAGCCTCGGCGACCCCGCTGATTGGTCGGGCTCCTGGTAAACAAGGGCCAAGCAGCCAATGGGAGTGCTGTGCACGAGGGCAGCACGAGCCTCCGGGCCTGGGCTCGCGTGGCTGTCCCGGCTTGCTTACTATAAAGAGCAGTTTCCGGCTCCCGCTGGAAACTCTGCGCTTGTCTTTTCGGTAGGGAAGCTCGTAGCCTTCTTCCGAGATCCAGGCTCTCCGGCAGCTTAGGGGGAAGAAAAGAAGAAAGGAAAGAGCTTATATTTTTTTTCACTTTGAGAACGAGAAGCTTAGGTTTTCAGGCACCTTTTGAAAACAATTGTTTAGAGTTCTTTGTGGGCTTTTTTATATTTTATTTTGTTTCTAAAGTTTTACCTGCTTAAGGTCACCTTTATTCCTTAGGAAGAGCGAAATCTTAATTTTCTGTAAAGAGTCCTTAGGTTTGGGGTCTTGTTTTTTCCCCGTCCGGCCGTGTCTGACTTTTGAGCCAGCTCAGTCCGATCATGGTGATGATGTTCAAGAAGATAAAGTCTTTCGAGGTGTTATTTAACGACCCCGAGAAGGTGTATGGTAGCGGGGAGAAGGTGGCTGGCCGGGTGATAGTGGAGGTGTGCGAAGTGACTCGGGTCAAAGCCGTCAGGATCCTGGCCTGCGGAGTGGCCAAAGTCCTCTGGATGCAGGGATCCCAGCAGTGCAAACAGACCTTGGATTATCTGCGCTACGAAGACACGCTTCTCCTGGAAGAGCAGCCCACAGGTAGGTGGTCCTGTTTTCATTGTTGGAGGGTGACAGCTGACCAGGGAATCCAAAGCAGCAAGAGCAGCCTCTACTAAATGTTTTACGTTGCTCAGTTTCAGTGGCTTGAACTCTTGTGTTACTTCCTATTTTGTCATTTGCCAATGCTTCCCAACACCGCCCCCAAACGTGATTTATACAATTTCTTACGGTGCTGTGTTCTCTAAGCGATCTTGAGGGGTGTCTCCTTAGCTATTGTAATGATTTCTGTGTGCATACGTTGCTTATTCTTTGCTTGAGTCTTGGGGTAACTACTGGGTGAGCCTTTCAACGTGGCAGGACTTGGCAACTTTCTGCATCCCCCCCCCAAAAAAACACTAGAGTCTTTGATTCAAATGCATAAGGGATGACAATGGGGAACTAAAATATCCTTGCATGACGCCCAAGCATTCATCACACCAGTGTCTTGTAAGTGTGACACCAAACCTAATGATAACTTGCCTTTCCCTTCAGGTGAGAATGAGATGGTGATCATGAGACCTGGAAACAAATACGAGTACAAGTTTGGCTTTGAGCTTCCTCAGGGGTAGGTAACAGCAAAATTTGTCTTTGGATTCTTCTATCTAAAAATCTTACCCTCTGGTCATTTACATTCTTGGAAACTTTTTTTTTTTTCTCTTTTTGTACAGGCCTCTGGGAACATCTTTCAAAGGAAAATATGGCTGTGTAGACTACTGGGTGAAGGCTTTTCTTGATCGTCCCAGCCAGCCAACTCAAGAGACAAAGAAAAACTTTGAAGTGATGGATCTGGTGGATGTCAATACTCCTGATCTAATGGTGAGGTTTATTTTAAGATTCTGTTCTCCTTGGTCTCAGGATAATAGATTAGATGTCTTGTCATTAGATCGAAACATCTCACAACGCTCTTTTTTCCTCTTTCTACATAGGCACCAGTGTCTGCTAAAAAGGAGAAGAAAGTTTCCTGCATGTTCATTCCTGATGGGCGGGTGTCTGTTTCTGCTCGAATTGAAAGAAAAGGATTCTGTGAAGGTAAAATCGTATGCTCAAAATGCTAGACAGATAACAGGAAATGTAGCTGGGGGGGGGTAAGGGAATGGGGTGGGGAAAGGAGTTGTCATTAATTGTACTGAGTATCCATTAATATGTTTTCATCTTTCTCATAACTAGGTGATGACATCTCTATCCATGCTGACTTTGAGAACACATGTTCCCGAATTGTTGTTCCCAAAGCAGCCATTGTGGCCCGACACACTTACCTTGCTAATGGCCAGACCAAGGTGTTGACTCAGAAGTTGTCATCAGTCAGAGGAAATCATATTATCTCTGGGTCTTGTGCGTCTTGGCGTGGCAAGAGCCTTCGGGTGCAGAAGATCAGGCCATCCATCCTGGGCTGCAACATCCTCAGAGTTGAATATTCCTTGCTGGTGAGTGAGTGGGGTTGGCTCTGGCAGAGAACTATCTGTGACAACAGTGGTATTATATCCAGACCTCTCATCTAACAAACTGCCATCTGTGTCCCTTTCTAGATCTATGTTAGTGTCCCTGGCTCAAAGAAAGTCATCCTTGACCTACCCCTGGTAATTGGCAGCAGGTCAGGTCTTAGCAGCCGGACATCAAGTATGGCCAGCCGAACCAGCTCCGAAATGAGTTGGATAGATCTAAACATCCCAGATACCCCAGAAGGTGAGCCAGACCTAGTGGTTTTTCACCTTCTGTATTGGTTGGGCTTGTAAAACTGTGATAGCCTGGCATTTCTTGGCTAGACTTCTTATACCCTGTTTTCTCTTTGTAGCTCCTCCTTGCTATATGGATATCATTCCTGAAGATCATCGATTGGAGAGCCCCACCACTCCTCTGCTTGATGACGTGGATGGCTCTCAAGACAGCCCTATCTTTATGTATGCTCCTGAGTTCAAGTTCATGCCACCACCCACATATACTGAGGTGAGAATTATCATCTTTACTATTAAAATTTGTCCTAAGCCTTTTATAGGACGTTGACTTGGAGGGATTGCTAAACTAGGTTGTTGTTTTGTTCTTACACTAACATGGTCTTTCTTTCTTTTAGGTGGATCCTTGCATCCTCAACAACAATGTGCAGTGAGCATATGGAAGAAAAGAAGCAGCAGTACTTAACTTGCTTCTTTCTGCCTCTCTCCTGGACTCTCTCATGTTTTCAGAGATTCAGCAGTCTCTACAGTGGGGTATGGGTCCACCCCAGCCTCTGACTCCCCAGTGTAGGTGATGATCAGAAGGCAGTCCTCAAGCCTGAACCAGTACGGATTCGTCCTCAGCCGGTGCGAATGGTGTGATATAGGAGTGTTTGCTGGATGGGTTTAAAAACACACTAGGAAAATTCAGGCCCATCTCATTTTCTCAGATTTCCTTGGAAATTGAGGTGTTTTAGTAGTTTTGGGGTAGAAATGGCCTCCTGCCATGGTTTTCCCAAGGTTTTGTTTTTTTGTTTTTTTTAAAGGGAATTATAGATTGTTATATCAACATCAAACTTTGAAATGATGTGTCATATGAAACAGAACCAATTTAACAAACTAGGAAAAGGAAGACCTAGGCCAATATTTGGGAAAAGAGGTTTTAAAAATCAGTGTTCCCTTTTGTCCACTCCCAGAAAAAAGAAAAAAAAAAAAACCAAGGCTGATTTTGGTTTAGACTTTGGAGGGCACTTCTGTGAATTACAGGGAAGCTGCTCTAAGGTGTACTTCTTTAGAATGTACTTTAACCTGGCTTAAAGAAGTAGTAACTATGCCTCACCAAAGGTCTTAAGATCCTATGGCACTGTGTTCTGTTGCAAACTTACTCCTATAGGAGAATTTGTTTTTCTTTTCGTGTGACTCCTTGGAATCTATTCCAAAGTGATGTTCTTAGCGCTTTAGTTTCTGTCAATTTTTTTTCTCTCCTTATTGTCAATGTCAGCTATTAGTCTCTATAGAAACAATGACAAAAAAGGAAAAAAGTGTTAGCTTTATTACTTTTGAGACTTTGTCCCAGTATACAGAAATAATTCTGACACTCTAATCATATGGAAGGGTTGCTGCTGTCATCCTTGCCCACTGTGACTTCACTAAACCCAAGGAGAGACTCTGGATCTAGATGCTTGAGCACTGATCAGAGCCTCCAGACACTGCTATGAGAACGTGGAGGGCAGGTCTTCATGAAAGTCCCCTAGACCCACTTCTTGCCCAGTGTTAGGAGAAGGCAACATTAGCCTCTCTCACTGCAGCCACTAGACTTGGTCAGTTGCCCTCAGCCGTAGCACTTTGTTGTTTGATGTCCTGTGTCAGAGCACTGAGCTCCACCCTTTTCTGAGAATTATTGCAGCCAGAAATGTGGGCTGAAGGTGGTTCTATTTTTTTTGTATTTTGTGTATCTTTTGTATGATAAAAACTATATTTTGTACTTAACCAGATATATTTTCACCCTAAGTGGGGATATCCTTTGTAAAAAAAAAATAAATAAATAAAGTTTTTTAATGGTAAATGTTTCTCTTGTCTGTGAAATGGCATTGGAAAAGTTTAAAATTAGAAGGTGTTCCTGAAGGAGCTTTCCCTTCTTCACAATTCACATTACTGAAAACCCTATGGAGAAAACACTCCTGACAGAGGTAGTGCAGTTTGGAGGATGAAGAGTGCAGTTTGGGGGATGAAGAGGGAAGGAGTTGGAGCTAGTTTGATCTCCTTTCTGATACACTTAAGAATTGTAGCTGGGGGCTAGGGGTGTGGCTCAGTGATAGAGTGCTTGCCTAGTAAGCCCAAAGCCCAAGGTTCAATCCCCAGCACCACAAATGATCATAAGTAAATAAATATTTTAAAAAAAAGAATTGTAGTTGGGCAGGGGGTGAGGGGGAAGGCACCCCAAATAATGTACGTGCTCATGTAAGCAAATGTAAAAATGATGTTTTTTTAAAAATAAATTTTAAAAGGTTGTAGTTGGATCATGTGGTGGTCTAAGCTAGTTTTCCACATTCATAGTTAATGATTACTAAATTCCTTCAGTTTTAGAGTTCATGAATCCTTGAATACAGGAACCAGGTTTGTGAGGGAATTTTGAGGAAAAAAATGTTAAAGTTCCCTTTTTTATATATAACGCGGTTTTTATCATAGGAATTCTTCCCAATATAAATCTGGTTCACATGCTGACAAGAGTAACCATTCAGATGGTTGATGGACTTCATATAAGAAATGGAGCAAAGAAATCTCTTGCTTTAAGTGGGGTGGGGAGGGGGTTGAACTGGAGAGATGAGTGGGTAAGCTAACCAATGTACAATATAAACCTATTTGAAATTGTCATAACGAATCCCCTTGTACAATGACTGTATCCTAATTTTAAAAACTAAAGAATTTTTTTAAAAAACCAGGGCTTACTTAAAGGTTTTAGGAGTATTAAATTCTTTAGAGGCAGCTATGATTTTTTTAATCTTTGTAATTCCTAGCACAGTTCCAATGCTAGCACATAATAACTCAGAAAGTGTTTGCTGAATATTTAACCCCTCCCTTATCCCTGATGATATGCTTTGACAGTACCTATTTCTTTCTTATAAGGTATTAATTATTGATACCACAATTTCATCACAGATTGAAATGATTTTTATTCCTAAAGGAGTCATAGATAAGAAACTGAGATGGCAAAGGTCAATGGACAGTTCTTTGTGGGTTCTGGCTTATTTAAATCTTTTCAGATAGATGTAGTCTTGGGGGTTGACTTTTCTTTGAACTTGTACGTACAAATTCCAAATAGGCCCCCAGAAATTCTGTATAAGAACAATATGAATTTCACAGAAAAGGAAATTGAAAAAAAGACCCCTTTTTGCTGGGGGCATGACTCAAGTAGTAGAGCGCTTGCCTAGCAGAGTGAAGCCCTGAATTCCAACCCCAGTACTTAAAAAAAAAAACCCAAAACTTTCATTCAATCTTTGCTTTCTTGTTTGTTTATGCTTTCCTCACCTGGCTCTCTCTTTCTTCATTTCCAATGTGCCAGTCTCTAGCTCTCCCTCTTGCTGTGGAGATCTCAGGTAAACTCCCCACTACCACCAGCACTTTCTCACCTGTTCAGAAATTAAAGGTTCCTCCCCTTTAAATTTGTGACCAGTAAACTAGGTCAAAGTTAATGGAAAAGTTTTTTGCTGCAACTTGTTTTCCAGGGATTGGAAGGGTAGAGGAAGGACAAGAGCAGGCAAAAGGGCAGGACAAAGGGATGGAGGGACCATGGAGCGCCTGAGCCTAGTGGTTTGTGTACACAGTCTGGCTACTGGTACTCACATGAGCAGGGACGTGACAGGGTAAGGATAGATAATGTACACTCAAGGTCTCTTAGACATTTGATCCTGGAAGGGCCACAACATATGCATCCCCTCCTGACACCCTTATCTAGCAGTGTCCAGAACTTTCTATAGTGATGGAAATGTTCTGCATATCTGCTGTCCAATACAGTAGCCACTAGCCACATGTGGCTGTTTCACTCTGAAATGTAGTTACTGTGACTTAAGATCTGAAATTTAAATTTTGTCTGACTAATGTAACTTTAAGCAGCTTTGCGTGACTAGCGACTAGCATACTGAGCAGCACAGCAAAATCTGAGGAAGGAAATAGCTACTGTTTCCCTCAAAGGAAACCCATCCCTCTCTTAGAGCACAAAAGGTTCCACTCTTCATTTTGCTTTCTCTACACAATTTCTACCTCCCCCCAGGACATACAGGGTCACTTAAGTACACATCTCTGGGTCCTGGCTCAGTTGTTTCCCCACTTAAACGGAGGATATTTTGAGTCTTCTTTTCCCATGTTCTTCTCACACGCCTTTAAATTTTATTTTTTGGTGGTAATGAGGTTTGAACTGAGGGCCTCATGTTTGCCTCTTGCTTTACTATTTGAGCCTCTCCACCAGCCCTGTTTTGTGTTGAGGATTTTTGAGATAAGTGTCTCACTATTTGTCCAAGCTAGCTTTGAACCAAGATCCTCCTGATCTCTGCCTCCAAGTAGCTAGGATTACAGGTGTGAACCACCCAAGCCCAGCTCATGCCTTTAAATTTTTAAAGAGCTGTTACCTATATGTACATGAGAAGAGATCTAGTTCTGAGTATTATTTATTCATTAGGTGCAATCTAGTATGGAGATCTGAGAAAAATCAGAAAAAAACTAAAGAGAGAAAAAAAGCTTAAGCAAATAAAATTTCTAGTTCGGCATAGAGGTGCATGCCTGTAATACAGCACTCAGGAGTCTAGGCAACATAGTGAGACCCTGTCTCAAAAAGAAAAAGAAAGAGACAGAGAAAATGTGTAAGAAAAAGATAGATACTTCAAAAAACAGGGTCCTTGACTACATTTAATACCTCTAACAGTTGGGAAACACAAGTATCTAACTTGAGTTAGGGCATTGGGAGGGAAAAGTGTGGAGTGAGGATGTGACCAAGCATTTGGTCAGAAAAAAAAAATCATAACTGAAGACCTTTGCTTAATTTCTTTCAACAGTCTACGGACCCTTTAATGGCCACAGTCCCTGTCTTAAACACCCTGGTTGGAAGATTTCTGTGCTTCCTCTGTTCTGACTTTCTGTTCACCTCCATTTCCTAAACTGAAAATTCCCTTTCAGAGATGGCTACTGATCCAGGCTTGCAAGTCCTGACTCAATAGATAAGTCTAGAACCTGGAAAAAGTTCCACAACTAGCCTTCCTACACTATTAAAGAGAAATAGCAGTCAAGCATACGGACCTTGGGACCCAACTCTCTAAATTCACATTTTACTTTAAATACTTAATCAGCTGTGTGAACTTGGGCAGCTTGTTTAACTTCTCTGTGCCACAGTTTATTTATAAAAATGGGATAATAATTGTGCCTATCTCAGAAGATTGTTGTGATTAAAGATATATGGGCGAAGCATTAGAGCAATGAATGGTAAGTGCTTGTTATTTAAAATAAAACATGATTTAATTCACTCCTAGGCATGTCCCAAAGATTGTGCTCTCTCTCTCTCTCTCTCTCTCTCTCTCTCTCTCTCTCTCTCTCTCTCTCTCTCTCAGTTAACACCATTCTTTTTGTACTTCTTGATTCCCTTTCTGTGTTGGGGTAACAACAGAATCTAGGAAGATGTCAGTATGTGGGAGCTGACTGCAGTCTGAAGTTAATGTGGCAGAGGAGAGGTAGCACTCCCCCTGCCCCAGGACAAATGGGTCCTGTGTACCCCGCAGCCTCCCAATGTGTTTCACAGGCCTGTGGAGTAATCACACAGTCACGTTCTGGAAGTTAATTGAATTTCCCTAACTTTTCAGTATACAACTCTAGGGAATAGCATTTGGAGTGATAAACTGAGAATGCTGGTGTCCAATGGGAAACCACAGAGGGATTGCTTATTGTAAGGAATGGTATCTCATTTGATCTTTTCCCTGAAGTGGACTAGACTGCATAGCCCAAAGGTCAGTGTAGGAGCCCACCGATGAGGCCCAGTTTAGCCTATTTGGTCTACTCCTATTCTGTCCTGAACTTTCCTTGGCTGGACCCTTCCCTACTCTTTGCTGGGCCTGTTATGTAAGGAGAAAAGAATGAACAGACTCTGAAGGTTGGAATTTTTCTACCAATTGATTGGCCACCTCCAGGCAACAGAGTGAGAGGAGAGGGAGGAAGACAGCGAGAACACGGGACAGGATCCTGAATTCCACATGCCCTGAGTCCTGGGGTGTCAAGGAAGGTCTATTCTCAGTCCTTTTTGGGTGATGGAGCTGCTGACTAGACCTTCTCAAGTCAATCAAGTAGTCAGCAAACATGTTTTTAGCAAATGTCTGGCTAGGTGCTCAGCATGGATATTTTTAACCAGAGGAAGGATTTCAGTAGCTGGAAGTGGAAGGGGAGTTCAGGGACATGAGACTGTGCTTCCCTTATATAGTTCTATGGTTAAAGACCTTCCTCTACACCTCAGTTGTCAAATACTGACTTCCCTCATCTATCCAGACTGTGATTAACCCTTTTTCTCCTGTTCTATTCTCTATTCCTGGTCTTTCATGCTTACCACCTTCCATCCACAATAACTGATTTCTCTTCCATACTCTCAGATGTTTTTACTTCCATATCCCTGTAGATCAGGGAGAGCACAGTAGACAGGGACTGATGGCTCCTTTCTTTTCCTTGGAGAAAGGTGTAGCTGCCTCCCCAACTGTCCTGCAGGAAGGTCCCAAACTCTCTTGCAACCTCTGCATCCCTCTTGGGGACAGAATTTGAAACCTTGGAAACCTAGGTTTGGGATTCATATATATTTGAAAAATAGAACAGATGTTTGTGGAGGACGGAGAGGTTGAAGATGGTGACAAAGAATAACAAGGCAAGACCTGCTGCTGTGATTTGGGAAACTATGAGTTGGAAGATCTGGGAGATCATTAGTAAGCCCAGAAGATCCTTTTGACTATGAAGGAATGGAATGAGGAAGGGGAGAGAAAAAGTATAAGAATTCCCAATATGAAATTCTTCCCTTGGCCTTTTCTTTAAACTGGATACTCTTTTACCTAAAGACCGCTTCTGTCTCTCTCCCCTCTTCTCTCCTGTATGTCAGCATCTCTTTTGATCTTGCCCACCCCGCTTTGTGGGTGGAGGAGGGAATCCCTGTCAGAGATGCGCCATGATTGATGGGAAACCTGAAGGGAGGTATAACTGGGGAAGGGATATCACACTGTGATTTATATTTCTCTTCTGGTGCCTTGAATTTAGCTGAAGTTGATGAACTGAAGTACAAATGGAGGAAACTCTAAGCTAAAGGCAGCAAACCGAGGCCTCATAGGCTGAACCAGTTTACAGACATTTCAAAACCTATGAAGTTTCTCCTAAAAGTTTGAATTGGTTATACATATTTAGAAAACATTTTGAGGGTTGGGGATATTGCTCAGCTGTAAAGCGTTTGCCTAGCATGCATGTAGTCCTGGGTTCCATCCCTAGCACCACGAAAAACTCAAAATAGCAAGAAAAAAATAAACAGAAATCCACTAAAATCTGCTGTCAATCATGTTTGGGAACACTAAGCCACATTCTTTCATAGCGTTGACCAGCTGGATGGAAAAGAAGCAGGCTGGCTCTGGCTAGCCAGTTCTTACCACTCCTTATTGTATTGCATTCACCTGCTTCACCCCTTTATACCTGCCTGACTCCTGTCTGGTGTTTAGGATTGCCTTAGATCATCACATTACCTCTGCTCTAAGAAGAACTTCTCAAATATTTTATCTGCAGGACCTCTAAGATTTGGGAGAGTGAACAGTTTTCTCCAGGGCTCCCGGAGTAGTCCAAAGTAGTCAGAGATGTCTTCTGTGTGTCATTTAAAAAAACGAAAACTCTGATTTACACTGCATAATATATTTGTGCTGATTTTAGTATAAAAATGGCTTATCTTTCTTCACCCTATCTTCCCCCCTGCTTTTTTTTTTTTTTTGAGAAAGGTCTTGCTATGAGATTCTCTTGCCTCAGCCTCCGGAGTGCTCAGATTACTGGTGTATATCACCATGCTCTGCCCTCCACCAAGTCTTAAAAGTAAAATTGACACTCAGGAAGATGTGCCATGTGTATTCTGCACTCCAAATAGTCCTCACCACATCACCCCATGAATAATCCAATTTAAATAGCATAGTATTAAAGGCACGAGGTATGAGAGAATCATAGAGGAAAAAACATGGAAAGAGTGAAGAAGAGGAAAACTATCTGAAGGACAAGAACGGGTCTGAATGATATGATCTCTTTCTGGTTCTAAGACACACCTCCTGGCCAGGCCCTAATCCATCTCCTGAGAAGTTTGTAGACATCCCTGACATCTCAGGACAGGTGTCAGAGTGGTGGCTCAGAGTGGAAAGCAGACCCAAATCAGGAGCCAGGCCAAGTAAGGGAGAGGTGACCGACCAACAGCAGCCAAGTATGGTCAAACTGGAAAGATTGTCCGAGTGCTCGGAGAAAGGCTTAGGGAAAGGAAATGGAGTATTTAGAAAAAGGCTGGTCAGCATTTGCCCCTTCTTCCACAGAGCCCACCTATGTTTCACTCCTTTTACCCCTTTGCCTGAGAAAAATGAGATAAAAGCTTAAATTTACAGGATGGAATTTCCTCTTGGAAATGGCTCCATCTCTAGCAAAAGAACAATGAGTACCCAGAGCTTCTTTTCCAGTCCAAATAGGGATTCACCTATTCTCTCCATAAGAAATGTCATATTTGTGTCCCCAACTTAGGTGGGCTTTGTTCCCTGTGCATTTTGGTAAGACAGAGATAGGTCTAACTCCCTTTCTCCTATTTCAGTACTATCAGTGCTGCCCTGAGCGTAACAGTGTTAGATATAACGTTTGGATATTTTTCCCTTTTCTTCTGCACATACAAAGAAATGCCTTTTTCATTGAGAAAGAGGCAGGTGTCTTAGTTTTGGGGAGCACAGCCCATAACTGAGAATCCTAGGAGGTTTGAGAATAAAAATAGTCATAGACTCTGAGGTCATGGTCAGGATTAGGTCTGAGGAATCCTTTCCCAACCTTTTGGGTTCCCAAGATTAGTGCACCTAACCTCTCCAGTCCTGCAGTTAGGGTTGGATCAGGGTCTGCCCACTGATTTCCATTTGGGTTGCTGGGTTATACAGGTTTCACAGAGGCAAATTAAGGCCTGTTGGATAATGCAAAAACAACTCTGAGATGATACCAAGAAATTGGAATTCCAAATTTCCAGGTTCATGATTTCAAATGACCTTGAGGGAAAAAGTGGGCCTAAGTAGGGGAAAAGTCAGTAGAGAAGAGGTTGCTGCTAGTCTGACTATGATACCTAACTTAGTTATTCCTGTCTAATTCATTTATCTTCTCCATCCTCTGGCCAGACATGGTATTTAACAAGAGATAGAGAGGACCTGCCCCTCCAATCCCTTCTTCAGTAATCTTTGGTGGTCTGCTTGTTTGAGTACTGACTTGCAGATTGTGGCCTTGAACTCAGCTGCAGTTTTTTTTTTTTTTTTCCTTTCTTGCTAGTTGATGGAATTGCTGACCTCCCTGCTACTCTGACTGAAGAGGTTCTTGGAAACGACTGGCTAGATGCCTGAGGTATCTTTAGCTTGCCTGGGCTGAAAATAAGGTGGGAAAATCCAGCGGATGGAATTAGTTCAGCAAAACACATCCTGCCTGTATTCTCAGAACTATTTAGACTGTTGCAGGTGGATCAGCATCAGCCCAATTATGTGAGCTAAAAGGATTCCTAGTGGACATCTAGTCTAAAATCATAGAGCACACATAAAGAAACTGAGGCATGGAGACTGGACATGACTTTCCCAAGTGCACAAAACTATGGTATAGACAACACTAGAACAATAAAAACAGTCTTGGCCCAGTCGAGATAGCAGCCCTTTCCCTGACTTAGTTCTTAACCAGCCTATGCATACAAACCACTCTTCTTTTCAAAGTACATACAACCATAAAAATGAATTGAGGAAAACAACTCTCTTGTCCTTATCAAACCGCAGGGGCCCAATCACTCTATCTGACCTACAACTCTCCAATTTTCTTTGGTTTCCACTCTCAGCCTAAACTGCATATTCCTTCTGGCTGTCCCAATCAGGCTTCCCTCAAATCACTTGGGTTCTTACACTGGTTGTGGACTCCCACTCTCAAGCTGCCTGCCCAGGCTGGGATAGGACTTGGAGGCTAGGGGTAAAACATGGTCAAGAGGGAAAGGATTCTTATTTGGGCATTGGTGGCTCACACCTATAACCCTAGCTGATAATAGGAAGATTGCAGTTTGAAGCCAGCCAGGACAAATAGTTCTTGAGACTCTATCTTGAAAACCCTTTACAAAAATAGGACTGGTGGACTGGCTCAAGGTGTAGCCCCTGAGATCAAACTCCAGTACTGCAAAAAAAAAAAAGGTGGGGGGGATAGGATTCTTGCCATAGAGCCTACTCTGCCTGGAGCCAGTACAGCCTAGACTGTGGGCATGGAAACAATCTATTCAAATAAACAGGCCATAGCAGAGATATAGTACAGGAATGATAAGCACTGGAGGGTCCTCTGTAAATATTTGTAAGCAGGGTCTCACCCTGACCCTGTCTCCTAAAGCTTAGGCTCCAGTCTCTGTCTGCCCAATAGTACCTGTGGTAAGTTGGGGAAAGGACAATGGAAATAGTCTAGCTCATTCCTGGAATTGCTCCAGAGTCTGGGTAAGCTGCTGGGTCTCGTGTCACTGCCTTTGTCCAGAAAGGTCACCTGCCAGGGAAGACAAGAGGCTAGGCAGGGCAGAGTCTAAGAATGGTCTGATCTTTCTGATACCTTGTCTTTGAAGCAGTACAACTGATCCTACATGGTCATCCCAACCTTTGTCCTCCTTTCCCCAGTTTTGAGGGAAAGGGATGTGTGTGTGGGAGGGCGGGGGGGATGTGGTGCTAGCTCTTCCCTATGGTCTCTTGTCCAGAATCTTTGTTTCTACTCTTTTAAGTTCCAAGAGTAACATTAGATGGGATTTAGTAAGTGGCTGTGCCCCTAATATAAACACAGATATAATTGACCAGGTTAGGACTGATTTTGTGTGTGTGTGTGTGTGTGTGTGTGTGTGTGTGTGTGTGTGTCTGTGTGTGCGCATGCGCGCACACATACATGGACACATGCAGAGGAGAAAAGCAAAAGGAAAAGTTTCCATGTTTTCTACTTTTGTTTTTTGCTACAATCCCAGTCTGAAGTATAACTATGGGAAACCCATTGGGTTTCCTGGCACCTCTGTCCTCCTCCACTCACACCACACCTCTGATAGCTAGAAAAAGAAATATGGCAATCATCACAAATTACTCAATAACTCTGGAATGTTCAGTTTCTATTTCTGTTCTCTGTTTACTTGGCTGCTTATATCTTAACACTATCACATTTAAAGTAGGCTTTTAAGATGCTCAATGGAGTCATAGCCCTTCTTCATTCTTTACAATGGGGTCAGAAATCATTACCAGTCTCTGTCACTTGATGTTGTAGTGAATTCAGTCAGCCTGCCTAAATGAAGTTGGGAAATTTCTTGAAGGTCCACATCCCATCTTATGACTTTCAAGTGCTCTGGAGGGCCTCTGTGAGAGCATCCCAGCTATCTATGCATGGCTCCTTGTTCAGTTCCTATTCTGGACATGCAGTTTACCCGTGACTGTTGCATGTCAAGCGACTAAAACCAATCAGCTCATTAAAGGCTTCCTCAGAAGCCAATCAGAGCCTAGGTAAGTGATCTCACTCAAGGGAGAACTGTGTGTGTGAAGAAGTATCTCTCAGAGCTGTGAGTGTCCCTAAGTCACTCTCTTCCTCCCCACCCTCTTTACTTCCTGTAAAATAACACCACCTACTCCCCTCCCCAAAGAAGAAAATGAGAAAGGCTAACTAGATTCTACAAAGGGAAGAACCAAAAGAGAAACTGTAAGCCAAACACTGGTTTTCCAAGTGGAGAATGGGCTATTTAGGGAGCTCCCGCTACACAGGCATACCTTTCAAAGTGGGGTCTCCAGGGCTGGAAGAGAACTGCATTTACTGATTAAGAACCGGCCCCTCCTCCTTCCGCCCTCCCTGCACCTTGCTTTCTTGATTTTCTCCATAACTATAATCATTCTTTGTAAATAAGGACATGATCAAGGTCAAGTGTGGGAAAGTCAGGGACTGTATTCTTGTAAACATGTGTGAACATGCCCCTGTAGCCTAAGGACCAGAGGCTTAAAAGTCAGCTGGTCCGTTGGAGACACGGGCTGTTCTCCACAACTTCACAAAGTCCTGCTGATCAGTTCCTGAATATTCTCTAGCAGAGCTAGGTTGTGAGTCATGTCCCACCATGGAAGTGAAAGGGAAGGGACAAAGGACAAAAAGGCTATACTCCCAGTGTATCATACTGGAGAAGAGAGAATGGCTCAGCTGGACATCCCCTTTGGCCCTTCCTCCAGCCCTTTCCCACCAGACCTCAACTTGGACAGAGACAATAAAAACACTTTATTTAAAAATATAAAACCAACCTTACTTGCCCTAACTGTTGCCACCCCCAAATAGGTCCACAAAAACCTGTAAAACTTGAGTAGAGATGTATGTGCCGCTGTCCCAGCTCTAACAACCCAGTTACTCTTTCCAATTCTTCTTTCTCCCTTCATAATTTTAAGACATTGGTCCTTTCCTTAAGATATCAGAAGTGCTACAAAGATGGGAGGTAGGGACAAGTAGAAAAGAAAGCTATCTGCCATCATTCTCCATTCCTAACTCCAGGGACCAAACAGGCTATTTGGACTCTATCCAAATGGGTTTTTGTTTGTGTGTTTGTTTTTTGGTGGGACTGGGGTTTGAATGCAGGCTTCACACTTGAAAAGCAGGTGTGCTCTATAGCTTGAGCCACGCCTCCACCCAATTTTGCTGTGGTTATTTTGGAGATGGGGGTCTCTCAACCTATTTGCCTAAGTTGGCCTTGAACCATGATCCTCCCCATCTTAGCCTCCAAAGTAGCTAGGATTATAGGCATAGTCATTAGAGTTCATGGGGGTTTTTTTTTGTTTGTTTGTTTTGTCCATAAAACTAAATAACAGGGACAATTAGTCTCTATATCCCAAATCAAGAAAGATATTAGGCCTGGGGTATTTCTTAGGACTTTCTTCAGTATATAGCCTCATCCATATTGTCATCACTGTCACCCCCAAAGTCCTCTCCATTGTCAAAATATGACATGATATAGTCAGTTTCCTGAAATAGAAAAAGGAAGTAAAAGTCAGGCATGCTTTCAGCATTCTCCTTCCTCCCTCTACACCAGGCCCCTTCCCTCCCTATCATACCACCCCAGGCCTGGGATATCCCTTCCAGCTGTAGTTCATTTTAAGCAGAGGGGAGCCCCCTACACTATCTTCTTTGGCCCTGCAGCCCTCTGAGCATAACATCTCTGGTGTAAAGAGCTGAGAACCCAGAGCATATGAGGGGAAGGAAAGGGGTGTCCTTCACCTCTTCATGTTCTTCCTCATCATACTCCTCCTCTTCTTCTTCTTCCTTTTCTTCTTCTTCTTCTTTCTCTTCATCTTCCTCTGAAGTCACTTCTTCCTCCTTCTTCTCCAGGGTCTCATGTGAAGATGAATAAGAAGAGAAACTCATGCTGAGCTAACAGAAAGGAAAACTTGAGGTACATGTGGGGCCCACCAAATGGGGAATGAATCCGGGGCCCAGCAGTCCTCTGTGTACATTTATTCCTCACCTCCAGTTTCTGTATTGTTTCCTCCTTATCCTCTGTGGTCTTTGGGGGCCTCTTGGGGAGCAGAATGGTGGTTCCTGGTGGGGAATCAAAAGGTGTACCCATTAGATAGCATATATCCTTGCTAGGACCCTTCTGCAGCAAACACGCCACTCTGCTGCCCTCACGTGGCCATTGTGGCATCCAGCAACATTTTCTTCTTTCTTTCTATTCTTTATTTCTTTATTTTTGGTGCAGGTGGTTCTAAAGTTTGAAGTCAGGGCCTCACACTTGCAGGTACTCTATCACATCAGCCACTCCACCATCCCCAGTAATGATTCTTGGATTGAGTAGGAACAGGAAGGAGTGGCCCCTCTAGCTGACAAAATAAACTTCTTTTCTCCCTCCTTTTCCAGAAAACACTTACGCTCCTTCTGTAGCTTCCGAACTCGAATCTTTAGTTCTCTTGGTAGACGTCGCCAATCTGGAAATAGTAAGAGTGTGAGTGTCAATAGGGCCCTGCCTGGGTCTTCCTGTGATTGATGACCTAAGGGAGAGGTGAAAGTTTCAAAGGAGAGGAAGGAAGGGGTTGGGTTAAAATTCCTCAGAACAAAACTATGACTTGATACCTTTGGAGGGCTGGGGGCGACTGAATAGCTTGTTCAGGTCAACTCCAAGAGTGTTCTGGAGTATATCTAAGATTCTAGCTTACAGTTGCTGCGTGGGGAGGGGAGAGTGGGGACAATGGCGGTGGAGGTGGTGGTGGCTTGAGGCATATCAAGCATTTGAAGGAAGGACATTCAATGAAAGGTCCCATCACCTACCAGGGTTCCAATCGATGGCATTGTCAATCGGCCCTGACATCTGATATTTGTCCGAGTACCGTTCCACATCTGAGGGGTCAGAGGTTGAGTCACAAAGTTTTATTCCTAGAACAAGGTTGTTCCTGGGGGGTCCACCCTGTCAATTCTAAGAAATTATCTGTCCCCTCACCCTAAACCCAGAGCCTGAGGGTCAGCTTCAGGGAAGACCTCATAGCTCTTCTAACCTGTCCATTTGCTACCCAAAATTATGACAGTTTTTCTTTCTTCCTTAGCTCAAAGACATTGCTATGGTGTACTGAAAAGTATTTGAGGGAACAGGAAACCAGGGTTTCAGTCTTCTCTTTACACCTTGCCAATGAGGTTAAGACTTTGAGCTCTCTGAGCCTCAGCTTCCAGGACTTCAGTAGGAAAGCACCAGTTGTCAACACATTGCAATATGGCACTTTCATGACAGCTGGTAAATATCCATGATTCCAAGCCTTCCAATAGGAGGGACTAGCTCCCTTCTCTAGTCCCTCCTGATCTCACTGACCTCCATATGACTCACTAAATGAAGAGTTAATATATTACCTAGGTAGGGTGCTCAGAGACCCAGCACCAGTGTCTTTCTGATTGGTTGAAGTCTGTTAAATTTTGTTTAAAAATCTAACATACCCTCCTATTTGTACATGTGAAACACAATCTTAATACTTAACCTCCCACTGTCCCAAGACTACTGAGAGACCCAAAATAAATTGTGAATACTATAATGCATTTCAGATACAGAAGTAATTACTATGATCTCTCCAGTTAGACTGGCGTATTTCTGTGCCCCCAATGGTACTGAATATGGGCACAAAAGGCACCTTCTGCAGGTGATATTAGCATTTCTATCTTTTCCTTTTTTGGTAGTACTAAGGTTTGAACTCAGGGCCTTATGCTTGCTAGGCAGGAGCTCTACCACTTGAGCCACACCTCCAGACCTTTTTGCTTTAGTTTTTTTTTTTTTTTTGGTGGGACTAGGGTTTGAACTCAGGGCTTCACACTTGCAAAGCAGATACTCAAAAAGTAGGCACTCTACCACTTAAGACACACCTCCACCCCACTGTAGGTTATTTTTCAGATAGTCTCACTTTTTACCTGGGACCAACCTCAGACCGTGATTATCTTACCTACCTATTCCTGTCCCACTAGGTGGGATTAAAGATGTGAGCCAATTGCTCCCAGCTTGTTTTCTTGAGATGGGTTCTCACTAACTTATTTTGTCCAGCTGATCTCAAACCATACCTGGCATACCTGTTAGCATTTCAACTGACCTCTCTTGGGGACAGCTGGTCGAATGAAGTAGGGAAGCTGCCTCATAGCCCCACGAAGCTCCTGCTTCAGTGCCAGGACATATTCCCCTTCCTCTCCTGAGGGTAGAGGCACTGGGTGGAATTCCAAAGGCTAAGGAGAGAGGAAAATGGTCAGTTCAGGAAGAAAATACTGGAGTACAAACATTAGAGGGCCTCTCCCCTCCATTTAACCCAATTGTCCCAGTGAACATTGGGTGAAAAGAGAATCGGGGATATACTGCATTGTGAGAGATAGGGAGCTGGGAGTGTGAGAAGTAGACACTTCTTTGCTTACGAAACATTCCAGGTGAGTTGGGAGATAGACAAAAAAGGGCAAGGGGAGGTTTTATGATGGCCCAGAATAATCCAGGCTCATATACAGTCAGCGGGGGCACATGGGGGTCTTGGGAAGGGAGAAGAGACACTCACAGGGAAGAGTGGAGAAGGTTGTAGAGTGGGCGGGGGCAAAGCATCCCCCTTCCCAATGCCCACAGCCTCCATGTTGAAGGTCAACTGGCC
This sequence comes from Castor canadensis, assembly GCF_047511655.1. Lineage (NCBI taxonomy): Eukaryota > Metazoa > Chordata > Mammalia > Rodentia > Castoridae > Castor > Castor canadensis. The sequence continues at coordinate 102,293,972 of NC_133397.1, read as the reverse complement.
CCGGCCACGACCCCGGCCCCCACCCCGGCTGGCCATGGTGGAGGGGGCCTGTATAGTCAAAGATCCAATGAGAAAAACCTGATAAAGACAAAAACAAAGAGAAAAAGAAATACAATAGAATAGACAGGAAGTCAAGAAGTATGACACTCACTCAGTCTTCTCTCCATGACACCTGAAAGGCCTGTCATTTAACAAATTTTGACTGAGAAAGTATAATGCCAAGCAGAGAATGTCTGGAAATATAAACATGGACAAGACCTAGTCTCAATAGGACTGATAATTACAATATAGTATAACTGGAGCACAAAGGAGAAAGCGATTAGACCCTTTGATAAAATTTCCTTAAATTTCTGAGACTATTTGATGCTTATTGCTCTCTGCATCTCTACATATGGCTTTTGAATTCTTCCTTTCTCTGGCCTCCAAACTCAACCAGGCCCTAATTCAATGCAATGTAATGCACGTCAGCAAAACATTCATTAAGTATCTGACATGGAAAGGTTAGGAAGACAGGCACTGTGGGGGCACTGGGATAAGACATCAATCTCTTTGTCAACCATTTGTGGGGGGGAAACACATTACTATCAAATTGCTCTCTCTGAACACCACTTGGAAGCACACAATTTTAGAACTGGAAGAACCCTCCTAAGTCATCTAACCCAAACTCCTCCCAATGGAAGACTCCACTCTCACGGCATTTTCCTAAATGCCACCCTTCTCCCAAGGCAGCCCCTACCACTGTGATTAACCCTGATGAATTGAAAACTCTTCTTTCTACTGAACTGAACTCTGCTTCTTGTCATCAATCCTGAGTAGCTAGTCAGAGGAAGCAAGGATGGGAAATAAAAATGAAACTTGACAGAGCACCTGTCTAGCAAGTGCAAGTCCCTGAGTTCAAACCCTAGTACCATCAAGAAAAAAATAATAATAAGAAGAAAGAACAAAGGCTGGGAATATTTCAGTTATTTTTATTTTTAAATTTTTTTATGGAAACCCTGGGGTTTGAACTCAGGTCTTCACACTCGCTAGGCAGGTACTCTTCTGCTTGAGCCACTCCACCAGCAAAGTTTCTCAGCAACTCCTTTTTTTGGGTTTTTTTTTTTTTTTTGCATTACTGAGGTTTGAACTCAGGACCTTGTGCTTAAATAGGCAGGCACTCTACCACTTGAGCCATGCCTCCAACCCCAAAGTCTGGAAGAATGGTTCAAGTCATAGAGTGCTGCCTAGCAAGCTGGAGGCCCCAAGTTCAAACCCCAGTAACTGAAAAAAAAGAAACATCGTTTGGGCTAATGGTTCATGCCTGCAATCTCAGCACTAAGGAGAATGAGGCAGGAAAACTGGGACTTCCAAGCCAATCTGGTCTATAAAGCAATACCCTGTCTCAAAAACAAATAAACAAACAACAACAAAAAAAAAACAAATAAAACTCTGGAAAGAAATAAGCACACCTAGCATCCAGATCCCTTTTGGTGTGGAGTTTGCGGGATATTAAATAGGACTCATACACGCTAGGCAATAATTCTATCACTAAGTCATATCCTTCGACCCTCAGATCTTGGTTTCTAATACCATGGAAAAGAATCAGGGTTCCCTGGAAAAATGGCTGATTAGAATCAGCTCAGGAAATAAAGATGAGCCCGGAACATCTTGAGGTGCCAGAAAGTAAGAAAGGATTCAAATCCATAGATGGGGCTATGTCCAATGAGCATGAGAGCCAACTAATGGAACCCCAGTGGCCAAAGATGGAACAACCTGAGCAACAAAATAACATGGTATTGGATTATAACCCCCAAATGTACCCATGAGTCCACAGTGCTATAAATGACTGAATGAACAAATATATGGGGGGAGGAAGACAAATCTGTTGTGCAGAATTTCAAATAAAATATGTAAATACTCTACTTTAAAAGGGGAGGAGCATAACTCTTGACTCCCTAATATGGATGGGCTGTATACAGGAAGATTTGTCCAATACACTTTTGGAAAGTTGGAGGGTGTGACTAGCTTTACAGTAGAGAAAACCAGACAAATATTACTTCAGCCAAGTGACTAAGGTCAACATCAACATAGCTGTTGATAGTATATGCCCTTATGTGATTTTTTTTTTTTGACAATACTGAGGTTTGAACTCAGGGCCTAATGTTTATTAGGCAGGCACTCTACCACTTGAGCCACTCCGCCAGCCCTGAAATGGTATTTTAAAAATAATTTTTGTTTGTTTGTTTGAGACAGGGTCTTGCTATGTAGCTCAGACTTACCTTGAACACACTATGGAGCCTAGGATGGGCTCAAACTCTCAATTCTCCTGCTTCAGCCTCCTGAGTGCTGGGATGGTAGTACACAGCCTCCTGAGTACACCTGGGTACCACCATTCCTAGCTCTGAATTGGTATTTTTACCTCTATGATCATCCTCCCCAAAAAATACAACCTCCAGTTTAATCATTGGAAAATCATCAAATGCCAATGGAGGGGGACATTCTACAACATACCTGACTAATACTCTTCGAAACTATCACGGTGACTGGAGGAATGGCTCAAGTGATTAAAGCACCAGTCTGTCAAGGTCATTAAAAACAGGAAAGTTGAGAAATAGCCCAGAGGAACCCATGGAGATATGGCAACTAAATGTAACATGGTATCCTGGATGGGATCCTGATATATGAAAAGAGCATTAGGTAAAAACAAAAGAAATGTGAATCAAGTATGAACATTGGTTAATAATACTGTATCACACTGGTTCATTAATTTGTAACCAACGTGTTATACTAATACAAGACATTAACAAGAAGGGATCTATGTGCCAAGGGTTATAAGGGGAACTCTAGTTACTATTTGCTAAGTTTTTCCTCTAAATCTAAAACTGTTCTAAAAAATAAAATATATTCACTACAAAAAAATGAGCAGCAATCAGCATTCATAAAAGGGCTAGGGACATAGCTTAGTGAGTAGAGTGTTTACCTAGCATGTGAGAGGCCTTGGGTTTGATCGCGCCCCACCCCCCCCAGCACTGGAAAGAAAGGGGGAAAATTTTACAAAGGATTAGTTGAAAAAAGACTAAAAAGCAATAAGTACAAGTTGATCTATTTTGTCAAAAATTATACACACAGATATGAATTAAAGAGTGGTCTTGAAGGATACCAATATTAACATTGGTTAATCACCACCTTGAGGTAATGATTTCTTAAAAGTTTTTTTCCTCTATATTGAATAGTACTGCTTGTATAATACAAGAAAAATATTAATTAAAAATTTTAACTAAGTTTAAATATATTTAGAGAACAGTAGTCAAGTTTAATAAGAAGCAAGAAGTGAATAAGTGTGTGTCTGAGCAAAGTGTCGTCAACTGCCATGAAAAACATGAGGAAACATAGCTGGTGGTTAAGTGATTAAGTTGTAATCTGTTCGAAAAGAACTTAGAGCAGACTCTCATGAAGGCTAGAGAAAGAGGAAGAATTTGTCATCATATCTTCAGCCCCTCACAAGGGAAAGAACACTCTAACCAGCTGGCTGGGGTCTCTTTCCACCTGACAGATGCAGGCTTAGTAGTGGAGATGGGAGCTGCTTTGAATGCAAAGCAGTAAGGTGTCAAGAACAGGTCAAGAACTGGAGGCTAGAAATATGGAGTTAGATACCAACTCTACTTCAACATATTAAATCAGTGACCCCCAAGGATGTGGGGGAAAAGAAGACAAAATTTTATCTAATCTAGGCAACAAACTGGTGATTGGAAACTCTAGCATCCATCTACCCAATTCAGTTCAGGAATCTACAATGAGTCTCCACTATTTGAAGGCTGCAATGGAGTCTAACTTCCTGAGGATATTTAAGGGCTCCCATGATCAGGTCCCAATCTGTTCCTCCTTAACATCAACCCTCTCTTGCTCATCTTTGTACTCAGCTTTCCCCCAAATGATCATGTCTCATGTTTATCATACTCAGTCCCAGTTATGCACATCTGTGTATTGTGGTGGAAGTTATTAAGAAGCAGGTTTCAAGCTGTGTGTGAGTAGCTCATGTCTGTAATCCTAGCTACTCAGGAGGCAGAAATCAGGAGGATCACAGTTTAAAGCCAGACTGGGCAAACAGTTTTCAAGACCCTATCTTGAAAAAACTCATTACAAAAAGGGCTGGTGGGGTGGCTTAAGGTGTAGGCCATGAGTTCAAGTCCTAGTACTGAAAAAAAAAAAGGCAGGTTTCAACAAAGTACCAAAAATCACCAACAAATACATCAGATTTAAGACTATGTATTTGAATCCCAGTTCTGTCATTTCCTAGCTGCATAAACTTTGGTAAACTATTTATTATCTCTTAGCCTGTTTCATTATAAAAATGGCTTAAGTAGTAGAGGCCCTAAGTTCAAACACTAGTACCACCAAGTAAGTAAATAAATACATAAATAAATAAAACCACCTCAATTCACTCAAGTATTTATTAAGCCTATACTGTGTGGCAGGTACTGTTCTGGGTGTTAGTGGCATAACAGTGGGCAAAATGGACAAAAAATCCCTGTTGTACCCATGAGGCTTACATGCAGTGTATGTTCTGGTGGAAACATCAACACATAAATAATATCTCAAGCAATCAGACTATGTGAGACTTCAAAAAGTCACTGAGATAGGGACTAAAGCCTGGGCCCTTTAATGATAGTACCTGCTATAATTGTAATAAATAACATAAGAAGTTAACTCTTATTATATTAGAATGCTTGGAAATATAAAAGAAAAAAGTCACCCCAATAGAAGCAGACATGCAAAGAAGATGAACAGGCAATCAACAAAAGAATGGCCAATAAAACCACTCTGCATTATAAATAATAATCAGGCTGTTGTGAGATTTTTTTTTCAGATGAACACTCTCATACCTCGAATAAACAGTGTTACAAGTGACTGATTTACCCACTTGAATCAATAGCCTTTTGAATGTTTGTATCCTTAATCCAGTAATCCTACTTTTAAAATTTATCCTGAAGAAATCATCAGACAGCTAGGCACTGATGGCTCACACCTGTAATCCTAGCTACTAAGGAGGCAGAGATTAGGAGGATTGAGTTTTGAAGCCATCCCTGGGCAAATACTTCAGAAGACCCTATCTCAAAAAAACCCACCACAGAAAAGAGCTGGGGCAGTGGTCCAAGAGGTCAGAGTGCCTTCCTAACAAGCTTTGAAGTCCCAAGTTCAAACCCCAGTGCTGTCAATAAATAAATAAATAAATAAATAAAACATTAGGTATACCAAAGTATAAAAGTATTTGGACATAGTACTTATATTATAAGCATGGTGATACACACCTGTAATCCCAGCACTGGGGAGGCTTAGGCCAGAGGACCTCGAGTTCAAGGTCATTCTGGATGATACATTGAGACCCTACCTCAAAAACAAAGAAATAAGAAAAAAAATAAGTATCAGGATCTTCATCAAACAGTCTTATGGTAGTGAAAATTCTGAAATAACTTAAATGGTTCAGTAATAAATGAATGGCTAAAAAAGTCAAGTAAACATTTTAAACTATTATGTAATTGTAAAAATTGTGATTTCAAATAACACTTAAAAACAGAAAATGTGTATATATATGTTTGTATATGTATATACATATACAAAGAGAAAAAACAAAGTGAAAGAATACATATCAAGATATTAATAATAGCCAGGCACCAGGGGCTCACGCCTATAATCAATCCTAGCTACTCAAGAGGCAGAGATCAGGAGGATCACAATTCAAAGCCAGCCTAGGCAAATAGTTCTCCAGACTCTATCTCAGAAAAACTTGTCACAAAAAAAGGGCTGGTGGAGTGGCTCAAGGTGAAGGCCCCGAGTCCAAGCCCCAGTACTGCAAAAAAAAGATATTAATAATAATTATTACTTCATTAGGATCGTGAAATAGGAATTTTTTATATATTTATATTTCCAAATATTTCTGGAATAAATGTACATTACTTTTATAATAAACAAATAAAAGGGATGGGTTTCTTTAAGAATGCTACAACTGCTCGGTACCAATAGTTCATGCCTAGAATCTTAGCTACATGGGAGGCTGAGATCGGGAGGATCATGGTTCAAGGCCAGGCTGGGCAAATAGTTCAAAAGACCCCATTTCCAAAATAACCAGAGCAAAATAGATTAAAGGTGTGGCTTAAGCAGTATAGCACCTGTTTTGTGAGTGTCTGCTTTACAAGTGCAAAACCCTGAGTTCAAATCCCCCACAAAAAATAAATAAAAGGAATTCTACAACTAGGACAGATCTCCATCTTTTTCAATGGATGTATAAAACACATTTTACTGAGCTCCATATTTCTTAGAATACTTGTTAGATATTATTGAATACAAATATACAAAAATGAAATGGCCTGCAAAGAGAGATAAGGAGTTCTCTTAAAAAGATAGTGACATAGGCATTGGGGTATAGCTCAGTGATTGTGTGCATGCTTAGCATTCAGGAGACCTTGACTTCAATCCTCACCATCAAAAAAAGATATTTACATAGATGCTGAATAGCAATTGATTAAATAGGGATTATCAGAGGAGGAAAGATACAGGGGCATGGCAAGAGTAAAGGATCCCCTGTGATTCTATTGTCAAGCATTGTGTCTGGCATATGGTAGGCAGTCAGTGACTACTGATGAAATGAATAAATACATGAGTTCTTGGGCCTTCCAAACTTGAGGCCTTGTGATTTGAGGCCTTCTAGATCAATTTGCTTTTTTCTTTCTCTGGACTGTGAGAGCAACTAAGAAACACTAACATTATGAACCAACCACTAATTTAAGGGCCCTTAATTTATACTGTAATGTCTTTTATTGTTCCCCAATTACATTAGGAGTTTAAATTCTGTCTACCCAAGCGGAGGGCAAATTCCCAAAAATCAATTCCATCCTGCCCAGTGCTGGTGACTCACACCTGTAACCAGCAGGAGGCAGAGATCAGGAGGATCATGGTTCAAAACCAGCCTGGGCAAATAGTTCAAGAGACCCTGTCTCGAAATACCCAACACAGGGGTGGCACTCCTGCTTAGCAAGTGTGAGGCCCTGAGTTCAAACCCCAGTATCACACACACACACACACACACACACACACACACAGAGTTTTTAAAAAAAAAGAAAACAAAAGGCTGGTGGAGTGGCTCAGGTGGCAGAGCACCCTTCCTAGCAAGCATGAGGCCCAAAGTTCAAACCCCAGTACCACAACAACAGCAAAAAATCCATTCAATTAACATTTATTGTATTAACAGAACTTGTCCTACAAAACCGTATATTCTAAGAAGAACAGAAACATTAAAAGATAGAGTGCACACTAAATGAGATGTGCACAAAAGAACCAGGTGTGGTAGTTCATGCCTGTAATCCCAGCACTCTGTCGGAAACTGAGGAAAGAGGACCTCAAGTCGAAGCCAGCCTGGACTACACAATAAGGCCTGTCTGAAAAAGGAGACGGAGGGAGAGAGGGAGAAAGGGAAAGAGAGAGATGGAGAAGGGCAGGGGGGATATGGGGGGTGAGGAGAAAGAGAGAGAGAGAGAACACTAAAATTCTGCAGTTAAATTCTGCAACAAAGACGGTACAGAAGAGCTACAGGTAGGAGGTAATATTTCAGCTCAGTTTAAGAGATAACAGGAATTTGTCAGGCTCCCTGACAAGGAGATAATGTTAATAGAATCAGGGCTTGGCAGAGGTACCAGAGTGAGCCTTTCTCGCTTTCTGCTTTAACATCAGTCCCCGACGCATGACAGAAAACTACGGTTCTCTGGTACACAATCCATACAGTAATGGGAGACCAGCAGAGAAGGCGTAGCGAGCCAGAGGGGGGCTGATCCAGGAGTCTGCGGAAAGCGTTGTCTATCGTGCAGTCGGCCCCAGGTGGACCAGTTCGGGAAGTATGGAACCGAACCAGGTCACAGTCTCCAGGTCGGATCCTTACCTGCTGTCCTTCCCCGAGGCGGGCCCAGGCTGCAGCCAACTTGAAATTTGCTTGTCTTCCTCAAGCTCTTGGTATTCTAAGCCCGCCTCCCAGAGCTCTCCATTGGTGGGTTCTCCAGGCCAATCAAGGAGAGCTGAGGAGGAGGGTCCGCCCACTAGAAGCCAAGGAGGAGAAGAAGCAGGGAGAAGAGTCAGCCGGAACTAAGGCTTGGGAAGCCCGGCAGACAGAGATAGGGTTGCAGAATCTCCAGAAGCCAGTTAACTATTTCCGACTTCACCCCACTCCAGGAGCCCCGGGATAGCAAAAGTTCGCTGAGATAACCTGACACTCAGATCTCTCGGTTGAGAGAGCCTCCAAGAGATGCCAAAAGTGAATAACCCCTACAGAGAAATGTACCTCTATGAAAGCTGCTCTACAGGTCTTCAGTCGTTTGGTGACTCTGGATGCACAGTTTGGTTTCTCCATTACTTCAGCCTTCCCCGTCAATCCTACCCATCTTCTCCAGCACCAAATACTTCTTTTCTAAAAATGTTTTTCTGTGGGTTGCTGCCCTTTCTGGGAGAAGGTGGGAGAGAGGGTCTGGGGAATCACTGGGGATCAGAGAAGCAGAGTTGGGGAGGCAGGGTGCAGGATCCTAGCGATTGCTGCAGTTTCCACAGCCTTCCATCCCCTCCATGCCTCTTGCTAATTGGGAAGGGCGGAAGAAGCAGTCCTACTCTCACAGAAGTCAGAACAGAGGGAAGGAGTTCAAGTGGAGATTCTTGTTAGCAAGAATATCCAGATGTCAGAGAAAATGGCCTCTAGGCTGAGAGGCTGTACATAGGTGTAGTGGCAAGAGCCCTGTTTTTGGAATAGGACAAAAACATAGCTGTAAAGCTTTGGAGAACTTCTTTTATCTTACTACAATATGTTACAAGAAGATAATGGTTCCTCCACTTGTGAGGACTGGAGATAATGCATGTAAAGTACGTGGCACGTAGTTGTCAGTAGCTAGTAAAAATGGTTAATTTCCCCTGCAATATTTCTCTCTCTTCATTCCCTGGAAACATTATTTTTAGAATCTTGTGTCTGACGGCCTCCAGCCTCTGAATTATCTGGGATCCTAGGTGAGCTTTCCAAATCTTTAGGATTTTTCCTCATCCCCCACTTCCCTTGGTGCCTTCCAGCTGGACACAAACTCATTCCTAAAATATGCAGATGGAAGCTATGGTAACCATGGAGACAGGGCAGGTGGCAAGGAGAAGCAGAGACAGTGAAAGAAACCCATAACGACAGATAGGAAGAGAGAAGACATAAGGAATGATTCGGACAGGGACATTCGTGCAAGATAGAAAAATGAATCTCAGCAAGGACAGTACAGAAGCCGAGCGTGATGGATCACGTCTATAATCCCAGCGCTCAGGAGGAGGAAGCAGGAGGATCGTGAGGTGGAATCCAGCCTGGACTACATAGCCAACCCCTGTTTTTTTCTTTTCTTTTTTTTAATTAAAAAAAGGAGGAGAATAAAGAGATGAAATGAGAAAGGATGTGATACGAGGTTTGCTCAGCAACCTGCCCCATTCCTATCATCCTCCCCTCAGAAATATGAGAAAGAAATATTTGGGAATGCCCCTTGCCCTATCTAAAAATGCCCCTGGATATCCATCTTTCTCACACTTAGATCTACAAGGGCCAAACAAGAGACAAGTTTCTCTGTGATGTGTGCTCTGTTTTGGGAGAGGTGAGGTGGGAATGTACTGCTGTGTCTGACTCCAGGTTGGACTGTGCTTTTCCTGACATTTAACTACAAGAAGGCAGCTACATCTCCTGCCTCTCTCTGCAGCGTGGACGCCAAAGTAGATCCCAATTGCATCCCTACACCTCTCTGCACAGTGTGCCATATGCCATGTGTGGCAGTCAGGTCTGGCGCACAGGAGGCATAAACACACCAAGTGTGGAGAATGGAGATCTGCTGAAGCTCAGCGAAGAATCCGGCTGGTCCCTGAATGGGTCGTGGAGGAGTCCCCTATGGAACGTTTACGATTGTTGGGACTGAGGGGAGGTCAGTTAAGAAAGGGAAGTCAGGATTGCAGCCTCTAGGTTTTTTGGGGTTTATGTGTGCATGGTTTGGTACCGGACGCCCCCACTCGCACAGACTGGGCTATAAATAGCAAAGCAAAGCTCCGCCTCCCCCCCCCCCGCCTCCCCACCCCCTTGCGCTTCTTTCCTCTGGAGCCGGCGCTGTGCCCGGGACGCACCGGGAGGAGGGACTAGGATTCAGTGCAGGGGCGCAGATACCAAGGGAATCCGGGTGCGCCCCCCCCACGCCAGGCCATGTGGGCCCCCAAGGCACTCGGCTTCTCCACCCCGGCTGCCCCATGGCCCGGGCCTCAATCCTGGCCAGAGAGTCTGCGGATATTCAGGTATCTATCTGGGCTTACAATCTAGGAGGGGGCAAAGAGCAATGGGGGAACATAGCAGGGGCAAAAGACACCCTCAGTTCTTCCTCCACCCCTTTTGGGTCCCGAATGCAAGCTGCTTCCTTCCCCCTATTCAATTTTGGGGGGCTGTGGCAATCTAAAAGAGGTTAGGAATGAAAATATGTGTGTGCTGTACCGGTGCATGTGTGTGGGTGGATAGCGTTCAGTAGCCTAGAAAGGGGGATTCCAAGTGTGGTGAAGAAAAGGGGGATGTTGGTAAGGTCTGAAAAGCCGTGGGGTGAGGGTGGGGGTGCGAATATCCCTGCGCGTGCATGTACGTATGTGCACACGCGCTCGTCCTTCAGTGCGGGTGCACCCTTCCCACCTCCTCAGGCACGCGCTTTGGGGGGTGAGGAAGGGGCGGCTCCAAGGCAGGAGTTAGAGGCAGTACTGTGTGTAGTGGAGATCTCCCCCGCCACACGCCGGGTGCCTCTATCGTTGCCTCAGTTTCCCTGCTGAATCCGCCAATAAGATCTCTCTCTCTCTCTCTCTCTCTCTCTCTCTCTCTCTCTCTCTCTCTCTCTCTCTCTCTCTCTCAGGGATAGTCCTTATCACTGAGACCTCAGATCTCTGCCAGCCATCACCCCCAGACCCCTAGCAATCCTCGGCAGTTCCCAGCTCCGGCTCTATCGGTGCTCTCGCCCTAGCCGCAGCTATGCTGCACACTGAGGGCCACGCTCTTCTTCGGGCCGTGGGTCAGGGTAAGCTACGCTTGGCCCGTTTGCTTCTGGAGGGAGGAGCCTACGTGAATGAGGGTGATGCCCAGGGGGAGACTGCACTAATGGCGGCCTGTCGGGCCCGTTACGACGACCCCCAGAACAAGGCGCGCATGGTACGCTACCTCTTGGAGCAAGGTGCGGACCCCAACATCGCAGACCGCTTAGGGCGCACGGCGCTCATGCACGCTTGCGCCGGGGGCGGAGGAGCCGCAGTGGCCTCGTTGCTCCTTGCCCACGGCGCAGACCCCTCAGTCCGAGATCACGCGGGTGCCTCGGCGCTTGTCCACGCCCTGGACCGCGGGGACCGCGAGACCCTTGCCACGCTGCTGGACGCCTGCAAGGCTAAGGGCACGGAGGTCATCATCATAACCACCGATACCTCGCCCTCGGGCACCAAGAAGACCCGGCAGTATCTTAATTCTCCACCATCCCCGGGGGTAGAAGACCCTGCACCAGCTCCTCCTAGCCCAGGGGTCTGCACGTCACCTTCGGAAATCCAACTACAGACTGCAGGAGGAGGACGGGGCGTGTTATCCCCTCGCGCCCAGGAAGAAGAGGAGAAGCGGGACGTATTTGAATTCCCTCTTCCTAAGCCTCCAGATGACCCCTCCCCTTCTGAGCCGCTCCCCAAACCGCCCCGACATCCCCCAAAACCACTCAAAAGGCTCAACTCCGAGCCCTGGGGTCTAGTGGCTCCTCCCCAACCGGTCCTTCCTGCCGAAGGGAGGCCGGGGATCGAGCGCTTGACAACTGAATTCAACGGTCTGACCCTCACGGGTCGACCGCGTCTTTCCCGGCGTCACAGCACTGAAGGCCCGGAGGACCCACCCCCATGGGCGGAGAAAGTGACGGGCGGGGGTCCTCTCTCGCGCCGAAACACCGCACCCGAGGCTCAAGAGTTCGGTGCCCCTTCGGGGTTAAGGCAAAAACTGAGCCGCATGGAGCCGGTGGAGCTCGACACCCCCGGACATCTTTGCTCCGAGTCGCCCGAGTCCAGCCGCTTGTCCCTGGAGCGCCGCCGATACAGCGCCTCCCCGCTGACCCTCCCTCCAGCCGGCTCGGCTCCGTCGCCGCGCCAGTCGCAGGAAAGTCTGCCAGGGGCTGTATCTCCGCTGAGCGGACGGAGGCGGAGTCCTGGGCTGCTGGAGAGGAGGGGCTCGGGGACGTTGCTCCTGGATCACATCTCGCAAACGCGGCCGGGTTTCCTGCCCCCGCTCAACGTCAGTCCCCACCCTCCCATCCCTGACATTCGCCCCCAACCCGGAGGTCGGGCGCCGTCACTGCCTGCCCCTCCTCACGCCGGGGCGCCAGGCTCTCCCAGGACCAAGCGTAAATTGGTGAGACGCCACTCCATGCAGACTGAGCAGATCCGTCTGCTAGGGGGCTTCCAGAGTCTAGGCGGGCCGGGGGAACCAGGTCGCTGAGAGAAGAGAGAGGAGCTAAGGAGGGCGAGGATGAGGACCTTGATGGGACAGGTGGGAGAACCACGGACATAAGGATCTCTTGCATGTGCTCATGGCACTGTGCATGCACACAGGAGTAAACTGTGTCTACAAGCGCAGTAGATTTATTAGCAAGGAAGGATAAATACTCTATTTACTGGGTAAATGGACACATGCATTCATATCCTGGTTACTGCACATGTATGTGGGATTGTGTACCCACAGGCACAGCACACCAATAAGCACACAGGACCACTTGTGCTAGAGTCCCAGAGTCACTTGCAGTTGTTCAGAAGCAGTAGGGAACCCCTCCTATACCTTTGCCCTCCTACAGAAGCAATTCCTTACTTTCCATGTATGCTCTGCAACCCAGTTTATCATGATTTTGCACACTTTACTCTCTCTTCATGAAAATCTCATCCCATTCTGCAGGTCTTGCTTCTCTCTTCAGGCCTGACTTCCAGTTCACACACTACTTCCGCCACACACACACACACACCCCAACCACTTTTCAGGATGTCTTCTTCACTCTCCTTGGGGTTCTTGAAGCAACTCCCAGCCTCAGTTCTGCTGCTGCCCTTCCGAATGCTCTCAACTTCACCCCTCAACTTCCTGATTTTTATTCCCACCAAGTTCCCCCAAACACTACAATAGGTTGTCTTGTTTTTCCAGGGGATGGATCATGGGCTCTAAGCTGCTCTTTTGTCTGTCTGAGCTTATGAACACCCCCACAGGTAGAAGTGGGGAGTAATCCTAAATCACTCCTCTCTCCACTTGACATGTCAAATAAATGTGTTCACAAATCTCTATTTGGTCACTTCTCCTTGGAGGTGTGGGGTGAGGGAAAGAGGGATGGGGAGGGAGGGTGATACTAACTTATAGCTATAATGATCCAGGGAAATCCTTATAGATTACAGCCATCTTCTTTCTAGGAGCCCACCTGACCAACTGTAGTTGTAGAAGAAAAAGCAAGTGTTCTGTGTCCTGAAGGTTTTAAGGCATTTGGTAGGCTTCATTTCTTCCAGTCTTTCCTAAACCCACGTTTAATTCTTTGAAATTCCTATAGATTCCCTCCCTCCACCATCAGCATGTATATTCCAGTAGATTAACTGTCCCTTGTTCAAGCTTCCTATTTCTTGACTACTCAGAGTTTTTACTCAGACTAATTTTCATGTCACCAGTTGTGTTTCATCCATTTCCTCCTACTTATTTCTCACCTCCGTCACCCCATCTTTTAATTTCTGAACCACTGTAGGGAAGGTTTAGGGGGCAGTTAGTATAACTTTACCTACATACAAGTGGCATGATAGTCAACTGACAAAGGGTATGTATTGTGCATGCATGTGTGTTCATATGTGTGGGTAATCAGAGAGACCAGCCTAAGTTCTATGTACCTTTCTTAATCTGCCCAAATTGAATTTCTCAATTTGCTTTTTCCCCACATATATTCTAGCTCTTTCTCACTCTTACAAAACAGAACACCCATTTAACATTCTTACTCCCTAATTAACTTTAATGATGAAATCAGAACAATATCCAATAATGTGTCAGAATGAAAATACTGGGATCAGAACACCTATGTCTGAACCCCTGATGCTATGCAACTTATATAGCATCCCTGAGTGCCAGTTTCCTTATTCATAAAATAATAAAATTTGGTTCGTGGTTGTGATTGTTAAATAAATAATGCACTAAAACACACTGTAGAGTATATGCTCATTAAATGTTAGCATCTTTCCCTGCTTTAGCTCCACTACCAATTGTATGTGATCTTGAATAAGTCACATCACTTTTTCCAGCCACAGTTGCCTCATCTACAACTATAAAATGAAGTAGTCAGACAAATGATCTGTAACAATCCTCTCACTCTGTCCACATTGCTCCCCAGGCTTTCAACCAGGCCTATTTTTTCCTTAAGTCCCGCCCCAGGGGTTTAGCCAGATTTTTAGTGCTCAACACAGGATTCCCAAGGATTCACGGAAGCTCTGCTTCTTATTAGAGGGTATCGCCTTTTCTCTTTGCAATTGGTTTTCAGGATCTCCACTTTCCTCAATCATTGGCCTATGGTGGAGAAAGGCCCGCCCCTTCCCGCCCTCTCACTGGTGATTGGCATGGGACCTGGATCGTCCCCGCCTCCACTTGATTGACAGCTGGGCCGCGGCACCGCCCTCCGTCCTGAGGAGGTTGCTGACGCGGGTGGCTGGGACCGTTAGCTCGCCAGGCTGGCAGGCCCGGCCTTACTTCACCAGCGGCCGGGATGGAGACCATGCGAGCGCAACGGCTGCAGCCTGGAGTGGGCACCAGCGGAAGGGGAACTCTTCGAGCGCTGCGGCCCGGGGTAACTGGGGCCGCGGCCACCGCTGCCACACCCCCCGTGGGCCCCCCGCCGGCTCCGCCGCCCCCCGCGCCGCCCCCGCCGCCGCTGCTCCTGTCGGGGGCCCCAGGGCTGCCCTTGCCTCCCGGCGCCGCGGGCAGCCCTGTGGTGCTGCGGGAGGCGGTGGAGGCCGTGGTGAGGAGCTTCGCCAAGCACACGCAGGGCTACGGCCGAGGTGAGTCCGAGGGGTGGCCGCCGCGGGTAATCCTCAGCCGAGCCTTGCTCCCCGTCCTCCGGGCGCCTTTGCTGGCATGGAGCCCTCGCATGCATTTCCTTTTGGGGAGCTTCCTTCTGGGCGGCGCACACGCGTCTCACCTTTCCCTTTATTAAGATAGTGTATTCTTCCTAATTTGTCAGGATTGGAATTCCTCCTGTAGTTTACAAAGTTTTAACATCTCTACCCTTGAGAACCCCTCCCCATTGTGTGCACTCCTGTCTTTTTAGATCCAAAACATTCCTTATCCAGACCCTTCTCAATTTTTACTCTGATCCCAGCAATTCCCGGGCTCCGTTTAGTTACTCCATATCCTTAACCCTGATTTCTTTTTTGGTGGGGGAGGGTGGGAAGGGAAGGCGGTGAGATCGCCTTGAACTGGCCTTGAACTGGAGATCCTCCTGTGTCGTGTCTCCCACCCCAACCTCGTGCTGGGATTACAGGCATGCCTCACTATGCCTGGCTGATTTTTTAAGTCCTTTATTTGCTTATCTTTACTCTGAAATTTCCAGTGCAACTTCAGATTTGCTGGAGAATTAAGTAGTATCTTCACAAGTCACTAATAATTGTGCCTTTAAAACTGTACCCATAACATTGAGCCCATGCCTGTGTCTTTTTTAGTTTGGAGCTTCACAATTCCAGCCTCTTTGTCTGGCTCTGTTTTCCTGGCCCTTGTCCAGGAACTGAGGGGGCTTGGCTCTCTCTATGTGGAAATGAGCCAGGCAGAAACCTCATTTTGGTTTAAAGACGCCTAATTTCTGGGAAGGGGGTGTGAGGATTTTCTTTGTTGTTTTTGTTTAACCACTGTAGAATTTTCTGTCAGCGTTCTAGTTCCAAATTTATAGTTTAAGTAGCAAGAATATATAGTGAAAGATGTAGGATGCAGAATTTAAGTCTGGAATTTCCAACACATCACTTCTGTCTTCTTGTCCTGCTCAATCTGGAAGTGGCCATCTTTAACTTTCTGGTTTTAAAAGCAGAGAAAATTCGAGAAGCTTTTTCTACAGACAATAATTTCTTCTTTCTTTTAGTGTAAAGAACACATAAAGGCTTTGAAGATCTTTGTCACTTGCTAACTCTATCTTTAGGGAAGGGATTCATTTCACTGAGTTTAGATTTCCTCGAGGGTTATGATGTGGATTAGTGGAGATACTGCAACTAACACATAGTACTTAAAAATGATTTTTATTATCTCAACTATGTTGGTTCATCTGGGCACCTGTAGCTCACACCTGGAACTAGCTACTTGAGAGGCTGGCTCTCTGTTCAAGGCCA
Organism: Castor canadensis; assembly: GCF_047511655.1. NCBI lineage: Eukaryota > Metazoa > Chordata > Mammalia > Rodentia > Castoridae > Castor > Castor canadensis. The sequence continues at coordinate 102,277,580 of NC_133397.1, read as the reverse complement.
GCCTGGGCAAATACTTCAAAAGACCTCATCTCCAAAATAACCAGAGCAAAGTGTACTGGAGTTGTGGCTCAAGCAGCTAGAGTACCTGCTTTGCAGGCTGTACATCCTGAGTTGAAACCCTAGTTTTACCCCCCAGAAATTGTTGGTTCATACTTCCTTAAAAAGAACATATTTCATTTTCTTCCTTTTTTTTTTTTTTTTTGCGGTACTGGGGTTTGAACTCAGGGTCTACACCTTAGGCCACTCCACCCGCCCTTTTTTTGTGATGAGTTTTTTTGATACAGGGTCTCTGAAACTATTTGCCCAGGCTGGCTTCAAACCTCAATCCTGATCATTGTCTCCTATGTAGCTGGGACAGATGTGAGCCACCAGTGCCTGGCTCATTTTCTTCCATTCTTAAATCTCTGTATCTCTGTATACCCAAATATTCCAATGGGAACAGATTTTTTTTGATTCAGTTTGCCGTATGTGAATAGTGATTCGTTTACTGTTAATTTCCTTTCATTTTTCATAAAATTTGACCTCCAACCATGTGGCAGGCATTCTGCAGAGTGCTGGGGATATGATTGTAAAACTCATTCCGAGCAAATAGATATCTTTACAGTTCACTTCTTAGATTTTACAAGGATATGTGATGGCGCTGCCACAGCTATTATCCTGCTGCTTCAGGTCTCTAGGTTAAACTAAGAGAAGCTCTTTGTCTCTGGGCATAGCAGTAGTCTGGCACAATCATCCTAACTCTGAAGCTTTCTTCTTAGAAACTTAGAGGCATTTGCTAAAAATACAGAGAAATGCCCCCTTTTTCTTGTCTGTGTTTCTTTGCCCTGGAGAGTCATTAGTTTAGTTTCTAAACTGCATGTCTTGTAAAAACTTTTTTAGTGTCCTTAGAAAGAACAAGGGAACAAAGGATTGTGTTGACAAAGAGCAAGAAGTCAGACTTTAGACTTTGTGGTGAATTTTTCCTCCATCCTATTCCCCTCCCCCCAATTCCTCATTATTCTCGAATTTCTTATTTCCAGTTTGGGTGTCCAGCCAGTACTTCAGGAGAGTTTGGCAGATAGTTCAGCTTCAGGCAAGCAAAATCTTTGCTGATTTGGCTCAGAAGTCCTTCACCACATGGAACTACTTATTCTGCTTTGATTAATAGGCAAAGTTGCTATTGGCATGTACCCATATACCCTTGTGACTGATGGCATGGTATTTGGGGGATGGCTATATTCCCCTGAATACAATTTACTTTGGTCTCTGTCCAGATCTTTCTCCGATCCAGCAATGTCTTATACATCATCTTTAATTCATTTGTTTCTTATGCTTCCTGACTACTCCAAATTCACCATTTCCAGCTATTACCCTGTTACTTTAGATTTACCTTCACTCCTTTTGGGTCCCAGCATTTACACACATACACACACGTACATGCACACACACACAAAACCCCTCTTTTGTTATTTCACCTATTTGTCTTTTATTATCCCACCTCCCCTGCCTCCACCAGTCCAAGAGACACATAGTTCAGTATACTGTTGGATATTAATCAGTTTACAGTGTATAGAATTCAGAATCAGGGGGCCTGGCCCTGTCAAAGAGTGGCTGTGTGATTTTGGAGAAATTGCTTAATTTCTGTATGCCTCATCTGTTCCATTTATTCATTTAACAAATATTTACTGATCAACAGATGTAGGGGTGAGCAAGGCAGATATTTTGGTTCCTATCTTGATGGAGCTCATAGTCTGTTTTACAGAACATATGTGAGGATTAATGGTGCAATAAAGTAGGATAGTACAAAAAAAGAGGGCCAGCTTTGGAGCCAAATGAAAATTGTTTCTAAATCTTGGTTCTGGTACTTCTGCCTTACTCCTTGTTTACTTTTTATAAGATGGGTATTATAATACCTGTCTTGATAGTTTTGTGTGCATTAAATGAGATAAAGAATATAAAGCATATAGCACATAGTATTCAACAGTGGTTACTATTATTATGCATTTAGAAATATTTTGAAAACTACATGTAATAGACACTGTTAACATTACCTTTTTCCCCTGCCCCTGCTCCCAGAAGGGCATATCGATCCTTCTTGCATGTTTGATATCTGGCAATCCCTGAACTGGCATGATCCAACAAATAACTTTCCTTTCTCTGTAAATGATACATTTCTCTCTTCCAGTCTTATAGTTTTGGAATTATTGCTCTCCCTTTATGTTACAATATGGCTATGTGATTGGAGATTTTTTTTTAAGACAGGGTCTTACCATATCATTCTGATCTGGAACTCACTATGTAGCGTAGGCTGGCCATGAACTTGTGATCCTCCTGTCTCAGCCTCCTGAGAGCTGGGATTACAGAGGTGTACCACCACCCCGGGCTTGTATTTATCCTTTCTTTTTTTGGTGACGTAAAAAACAAAACAAAACCTAGTAAGGGCCTTCACTTGCTAGGTAGACTCTCTACCTCTTGAGCCATGCCCCCAGCCCTTTTTTTGTCTTAGCTATTTTTCAAATAGGTCTTGCTTTATACATGTGTGGCCTGGACCACAGTCCCTCTACTTATGCTTCCTGAGTAGGTGGGATGACAAGCATATGCCACCATGCCCAGCTTTTATTGGTTGAGATGGAATCTCTTGAACTTTTTTCCTTGGCTGGACTCAAACTGTTATCTCCCTACCTCCCAAGTAGCAAGGATTACAGGCTTAAGCTACCATGCCCAGTGTATTTTTCTGTAGACTTTTTTTTTTATGTTGGGGATTGAACCAATGCTTTGAGCATGTTAAACACACATTCTAACATAGGGACTAATACTTCCAGTCCTTATGTATTGTTTTAATGTTTTCATTGTGGTGGATAAATGATATTGCTATTCTACTTAGACATGCATCTAATATTTTATCTTCTGGAGTTAAAGACAGAGTATTCTCTTTTGTGCTCTCAACATCATGGTTAAGCACCTATATATTCTTCACTTTCTTGGATTTTTTTTTTTTTGGCAGTACTAAGTTTTGAATTCAGGACCTTACACTTGCTAGGCAGGCCCTTTTTTGTGTTGGGTATTTTCTTTTTGTAGTACTGGGGTTTGTACTCAGGGCCTATACCTTGAGCTACTCCACCAGCCCTTTTTTTTTTCTTGTGATGGGTTTTTTTGAGTTGCGGGGGTGGGGGGTGGGTGGGGTCTCTCGAACTGTTTGCCCGGACTGGGTTCGAACTGTGATTCTCCTGATCTTTGCCTCTTGAGTAGCTAGGATTATGGGCATGAGCCACTGGCACCCAGCTTTGTGTTGGGTATTTTCAAGATAGGGTCTCGAGAACTATTTGCCTGGACTGGCTTTGAACCACGATCTTCCTCATCTCTGCCTCCCGAGTAGCTAGGATTACAAGCGTGAGTCCTCAATGCCCAGCCATTTTCTTGATCTTTTTTGTCTCAGCCCAGCATGTCAGTGACTTCCAGAAATCACCTGTTATCTGTCAAGTATGTGTTTCCTCTCTCATTGTTCTTTAAGTATCCTCATATAGGCCATTATATCCATGGTTCTCCACTGAAAGTCTAATAAATACTATGGGTATCTCCTCACATGTGTACATCATATATAGATATATAATTTTACTTAAGTTTACGGAGCTATGAGCTCCCGTAAAGCTTAAACATGGACTAGATCTTAAACCTTGGGTTAAGATTCCTAAATTCTAAATAAAAACAGCAACAAAAAACAGAGATTCCCAAATTAGAAAGAGTTGTCCCAACTGAGGCTTTGCGACCTCCAGCAAGTCATTTGCCCTTCCTTAGTGTAAACTGGACTATATGATCCTTTAAAGTTTCACTCAGCTCTAAAAATCACTTTATGAGCATTTTTAAATGTGTGTGGGTGTGTGGCTCCAAGTGGTGGAACACCTACCTAGCAAGGTGAGGCCCTGAGTTAAAACTCCAGTACTACCAAAAAAAAAAAAATGTCAGGCACCAGTGACTCATGCCTGTAATCCTGTCTATTCAGGAAGAAGCAATCAGGAGGATCACAGTTTGAAGTCAACCTGGGAAAATAGTTTGCAAGACCTTATCTTGAAAATACCCTTCACACACACACACACACACACACACACACACACACACACACACACACAAAGGGCTGGTGGAGTGGCTCAAGGCATATTCCCTGAGTTCAAGCCCCAGTACCATTAAAAAATAAAATCACAATTTTTTTTTCTTGACCATTTTGCCAGTTTTTCATTTCATACCCATATTTCTGAAATAAGACTCACAGTTCCTTCAACTTGGAGTAATCCTTAAAACAGTCTTAGCTAGGCATTGTTATACATACCTATAAGCCCAGTACTTGGGAGGCTGAGAGAGGAAGACTTGAGTTCCAGGTCTACGTGGGCTACATAATGAGACTGTTTCCAAAAAAAAAAAAAAAAAATGTTTATACTCTATGCCAAGAAGGATTTAACTGGATATGGAATTGGACATAGGCTTTTTAGTAGGACCTTTCCAATTATGGTGGTCTCCTCCCCTTCTCTTTTATTCATTATTCTCTCTGTTGTTTACATGTCAGGAGAGCTGTCACCCAGTGCATTGTGTTAAATTGTCTCAAAAAGGGAACTGGGGCTGAAAAGATGTCAGTGGAGATTAGATGGCTAAGCTGGGCAGCGGTGACCTTTGAGGAGCACTTGCCAAAACCAAGAGTGGGAAAGAGTATTTTCTTTTCATGCTGTCTTTTAGTAGAAGAATGATCATTCTAAAAAGTCAGTTAACTATAGAATATTAGAAAAGAACTTAACGCTGCTTTTCAAACTCTGGCTGGAATATGGGTCCTTATTTCAGCTGTGGAGCAGCCACTAAATTTTGAACAACTTGCTAGTAGAGAATGTGTTACTCTTTGCATCCCTAATGACTAGAATAGAGTTATACCTATAAAGGGCTCAAATGTTTGCTTAATGAAAATGTGCTGAGCAGACCTCTTGCTTGTAGGGAGCGTAACTGCTGCCCCCTCTAGGTCCATTGCCACATTTGCAGAGGCCACAATGAGGACAACAAGTATGTTAATGCTGGCACATCCTGCCAAAGGAATTCCTTTGGCATAAGGACTTCTTGTTGGCTAAACCTTTCTTGGAACTGCATTGCAGTCTAAGATTTTCATAATTAAACCTCCTTCCTTTCCTCTCTTTTACATGTGTCAGACCTTTACTGTGATCTGAAGGCTGTCCCTACATTTTCCTGCTTCCCTTCCAATAAATACTTTGCACGAGTATCCCATTTTAATGGCTTCCTGGCATACATGAACTAACACAATATGAAAGAATGAATGAGTTTCTTATAATTAAGAGTAGGAGATCAGGCTGAGTGCCGGTGGCTTACACCTGTAATCCTAGCTACTTGAGAGGCAGAGATCAGGATTGAGGTTCAAAGCTAGCCCTAGCAAATAGTCTGTGAGGCCCTATCTTGAAAATACCCAACACAAAAAAGGATTGGTGGAGTGGCTCAAGTGGTGGGTAGAGTGCGTACCTGGCTAGCAAGCATGAGGCCCTGAGTTCAAACCCCAGTACCGCCACACAGTAAAAAAGAGTAGGAGGTCAGGCATGGTGGCTTATGCCTATAATCCCAGCTACTTGAGAGGCAGAGATTAGGAGGATCATAGTTCAAGTCCAGCCTAGGCAAAAAGTTATTGACACTGCATCTCGATCAGTAATCTTAATACCTGTGATCCCAGCAACTTGGGAGGCCTAGGTAGGATGCTGTAGGTACAAAGACTGCATTCCAAGGCTGGCTTGGGCAAAAATGTGAGATTCCACCTGAAAAATAACTAAAGCAAAAAGGTCTGGGGCATAGCTCAAGTGGTAGAGTGCCTGTCTCCCAAGAACAGCCATGAATTCAAGTCCCAGTACTACCAAAAATAAAAGGAGGAGTGTGTTTGTTGCAAGATATCACAGAGCATCATAATTTATTATGAAGCTTCAGTTAAAGCCATTTGAAATGTTTGGAACCTTACAATTAAAGTGATCATTTCCAAATTCAAAATTATCTCATTTCCCCCCTTCTGTTTAAAATCCTTTGTTTGCTTCCCATCTTGCCCTAGGATAAAAACCAGTACTCTAAAATGGCCTAAAAGGCTCAATTCAGTCTAGTCAGTGCCTCCTTTTGCAGCCTCGTCTTGTATTACACTTCCCTTCACTCTTGTAGTCACAGGGCCTTCTTTTAGTCTATGTATTCACCATGTTCCATGATGACATAGCCTTTGTATATGCTGTTTCTTAAGCCCAGAGCACTCTTCTCTCTCCTCTTGCTCAGTGAATTCCTACTCATACCTCAGTTTAGATATTACATCTTCATGGTAGCTTTCTTTCACTTTCTTATCTACTTTCTCTAGGAGATCAGACACTCCTGCAGATTTCTTATTATCACCCCTCTGTAGCATTTATCACAGGGGCAATTTTGTCAGTGTTTGAGATTATTTTTCTCTCTATACACTGTAGGTCATATAAAAAAAAAAAAGGAGTCATGTATGGTTTTTCTCACTCTTGTAGTCTAGAATCCAGCACATAGTCTGCATAGAGTAGGCACTCGATTTGTATTTGTGGAATGATTGAGCCTAAGAACTGGGGATGGGAGAAAGTGTCTAGAATAAAGTGGCAGATTTGGAATTTGATTTTACTCCACTTACAACTAATAAGTTAGCCAGTTACTGTTTAATGGATGCTGGCAAAAGTCAAGAGATTTCTGGATCAGAGATGAGACTCTGCAAGTAGCATGAGCATCATGTTACATCAGTTCACTTGGCCTCCCAAGTATGATGCAGAGGGCTCAGGTGGATGCTTGTGTAGGCTATGGGGCCATGGGTTACTTCACAAGAGAGGAACACTGAGCTTGGGGAACTGCTCCCTCCTTTTTTTTTTTTTTTTTTTTGCAGTACTGGGATTTGAACTTGGCCTCATTCTTGCTAGGCAGGGGCTCTACCTCTTGAGCCATTTCACCAGCCCTTTTTTGTATTAGGTGTTTTCGAGATAGAGTCTCACAACTATTTGCTCAGGCTGGCCTCAAACCATGATCTTCCTGATGTCTGCCTCCCAAGTGGCTAGAATTATAGGTGTGAGCTACCAGCACCTGGTGGAACCTGCGTTTTATCATAGTCAGTAAACAAGCTTGTTCTTTGTCCCAGAGGAATCATTACCTCATCCCTCAAAGTTTCTTGCTGCAAACATAATCCTGAGAAGTGGCTCAAGTAAAGAGCAGTCAGAGCTTTGTAATGTTGGCATGCCTAGCAAAGTGTGAAGGAACACAAAAGATCCATGGAGGAGTGTTTCCCAGCATACAGTTCCTCCAAAAATCACTTAAACCCAAGTAAAGCCTCAGAAGAGAATCAATACCCCACTCTTATAATATTCCAGGCTGGAAAGGCAATCTGGCCATTAGTTTGTTCACTTGAAGCATAAGTTTGAGAATGGCTAATAGTGCCATATTGCCTAGTGGTTTTTTTTTTTTTTTGCCTAGTGTTTTGAGAACATTTAAGACTATGGGCCAGGCAGCATAGTAGTGCACATCTGTAATCCTAGCACTCTGGAGGCAGAGGCAGGATGGTTGAATTTGAGGCCAGCCTGGGATAACAATAATGAGATCCCATTTCAAACAAACAAGGACTGGGGAAATAGTTCAGTGGTAGAAGTACCTGCCTCACATGTACAGAGCTCTGATCTACAGCACAGAAAAAACAAACAACAAAACACACTGACTCTGAAAACAAGACTGCCTGAGTTTGGTTTTTACTCTGCAACTTTCTCATCTTTATAACCTTGGGCCAGTTGTCTTAAACTTACCTCAGATGTAAAATGGGAATAACAAAAAAACCTGCCTCATAAGGTCGTTACGATTAGATGGGTAAAACATTTATGGAAATGCATGACATACAGTAAATCTGATTGTGGCTACTTATTATCGTGGTGGTTATTATGGTCCTAGGCCAGCTGACCGGTGTGGGATAATACATCACACAGTGATAACTGTCTGCTGACCTTGGAAACTTTACCTCCAAAATTTGCTATTTCCCTTTGGTGGCTGGGACTAATAAAAATGTGAATTTTAGGGAGTTGGGGGAAGAGGGCAGGCATAGTCTAGTCTCTCAATGCAAATTGACTTAACCACAGCCTAAATTTATTAATTTAAATGCTTTTAAATGGTGACAGATGGGGAGCTAAGGGTCTCTTAATGTAGGTACAGATTATAGGTTCTGTATTGAAATACAGCACCATTTGGAAGTATTCTCATTGCTGAACATAACAACTTCTCTTTTTGTAGTGAATGTGGTGGAAGCACTTCAGGAATTCTGGCAGATGAAGCAGTCCCGTGGGGCTGACTTGAAGAATGGGGCTCTAGTGGTTTATGAGATGGTTCCCTCCAATAGTCCTCCATATGTCTGCTATGTCACCCTGCCTGGAGGAAGTTGCTTTGGGAGTTTCCAGGTAAGAGTTGTGAGGTGGCAGTAGCAAAAAAATAATGTGTAAGTGCTACCACTTTGGCCATTAAATATATGCTTGAATTCACATATTTGAGGACGAAATCAACTCTGAACAAATCCTTCTGGCAAGTACCTGAGGTTCATTAGATTACAAAAAACCCTCAGTAGCACCAGGTGCAGATGCCAATGGCTCACGCCTATAATCCTAACTACTCAGGAGGTAGAGATCAGGAGGATAAAGGTTTAAGGCTAGCTAGGGCAAAAAGCAAGCCCCTAATCTCAAAAATACCAAGCACATGAAAGGGCTGGTGGAGTGGCAAAAGCAGTAGAGCACCTGCCTAGCAAGTGCGAGACCCTGATTCCAACCCTACTACCACAGAGGGAAGGAGAACCTCAGTAGCATGCTTTTCTTTGTTGGCAGTAGTGTGGTTTGAACTTAGGGCTTCTCATCTTTGATGCAGGTGCTCTATCACAAAGCCATCCCCCCAGCTCAAATAATTTTCTTTCAGCCTGCAAAAACTCAAACCTATTTTGAATTTCATCAGTTGAGATTATATCCTTGCTTAATATGCAACACTACCAGCACTCAAACCTTGTCCTGATCCGGCTTCTATTAATGCATTCCAACTTCCTGCCATTACTTCACTTCTTCAGGATCTAGAATAGTATTTCTAAAGCTACTCCTTTTTCATAGGCAATTACTAAAGAAAGCAATGTTTGAGTTCTCTAAGAGATTATAGGGGAGGGACACAGTACAGAGTTAGGTGATTTGAATTCTCATTCCCTTGTCAGTAGGGCAAATCAGTTAAAAGTCTCTGGGCCTTTATCTATCTATAACATGAAGGAGATAGGTTATGTTCTTCTTCTTCTTCTTTTTTGGTGGTACTAGGGTTTGAACTCAGAGCCTTGTACTTACACTCTACACACTTGAACCACTTCTACCCCCATTCTTTTTCACTCATTATTTTTCAGATAGAGTCTAGAGTTTTTGCCTTGGTTGGCCTCAGACCATGATCTACCTACACCTCCCATGAAGCTAGGAATACATATTTACACCACTATGCACAGCCTACATTGTTTTAAGGTCTTTTTTCACTGCTAACTTTCTATACTTGTATGAAAGACCTATGATGATGAAAAGAATGGTTGCTATTATGGGGTAGTGAAAAATTATTATGCACTAGTATGAAATTATAAAAAATTGATTTTTACATTGCATACAAGAAGGCAGCTTTCTGAGGCTGAATTAATTTTTTTGGTGGTACTGGGATTTGAACTCAGGGCCTCAAGTTTGCTAGGCAGTACTCTACCTCTTGAACCACTCCACCAGCTAGAAGACAGCTTTCTGAAATGTCAACTTAAAGAGTCTGAATGGGAAATTAAAGAAGATAATTGGACACCTTTGTTTAGTTTTTATGATTTGTGTTACCCTTAGACAAAGTTAGAACCTTTGCTATGTGTTTCCATAGCACCTTGAACTTCCCCTATTATATCACTTACCATAATTGATTTTCTCTTCAAGTATACTAGGCTTCATGGAAGCAAAGATTGTATTTTCTTCCTTTCTTCCTATTTATTTCTCCTACCTTCCTCTGTTTTTTTCTCCCTCCCTCCCTCCCTCCCTTCTTTCCTTTCACAGTGCTGAACATTGAACCCAGGGCCTCACTTACACTAAATCTTCTTGTTCATTATTAAATCCCTACCACCAAGTTCAGATTCCAGCACAAAGTAGGCACTTAACATATGTCTTGCATGTTGGTTGCCTCAAACAGAAATAATCCTGAGGAAGCTTTGTTTCAAATCATGTGAGTACATTTTTTCCCTAAGAACTCAGCCATTTTGGAGAAATAAATATATGCCTGGGATGGCTAATGTTTGCATTTTCCTTTATTAGAGAATAAGATCTTTCCTTCTTCCCACCTCATCACAATGTTTAATAATGATTTGATAATTTTATGATGATGCTCATAACTGAACCATTATAGTAATTTGATTTTTGTTATTTTTTCTAAAATAATAAAATGATCTATGTTGGCTTCTTTTAGCTTATACATTTTATATCCACTTTGGCAGGTGAAATTTTTCCTGGCAGTTTTCTTCACAGCTGACTTTTTCAGCGACAGTGTGGAGAGTAGGCTAGTAATAAAGAAGTAGAGGCAGAGAAACTGAAGAAGCAAAAAAGACAGAGTTAAAACTCCCTATGCTATCTGCTAAAGGAAATTAGGAAAATTGATACTATACATATCCTGGTCTCCTTTTAAAAACTGGAAAATCAGCAATGTGGCTCAAGCAGTAGAGCACCTGCTTTGCAAGTGTGAAGCCCTGAGTTTAAACACCAGTCCTACCCCCCCCAAAAAAAAACCCTAAAAAAAAAATCACTTTCTTCCTTTCTTCTAATTTTAATCATAAATGACAAAGGGTGCACAGAAGCCTTTGAAGCAGCCAGTGAATATGAATTAAAACAAAACTGTGGTGGCAAGGGACTTGAAGTTAAATGGTTTAAGACTTGTCCTGTTTTAGACTGTCCTATGTTACCTACGTTGGTTAATAACTTAAAAACACAAATTAATTTTTAATATTTTCTTGCTTTCCTCAGGTCAACTTTCCTTCCTGTAGCTATCCCTCTCCTCCTTGCTTCTATTGGTAGGAAAAAAAAAAAGCTAAATTTCTTCTTCAGACTTAGACTCTTATTTAAGGACAGCAACTTCTGCTCATTACAGTATTGGGGAAGCTGCCTCATCATAGCCAAAAGTGAAGTCCAAGAATCCCAGAGGCCTCCTATGCAGAAGCAGCCTATATCAACTTTGTTCTAATCTTGGTTATGTAGAGGAATCAAAAAAACCTTGCCTGTCCACAGAACAAGAGAACATGATTTCTAACAAGCTGGCCAGAATCTGGCTTTTGAGTAATTAGTTTTGTTGACAATTTAAATGCAGGTATTTTTCATGTCTAGCAGTTATATGCTGACTTCAGCAGCCTTCCTTATTCTGCATTCAATTTGGTATGAACTACAGCCATCTTCAGTTCCTTAATGGCTTCAGGATGTTGAATCAAAACTATGTTTCCAAGCTAAGTTTGGTGGTACACAGCTGCAATCCCAGCATATGGGAGGCTGAAGCAGGAGGATCTCAAGTCAAGGCCATCGTGGCTACATAACAAGACCCTGTCTCAAACAAACAAAAAAATTTTTAAAAAGTTATGTTCCCAAACATCCCAACCATTTACAATTAAACTTTGGAAAGTGTGTTGAATACAACAGATTCTTTCAGAGTCTCTAATTGACTTCTACCACTGTTTCTTCCTCTTGCTTAGATACACACATATGCATAGTCTCTCTTTCTCTCTCTCCTGCCTAGTTTTGCCCCACAAAAGCTGAGGCCCGGAGAAGTGCTGCAAAGATTGCATTGATGAACTCTGTGTTCAATGAACATCCTTCCCGAAGAATCACTGATGAGTTCATTGAGAAGAGTGTCTCTGAGGCCCTAGCATCTTTCAATGTAAGTAACCTGGAATTGGAAACAGGGAGAGTGGGCTATAGGAGAACTGAGAAACAGCATGAATTCTTCTTGTCTTTTTTGTCTACATTTCTGTTGTCTATTCTGTCCATTTTTTTGTGTGTGTCATGTGCTCCATATGTCTCAATCTTTAATTTTGTGTGGATATTTGTATGGCTTTTGTTGTGGTTGCTGTTTTGTCATTTTTTATTTAAAAATATTTTTTGCAGTGCTAGGGATTGAACCCAGGGCTTTGCACATGCTAGGTATCTCTGTCACTGAGCTACACACCCAAATCTATCTTTTAGGATATAAAGAAAGGTTTATTTTAACTCATGGTTCTGTCCTAAGGTTGAGGGGGCTCCATCACATGATGGCTTCCTCACTTATGAGGTAGCTTGGGGTATCAGGTGACAAGAGACAGGGAGTGTATGAAAGCTGTTCTTTTTTCAAATGACTGCTTTTATTGTTACTTGTCTCCTGCCTCCATTACTTCATCTTTTTTATAAAGAATCCCTTTATACAGTATCTTATTTTTTCTCTTTTAGAAATGGGGAGAATAATTTATTTGCCTTCTTTAAAAAGAACATCTGAAGAAGACAAAGACAATGCCCTGTATAGCTATCCTTATCTCAACCAGCAAAAACCCTTGTTCCTTCCTATTATTGCTTATACTCTCTCTACAACAAAATTAGAAATAAGGGCAAAATAGTTTCTGCTGGGTATTGAGGGGGTGGGGGGGAGAGGGAGGGGGCGGAGTGGGTGGTAAGGGAGGGGGTGGGGGCAGGGGGGAGAAATGAACCAAGCCTTGTATGCACATATGAATAATAAAAGAAAAAAAAAGGAAAAAAAAGAACTTCTGTTTTTTCAAGGATGATGATGTTAATACTATGACTATCAGGGACTAATCCAAGGGATTTATGTGTACTTTTATCTCATTTGGTTATCCAAAAATCCTGTGTGGTGTAAATATTATTATTACCCCCATTTTACAGATGAGACTAAAATTACAGAAATGATGTTTTTGCCTAAAGTGATACAGCAAGTTAGTGGTAGAGCTAACTTATTAGAACACAAGCAGATTTAGCTGAGAGGTACATTTTAGAAATTACCACTGCTTTCTTCCTTCTTCCCCAACAAACTCATTGATAGGGTAATAAAGTCAGACCAACCTTTTGTTTCTCTTCTCTTTGTATTAAGATGTAATTACATATACTATATTGCTTCATTTATCACTTTTTGGACTGAGATGTTAAACACTTTAAATCATAAATAGGCTTCTCTATTATTTAGAACCCATCTTTTTTCTAACATTCTTCTTTTCTCCAATTAATAGCATCTGAAGGAATAAAAATACTTTTAATCAAAGCCAATTAAAATTAGGAAAGTACATTTGACACTCTTAAGGTCCAGTGCTATTTTAAAATGAAATGTTAGTTTGGATTATAGAAATCAGGATGTCTAGTAGTTATAAGCATGGACACTGAATTCATTGTATTGAAATTATGATTTTACCAGCTACATTTTTGAAAGAGTTATTTCATTAAATCTGTTTTTCATCTGCAAAACAGGATAAAAATGATCACTGGATAAAAGAGATATTTAAGTACTTCGTACACGTTATCTGTTTAGATGTCCTTGAATGCAAATAATAGAAAATCTCACTTCAAATTGACTTAAGAAAATACACAGGACTGGAAGTGTGGCTCAAGTGATAGAGCACCTGCTTTGCAAGTGTGAAACCCTGAGTTCAAACCCCAGTCCCCCAAAAAAAGAAAAAGAAACAAAGGAAATTTATTACTTAACATGTCAGAAAGCCAGATGTAGGGCAGATTTCAGGGCTGGTTGATTCCATGGATCAAGAATGTTGTCATCTAGCCAGACGTGGTGGAACATACCTGCAATCACAGCACTCCAAAGGCTGAGGCAAGACAATGAAGAGTCTGAGGCCATCTGGGCTATTAAGTTTCAGGCCAGTCTGGGGGGTGGGGGAAGAAGGGGGGTGCGGAAATGTTATCATCTAAAACCTGGTGCAGTGGCAGAGGCCTATAGCCCCACCTACTCAGAAGGCTGAGGCTAAGGATCACGTGATCCCAGGAGTTCAAGGCCAGCCTGTGCAATACTGCCAATTGCAAGACACCATCTAAAACAAAGGAAGTCATATACTGGTTCAGATTCTTTCTAGCTCTTCACCTAGTCATCCTCTAGATGTTGGCTTTATCTTTAGGCTGGCTCCCCTCAGGGTGTACAATGACTATAGAGTTCTAGACATAGCATATCTACATTCAGAGACAGAGGGCCATCTTTTCTAGCACCTCTAATTAGTGGTAAGGAATTATTTCCTGGAAGCCCTCCACCAGACTTCACTTCCCAAAGCCAGAATCCTTACCTTAAAATAAATTAGTGGTAAAGGGGATTAAGATTTGTAATCTGGAGATTTGATAAGATCACTCTTCTTTGAGACACAAGACTCTTTAATTTAAACAAGGTTAAAGTCCTATAGTAAGGAAGAAAGTAAGAGATGTCATTGTCAGGTAGATTACCTGTGGTATCTTTTACAAGGTGTTTAAGAAATGTGAACCATTATTATTCCTGTTCCACTAATCCTTTTTGGTTAACCCCCTCCCCCCAATTGAGAATTCAATGGATTTTTCATCAGTTTGAACTCGGACCTTGTGCTTGCTAGGCAGGCAGGCCCTCTACTGCTTGAGCCACACCTTCAGCCCTGTTGCTTTGTTACTTTTGAGATAGGGTCTCACTTTTTGCCCAGGCTGGCCTGGACCAAGATCCTCCTATTTTTGCTTCCTGCAATAGCTGGGATAGGTGTGTACCAGCATGCCCAGCCTTTTCTGTTGAGAAGGAGTCTTGTGAACTTTTTTCCCAGGCTGACCTCAAACTGTGATTGTTCCAATCTTGACCTTCCAAGTAGTTAGAATTACAGGAATGAGCCACTAGCACCTGGCCTCAGCTTTTTGTTTTGTTTTTTAATTTTTTAATTTTTGGTGTGGCTGGGGTTTGAACTGAGGGCATCACATTTGCAAAACAGGCAGTCTACTGCTTACCCATTTTGGTTTGGTTATTTTTGAGATGGGGTTTCTTGAACTATTTGTCTGGGCTGGCCTCAAAACAGTGATCCTTCTGATCTCAGCCTACTAAAAGTAGCTAGGATTATAGATGTGAGCAACTAGTGCCCTGCTCTCAGCTTTTGTTTTTAAAGATCCTGAATCTGACACTAAATCGTACAATATTTTGATAAATCACCTACCTTCAGAGGGTCTGAGTTTTCTCATTTGTAAAACAAGTCAGTTAAGTTAAATTATTTCTAATCTCTTTTCAATTATATTTGACACAGGGTCTTACTATGTAGCTCAGGCTGGCCTCAAACTCTCCATCCTCCTGGCTCAGCCTCCCAAGTGTTAGGATTACAGGTATGTATGACCATACTCAGCTTTCCAATTATATTCTAGTGATCCTTTTACTTATCTGATTACATTCTTGTCATCCCAGCTACCAGAGAAGTTGAGGTAGGACAGTGAGTTTGAAGCCACAGGCAACACAGGGAGACCTTTGTCTCAAAAAAAAAAAAAAAAAGTGGGTAGGGTGGGGCTATAGCTCATTAGCATGTACAAGGCCCTGGTTTGATCTCCAGCACTGCAAACAAACAAACAAACAAATAAATAAATAAATAACATTTATTAAATAAGTGGGGTTCATTTGACCATGTTAGATGTGGAAGGGTAATATGAAGTAGAACTTCCCAAGCAGTAGGTCATACTATTCTGTCATACTACAGATAGTTTACAGGTGTGCCATGATATTGATTTCCCCCTCAGCTCTCAGGAGATTGGGCAAGGCCTGAAACAGATGGTCTCTTGTGTTCAACTCTGGCTGCTAGCAGCCTCCTATGGTTGCTGGTATACTTGATACAGATATGATCATTATTTTACATGTGCATGTCATGGAAAAGTTTGGGCTGCATTGAATAAGTTATCATTTTGAATCATTACTGGAACAAATGAAATGGTTGCTTGTCTAAGAGCCCTAAGGCCTAATTCTGAAGATTACAGTTAAAGCCCCTCCAGTTTTTTCCTTTTAAGTCCAAATTTTGTGATCATTTTTTTTCTTTTGTGGCAGTACTTGGTTTGAACTCAGGGCCTCAGCCTTGCTGGGCAGGTGCCCTACCACTTGAGCCACTCCACCAGCCTTTTTTTTTTTTTTTTTTTTGGGTATTTTTGAAATAGGGTCTCAGAGTATTTGCCAAGGCTGCTCTTGAACTATGCTCCTCCTGATCTCTGCCTCCTGAGTAGCTAGGATTAGAGGTGAGAATCACCAGCGCCTGGCTTGGCATGATTTCTTATGAGCCACAAAACAATATGAATTGATCTTGAGTAGTTCTGACCTCCAGTTGATTCTAACACAGTAACAACAATAATGAGGATCAGGGAGAGGAGGAAGCTGTTGTTGTGAGCATTTGTGGTGCACTTGCTAGTGCTTGGCATTTAGATGGTGTAACACATATACACAAAAACCCCATGATGAAGAGTGGCACAATAAACTGAACTTGAATATAACCTGATTGGCTTCTGATCTCTATCCAGTTCTCTTTCTCAAAGACTGCAGAATAAAGTTCTTATCTTGGGGCCTGACTAGAAAGAGCAGGCAACTACTCAGGAAGCAGAAGAAGAAAGTTGGATCCCGGTGTTCCCAATTGTTTCCTGGCTCTATTTTCCTAGACTAAGCTGACAAAAGGGTCCCCAGTAAACCAGGATATGCCCTATTTTAGAAGTCCTAGGCAGCTCTATGGTCTGAGATGATCCCTAGTATTTGAGCCAAAGAGAAAAATCACTACCAAATATAACCAAACTATCACCAGTTCCAGAATGGATTTGAATTGTGTAACCAAGTCCAGTATAATAATATACCTACATTTTATGATTTTTTAGGCCACATGTACTCAAAAAATTTTTTTTGAAACAGAATTTCACTGCACCTTCCTTAAACTTGCAATCATCCAGCCTCACCCTCTTGATTTAATTTTACTTAAAAAATGTATTTAATTCTCAAAACAGCCCTGTATGGTAGGTCTATGATTATTCCCATTTTATAGATGAGGAAACTAAGGAACATAGAAATTAACATGACTTCATCATGGCCAAACAACTAGTAGAAGCACTAGTCTGTGCTTTTAACTTTTACTTGTTTTTTGTTTGTTTGTTTTGGTGGTGCTGGGGTTTGAATTCAGGGCTTCATACTTGCAAAGTAGGTGTTCTACTTCTTGAGTCACACCTCTAAGTCCATTTTGTCTGGTTATTTTGGAGATGGAGGTCTCACAAACTATTTGTCTAGGCTGGCCCCATACCACAATTCTCCCCATCTCAGCCTCCCAAGAAGCTAGGATTACAGGTGTGAGCCACCTGCATCCATAGCAATGCTATTAACCTTTATGTTGTTCTTTGTACACACTAGACTTGAAGATGAGACAGTATGTCTCAGCTCTACCCTTGCAGGGTCATCTAGCCAATAGGAGACATAACAGGCAAATGTCCAGGAGGCCAAACTACTACCCAGAATTTCCCATGCTTATGGTTTCTACTGTTTCCCTTTTAAGTATATTAATTCAGTTGTTCTTTAGTCTATTCTAATATAGAATCCTATACACTTAACCCACTCACTGTTATTTTGGTTGAATCAGAATATTGTTCTATGCCTCAGTGTTTCTCCTTTGTAAAACAGAAAATTAGATTTGCCCTTTATCAGCCAAGGTAAAATGTGTGATAATCTTGGAGTCCTGTAGGCCTGTGCTGACAAATAAGCCACTTGCCATACAGTTACTGAGCATTTGCTTGTATGCATTGAGATGTCCTTTAGGAATAGACAGATTTCAAGCTGGGTGCTGGTGGCTCACATCTGTGATTCTCACTACCCAGGAGGCAGAGATCAAGAGGACTGCAGTTTGAGCCAGCCCAGACAAGTAGTTTGAGAGACCCTATCTTGAAAATACCAAACAACAACGACAAGAAAAAGGGCTGGCTGAGTGGCTCAAGTGTTAGAGCACCTGCCTAGCAAGTGTGAAACCCTTAGTTCAAAACCCATTATGGCCAAAAAAGATTTCAAAAACTTGGTACAAGAAAAATAACAAAATATTTTATAAATAATATTTATACTGACCACATTTGGAAAACAATATTTTGAATATATTGGGCTAAATAAAAATAAATTAATTTTACTTATTTATTTTTACTTTAATGTGATAGCTTGAAAAATTTTAAACTAATTTACCTGTTTATTTTACTTTTATGTGACAACTAGAAAATTTAAAATTAACTATGTGGCTCACATTATATTTCTATTAGGTAATGCTGCTTGAAATGATAATCCTGATTAAAAATCCATGTCTTTTCCTTTTCTCTGTTACCAGGGCAACAGGGAGGAAGCTGACAACCCAAATACAGGGATTGGTGCCTTCCGATTTATGTTGGAATCCAACAAGGGCAAGTCAATGTTGGAGTTCCAGGTACTGGTCCACCTACTTACCAGGCTCTCTAATAACATGGGTCAGCCTCCATATATATATGTGTATATGTATATATATGTATATGTATATATTATATGCTAGTCTCTAACTCACTGATGCTGAAAAGAAGGTTGCTAGAGTTCTTCTCAAAATATACATACCTTTCTTTCCCCAAGGGCATATGGGCTTATCAGAGTTGGTGATTAGAGATGCTACTACAGATACATTTTGTAAAAAGTTTCCCAGTGATTCTGATGCAACCTCCAAATATAAAATTACTGTCCTCCTATTTCAAATCTTCCTCCAGGAGCTAATGACAGTTTTTCAACTGCTGCACTGGAATGGCAGCCTTAAGGCTATGAGGGAAAGACAGTGCTCTCGGCAGGTAAGAGATGCTATGGGTGAGGGGAATAGGGAAGAAGGACTACTTTAAGGTGGCTGCTATGTTAGAAATAAGTAGGCCTATGCTTACCAAGTTGTGACTATTGAAAACCTTATTTAAATTCTCTTTTCATTCCTGTAATCTTTGCTATTTAAATCTTCACTGTCATTATTGTGCCTGCCTTGCTTTCCCCACTAGGAAATTTCCCTTAAGAATCTCTTTGGAGAGCTGGGTATGATGGTGTACACCTGTAATCCCAGCACTCAGGTGGCTGAGGCAGACCCTGTGTGAAAAAAAAAAAATCTCCTTGGAGGACTTAGATGCTGACTTCAGGACTCCAAGGCTAAGAGTACCTTAGTCCCCGCTGCATGAATTTGGTATGATGCGTACCTTTACCTTCTCAGTGATCTTCACATTCCCCTTCCTCATAGGAGGTGTTGGCTCATTATTCACACCGAGCTCTGGATGATGATATTCGCCACCAAATGGCCTTGGACTGGGTGAGCCGGGAGCAGAGTGTGCCTGGAGCACTGTCTAGAGAGCTGGCCTCCACTGAACGGGAGCTGGATGAAGCCCGGCTGGCAGGCAAGGAGCTACGCTTCCACAAGGAGAAGAAAGATATTCTCATGCTGGCTGCTGGGCAGTTGGGCAATATGCATTCTTCCAACTGCTAGGCATATACCCTCACATTCCCCGTCTTCTTCAGATCTTTTTTATATGTCTCCTTTTTAAGACTTAGGATGATTTCTGTATATACTTTCTCAATTTTGTACTTTAAATATATATATATATATATATATATATATACATATGTGTGTGTGTATGTATAAATTCTACACCTGGATTCCTATTTGCTAAGCGATCCCTTAAAAAAAACTTCCAGTTTTTGGATATAGTTTCATTTGAAACATCCTCACACCACTTTTGAGCTTTGTTGGTTCTTAAATTTCCAGATTGACTAAACGTTCATGTCTCCTTCTTTTAAAATAACAGGTAGGCTGAAAGATTATGTGCCTCACCCTTCTCACCCTTACCATCATTCTTGCTTTCTCTTCAACTCAGACAGGATATGAATAAGAATCCTTTGACTTTGATTTATCTTAGCTGGTCCTGCTTGGTACCCCTCCTCTCCCCACCACTACTTTACTCCTTTTCCTCCAAACACTCCTTTGTTTTGAGGCTTCCCTAGCTTACTATTCAGAAGGAGAAACTGCCCAGGAAGAAGAGAATTTAAACACAATTCATGGAGATAATCACCGCAGTTGCTTCTGGGGCTATCTATACCATTCCAGCATTCCAGATTCCTGGATATACTCTACAGTAACAAGTGGGTCAGTGTTAAGGCTGATTTTTTTTTTTTTCACTATTCCTTTCATTTCTCCCCTGCTCACCAATTTAGTTAAATACTATATTTAAACCTTCCTACCTGTGGTGTTTAGATGAAGATAAAACATACTCTTCCCACTCCCATCATTGTACTCTTTGAAAGCAGTGTCTATTTGAAAGCAATGTTTGTTTGGTGAGGGCCATGTTCCTCTCACTTCCATTAAGTTGTTACCTTAGATGTATGTACCTTAGATTCTCACTTATTTTTCTCTTTTTCTGTTCCTACACATTATTAGGGCATGAGGTGATCAGGAAAATTAGATAAGAATATGGCACTAAGGCACTTCCTAATTGGAACCTTGGGAGACTGCAGGGAGGAAAAGAGAGCAAATAATCAGCTATTTGTGGTTTTTTTGGGTGAGATAAGAGAGATATGGAATATAGCTAGAACATTGTCCTTTTAGAAAATTTTTTTGGAGAATGATATGTAGAAAGATGTATTTTTCCTCTTGTTTCTGTGTACTTTATACTACAGTATTGTTCCATGTACTTTCTAAACTGAGTTTGGGAAGTTTAATGCCCCTGCAATTGGACTTTCCATTTTACAATTACATAGTTTGCTTTCTGAAGTACACTAGTAAACAGACCAAATTTGCTCTTTTGGATTATATAGAAGCAAGATGAAAAGCAGCATTCTTGCTTTTGAAATCATCTTTGTGACTAGTACACATAAGATCAGAGGTAACTAATCCAGCTACTATTACATTAGTGCTTGGAAGGGGCTTCTTTGATTTTTCCCAAGTCCCGTCTTTGTATTTCAGGAAACACATGCAGGATTGGAGTACAAGCTCCTACATTAAATAATAGGTACATCTAACTGTATTTATTAATATTTATAACCCAGAAATAATAAATTCTCCAGTTTCTCCTATGCTCCTTTCTTTGAGAAGTGTTAGGGCTATCAGTTGTAGGAAGACTTGTCCTTGCACCTCCTGGATTTATTATTTTTCTCAAATACCCAAGATCCCAAAGAACTTAAGAAAAAATGTTCTCTGATATGTCAACTTTTGGTGTTGAGGATTTTAGTCATCTTCTTAGTAGCTCCTATGTATTTTATATGTATAATTTTATACAATTAAAAATAGATTTTTGTCTAGTAAGCCAGAATGACTCTTTCTTGAAACCTGTATATTTGAGGAGCTCTAAAATGGCTCCATTCATTTACACATGTACCAAAAATATAATTTTTATTAGTATTTTGAGGGTGGTAGAAATAAGACTGTACTCTAGGAAAAGGCAGCCTGCCTCCCCTTCTCCACACATTTAAGGAGCCTGGATTCTGTCCTTGACCCTTTCTCCTCAAGCTCTACTTCACTCGTACTGCAGTCTCACCCACTATAGTGGTTTACACTCCTCTATACACGATTCTCAAATCTGGTTCTTCCACCTCAACTTGTTTTGAGCTTTTACATATATGTTTCCACATCACCACTTGAATATAAAAAAAAGAACTGTGAATTCACATACCCAAAATAAAACTCCATTTCTCCATAATTACTCCTCTTTGACTCCATTATTGGAATTATCTATCTAGTTATCTAAGCCAGAACCCTTAGATCCTCACTTCTGTCATCACCATTTAGTCACTTGCTGTTGAGTCTATCTTCTATATACTATAATCTGTTTTGTTCATATATACTGCTTTCAATTCTTTTTCATATCTGGACGACTATAAGAACTTCCTGGTTTTTTTGCATTCATTCTTAATATGTTCCACACTATAATATTTCTTATTAAAATTACATATGACTGTGCCATTCCCTTGTTTAACTATCACTTAACTATCTTTAGCAGCATTTCTCAAAGTTTTATATGTGAACCCTTGGTGTTGAAATTATTTTAGGCAATAGATGGACAATTTTAATAGTTATACTTTTATCTGAATTTGTAGTAGAAAAATACTGGTTTTCCACTTACATAGTAATATTGAAATTTCCTTTTAGTAAAGACTTATGTTTTAAAAGAATTTAAGAAAAAGTACTAAGCAAAAATTCCATGGGGGCTATTAACAAATGTTAAAAACCGTAACTACTTGAGTTGGTGGAATGGCTCAAGTGGTAGAGCACCTGTAAGTGTGAGTTTAACCCCTCAGTACTGCCACACACACACACACAGAATCATAAATACTCAAATTTATTAGGATAAATTCCTAAAACTAATTTACCACAATCCTTAACATAGCAATTTTACCCTAAACTGTATTTCTAGATTTATTTCCCAGTCACATAACATCAGGCATACAGAATCTCTTTCTGATATTTATTCTGCCATGAGCTGCCATGGGCTGAATTTTGGGTATATAGTTGTAAATAAGCATCTCAGCCATAAAGATTAGATCCTCATGGGAAAAATAGATAAGTTGGAAACTAAACAAGGTAATTGAAGATTCTGATTTAAATTCTAAGGAAGAGATAAAGTGAATGATAGGAGGGTAGCACCCCTTCAGGTGACAGTAGTATTGAGACTTAAAAGATGAGGTTCAGCTAGTTATGTGAAGAGATGGAGGAAATGCATCTGGAACAGAAAGTGGCAAAAGGCCTGAGATGAGAAAGACTGCAGTAAAGGGAAAATATAGGGAGGGAATTAATGGGTGAGGGAGAATGGTAGCTGAAAAGGTTGGAGACACAGGCAGAGCAGGCTGTGTATGAATTTTATTTTAATTTTTATTTATTTTTACAGTACTGGGGTTTGAACTCAGGACCTACACCTTGAGCCACTCCACCAGCCCTGTTTTGTGATTTTTTTTTTTTTTTTCCAAATAAGGTCTTGCAAACTATTTGCTTGGGCTGGCTTGGACTGGCTTCTAACGGGAGATCCCCCTGATCTCTGCCTCCTGAGTAGCTAGGATTACAGGCCTGAGACACTAGCGCCCAGCTACAGACTCTATTCTAAGTGCAACAAAAATTCAAGGATAGGTTTTTAGTAAAGATGTGACCATCTGATTATTTAAAAGATGGCATTAACTATTGTGTAGAGTGATTTAGTGTCTTTTAGTTTCAGTATAACTGTTTTGGCTAGAAAATCACTCAGCCTCAAAGGCCCATTTCCAATGCCAAGCCCTCCTCCACCCTAAAAACTTTCTTTGTGCTGTCATTGCACTTTGTTTTTGGTTTTTCTTTATGTGGTGCTGGGGATGGAACCCATCTACCACAGAGCTACATCCACAGCCCGTCATTACACTTCATGATAGCAATTATCACTTTCATAGTGCACTGTAACTACAAAGTCAATGTAGGCAATGCAGTTATTTATCCTTTTATTGTCAGCACTTTCTTTAATATTAGACACATATAACTACTTGATTGGTAAGTTAATGAGTGAATCCACAGTCCAGTGCTGTTAAAGGCTTACATCAAGATTCCAGAATTTGGAGGCAATATGGGTTTTGCCTCAACCCTGCTTTTTTAAACGTGAAACACCTATAACATCCTCAAAGAAGTTAAAGACACTGTTTTTGTTTGAAGCCGTGACTCTTCCTCCCCCCCTCACCTTTTTCTTCAATTCCCAAAGATGGCAAGGAGAATTGGGAGGTTTGTCTTAATTTTTAAAAAATTTGTAATTTAAAAAAGAAAAAGCTGTCTCACCAATCAAATTTCAACTGCACCAGGTCCGTTAGATTTCTTGAAAGAAATTGGTGCTGTTGTACGTTCCAGAGACAGATATTTGAGCCAGCATTGCGGAATGACCTTTTTTTTTAAAAAAAAAAAAATTTTTTTTTATCATAGATCGGGCAGCTGCTCCTTGGACAAAGTACAGGCCTGGAAGTTTTGAAATAAAAAAAAAAAAACGTTCAACTCCCATTTCCTAGTTTGGGGTGGAGACACAGAAAACCACCTTCTTATAAGGAAATTAGGTCGGGCTTCATTGTTAGGATTTCTAGCTAGTAGGACTTCTAGTTGCTAAGAGGAAGCCACTGGCTCCACCTACCCTCCTAGCTTGTCCGCCCAAAGGCGGCTGCATTAAACTCGCGACCTGCTCAAGATGGCTACAGGACTTCCGGCACCTTTCTAAACTAGACCCGCCTTTATTACGAATTTTTTCCGCGCCAGGGGCGGGGCTAAGAGTTAGCACTTTATTGGTCAGCTTGACTGGTGACCTTTCCCCTCTGCGACAGTTTCCGAGGTGCCTAGTTCTTTAGCAGAACAGACCAGAGCTCGGAAGAAGGCAAGATGGCGGACGTGCTAGATCTTCACGAGGCCGGCGGCGAAGATTTCGCCATGGATGAGGATGGGGACGGTGAGGACAGTGGATGCGGCTGCGGGAAGAGGGGAAGGTGCGAGAGAAGAATATGATGGGAGAAATTTCCCCGGGAGGGTGGATGGGGCAAGGGAACTGGGTCTCGGAGACTCCGCCCCCTTTGGCAGGAACTGGGGCGGGACGCGGTAAGGACTATGAGGTGAAGGGATGGGGTACGCTTTCCAGATATTGTCTTGAGCAGGGTAATGGATTTATGGCACATCCTTCTCTGTGGGCCTGTCATAGTGTACACATGCCAGAACTGCAGCCTCGAACCATTGCGTAGCTTTCTGGCCTGTGGGCTATGAGCACTGAAAAAGGTGGCACAATTTGTAACAACAAAAAAAAACATAGTCTTAGAACCCAGCGCCAGTGGCTCACAGCCATGCCTGTAATTCTAGCTACTTGGGAAGGAGAGATTCGCAGGATCGCGAGTTGAAGCCAACCTGGGCAAATAGTCGCATCTTGAAAATGTCCAACACGCATAAAAAGGGCTGGCGGAGTGGCTCAAGTGGTAGAGCGCCTGCCTAGCAAGCTAAAGCCCCAGGTTCAAACCCCAGTGCTGCAAAAAAGTAAAAAAAATATTGTCTTGGGAAAGAGACAGTTGTTACAAATGACTCTTGTCTTTGTTACTCAATTCTTTTCTGGGGCTCCAGAGAGCATCCACAAACTGAAAGAAAAAGCGAAGAAACGAAAGGGCCGCGGCTTCGGCTCCGGTGAGTGTGGGGAACACGGGTAGAGTGATCTAATAGGGTAAGAGCTACGAATTTTTGAGTCCCCACTCGACTCATGGGTAACACTAGGAGGAAGGGAGAGTTTTCGGTGATCTGGTGTGTGTTTTTTATAGAAGAGGGGTCCCGAGCTCGGATGCGGGAGGATTATGACAGCGTGGAGCAGGATGGCGATGAACCCGGACCACAACGCTGTGAGTAAAATGGAACCTGTGGGGATCCGTCTATAGGCAAAATCCAATAAAAATGAATGTAGTAGGAATGGGATCGCTTAAAAAGTCTCTTAGAGTCCATATTCACTGCACTCCTGCTGTTCTTGAAGTTTTTTTCTCCTGTTCCTACAATCACCCTCCCTTCCCCAACAGCTGTTGAAGGCTGGATTCTCTTTGTCACTGGAGTCCATGAGGAAGCCACTGAAGAAGATATCCACGACAAATTCGCCGAATATGGGGAAATTAAAAACATCCACCTCAACCTGGATAGGCGTACAGGATACCTGAAGGTATCCTAAATTATACTTCATTGTTTCCCTTCTCCCATAACCCTTAGACAGTATTGGTGGCTTACCTATATTTACAGTGGTTGGCCAAGAAGAAAGCTGAAATAAAATAACATTGGAACTATGTTATTAGACACAGAAAAGAAACATTCAGAAAGAAAGCAGACAATTACCATAGGGATATATGTACATTCATTGTGTAATAAGTTTTTCTGTTAAGTGAGTTTGGATTTGAGGAAGAGGGTACTTGTTGAGGATTGGTAAAATAGGAGGGTTTTTTTGGGGGTGTGTGGCTAACTGGGATTTGAGGAGCCTTGCACTTGCTAAACAGGTACTCTACACTTAAGACACACCACCAGCTCCTAATAAGAGGGTTTTGATATCTGTCTTTTCACTTGTCTTAGGGGTATACTCTAGTTGAGTATGAAACATACAAAGAGGCCCAGGCTGCCATGGAGGGACTCAATGGCCAGGATTTGATGGGACAGCCAATCAGCGTGGACTGGTGTTTTGTTCGGGGTCCACCCAAGGGCAAGAGGAGGTAAAGAGAGAGGGCAACACTATCTTGGTGAATGGAAATGAGCAAAGTACAAGGTACTGTGTACCACTAATGGACTCCCTTTCCTCTTTCTCTTTTCTTAGAGGTGGCCGAAGACGTAGTAGGAGTCCAGATAGGAGACGTCGTTGACAAGTCCTTTGTTGAAGCGGTCTCTCTAAGATTCCATTTGGACATAACAGCCTTGGAGAAACAGGGCTAGGGTGGAACTGGCTGTGTTTGTATTTAATCTCTTACCCTTATTGCTTAGTGTTTCTTTAGAGTTACAAATAAATGTTCCATTTTTGTTTTCTACATTTAACATTACTTTTCTTTTTCTAAAATTGAAAGCTCTGAAGCACTTTTTGCAGTAAGGCAGTAAAGGTCATTGTGAAGGTATTTCTGCCAGGGATGAAATTCTATGAGTTTCTTGTAAAGTTAAAGTAGAGATTCTGCTCAGCAATTTTTTTTTCTTGGGAGTTAAAAGAACAAGGGTAGCAGTGAGACATTACTGTGGTATTAGAGAATAATTATTCTGTTCCTATATACCCTGTTGTGAACAGATGGATATTATAAGATTTCTCTTTTTGTTTCTCCTTTGTTCTTAATGTCACATTTATTTGTACTTCCAGCTGTCTGAGGGCTTGAATCTCCTGTCATGTCAAGGAGGATTCTTCCAGATCCTACTTCCCTGAAGGAGTCTATTCTAAGTTCTTGGTGCCCTCTCTTGCAGCCAAGGGTGAAGGCCCCATAGAGGAGAGGATCCAAAGGAGCATTGAGGAGGCCAAAGAGAAAAAGGATGTGGCTGAGGCTGGGAGGGACTTCAGTTATCATGGTGGGGGAAAACCAGTACCATAGAACCAGTAGATAATAAGGTGTCCAGCAGAGAACCACAGGGCCCAAAGGCGAACATGAGGATGAATGTGTGAGGAGCGGCAGAGGGCAAATTCACTGTCAGGGGCTGGGAATTTAGAAAATATACTCAAGTTCAGAACTGCTCAACTTCTGAGCTATATATGGGATGAACTGATGGAGGTACAGACAGTGAGATGTAGCTCCCATCCAACCCCCACAAGGAGAAGAATGCTGTAAACCCTCTTTCCCAACATGGGACTATGTTCCCAGGCCGTGTGACAGACATGTTGGAGAAATGGCTTTTTCTTTTTTTTTTTTTTTTTTTTTTGGTGGTACTGGGGTTTGAACTCAGGGCCTACAACCTTGAGCCACTCCACTAGCCCACTTTTGTGATGGGGTTTCTTGACATAGGGTCTCATGAACTATTTGCCTGGGGCTGGCTTCAAGCCACCATCCTCCTGATCTCTATCTCTTGAGTAGCTAGGATTACAGGCATGAACCTTTCTCTGACACCCAGTGGAGAAAAGGTTTTGATTGAAGTGGTGTATTAGATTAAGCCACCAAATCTATTTAACACTTGGTGTTTAAGAATAAAAGAATACTGATCACCTCTCTTTCCAATATTTGCTCAGTTTACTCAATTTAGCTAGAGGCAGTTTAGAGTTAAGGGCATTCAATAAATTCTTCAGCATCAGTGATAGAAATATAGTTAGCATGTCACTTTGGGTTAGTGACTGACAGATATCAGGCAGATTGATAAATAAATGATGTTAGTGGTAAGGATTAAGACCTGGGAACTAAATTGGACTCTCACCATGGATCCCCCTTGTGGTCTGGGGACTGGACACACTGAGGACAATATGGCTATAGCAGATGGCCATGACAGTCAGTGGTAGCAGAAAAAGGCAGCAGAAGGTGAAGAGATTATAGGTGGTTTCTTGCCATTGAGCCTTGAAGCTCCATTTGGTGACACACTGAAGGGGACTGGGCCAGCTCGGTGGACAGTGTGAAACAGGAACAGCTAGAGTGGAGTTGAGAACTATTAGAACTGGTTCCCACACCCTCATAACTATCCACCTGCATCACAATATCTCCCAATTCATCCTTTACTCATGGAGTTACTAGTCGTCATTATAGTTACTGTTCCTAAGATTAAAGGTCACTAAAGAGTGGCTGTAAAATAGCCTGAAATTTTAGCAGCACCTATTCAGAATGGTATTGAGTAGTCCATACATAGTGCCACTTTATTGGTTTGGGAGGTTTTTTCTCTCTAGTACTGGGGTCTGAACTCAGTACCTCACACTTGCTAGCTAGGTACTCTACCATTTGAGCCACCCCACCAGCCCTTTTTTGTGTTGGGTATTTTCAAGACAGGGTGTGGTGAACTGTTTGCCTGAGGTTGACTTAGAACCGTGCTCCTCCTGATCTCTGCCTCCTGAGTAGCTAGGATTATAGACATGAGCCACCCACACCTGGCTATGGTGCCAACTTTAAAAAGGTGAAAAATGTGCCTTGAAAATGCCTGTCTCCTAGAGGCTTGAATATGGAGCTGAGCATGAGGCTTGTTAAATCCTGGAACTTAAAGGAATCCTGCTTCCTCAAATATTCTAACATTGCACTTCATAAAATGGTATCTATCACTTCACCCATACTTTTAGCTGATACAGTGTTCCTGGTATATCTATGATAAATTCTGTGGAAAAAGCAAAATTTTCTTTTTTTTGAGACAAGGTCTTGCTGTGTAGCCCAGGCTAGTTTTGAACTCAAGATCTCCCTACCTTAGCCTCCCAGGTAGCTGAGATTTATAGCATGCACCACCATGTCCCAGCAAAAAGAAATTTTCTCACAGAATAATAGGTGTTGCTAAAACTTCCGGCTATTTTGTGGTCCTTCTCAAGTGACCTTTAGTTTTAGGTACAACAATTATGGTGAATAATAAAATTTAGCATTTTCCAAATGTTGGCTGCCCCTCACCTTTTTTAAATTGCTGGGTTGTTTTTGTTTTGTGACTATCAGCAGAATATTTTTCACTTTAGAAAAACACTATAGGGTTAAAGTGCCTTGATTCTACGAATGTAGATTGAGTCAATATTAGTTTGATAGAAGGTAAGCCCAGTAGGTATCAGATTCCTAGATACTCCTGAGGTATTTGAGACAGTTCTGCCAGGGACTTCTGGGAAAGGTGAAACAGTATCAATCAGCCAAAGGCAGTTTTATGAACTATTTGGAGATACAACCCAGGCTACTGACCTGGTTGGGAAGTAGTCTTTTCCCTACCCTGTGTCCACTTATTTCTGAGTGTTGATTTTTTTATTTTTTTGCGGTATTGTGGTTTGAACTCAGGTGGCCTGTATACCACCACCAGCCCCTTTTTGTGATGGGTTTTTTCCAGATAGGGTCTCTCGGAACTATGTAACCTGGCTGGCTTTGAACCAAGATCCTGATCTCTGCCTCTGTGTAGCTAGGATTACAGGCACAAGCCTCTGGCACCCGGCCCTGTTTTTTTGTTTTGTTTTTGTTTTTTGCATTATGTCTAGTAGTATTTATTGTGGAAAGTGTAAAAAATAGTCAAAGCTTCTGGACTTACAGTTTGGTTCATAGCCTTCTACCTCTCATTTCTCCTATGTAACTTACCACTTGAAGTAGAAACCCTTCTTTTTAACTATTAGTAACTTGAAAGCTTGAGTCTACAAAATTAAGTAATTTCTAACTATGCTAATACTTCCTTGGCATACTTTTATCACACTAAATTTTTTTTATTGACACTAATATTTTAAATACATAAAATTTAAGTTGTAGCATATGGCAATGCAGAATGTATCCAACAGGACACTAATCTGGAACCAAATATATAACCTTTTGCACATACATATGTCACAACCAGTTTGCCATTGTTAGCTTGCCAGGTAAGAGGATGAAATTAATTTCCTATTCTATCATCTTGTACCCCATGAATTTCAAGTGACTCAGTGAAAGTCAAAAGCTAGTTAGTGCTACCGCCTAGACTGGGAAGGAGGGAAGAAAAAAGTAAAACAGTCAGTGCAAAAAAGACAAGTCTTCTAATTCCCAGTCCACATTTCAGATATGTTTCACGTAAACAAATGGAACTGTAATTCCAATTGCACTGTAGCAATAGCCTTTTTAAAGTGTGGGGTGGTGAAGGCCCAGTTTGTGTGACATTGATGCAAGTAGGGTTTTTGTATGTTTGTTTTGTTTTTGTGGTACCGTTCATTGAGCCCTGGGCCTTATACATGCTAGGCAAACACTAACTTATTGTGCTACAGTCCCAGCCCTACAGTCAGATTTAATAATTAATTTCTAATAGTTAAATTTCTAATATTTTAGGATTTCAGGATCAAATCTTAAATCTGACTATAATATATGATCATTGCAGAGACTAAAATCATAGGCCTTTTTTGGCCTCTTTCCAGACATAACCCTAGCTCTGCAGTCTCGAGATGCTGCTATGCATTGGTAGTGGCTTTTGTTTTGAAGTTTGAAGGAAATGCTCTACATGTAGGTCTTTATATTTCTAGCTCCTTTTCAGTGCTGAGATCTGATTAACCAGTACTCAAGTTCAAGTGCTCTCTTCTTCCTAGTTTTAACACCCATTCAACAATACACTAGCATGAGAAATACAAAACTATGTCACTCTTTACCTCTTAATCTTATTTGTGATCTGGCCCACCTTTCCCCTCCCTGCTTATTGAACTCAACCATTCCTAGTTCTCAACTTCAATACCAACTCTTTGAGACCTCCCTATTCCTCATCCTGCCAGCATTTCTCCTGCTTTAATTTAACAATTTTCTATCTTTCAAGAACAAGATTTTTGCTGGAGGCATAGCTCAAAGGGCAGAATCCCTGCATAAGTGCAGAGTCCCAAGTTCAAACTCCAGTATTTGAAGAAGAAATAAATAAAAACTCCCACTAAATTTTATCATCTCTGGAAAGCTGTTCCTGACCATAAGTGCATCAGAGACATTCTATTGTTTTTGAACTCCTTTCCTTTAGCATAATGCTTGGCTGCACACCATACTGTAATTGCTTAGTTTATCTCCTGCACTAACCTATACATTTCTCAAAGGCAGGACACACATTATCTTTTGAATCCATGAATGTACCACAAAGTTTTACCCAAAGGCGATCACTTCACTTCTTATTACACCCCCATATGTTTCCTGCCTCTCCCAGAGTTTCTGCACCAATTTCCTGAAGGAGGTGGTGGTGGATGATGCAAGGAGATGGTAGCCAGGCAGAGTCAAATCTAAAGGAAGAGGCACTAACAATAGGGTGCTGCTTTTAAAAAAGATAGACTCTTAACAGATGTATGTTAACATGAAAATCATATTAACTTGCCCCAGAAATAGCAGAGGCTCCCTCCCTGAGGATAATGACTAATGACAACCTAGTGCACATTAACTCCCACGGTTCATACTGTGTAACCAAAATGCTATCCAGCCCAGCAGTCCTGAGTCCTGACACGTTACTTACCTGGGGCAAGGCAAGCAGGAAACTAAGTCCCCAGGCTGTCCCCAGAAGTTTCCTTCCACCTGAACCGGACCCAAGAGGGATGAGTACTGCCGCCTGGCGGTGGAGCCCAATACCACAGGCAGGAAAGCTGCGGCATACACGGCCGTTAGTTTCAGGAACCTAAGTGTCGGACGTGGGATGTCTCCGGCCAGCCATTGCACAGTAACATTCCAGGTAGCATCTAGGGGCATAACCACAAAAGTGACCAGTAAGTCGGCAGCTGCTAAATGGGCGAAGAGTATCCGGACTGGAGAGGGACGGAGCTGGCTGGGTTGCGGCCCAGTCACTGACCACAGCACTGCCAGGTTCCTTCCAGCGAAAGAAACAAAGAGCACAATGGTCACTCCCACTCGGACTTTGGCTGCATCTGAGAAGGTTGGTAGCTCTGCGCCCTCCACCTCCACTCCTGATCCCGCCCAGACCTCCTCCCCCACTGCTGACCCCCAAGCGGTGTCTTTGCCTGCAGACATGGCCTGGAAGGAAAGGGTGAGGAGGATGAAGTGTGGGTATGGAGCGTTAGCTTTGGCCGCTGATTCTTCGCTCTCTTTTTAGGATCTGAAGCTGGTTATTGCGAAAGTCGTCCAATTAAAGTCTCCATCTATTCTAGAGGAGGTCACCAAACAGGAATCGGGTGCTGATCATGCCCCCCTTTCCTTTGGAAAGATTAGTCTGGGCTTCGGGCTTGTACCGCCTAAGACGTTTTTAGCGTTGAGAGCCCTGGATTCGCGTCATGAGTGGAGGCTGGGTGCTCCGCCAGTGCCCCGGCGGGCTCGCCCCGCGGCGGACAAGAAGATCACTGCGGTGCTTTCTGGCCCCGCCCTTCCCTCTGGCCACGCTCCCCGAAGGCCCCGCCCTTCCTGAATATTTAAAGTGGAAGGTGCGGCTGGCGGAGGGCTCAGGCAGTGAGTCCGTCTTATAAATGGGTGATCGGTCGTAAAGACGCGCGCTTTTAACCCGCAAGCGCGGGCTTAGAGAGAAGTGCTTGGCACGCTGAAATGCCACTTCAAGGGCCGACTCCGCTAGCTTTCTGCTCGGATATAGTTTGTCCCTCGCGAAGCACCGTTGATCGCCTAAGAGGCGTGACTAGGAGCTGAAAGGAGGGCGGTAGCGGTGCTGTGGAGCCGCGGCGGCCGCTGACATGGACGCCTGGGTCCGCTTCAGCTCTCAGAGCCAGGCCCGGGAGCGGCTGTGTAGGTGCGGCCGAAATAGGGATGGGGGATGGGGGATGGGGGTGGGCCGAGGAAAATTCTGGTGAGGTGAGGTCGAGCCAGGCTACGGGGGTCCGAAAGGGTCAACTCGGGCTACGGGGCCCCGAACGTACCGTGAGGCGCAGATTTGAGCTGGTCGTGAGGGGATGGTTCTTTTCTGCTCCTGGGAAAGATGGGGAAACTGAGGCACGAGTGGGCCAGCGGGGAGGCCGCCCAGGGTAGCTATGGCCACATAAGATCAACAGTTTCCTCCCTGGGCTGTACTGGAGGATATGCCCCGTGGAGGATAGCGACCGGACTTTGTACTCAGAGCTGAGGAGACGTTCTCCAATTCTGTGTCCCCTTACCCTGTCACCTGGGAGCCACTCTGCCCCTCTC
The DNA here is from genome assembly GCF_047511655.1 of Castor canadensis. Classification (NCBI taxonomy): domain Eukaryota; kingdom Metazoa; phylum Chordata; class Mammalia; order Rodentia; family Castoridae; genus Castor; species Castor canadensis. The sequence goes on along the minus strand of NC_133397.1, from coordinate 102,244,400 downwards.
TCTGTCTTGATCTCCATTCAGAAAGATCTGCCCTCCAGCTGTCCCCCTCTGTCCCATATGTCACCTACACCTCACACCGATGTGGCTTGTGATGGCCCCTTCTGTCACCTGACCCCTTTAGGCCTCATCATTGTCAAATCTTTTATTTTCTCAACTCTAAATAGTGCTCCCCATCTCCTCCTAGGCTTTTTTTATCCTTATGCTTTTATCTTCCCGTGGTCTGGAGGAGAAACGGTGAGATATGGAGAGGAGGAAATGGAAAGTCCATCCCTGTCTTTTGGAGGACATTTTTGAGGAGGAGGTCTCCAATTTACGTTGCCTGTCTTCTCCTCCAGGGCCGCCCAGTATGCTTGCTCCCTTCTTGGCCATGCACTGCAGAGACATGGGGCCAGTCCTGAGTTACAGAATCAGATTCGACAACTGGAGGGCCACTTGAGCCTTGGAAGAAAGCGTAAGCCACTGTATCTTTCTTTTTATCACCTCAACCTTTCTTCCATCCCTATTGTCCTTCCTGTTTTTTTAGCCACTGACAGTTCTCAATCATTTGGTTCTGAGCACATTTTCTGAATGCCTGTACTTGAGATAAGAGAGCAGGTATAAGGAAGTAATGAATGACCTGGGAGAACAGGGCAAGTTTGAGAAAACTAAACTGGGGCAAATGTTAATTAAATTTAATAAAAAAGAATGTTTTCTGCTTTTTAAAAATTGTTTGTTACTACCACTTGCTTCACCTTTTCTCCCCTTTTTGTGTCTTGCTCTCTATCTCTCTACTTTCCTTGTTAATCTCCACAAGTTTTACGCCTGGGTAACTCAGCAGATGCTCTTGAATCAGCCAAAAGAGCTGTGCATCTATCAGATGTTGTCCTGAGATTCTGCATCACTGTTAGTCACCTCAATCGAGCCTTGTACTTTGCCTGTGACAATGTCCTGTGGGCTGGAAAGTCTGGACTAGCTCCCAGTGTGGATCAGGAGAAGTGGGCCCAGCGTTCATTCAGGTTTGTTATCCTTTTATCTTAAAAGACTTTCTAGTCTCCATACTATATAACCTTTTAATCTCTCAAGATCTTCTCAGATATACAGTCTGCCCTTCATATCCATGGGTTCCACATCTGGTTATAGGCAAATATAATGCCATTTTTTATAAGGAGCTTGTGCATCTGTAGATTTGGTTATCCAGGGGAGGTCCTGGAATCCATCCCCTATGGAGACCAAGAAACAACCATAGATGTCTTTCCCATAAGCTATCAGAGAATAACTAATGGGGGCAGATGGGAGATGTATTCCTTACTGTTCATTATCTGTTCATTCATTGATTCCAGTTCTGTTTTTGACCTGAAACATACTTTCTTTTGCCTCAGTGTCCCCCAGGGCTAGGGTTACAAGCATGAACCACCACACTCAGCTCTTTTTTTTTTTTAAAGAGATGGGGATCTCACTTTCTTGTCCAGGTTGGTCCAAACTCCTTCCTTAGCCTCCCAAGTGGCTGGAACTCCACAGGCACACACTACTGCCACCATGTTCAGCTTTTCCAGAAATACTTACTTATTTATTTGGCAGCAGTGGGGCTTGAACTTAGGGCCTCGCACTTACTAGGCAAGTGCTTTACCACTCCACCGGCCTTTTTTGAGTTGGGTATTTTTCAAAATAGGTTCTTGTGAACTATTTACTCTGGCTGGCTTCGAACCGCAATCTTCCTGATCTTTGCCTCTCTGAGTATCTAGGATTACAGGTGTGAGTCACTGGAGTCCAGCTTTTTTCCAGAAATATTTATTAGGTGTACCAGGTGATAAAGCTAAAAGTCAAACAGATATGGTGCCTTCTCCCATGAAGTTTACAGTCTAGTGAGGGGAGTCAGATAGTAAAGTAACCACTTACATATACTTGTAGAAAAGTACAGGATATTACAAGAGACAATTTGGATTGAAGGGTCAGGGAAGAACTGTTTGAGAGAGTAATATTTTAGTTCAGACCTAAAGTCTGAGTAGTAGTTAGACAAAACCAAACAGTAGCAAGAAAAGATCTTTCTGAACAGAAAATAGCACATTCTAAGACCTCAGATCAAGAAAGATTGCAGTATCACCAGGTGCTGGTGGCTAACTTCTGTAATCCTAGCTACTGAGGAGTCAGAGATCAGGAGAATCGCAGTTCAAAGCCAGCCCCCAGGAAATAGTTCTCCAGACCCTATCTCAAAAATACTTAGTACAAAAAAGGGCAGGCAGAGTGGCTCAGTGGTAAGTGCCTGCTTAACAACTGTGGGGCCCTATGATCAAGCTCCACTATCGCCAAAAAAAAAAAGAAAGAAAAAGAAAGACTGCAGTGAATTAGACAAATAGAAAAAAAGCCAATATGGTGGATGGTATTGAGTAAAGTACATTAAGTTCAAATTTGACAGGGACCAGATCATTTATTCAGAGTCTTGTAGGCAATGGTAAGATTTTTGTTTGTTTGTTTGGTTTAAATATTAGCTCAAGTACAATGGAACATTATCTAAGGTTTTATCCAGAGATGATGACATGATTAAAATTGTATTTGAAGAATGTCTGTATTACTGTGATTTGGAAAACTGATTGCAGTGGAATGATGATAGGAGGTGTCCGAAAATGGACAAGAGATAATGTTGGCTTGGTCTAAGGGGTAGAGAGAAATATGACTTGGGAGTAAAATTCTATTACAGTTGGCCCACTAGATCCACAGGTTCTCACCTGCAAATTCAATTAATCACAGATCGAAAATATTTTAAAGATGTTGTGTCTGTATTCAACATGCATAGACTTTTTTCTTGTCATTATTCTTTAAACAATACAGTAAACCAGCTACTTACATAGCATTTGCATTGCATTCAATATTATAAGTAATCTAAGATGATTTAAATTATCCCAGAGGATGTGTATAGGTTGTATACAAATAATGTACAATTTTGAGCATCTGCACATTTTCCTATCTGTGGGGAGAAGGGTTCAGGGACCATTCCCCTCAGATACTGAGGGATGGCTGTATATAATGTCTGTGTTTGGTTCTTGTTTCCCTACGATTGTTTTTATTCTTTTTTATTATAGTGGCATCTTTCCATCTCCATTTCTGCCTTGCTCTTCTCTTCATCTTTCTCAGTAGTTTACAACTGTTACATGGCTTATGATGTATAAGGGATGGAGAATGGAGGCATGGCTGAGTGGTATGGACAAGCAATTCCCTGAAGAGTCCATTGCCATATTTATTCAACAAATATTTATTGAGCTCTCACTATCTGTCCAGCACTGGTTGAAACACAGATACAGTGGTTAAAGACAAATGAAGTCTCTGCTCCCATGGAACTTAATGAAAGTAGACAAACAACAAATAAAAAGAATATCAGATAGTGACAAATACTGTGCAGGAAATTGAAATAGGGTCATATGGTAGAGAGTAAATGGCCCACTGCTTTAGATTGAGAGGTCATAGAAGTCTTCTCTGAAGACATAACATTTAAGCTTACTTCTGAAGAGCAAGAAAAAGCCAGCCACATGAAGTTTTTGAGAGAGAAGATTCCAAGTAGAAGGTCTAGACAGTACAAAGCCAGGAACAAGCTTGATGAATCAAAATATAAAGCATAAAAAGAAACATAGTTGGAGCATAGTGATTGAGGGAAAGAATGGTACAAGGTAAAGTTAAAGAGGCAGGGGCCAGATGTTGAGTCTGTAAGCGTGTCTAAGGTATCTACAGTTTTAAGAACAGGAATAATGATTTACATTTATGCTAGCTATTTTATGAAATTAAATAGTTGGGGGCGGGGACAAGAATGGCTACAGAGAGACCAGTTAAAAGAGGTGATAGTGTTTTAGACATTGATTGTGGAGAGTGGTAGAAAGATGTCATTAGATTCAGGATATATTTTTAAACTAGAACAATTTATTGACTATAGATCACAGATGTCAGATTAGATTAAAAATAACATAGATTTTGTACTTAAGGGCCCGGCATGGTGGTTCACACCTATAATCTCAGCATTCTGGAGGCAGAAGCAGATGGACTGAGACTACTATGAGACCCTATGTAAAAAAATTTTTTAAAAGATTTTGTACTTAAGGAATTTACAATCTAACACATTTGGCAGTTACTTAAGACTTCTGTGCCTCTTTTTTTTTAGTTTTTAGCTTTTTTTTTTTTTTTTCTGGTGGGACTAGAGTTTGAACTCAGGACTTCATGCTTGTAAAGCTTGAACCACACCTCTAGTTCATTTTGCTCTGGTTATTTTGGAAATGGGAGTCTCACAAACTATTTGCTGGCACTGGCCTTCAACTGTGATCCTGCAGATCTCAGCCTCCCAAGTAGCTAGAATTCCAGGTGCAAGCCACTAGAACCCAGGTTAGATTTTTTTCTTAAATAATTGAATTTAGAGGATGTATGTATGAGTCTCTTCAAACAACTGAAGTTTGTTTTTTCAAAACAGGTTTGCACTGTTAGGTTCAAGTTGAGTGTGTTGTGTGCTAAGGGGTAGCCTCAAAAGTGTAATTTAAGGTTGATCCCAGAAGATTTCATGATGCTTATGAATTTTAAGCCAAGACATTTTACTTATTTATGTACTTATTTATTTTTGAGCTACTGGGGATTGAATCCTGGTCCTCATGCTTTCACTCTACCACTTGAGCTGTGCCCCCCAAGCCTTTAAGCCAGGATCTTAAGGTTGACAGAAACACCAGTTGCAGAAAGGTGGGAGGGCTATTTTTCTTTCTTTATTCTTGTTGGGGTATAATTGACAAATGGAAATTTTATGTATTTAAGGTGTACACCATGATGTTTTGTATGTGTATGTTGTAAAATGGTCATCACAATCAAGCTAGTTAACATATTCATAACCCCATACTTACCTTTGTTTCAGTGGTGAGAATACTTGAGATTTATCCTCTCAGCAGATTTCAAGTATGTAATGCAGCTGGGCATAATGGTGCATGTCTGTAACCTCAGAACCCTGTGAGGGTGAGGCCGGAATATTTCAAGTTCAAGGCCAGCCTGGTCTACACATTGAGAACTTGTCTCAAAAACAAACAAACAAAAAGTATATGTTTCAGTATTATTTTCTTTTCTTATTCTTCTTTCTTATTTTTTTACTTTATTTATATTATTGTTGTACTGGAGGTACATTATGACATTTACAAAAGTTCTTATAATATATCATAGTTGAATTCACCCCTTCCATCATTGCCCTATGGTATTGTTAACTGTGGTCACCATGCTAGCAGTATGTTAGCTCTCCAGAATTTATTTATCTTGCCTAACTGTAACTTTGTACCCTTTGATGGACATCTTCACATTTCCTTTACCCCTTCCTAGCCCCCAGTAACCATGTTTCTGTTCTGTGTTTCTATGAGTTAGACTATTTTATTTTTGGGGGGACTGGGGGTTGAACTCAGGACTTCACACTTGCAAGGCAGATACTCTACCACTTGATCTACTCCACCAGCCATTTTTGCTTTGGTTATTTTTGAGATAGAGCCTTGCTTTATTCCAAGGCCTGCCTGGTCCATGTTTCTCCTATTTGGGCTTCCACACATAGCTGGGATGACAATCACATGCCCCCGTGCCCAGCTATTGGTTGAAATGGGGTCTCTGTGAACTTTTCCATGGCTAACCTCAACCCATGCTCCTCCTGATCACTGCCTCCCAAGTAGCTAGAGTTATAGGCTTGAGCCACCACACCTGGCTATGAATTAGACTATTTTAGATTCAACATATAAATGAGATTATGTGGTATCTGTTTTTCTATGTCTGATTTATTTCACTTGGCATAATATCCTTAAGAGAGGACTTCTTTTTGGTGGGACTGAGGTTTGAACTCAGAGCTTTGTGTTTACAAAGCAGGCACTCTACTGCTTGAGCTGCATCTCTAGTCCATTTTGCTCCGGTATTTTGGATATGGGGGGTCTCTTGAACTGTTTTCCTGGGCTGGCCTCAAACCACAATTCTCTTGATCTTAGCCTCCCAAGTAGCTAGGATTATAGTGCCTGGCAAGGAAGGACATTTTTAATAATGGGTTATAGCATTCGCTTCTGATGTTCTAATGTGGAATCCCTTTGTACTAGGTGAAAAAATGTTTAAGTGCTATGTTGATATATTAAATATAAATACACACACTTTCTAACCCTTTTGCTCTGTGTATCTTAGGTACTATCTGTTTTCCCTCATCATGAATTTGAGCCGTGATGCTTATGAAATACGCTTACTGATGGAACAAGAGTCTTCAGCTTATAGCAGGCGACTGAAAGGTTCTGGAGGAGTAATCCCAGGAGGAGTTGAAACTGGGGGACCTGGGGGACCAGGGACTCCAGGAGGAAGCCTCCCCCACCTGGCTGTGAAGCTTCAGCTCCGAGTCTTGCTCCTGGCTCGGGTCCTTCGAGGTCATCCCCCTCTTCTGCTGGATGTAGTCAGAAATGCCTGTGATCTGTTCATCCCACTGGACAAACTAGGGCTTTGGCGCTGTGGCCCTGGGATCGTGGGACTTTGTGGGCTCATATCCTCCATCCTATCTATTCTTACCCTAATCTGTCCCTGGCTACGACTCAAGCCCTGAAATTCTAGTACAGAATAAGGAGGGGACCTGAGTTGGTGAGGTGGAATCTTACATTGTCCCCCATGTGCCAGTGTCATTCTAATTCTGTTCCTTGATTAAAGTTAAAATATAGAGATTTAGGGGTGGAGGGAAGAGCTTTGAGGTAGATGAAGTCAGGACAGATGACTTGTTAACAGAATGATTCTAGTGTCCAGATGCCTGAGTTTTTGTTCCTTTCCTCTTCATTGTCTGAGTCTCTCTGACTCTGTCTGTCTTAGGTCTTTTTAAGATTCTCTGTATACATCTTTCTTTTTCACCTTCTCAGTCTGATGTCCAGGAATTTAAACAGAATTAATTACTCTTTTGATAGGGGAGGTATAAGGTTTGGTTTGTAAGGTTCTAACTGTCTTCTTTTTTTCTCACAGAGGTGGCTTGTGGCAGTTTTTTTTTTTTTCACCTTTAAACTCCATAGTTTTTCAAACTTTATGTGATGTCCCAGTGGACTCATATCTCTGTACCACAGTTATTTGATGCTTCCTTGTATCTACCTCACCAACCCCCCTCATGTTTTAGCCCTTCTCTTTCCCCATATCACACTTTCAGATTTCTGCTTACACTTTAATCTCAGAGCTTTGTTCCCTAGTAGGTTCTTAGCCACCTCCTTTTTTTTAAAAAAAAAAAAAAACAACAAAACACCTGTGATATGAGCAATCTTACCCCTTCTTTACCTATCCAGATTGATGCTATGTCTAGCATTGCTGTAAATACTGTATAATGATTCTGTGTAAATAGGTGTGGCCTATGCCCACAATGAAGAGCAAGCCTTCCAGGTTAGCAAATTAAAGATCAGTTTGCTCATTGACTAATTTTTAAAAATTTTTTTGAGTTTTGGTGTCACTGTGTTGTCCAGTCTGGCTTTGAACTTGCAATCCTCCTGCTTCAGCCTTCTGTGCCACTGCATCCAGCCATTCATTGAGATTTGAAGCCCCTATTCCTGACACTATTGTTTGGGGTTTTCCATGGGATTGACCACTAACATCACTCACAGATTTTCATTGAAAACCTATTCAGGGAAAAATAGATATAGCAAAAGCTAAGAAGCTCCATGGTTCCCACAGTTCTTGAGAAGTTTATAGCCTAAATGAATTGAGGGAGGGGTGGTCTAAGCTAAAGTAATTCTACTGACTCCATAAAACACACCTCATACCAGTTCATAGTCCTTCTAAAAACTATTAACAGTACAAGGCAGCATAGGCTAAGAACCATGAGCATCACCAGAACTAAGTGGAGTGGGGTGGTAAGGTTTGACTTGGGGGACTGTGTCTTCGGGATTCTCCTGGCGTATAAATGATACCACTGCATCAGCTTTTATTTTGCATATTCCAGGTTCAGATAAATAAGGAAGTAAAAAGAATCTGTTGCCTACTCCTACTTTCTGTGCCAAATCTGAGGAAACCATTATTGACCTGGCAACAAAAGGTGGAAAAAAAGAGAAGCAGCGAAATTGTCAAAAACTATGTTCTTCTCATTGAGATGAGGCCTCCAGGGGGCAGCACTAAGGCAGAGAAATAGATTAAGGTCACTCAGTCCTTTGCTTGGTCTGGGGCTCCCCACAGTTCCCCATCACTCCTCCCATTCCTTCCAACTTTATTTTTAGCTGCCAGTGGGAGGGGGCAGGATAGGAGGGAAAGTAAAGAAAACAGAAAAAGGAGAGGGACAGAGGCACAGAAGACTTCTCACACAGGGCAGAATGACCAGCGTGAAGCTCCCCTTCTTCCCTCACCTGCTCTTGGGCCTAATGTTCCTGACAGGTGAGGGAAGTTAACTTCTTGGTTTCTGGTGGGAATGAAAGATATAAAGATTGTTTGGACTTGAAGCCACTGGGCTTAAATTCTCCGGGAGTTAGGGTTGGAAGTTAATACTGATTCTACATTTCATATGTGTATGCACATTCTTGTGGTCCCACATATGACTACTACAATATGAAGACTATTGGGCTAAAGCTCCCTAGGATCTTGTGTAAGAGTTGTACCTAATTATCTCAAAGCTTTGTACTAAGCCCTGTGGGAGTAAGGAGACCAAAAAGAAACAGGATTTGTTCTTCCACGTAGCTAGCCTGATTCCTGTTACGTCCCTCCTTACTACTCTCTACCCGTAGTTGTCCCTGGGTCTTGAGGCATAACTGCCTTGCTATGTGCTCACAACTCAGGTTTATCTAACCAATGAGATACAGTTCCTGCTCATGCAACCCTGCTAGTTTCCTGGATGTAAAAAAGCTCACATACAAAATATCTTTCTGAAAGTGAGCATGGTTTGAGTTAGAGCTATAGCTATTGGTAGTGTTGGTGGAGGGATAGCCTGAGAGGGGGTTGCTTGCAAGACACAGTTGAGAAGAGAACCATGGGAGAAACGAATTTTTCCTTGCCAGTGCCCTATAATCTTTGTTTCCTAAAATACCAGCTCTGATTTTAAGGGAATTGGAGTCAGAAGGGAAGAATCAGCCAGGACACAATTAGAGGCCTTTTGAGTGGGCAAAGTTTGAGGAAAACATGGAGGTAGGGAAGTTTGGAGGGTGCATGAGATTAAAAAAAAAAAAAAAAGCAAATGGTGGGGAACTTTGGGGTGATGGGACTCTTGACAAGAATAGATGACAAACTATGTGTGTGGGCAGATGGGTCGCCCCACCTAGTTAATTACTACTGACGTTTCCAGGGCTGGAAGCAACCAGAGACCTACACATTAGAGAGAGTGAGAGTGTGACAATGTCACTGGGAATCAGGAAGAGAAAGGAGATATTCAGACACATGGTACTCTTCACCATCCTCTTGTTCTCCCTATGGTCCTGGGGTTTGGAAATATTTGGGAAGAATGGTTATTCAGGAGCTTCAGAAAGGATCTCTCCCACTTTTGGCCCTCATGGTTTGGAGAGGAGGATGTGTAGGAGGAATGATGTAGAAAAGAGTAACTTGACCTTGTTAGACATGTCTGTGAATGAGATTTCAGGAATGGGAGTGGAAATACAGCTGTGCATCGGTGTGGCAGAGGGCCATAGGATCCAAACAGGGAAGGAATCATTCCAGTTGGGGCTCTGAGTATATGACATTAAGTCCAGGAGAGCTTATAAGTAAGAAGCACGCTGAAACACTAAAATCAAAATATTCCCAAACCTGACATGATGGTGCATGCCTGTAATCTCAGCAATTTGAGAGGGGCGGGAGGATCTTGAATTCGGGGCCAGAATGGGCTATATAGTGAAACCCTATCTCAAAAAGAAAATACAAGCAAAATGGTGCGGCTCAGGTGGTGAAGTGCTTCCTAACATGCTCTGGGATCGATCCCTCATGACTTCCCGCTGGCAGTGCCTCTCCAGTTCTCCAATGACTGACCAGTTCACGCTGACTCTATTATCCTGGTCCCTCCTCCCCAGGTCTCTGCTCCCCCTTCAACTTGGACGTGCATCACCCACGCCTATTCACAGGGCCACCAGAAGCTGAATTTGGATACAGCGTCTTACAACATGTTGGGGGTGGACAGCCATGGTGAGGAGGAAACCAGAGGGCCATCGGATTGGGTCTGTGAGTGCTGAGAAAGGAAAGGCAAAATAGATGGGTCTCAATCTTGGGTTTCATCTGGTCTTTTGAAAGGGACTGGGACTCTAATCTTGCCACCTCTGTGCACTTTTCCTCTGGCTAAGTCAGGGGTCATGTTCACCTGACACTTATATTCACATCCTCCTCCCAGGATGCTGGTGGGTGCTCCCTGGGATGGGCCTTCAGGCGACCGGAGGGGTGACGTTTATCGCTGCTCTGTAGGGGGGACCCACAATGCCCCATGTGCCAAGGGCCACTTGGGTAAGAAGATGCCTGACCCTTCCCCTCCTAACCCCTGACTTTGACACTCTAGAAGCTCTGACCTCTTATACGTCAGTTTCTTTGCCCCATAACCCACACCCTCCTTATCTCCAACTTGATACTGATCCTTTCTCATTTTCTACCCAAACTACCCTGAATTCAAGCCCCCCGCCTTTCATTCTCTTTTATTCCCCTCCAACCAGGTGATTACCAACTGGGCAATTCATCTCATCCTGCTGTGAATATGCACCTGGGGATGTCTCTACTAGAGACAGATGGTGATGGGGGATTCATGGTGAGCTAAGGAAAGGGTTGTGGCAGGGTCTATAAAGGTTTGTGGTAGAGAAAAGAGCATTGTGGCAAAGGAAACTGGTTTGTGGAGGGGTCATGGAGTTTTAAAAAATCTAGAAGGAAAGATAGGGCATTTCAGGGAGTGTGATCAGTCTCTCCTTTGACTGGGAGCATGTTCTGAAGGTACTCTCCCAAGCCTGGGAGTAACTATTTCCCCCACCCATCCCCAGGCCTGTGCCCCTCTCTGGTCTCGTGCTTGTGGCAGCTCTGTCTTCAGTTCCGGAATATGTGCCCGTGTGGATGCTTCATTCCAGCCCCAGGGAAGCCTGGCACCCACTGCCCAACGTGAGCCAGAGGAAGGGCATGAGGACTAATCTCCCAGAAAGGGATGCTGGGTGGGAAAAAATGGGGGCAAAAGGGTATGATTAATGGAGGGTCTGCATGGTTATCTTGGTTGCTACCTATTGTGCCTGCAAAAACTCCATGTTTCTAAGATTAGAATTCAGACACCTTACCAGGGCATCAAGACTCCATGATCTGGTCTAACCAATTTCAAAAATTCAACCTAGGACTGGTAGAATGGCTCAAGTAGTAAAGCACCTATCTAGCACCTGCCTAGCTTTACTGAGTTCAAACCTAAGTACTACCACCACCAACCCCCCCAAAAAACAAACAAAAACATTCATTCAACCTATCCATCCACATATGCCATAGCATTCACTTCACCATTTTCCTGTTTGCCAACTATTTTTATACCCTTTGTTTAAACTGTTCATCCAACCAGCCATGGTGGTGCACACTGGTAATCACCAAGAGGATGAGGCAGGAGAATCAAGAGTTTGAGACCAGTCTGAGCTAAAGTATTCTCTGCCTACATGCATTTTCCTATAGTCTTCAATATCTTCTTTTTGTGGTGCTGGTGATTGAACCCAGAGCCTTATGCATGTCAAGCAAGTGCTCTATCATTGAGCTATACCCTCAGCCAACAATAACCTTTTGACTTGCTGCCTTTGTTTATTTGTTTCGAGATAGGGTCTCACTATGTAGCCCAGGCTGTCCTTAGACTTGTGATCTGCTTGCCTCAGCCTCTCAAGTGCTGTGATTACAGGTGTGTACCATCACCCCTGGCCTTTGCCTCCTCTTTTGATCCTCCACATCAGAATTGACCCTCTGGGGATAGGAGTGTAACTCAGTGGTAGAGCATATATCTAGCACGAGTGAAGCCCTAGCATTTGAAAAAAATTGATTGGTTTTCATTCTCCCACAGCACAGAGTGTTACTATGCTTTTATCTAGAGCTTATTTTGTTCTTTGGGTTTTTTTTTTATTACATATATGACTTTCTCTAATTTTATTAATTTCTATACTTACCCAGGGCTTGGCACAGTACTTTCCTTGCATGTGAGAAGTGCCTGATAAATGTTTGAATTGAATATGCCCTACTATAATCTTCCCTGTTGACCCTAGGTCCTCCTATGTCATTGTTTCCCATCACCATACCCCTCCTCCTAGGCTGCCCCACATACATGGATGTTTTAATCGTTTTGGATGGCTCCAACAGCATCTACCCCTGGTCTGAAGTTCAGACCTTCCTACGGAGACTGGTAGGGAGACTGTTTATTGATCCAGAACAGATACAGGTGAGAGAAGGCAATATGAAGGGGCTTGGAGGGAGAGAGATGTGTAGTTGATATCTTCAGTATTATCCTGGTGTTCATCTCTCTTTCACATCCTTTCTTCTCCTTCTTATTCCTCCTTCATCCATTCCATTTGGGTGAACACTTTATTCTCAGGTGGGACTGGTACAGTATGGGGAGAGCCCTGTGCATGAGTGGTCCCTGGGAGATTTCCGAACCAAGGAAGAAGTGGTGAGAGCAGCAAGGAACCTCAGTCGGCGAGAGGGACGAGAAACAAAGACTGCTCAAGCAATAATGGTGGCCTGGTGAGGCATTGTGAAGGGGCATGTGGGAGGCCAGAGAGATGAAGGATTAGAAGGGCTATGGGAGGGTTTAGAGTGTATTGTGTACCTTCTAAGATATTTTACTTATCTTTATATGCACACCAGTGGTGCATGGGGGAAGGCTATGGTTGTCTGTGGTTGTACTCCCTCTAACTGCATTTCTACAGTATCTATGTCTTGTCTCTCCATGCCTTTGTTTATCAGTGCAGAAGGAACTCTATCTCTATTCCTCCACTCCAACTTTGATCCTGGTCCTCAGGTTCACCTGTACGCATGTCTTAGCCCTCTTTCTAAACATGATCTAAAACTCATCTGTGGGAAGACTCCCCTAACCTGATCATTCTTCTTTATTCTGCATTCCCTTAATATTTTGCCTTCCCAAATCCAATATTTGTTGAATGAATCTATGAATAAGTTATTTTGTGCTTATTTGCACTGATGATGTGCTATTCCATATATTTTATGGCATTCGAACATTTGAGCTGTTACTCTGTGCCACTTTCCATGTTAGACACAGTTGGGAAGTGGCCTAAAGAGGCAAGATCTCAGTGAACTGCTGACATTATTAAATCCTGTGTATGTGTGTGTGTGTGTGTGTGTGTGTGCGTGTGTGTGTGTGTGCGTGTGTGTGTATTCATCTGATCATGCCTCATTCATTTTTCTCTTCTCAGCACAGAAGGGTTTAGTCAATCCCATGGGGGCCGACCAGAGGCTGCCAGGCTACTAGTAGTTGTCACTGATGGAGAATCACATGATGGAGAGGAGCTTCCTGCAGCATTAAAGGCCTGTGAGGCTGGAAGAGTCATACGCTATGGGATTGCAGTGAGTTTTGACTGTGAATCTAGAAGGATTGTAGAGGAAAGACCAAGAACTTGAGAAAAATAGAGCATTAACATTTTCCTGTACTTTAGTCATATTTCCTTCCCTTTGCTTGAGTTGGCTATGTTCTGTATCAGTGCTGACACCTAATTCCATACAGCTAAAAGACCCCATCTTGATCTCTTAACCTAAGGTCCTTGGTCACTACCTCCGGCGGCAGCGAGACCCTAGCTCTTTCCTTCAGGAAATTAGAGCTATTGCCAGTGACCCTGATGAGCGATTCTTCTTCAATGTCACAGATGAGGCTGCACTGACTGACATTGTGGATGCACTAGGAGACCGAATTTTTGGCCTTGAGGGTAATGATTCTCCTGGAGAAATGGAAGGGGGAGGGAGGAGTTCTGGGGTGTAGGTGAAGTTCTAGAATGAGTTCAGTAGGTCAAAAGGGAACTTTCTTCTCCTGATAGTGTCTTGCTATTTTCTCATGCCCAAGGGTCCCATGGAGAAAATGAAAGTTCCTTTGGGCTGGAAATGTCTCAGATTGGTTTCTCCACTCATCAACTGAAGGTTGGATAGACTGATTCCTCCATGACATCTCTCAGCCTCTAATTCTTCATGACTCCCTCCAACCTCTAGCAACTTCAGTTTACTCAGGGCCCTTTCACATTCTTTAACCAACCTCCATGTTAACCTTAAAGATGTTTCTTTCTTTTTTAATTTTTATTGTGCTGGGTGGGCATTTCCATGTATTTCTAACTGACTATAGCATACTCTCTTGATCTCACTCCTGGAGAGTTTTTCTCCTTATTTCCCACTGTGTTCTCAGTAACCCTATCTGGTTCTGCCCTGCAGGATGGAATTCTCTTTGGGATGGTGGGGGCCTATGACTGGGGAGGCTCAGTGTTATGGCTTGAAGAAGGTCGCCGCCTTTCCCCCCCACGAACAGCCCTGGAAGATGAATTTCCCCCTGCGTTGCAGAACCATGCAGCCTACCTAGGTGAGTAGCAGGAGGCTGTGGAATACTGGGGGAGGCAGGAAGAAAACTTGCTGCAGATATGAGGTGCTGCCTCTTAACTCATGCAGTTTCTTCTTGCTCTCTTACTCTTTCCTTTGGGCCTTCCTCCTGTGTTTTTGGGGGTCCTCCACTCTAATCTCATCTTCTTTCTATTTTGCCTCTGATGTCTTACGCAGGTTACTCTGTTTCCTCCATGCTTTTGCAAGGTGGACGACGCCTCTTTCTCTCAGGGGCTCCTAGGTTTAAACATCGAGGAAAAGTCATTGCCTTCCAGCTTAAGAAAGATGGGGCTGTGAGGGTTGCCCACAGTCTCCAGGGAGAGCAGGTATGGAATCAAGAGAGGGTGGGATTCTTGGATTTGCAGGGACTTCCAGGCTGAGGGAGAAGAGTGAGAGGGGACCTGATTAAGAGAGGCCTGAAAAATCTGTGCTGAATTCTGATTGGCAGAGTCTGTCAGGGAAATAAGGACCCAATTGGCAGGCTGGTGAGTGCTTCCCAATGAGTCTACTTATTGACAATCACCTTCCCTTTTCTCTGGGGTCATCACCACTCACCACTCCCCAGATTGGTTCGTACTTTGGCAGTGAGCTCTGTCCATTGGATACGGATAGGGATGGAACAACTGATGTCTTACTTGTGGCTGCCCCCATGTTCCTGGGACCCCAGAACAAGGAGACAGGACGTGTTTATGTGTATGTTGTGGGCCAGGTGAGACTTACTGGAACCGTCCTTGTAGGATGGGGTGGGGGAGGCAACGTGAGGGAAGGGAGGAGGGAAGGCACATGTATTTGAGTTCTTGCTGAGAGGTTGAGGCTGCCAGGTCAATATCTATCTTCTCACCTCCACTAGCAATCTTTGCTGATGCTCCAAGAAACACTTCAGCCAGAACTTCCCCAGGATGCTCGGTTTGGCTTTGCCATGGGTGCCCTTCCTGATCTGAACCAAGATGGTTTTGCTGATGTGGCTGTGGGGGCTCCCCTGGAAGATGGGCACCAGGGAGCACTGTACCTGTATCATGGAACCCAAAGTGGAGTCAGGCGCCATCCTGCTCAGGTCAGGAGTGCTCAGATAAAGAAGGGTAAAGTGGGATGAAGGGGAAGGAAGGTGTTTTCTTGCCTATCTATAGTCCCCTTGGACTGCTACCAAAACCAAACAAATGCTTTTGTCTGTAGGTCAACAAGTGAGGTGGTGGGGTAGGATACAGATTGCTGAACTAGGGACTCCTGAGAATAGGCAAGTTTCTCTTATTCCCTTGCCTGGTAGGAGTATTAGAAAGAACCTGTCAGAAGGACTGGAAAAACAGGTGTGTGTGTCCCTGCCTCAGTCTCCCCTCTCTTCCTCTTAGCGGATTGCTGCTGTCTCCATGCCACAGGCTCTCAGCTACTTTGGCCGAAGTGTGGATGGCCGGCTAGATCTTGATGGAGATGATCTGGTAGATGTGGCTGTGGGTGCCCATGGGGCGGCCATCCTGCTCAGGTGAGGAGTGCCAGCTCTGATAGCAGAGGACAGCACAGCACAGCTGTTAAGAGCAAGGGCTTTGGAGTCACAGACTTAGATTTGGGTTTTTTGGTCTTTTTTATCCTGTGCTTATATTCCTAGTTTATAGAATGAAAATAATAATAGTACCTACTTTTTAGTTTTAATGTAAGGATCAAATGAGGTAATCCATGTAAAGATTTTAACATGGTGCTTATTGAATTGAACATGCTATCTGACTTCTGTCACAGTGTTCAGGGAAAGGTAATATATTGCTTCAGGCCCCTCATTCTTTGTTTTGACCATGGGGAGGCAAACACACTAATCTTGCACTTCTTGCCTTTTTTTTTTTTTTTTCTGGTGCTGGGGATCAATCTAGGGCCTCATGCATACTAGGCAATGCTCTACCATTGAGCTACATCCTCAGCCTGGGCTGCACTTCTCAAAGAGCTTATCTTTTACTACTAGAACTTCTTCCCTACCCTGTTCCCAGCTCCAGGCCCATTGTCCACTTAGCCCCATCACTGGATATAACTCCACCGGCCATCAGTGTGGTTCAGAAGGACTGTAGACAGCGAGGCCAAGATGCAGCCTGCCTGACTGCAGTCCTTTGCCTCCAAGTGACCTCCCACACTCCTGGCCGCTGGGATCGCCAATTTTGTGAGTAACTATAGTGCATTCTAGGCAACCTTTAATCCCTTGCCTGCCTTGGTCTCTGCACCCATCTTCACCTTCACACTTGTCTTCCCACATTCAGATGTGAGGTTCACAGCATCACTGGATGAGTGGACGGCTGGGGCCCGTGCAGCATTTGATGGTTCTGGCCAGAGGCTGTCCCGCTGGCGGCTCCAGCTTAGTGTGGGGAATGTCACTTGTGAACAGCTGCACTTCCATGTGCTGGTAAGAAAGGGAAAGGAGCTGCTTTGCACTGGGGCCTGAGAGTGAGGAGAAGGCTCACTCAGAGGAAGAATTTTAACTGAATCAGCAAGAAAGATGAAGCAAGGAAAGTGAGACAATTCAGACTTGGGGGGCCAATATATTTGAATCCTAGCACTGCCATTTGCCCCCATGAAATCTGGCAAGTCACTAAACCACCAAATCTCAGTTTCCTTGTCTACAAAAGAGTGATAATAATAACTATATAATTAGAGTTGCATTAGAATTAAATTTAATAGTATTGTTAAAACCTTAGGATAGTGCCTAGGACAACTGAAAGGGCTCGATAAATGATCACTACAATTGTCACATTCTACCTGGGTTGTACCCTCAACTCTGGTTTCCCACAATCCCTGACTCTTTCCCTCAGGATACATCAGATTATTTCCGACCAGTGGCGTTGACTGTGACCTTTGCCTTGGACAACACTACAAAGCCAGGACCTGTGCTGGATGAAGGTTCACCCACCTCTATACGAAAGCTGGTTAGCAGTGCTAAGCCCTGCCTTGCTTCTGGGTCTCAACACTGCCCTCCCAGTAAATTCAAGAGGAAGGGGAGGGAAAGATATTAATGGTGAAATCTGACCTGGGCCCCTCTAATCAATGGTATCCATTCTTCTCTCTTCACT
The DNA here is from genome assembly GCF_047511655.1 of Castor canadensis. NCBI lineage: Eukaryota > Metazoa > Chordata > Mammalia > Rodentia > Castoridae > Castor > Castor canadensis. The sequence goes on along the minus strand of NC_133397.1, from coordinate 102,226,902 downwards.
TTCCCCCAATTCCATTCCTTTCTCCTTGTCTTCTTCTCAGCCCTTAGGACCTTCTCTTTCTTCCAGGTTCCCTTCTCAAAAGATTGTGGCCCTGACAATGAATGTGTCACTGACCTGGTGCTTCAAGCTAGTATGGACATCAAAGGCTCCAGGTTGGATGGACACAAACTGGGCAAACCAGGGTGTCCTGAAACAAACCAGAAGGATTTGAAGGGAGATGGGGGCGTGTTGTTTCTTACCCCCATTAACAGAAGTGAGACTTTTGGTACACCTTCAATTCATGCTTTCTCCCTTATCCATCACTCCTAGGACAGCCCCATTTGTGGTTCGAGGTGGCCAGCGGAAAGTACTGGTATCAGCAACTTTAGAGAACAGGAAGGAAAATGCCTACAACACTAGCCTGAATCTCAGCTTCTCTAGAAACCTCCATCTGGCCAGTTTCACTCCTCAGGTATTATTAGAGGAGGGAGTTTGAGAGGAGGAGAGAGAGGGGAGAGGAAGAAAACTGGGATTTGGCTTTGGCCATGAGGTGCTCTGGAGAAAGGCTCAGTATTTAGAGGCTGTGGGTGGGAGAGCAGTTGAAACCCCAGCTCTAGCTTCCACCCCTATTATTCTGCTTCAGAAGGACAGCCTAGTAAAGGTGGAATGTGCAGCCCCTTCCCCTCATGCCCAATTCTGCAGTGTTGGGCATCCTGTCTTCCAGGCTGAAGCCAAGGTAAGTTGGGGCCCAAAATGAGGAAGGGGCTTTGGGAGCTTAAGGGCTGGGATCTGTGAGGTTTGGGAGTTCAGGGCTCCTGTTTCTCTGTAGTTGTTTCTTAAGGAAGAATGTGCCATTACCTCATGTGCCCTGCTTCTAGGTGACCTTTCTCCTAGAGTTTGAGTTTAGCTGTGCCTCTCTTCTGAACCAGGTCATGGTGAGGCTGACTGCCAGTAGGTGAGAACAAGGGGAGCATCCTCCCAAGCCAACTCCTGTTGGGTCTTGACTAGGGTTGTGGGAGGAATAGCATTGGATCCTCTATTGGCAGTGAGGGGTATCTGGGGAGGGACTGGTATGTGAACCTTCCCCTCCCTGGCCCTACAGCAGTAGCCTGGAGAGAAATGAGACCCTTCAAGACAATACAGTCCATACCTCTGCCCACATCCAATATGAGCCTCACCTCCTGTTCTCTAGGTATGTCCCAGCTACTGGCCGGGCCCTAGTTCTAACCCCACACTCATGTCCTTTATGTTTGTTCCCTTTCTTTCTATGTGCCTCAGTGTTAAGAAACATGAATGTCATTTTTTTTCCTCAGTCCGACTCATGATGAACCTTCTCTTTTAAGCATCTTACTTTCCTAGGTATAAGACTTGCCAGGTCCTAGGCATTGGAGCTGGGATGAGGAGATACGGGATATGGCCATATACTTTGTATCTAGTCTATGTTATATGCCATTTTTTTCTTCCCCATGTACCCTTATCTCTTTATCCATGTGCTGGCCCTTCCTTCCTTAAATTCATCTCTGTGTCCTGATCATGTGCCTCTGTGTCTGTGTCCTGGCTGTGACCTTGTACCTCCTGATTTGGTGTTCACACAGTGAGTCTACCCTGCACCGCTATGAGGTTCACACCTATAGGACCCTCCCAGTGAGTCCTGGCCCTGAATTCAAAACTACTCTTAGGGTGAGAAGCCGACAGGCTCTTGGCAGACAGGGAGGTGGGGTTAGGGGGAGAGCAATAGCTGTGTGGGAGAAGGATGGGAGGAGTTTTTCATGTTTCAGAGGTATCTAGTATGAAGAGAAGCGTATGAGAAAGGGTCTTCTTCTGTTTCCCACATCTTCCCATTTCTAATCCTACTTTCAGGTTCAGAATCTCGGCTGTTATGTGGTCAGTGGCCTCATCATCTCAGCTTTCCTTCCAGCTGTAGCCCATGGGGGCAATTACTTCCTGTCACTATCTCAAGTCATCACTAGCAATGTGAGTCTGGACATGTGGAATCCTCCCATCTTGAGTTGGTGGACTCACTAAAACTGTATACCAGACTAGCTCCCTTATCTGTTGGCCACAGCTCTCAGAGCTCCTCTTCCTTTCTTTTACATGGGTGGCTTCTTTGTGAGGAAATAAAGAGATTACAAGGACCATAAGAGTGTGTGGGTAGTATGTTTCAGCTCAGCCTGGAATAGCTAGTCTCCCCCATCAGGAGCGTCATTCAAGTTAGATCTTCCTCTAGGCAAGCTGCACAGTGCAGAACCTGACTGAGCCTCCAGGGTCCCCTGTGCATCCAGAGGAGCTTCAGCACACAAGCAGACTGGTATGAATAACAAAAGGGTGTCCAGAAAAGAAATGCAAGTAGAATCTGATACATTGTGACAGAGGGGTGGGAAGTAGAGATGGGAAGAGGGAATCTTCTTACTCCAGAGTCCTGATCTGTCTCTTTTCTGATAGAATGAAAGCAATACTCGGTGTCAGGTTGTGAGGTGTCACCTCCGGCAGCTGGCAAAGGGGACTGAGGTTTCTATTGGACTATTGAGGCTGGTTCACAATGAATTTTTCCGGAGGGTAAGCCTTTCCTTTTTTACTATTCTCCCCTTCTCTTTCTATTAACACAGGTTTTGGAGATAGACAGACCCATGTTCAAGTTTCAGTTTTTCCTCTTACAATTTATTTGACCATGAATAAGTTATTTCTTCTCTCTAATCTTTGTCCTGACCTTTAAAATGAGGAAGAAAATACCCATTTCATGGAGTTATTCTAAAGAATAAACAAATAATGAGCTGGACATTTGATCAGTGCTCTCTATTTACCATCCCTTACTACTGCATTAGTAATTAATTAACATTTATAAGATACCTAAATTTAATTTGTTAATAATTTATCAAGTGCCTATTACAGAAAAGGTTCCATATTAGGTCAACACTGAAGAGAGTATGTCCAACATTTAGCATTATGACTAACTTATTGTAGGTGTTCAATGCATTTTTGTTAAATGAGTGAATAAAATAACTGACATATGCAGGATTTGTATTGGAAGGAGAGGGATCTAAATTATGAAGAAGTCTCTGAAGCTAGGGAGATGAAACTGAATATAACATGATAAGCACTCAGAAGTCAATGTGAGTTCCTGAGCATGGAAATGAAATCTTAATTATAAAGACTTGTAACTCCTAGAGAAGAAGAAGGAGGAGGAGGAGGAGGGGGGAGGAGGGGGAGAGAAAAAGAGAGAGAGAGAGAGAGAGAGAGAGAGAGAGAGAGAGAAGACTTGTAATTCCTATTTAGCACTAGAAGTTTATATTGTGCATTCCCATATAACACAAGATTTCTGGAAGGTAGGCATATGTTTTGGAGCAAACCACTGTTCTCTAAATTTGGTTCTCTCTTTATTCTTCTTTGGTCTGTTTTTATTTTTTCCATTTAGTGGTACTGAGGATTGAACTCAAGGCCTCACATATGCTAAGCAAGTGCAAATGTTCTACCATTGAGCTACAAACAGAACCTTTTTATTTGAATTAATTAGTTAATTTATTTATTTTATTTTTACAGTTCTGGGGATTCAACCGAAGACCTTGTATATGCTAGGCAAAAACTCTACCACTTGAGCCAAGCCCCCAGCCCTACTTTTTTTTTTTTTGAGAAAGGGTCTTGCTAAGTTGCCCAGACTGTCCTTAAACCTGAGATCCTCCTGTTCAGCCTTCTAGGTAGCTGGTATTACAGGTGTGTTCCACCACACCCAGCTTATTCATTATTTTAGCAAAAAATTTATCGAATCCACTACAGTATGTAGAAATCACTACATACTTGGCACTATGTAGGCACTGGGTACACAAAAACTAATATGATACCTTAATGTCAAAGATCTTATAGGTTAGTGGCAAAAGACAAAGAAGTAAACACAGGTATATTAGTTTCAAGGGCCTGGTGTTGGCTTCAGCTCAGTTCTTGTATGAGCTGTTGTGGCTGTGTCATGTCATGGCAGGTGCATATGAGCTTTTTTTTTTGTTTGTTTGTTTTTTTGTTTTTGAGGGGCTGGGTTTTAAAATCAGGGCTTCCTGCTTGCAAAGCAGGCACTCTACTGCTTGAGAGAGTAGAGTCCATTTTTTTTTTCTTTTTTTCTTTTTTTAAAATTTTGCTCCAGTCCATTTTGGTGTTTTGTTTGTGTTTGAGATGGGGCTCTCTTGAGCTATTTGCCTAGGCTGGCCTGGACCCTGGATCCTCCCAATCTCTGCCTCCCAAATAACTAAGTAGCTAGGACTACAAGTGTGAACCACCAGTGCCTGGCTCACGCACTCTTTTTATAAAGCCACCAGAATTCAATCATGGGGGCACCACCTGAATGACTTCATCTAATCTTAATTAGTTTCCAAAGATCTCATCTGTAAGTACCGTAGTTTCTACCCTCTTAATATCTCACAATGATCATTTAATTTCAACAAAAGGAAGACTTGGGGGATACTTAAACTATATCCAAACCATAGTATTAGGGTTAGTCTGAGTTAGAAGGAAACACCTCCCTACTCCCAGAGGGGTAAACTTCAAACCTAAATGAGGGTAGAGGTTAGTCAAGGGAAAGGGGAGAGGAATGAATTTCAGGTAGAGTAAACAGCATATTTGAAGGGCCAGAGGCTTTCCATCTGTTACCCTTCCTCTTTTCCTCCATTGGTCTTCAACCTTTTCTTCTGGTCTTGAGGACTCTGGAAATTGTGCCACTCAGCCTCAACTTTGTTCTTGGGGGTTCCAAAGAGTCACACCACCTGATGATAGTTTGTTTTAAATATCTTCTCATCCATTTGTTCCACAGGCCAAGTTCAAGTCTCTGACAGTAGTCAGCACCTTCCAGCTGGACACTGAGGAGGGCAGTGTCCTACAGCTGACTGACGCCGCCCGTTGGAGTGAGGTAGGGCTGGAGACTGAGTTTGAGAGCAGTGAAAATCATGGCAATGGGCTGGGGTAGGAGATGAGCTTTTTCAAAGCAAAAGTATCTCCATTATGCAGCAGTCAGTGAGTCAGTGACAAATGAGAATGCTACGGTTCCACTGCCTCTGCCCCTGCTTCTTTCTTTTGATTAAAAAGAGGTTTTTTATTCATGTTGAGAGCAAAGCCAGCTAGCTTTATCTTCTCCCCACACAGAGCCTCCTGGAGGTAATTCAGACCCGCCCTGTCCTCATCTCCCTATGGATCCTCATCGGCAGTGTCCTTGGAGGGCTGCTCCTGCTTGCTCTCCTTGTCTTCTGTCTGTGGAAGGTAATACTGCTTTAGTAGAGAGTGTGGACCACGGTGCCCACAAGTGGATGGCTCTTTTACTATGTAAGTAGAACAGGATTTGTGCTGGGCAGCTAAGCAGGCTATGGGTATCATGCCAGGATCTCCTTCACTGTAATATACAAATGTTGGTTGAATTAAACTAAGCCAAATAAAATAAATTTGAATCCCATTTTTGGAAGAAGAACAAAGTGAAGACTCAGATAAGTCTGAGGGCTAATGGCAAAGGTCCCTAGTCAGGCCATTCAGCAGTGACTCTTATCTTTTCTTTTACAGCTTGGCTTCTTTGCCCGTATGAAAATTCCCGAAGAAGGAAAAAGAGAAGAGAAGTTGGAACAATGATTGTAGAATAAGGCTCAAAAAGCCTTCCCTGGCAGCTTCTTCAAGAGACTTGTGTCAGAGAAGAGGTTTGGGGCTCAGAGGGGACAAGAAGAAGCTTCAGAAGTATTTCCCCAGACCTGCAGCCTGACTTGACTTTTGAGTCACGGGGATGCTGCTGGCAAGAGATGAGAGTTTACCTCAGACAAGAAGGGCTGGCACCAAAACCAGTAACACTCCTACCCTGTACTTCCCACCCTGTACTTCCCTCCTGCTCCACAGCCAATATTGGGGTTGTTGTTGTGGCCTGTTTGTCCCCATCTTCAGGAATCAAAATAATTTTTTTGCCTAGGTCCCTGACTCCTTTCAGATTCCCTTAGTCCTCCATCAGAATTTGGAAAGGATGACGGTTATCTTCCTCCATTCCCCCACTCTTTCACCTTTCTGCCTGCTCCCCACTCCACAGGAGGGAGCTGACATTGGCTTGAGAGAAGTAAAGTCAACATCTGCTGCTTTCCTGTGGAGTCTAGTGATTCATAGAGCCGGATGGGGAGAGTCAACAGGAAAAAAGGAGGGAGGAGGAAAAGCCACAAGAGACGTTCTGTACAATCCCAAGGAACAGAGAAGCCTTTAGACAGGCAACTGCCACCCCCTCCTGAAACCTGAGACTTCATGGTACACTTGCACGCCCTCAGGTGCTGGGGAAACAGAGCTGCCTCCAGGCTTACAGGGCATGGGCTTCCCAACCCTCAGTCTTCCTTGGAAGCAAAGCCAGGGCCTGGCACCCAATTTTCTGGAGCTAGGGGCCCCCAAGTGGCAAAAACTGGAATGTCAGAGAAGACTGACGAGGCAGTGCTTTTCCCTAGTTCTCTCAGGCTTTACTCTTAAGCCCTCCTTATAGAAAGCAGAGAAAAGGGAGAGGATTACTGCTTTATGGTGGGAAGCCCTTTCACCTTTCCAGCTTTGGAAAGCAGCAGACCCATGGGGTTCCAATGAGTGGGGTCTGCATTAAGAAACCAGAGTTGTTGGTATGAGTGGTTCAGGGAGTAAGCCCTTACTTGTCCAGCATTGGTTGTATAGCATAAATATCTCCTAGGAAAATGTTTCTGGGGCAACCCTAGTCATACTTTGCTAGTCATAATTTCTCTGTTTGAATCAGTTTTCCAGCCCTTACTTGACGTTTACTGGAAATCCCCAAGTTAATTTCTGTATACAAACTACCCATTCTTATCCCATATTTTGGTCATGGGCAGTAAAGGCAATTGGATTTCTCATAGATTCTGGGAAACTTGTTTCTTTGTAATCAAGACAGAGCTATTGGTCTGCAGAGTGCATCTCTAACAGCCATTTGAAGAAACAGCACCCATTTAGAGCTGAGAGGAGAGAAGACTTGATTGGGCGTTGACTATCAGCCACAGAACCTGTCTTCCCAGGCTGTTCTTGACACCTAGCTGAATGTTTATTTTGGCATATATCTGACCTTCTATTGAGGGCTACCCTCCTGGGCATTGTCTCTGTTTCCCAGCAGGGTGAACAATAAATATATCAGATGGTCAGAACAAATAAAGTTCATTATCAAATGACTTCTGGCTCTGTTTGTGTTCCCTAAGATATAGACTGTTCAGCAGGGGTGAAGGGTAAATTCCTAGTTTGCCTGAATCTTTATATAGTGGAATACCTGGAAGGCAAAGTTATTAAGTACTTTGAGTATTTTCTGTGACTCTCCCATCGGAGATGTGCTCTGGCTTCCTACAATACTTACCTCTTATGGGACTGTAGAATGCAGTATAAATGTGTGGGTTTGGGAAGTACATAGGCCTAAACTGAAATCCCAGGTCTTCCATTTATTAGCTTGATGAAGTCATAACTTCCCTGAGACTCCGATAACAATTAGAAGCTATGTAATATAGTGGTTAGTAACGAAGGTAGATTTGGGGCAAAATCTAGGCTATATTGCTTAAAACTTTTTTGACTTCAGACAGATTTAACTTCTCCAGCTTTAGCTTTCTTTAAGCCTATTAGGATTATGGGAACTAAATGAGATAATCTAAGAAAGGAACATATAGTAAATGTCCAAAAAGTGGTAACTATAATTATAAAAATGTTTTGTTATAAAATAATCTATTTTACCATGTGTTGTAAGGATTACGTGAGAAGGTATATTGACATATCAGTTGGTATTCTTGTTCCCAGCCTCTGAAGATTTGTTTCTTCTATGTGCTATTGTCTCCTTCCAGTGAATTTTGTCCTGTGCTTCATCCCCTTTGAGCCCCTAAAGCAATAATTAACTGATTAACTTAAGGTTCTAACAGTAGAAATCAAATCTATCTGATTTTTTTTAGATACTCGGGTGTCTTCTAGCCTCTTGAGCTACCCCAGGTTCTTCTCATATCCTCAAGGAACATGTATACTTCAGCAATGGCTTCCTAGAGACCATGTCTCTGCCTCTGTTGTCTATCCCTGAAAATGGTGGCCTTTTTGGCTTACTAGGTGAGGCAGGGACACTATTCTGCTTCAAGTCGGCTAGTTGTTTTGCAACAGGAAAGGGTCCATGGTGACCCTCCCTGCATTTTATATAGGCTATAACTTGATCAGCCCTCATGAAATATTTGATGTCTGAGACCACATTTAGGCTGACAAACTTCCCTCAGCGTTTTACTCCAGTGATTCTCCACAGGGAGGTGAGTTTTCTTCAGGACTGGTTCATATAATTATTTATCCATATGATTAAAATAGCACATTTAATATTTTTATCAACCTAAGATCTCTCTCCTAGCCATCCTTAGCTCCAGAGCAGGATTTTCTCTAACTCAAATCTATTCTTCAAGAAGCTTATTACCCCTTTCCTTTGGAGCAATTCCAGTTTGAGAAGGGACTACATGGACAACAGGCTCTCCCCACAAATTAGAGTGTTTCTTCCTTTTTGTTCCTGCTTCTTGGTTCATTCATTTGCTTATCAGACCTAATACATGCTACACAATGGGAATAATATGAAACACAACAGCTACCATCAAAGAGTCCAGCCTTGTAGGAAAAACAATAATGGCAAATACAAAAAGGTGCTTGTTATATAATATGCTAGTAAGTACTGGGAGTATGTCACATACAAAAGGCCTACTTTGTTAGGCAAGGCAACAGGGACTTAAGGGGAAATTTACAGAAAAATTGTACAGAACTTAGGGACCCACCAAGTGGGAGGAGGCATTCCAGGGAGAATTAGAGTACAGCAGTGTCAATTTAGCTCTTGTGTAAAAATAACGAGATAAGACTGAGGATGAAGGCAGGGTCCTGTTTCTGAAGAGTCTTGTAAACACGGTAGAATTTGGGGCTTTATTCCATAGATTATCCTATGCATTTTAGTGGGCTCGCTGGGCAGTAGGGAGGAGAGAAGTGGGAAGACCAGTTGGCTGCGACTGTCTGGTCAAGCAAGAATTATTGAGTCTGAACTTAAAGAGCAGTGAAAATAAGAAAATGGGTTTTTGTTTTGTTTTTGGAGAGGAGATGCTAAAATAAAAATTCCTTGTCCTTTTCTTAGTCAAAATTGAGATAAGGCTTGATCCCTTTCTCTTTATCCTTCAGCTCAGTAACTGCTCTTTAAATTCTCTTCTGTGCTTGGGTTTTTGGCGGGGGATTGTTGGAGAGGGGACGGAGCAGAGGTAATTAGCTGAAGGTCTCGGGCTATAAAGCGTCGTCATCACGGGCTCAAGAAGACAGTTGGTAAAAGAAGGGATTCGCCGAGGCGCTGGGAGGGGCGGGGCCTAGGCGGGGTTCGGGACGGAGCCAAAGACCGGAACGGCGGGCGCGGAGGGGTTTGGGGCGGAGTTTTCGCCGTTGCTAGCAGCGTTGCTTCTCCAATTGAGCAGGTAGGCTCAAGAGGCGGGTTCAAATTGGGAGGGCGAGGCTTGAGACCAAGCCCATATAGCAGCTGAAGACTGCGGGCTTTTTGCCTCTGCAGGGGCGGGATGGAGCAGAGGCAGGGGCGGAGTTTTAAGCCCAGCCCTCGAGTTCTCGTCTCTGATTGAACGGAACAGGGTCTGGGGCGGGGCCAGAGGCGGGGCCCGCTCTGCTTTTTGACAGTTGTCTCCTACACAGGCAGCCAGCCGAGTCCGGTGGGTCTGGGAACCTGTGGCCCGGCTTTCCGCGTGTCCCCAACCCCCCACCCCCGTGACCCCGGCCCCGGCCATGAAGCGCATCTTCTCCTGCTCCAGTTCACAAGTGGCGGTAGGTGTCAAAACGTGTAGGGGAATGGGACTGGAGCTAGGTTCAAGACCTGTGTTGACCCAGAAGTCCCGAGTCCCATCTCCATGCTCCATTACTTTACGCCTTCATTGGTCCTTCCAGAGTTTCCGCAGTGCAGCCTGCCAGTGCTGCTAACTTAACTTTCTTGTGTCTTCAAAAGTCTCTGACTTGCCTTCCTAGCCTCTGCCTTCCCCAGTGTCCTTTCCTTTGGCCCCTTTCTTGTCCTCCCAGCACCTATATCTCCAACTTCTGATATGTTTTTTGCAGCTCTGTCCCATTCCCAAGGCCCTGTTGTCTACTTCTTCTGTGTCTCCCAGTACCAACTCACAAGTCCAGTCACTGCCCAATCTTTGACTCCATTCCCACCTCCACCCCCAATTCCTGCCCCCTACTTCATTTTCCATCCCTGCCTTCTCCCCACAAATTTTCACTCTTACATAGCCCCATCCTTCTGTTTACTGTCAGCCTGGCTTTGTGGTTTTCCCTAACTCTTCTTCACAGCTTCCTCTATCCTTGCCTCCATCCCACCCATGCGACTTCCAATCCCTCTCTTCACTCCAAACCTCTTTTCAGTTGGAGCTCCCACAACAGCAGCCTCTGTTCTCTCTTTCAATCTCTGTCCCACTTTGCTCAATGATCACTCAATCCCATCCATCCCCCTTTTGCCTGCATCTTTCTGCTTGCTTACTCTGGGTTAATCCTGCAGTTTAGCTAGCTTGACAGGCACTCCAAAGGATGCACAGTTGCCTGGCTGCTCCCCGAGGGACTAAGTTGCCTGCAGAAGCCAGTTCACTGCAGTTTTTGGTCACCCAACTACTACTTGAGCTAGTCAAGACTTTTCTGCTGTTTCTCTCCTTTATCCTGAACCTTCACCCAGTTGTTTAGGATGTGTATTCTCTGTTTTTGTTTTCATTGAGCTTGGGGAAAATGATAGCAAGAAGGAAGGAGGATAGAGTAGACTCACCAGAAAAGTTCTCAGCAGCAGTCATTCCATTCTCCATGTCTGGTGGTGGTGGTGATGGGGGAACACAGAGAATATTACAGAGAATAGTGGCCCAGGGAGGGTACAGCTTCTCCTTTAAAAAATCTCTTACAGAGAGACCCCCTACTTGGGGATAGAATTTTCTATGGAGGTTGGGATTATGAATCAGTCAGAATTTGAATTACCCAGCTTCTTGTAGTAATGTTGCTTGACTAATTTGACACAGTGGTGTCATTTATAAGCAAATATGAGAAATGCTCAGTTAGTTCACTCCGCATGGGTAGGCCACAGAAACCTGGAAGAGAGCTATGAGGCAAGAGTAGGAACTATGTTGAGGCCTGTCCTTGTCCCATTACATTTGCTTCTTCACTTAGTTTCCACACATTGACCAACCAGTAAAAAGGCATTTACTAATATAGGTACCAGAAACTGAGGCTACCCAGTTTTAAATAATGATTTTCTTATTCATATGGACTCTTTCGTTAAATACTCAACATTGCTATTCCCTTTCAGGTTTGTGGAGTCTACTTTCTGCTTAGGAATGGGGAACTATTTTATTTTTCCTGATTTAGGGTGCTGGAATGAGCAATGGGCTGGATCTTGGGATTTGGAACCCTCCATTTGTCCTTCTTTGGCAATACTGGGGGTTGAGTTTGGGGCCTCACAATTGCCAGGCAGGCACTCTACCACTTGAATCATGCCTCTGTCTCTCCAGAGGTTTGATAATCAGGAAAGTCCACCCTTATAACTTGTTTTTTTTTTCCTACACTGGGGTTTGAACACAAGGCCTTGTGCTTGCATGGCAGGCGCTCTATCCCTTGAGCCATTTTCCTAGCCCTAGACTCTTCTTAATATAACAAGAATTTAGGTTACTGAGAGTATATGAAGAAAAAAGTAGTTTTAGAACTACCTAGCTGGAAAGAAAATTTTTTTCTTAGTCAGATTGGGGTTTCAGAAGCCTTGAAAATAGGTCAGTTTTGGCTGTAAGTTGTTTCATGAAATTTTTCCACACTTCTCATCATAATTTTCCCTACTCCTTTGGGTAGCTAACAGTGTTAAACCCATTTGTCAGAGAAATAGTGTGACAGCTTTTCTGCCACTGCAAAAAGGGCTTCCAAGCCATGTCAGGAGATTGCCCCATCTGTATTCCAACTCATATCCGAGTCCAGCGCCAGAGCTCTATGCCCTCAGTCTGCAGTCAAGACTGAAAGATAAGTGATCATTTTTAAATTAATCTATGTTATCCCCTATATAGGAAGATCAAGAAACATACACAAACCTAATTCCTACAATCTCATTTTATTTTATCCAAGTAAAGGACATTTTATTGTCTTACATATGCACTTACTCTGCCCCAGGTAGACAGTAGACCAAGAAGCAGAGCAGTAAATAGCTTTAAACTGCTTGCACTGGATAAGTGTAGAGGAACATGTATTTCACTTAAAATGTTGAGAGTCAGGTCCTAGGACTAAAGGTGTGGCTTAAGTAGTACAGCACTTGCCTAGTAAGCATGAGCCATGAATTCAAACCTCAATATCACAAAAAAGAGAGCAGAGAGGAGAAGGGAGAGAGAGAGAAAGAGAGCGAGATCTTGATTCCTGAGGACAGCCTTTCCATTTTCATTCACTTGTTCTACATCAGTAGCTACTCTCTTATCAGTTGGTGTGCTCCCCTCTTGATAGGACACTTTATAGGCACATAGCCAGTGATAGGAGAGGATACAGTGTCTTCTAATAAGGCCTCCTAATCTCATCTATACAAATAACAAAGCTTATCCTTATTACTGAGTCTGTTGATTAATTTGGTGATTGCTCTCTTGGGGCTGCAATGATAATCCAGAGTCTCCTTTGAAGGAGGTGCTAAGGTGAGCAATGGCCTGGCTATTAAAATTTGTCTTTTACTTCAGCTCTGTAGAGGTTTGGTCGTGAAGAATTTCTACCTATTTTAAACCCTTCTTCATATGATGAGATTACAGGATTGGGTGAATTTATAGCCATCTAGCTGGAAAGAAATGTATTCACATTTCTAAGAAGCGTCTTTCCCACCTACACAGCCTGGCTGTTGTTTATTGGCTGATGTGAGCAAAATCCCTTCCTTCTATTCCCATAGCTGGAGAATTCTGAGTCCAGGAATAAAAGTGTGCCCAGAAAAGCCAGGAAGGATGGGGATTGGAAACTAACATTTATGTGTACCTCCTATGTGACAGACCCAGAACTAGATTCTTTATTTGCTGTTATATTATTGAGAAACAGGTTCAATGAAGTTTTACATGCCTCATATGCACAAAGACAAAAAGTGTTAGAATCAAGATTTTAGAGCAGGGCTGGCAGAGTGGCTCAAGTGGTAGACCACCTGCCTACTAAGTGTGAAGCCCTGAGATCAAGTCCCAGTACCATCCAAAAACACCCATTACAAATATTTTAACTATCATATGAAAAAATTACCCAGATGATTTTAAAACAATAGATTTTAGAGCCAGGCATGGTGGTACACCCCTGTAATACTAGTACTCATGAGGTGGAGGCAGGAGGATCACAAACGTTCTAGGCTAGTCAGGACACATAGCAACCCTGCCTAAAAAAAAAAAAAAAAAAAAGATTTTAAAACAGTGAACTTCAGGTTAAGGTAAGCTGATTGCAGTACTGTGAGGCAGAGGCATAGTTCCTGTTCTGTGTTCTCCAGTGGATGACCTGATTCCCAAGGGGCATTGCAAAATGTGTTCTTACTTGTCAGAGTCTGTTAACATGTGGAGGAGGCATTTTGCTTATTTTGTTCTTTGAGAATGAACCTGTTTGGAGACTCTTCACACAGGGAGCAGCATCTGAGGGTGGGTAGCTTTACCCTGGAGGAACTCAGAAGAGTGTTTATCTGGAGGTAAATAAGTCTTTTTCCATAGCTCTGTAGTAGTGTGCTCTGATGGTGAGAGTTAGGATTGGGCATCAGATAGCCTGGGTTTCCAGTTACAATTTTACCACTCTTTTATGAGATCCTGGACAGTTGTCTAATCTTAGTCTGCTTCCATTTCTTTTTCTGTCCAAAACATACAATAATATTAGCCCTAACTATTTTCCAGGGATAGCGAGAGGCTAACTGAAATAGTATTTGAAAGGATCATGAAGAGTTCCAAGTGTTGCACACTTGGAACAGCATGAATATTACCTCAGAACCCATCTACCCTAAATAATTGTATGGTTTGGGCATTTAAATCTTTCCTGTCATTGGCTAATAATTTACCCTGACTATATAAACAATATTTGAAAATGAGTTATTGGGCTTCCTTGGACCCTATTTTTTCACCTCTTCCTATAACCTCTTTCTTGTTGAGATTAAATCTCATAAAATGCAATGTGCCACCACCAATTTCTCACAACTTCCTGTTTTGTTATAAGAATGCCATACATTCATAAGGCTCTACAGTTTACAAAGAGATTTTATATACATTAGCTTGTTTAATACAATGTGATGTGGTAGTTATTACCCACATTTTATAGATGAAGAAACAGGTTAGAGGTGTTTAATGGCTTGCTGTAGGTCACATAGCTGAGAATGTAGCTGAACCAGGTCCCAAACTCAGTTCAGCTGAAAACATTTTTATCGAGTCCTTTTAACCATAGCAAAGATCTTTGTATTCATCCCTTCTTCCTTTCCTTTCTCTCTCTGGACCAAACCAAGCTTTTCTGGGGTTTCAGTTCTAGGTGTTTCTACACAACTCTCTCTTTCATGCCCCATAATACTTCCATTATTGTAACTACTCCTCCACTGGCAAAACTCAAGCTGCAACCATAGAACAATGCATGAGGTGTGGCTCTTGTCTGGGACAGCTGCTCCCTGCCAGGGAAACTAGGAGGGAGGAGAGGGGGAAGGAAGGGAGTCCTCTCTGCCTCTTCCTTTTGTTGTCTCCCTAAGCATGGCTAGGGACCTGTCTTTTGCCTCTTGTTGTTTCCATAGAAGGGGAACAGAGACTTGCTGAAGTGCATAGATAGCCATGATAAAGGGAAACAAACTGTGATTCCCTTCACAGTTTGGGAGCCCAAAGCCAATGGGCAGAGATGGTATGGTTAGGTATTTGGACTCCTAGCTATGACCTAAGCTAGATGCCCTGATTTACTTCTCAAATAACTAAGGTCAAAAGACAGAGTTGGTTCATTTTGCTCCAGCAAGACCTAGAGAGCAGGAAAAGAGTTGTAGCTAGAATTGCTCTGAGGTTGGGCACCTAACAATAACAGTAATCATAATGATGATAAAAAGAAACTTGAAATAGAATACATTCAGCACTCATAAATAATATTTTGTTCATTTTTTGAGACAAAGTTCAGCTGTATAGCCCAGAATGGCCTTGAACTCAAGATGCCCCTGTCTCAGTCTCTCAAGTATTTTGATTATAGACTTGTGACAGCACTCTTGGCCAATAATTTTAATTCAGTGGTCCAGGCACCTTTAGGTCAAGGGCTGGCAGTGACCAGTAATAGTACTTGGTGGCATATGAATTGGTTAATAGTTAGCTGGTCTACCAAAGAAGGACCAAATGATCTAGGCTGAGTGATCTGCAAAACAGTCAGAGGACCTTGAGGATGGTCCTTTTTTCCCTTGCTTGGCACCTAACTATCTGCCCCTTTTCTTTCTCCACACCATTCCCATGCCCCCATTTATACAATTTGTGCCTTTGGATTAGGTGGAGAGATGGAACCGTCGTGATCAGAAGCTGCTGGAGGCAGTGCAGCGGGGGGATGTGGGACGCGTGGCTGCCCTGGCCTCCAGGAAGTTGGCTCGACCCACCAAGCTAGATTCAAATGGCCAGTCCCCGTAAGTCCTCTTGACTCCACCCTGGTATGTGGTTCCTTTTGAAAACTTCAAACTCCAGTGTGACCAGGGAATGCCTACAAATTCAGAGCCCTTTGTGTTGTCTTAATTGGGACATATAGACAAATCTTTGCCATGTATCAAGCACAGCACAAAGGGAGGAGAGAAGATAGTCTCAGCTCCATCCACCTCACAATGCACATTAACAACATCGGCTTGAAAAGGATGTAAAGCTCATTAAACAAACAGTAAACTAATATATGCAAATGGTTTCTTCACTGCACAAATAGGAGGGTATGTGCACTTGGGAAATTAGGAATGAAGTGGTAGCCATGAGAGTCACAGAACTAGAGGGAGTGACTAGAACAAGCGGATACTATCCCTTGTCTGTCCCAATCATCTTCATATGCCCACCCTGTGCTCTGCTCCTGTTGACTCTTTGTGACACTTTCAGTTGTGCTAAACGTTCTGTTCCCAGAAAGTCAGATAATGATGTGTCTCCTGGACACCCTGCAATAGTCTGAAATTTCTTGAGACCTGTAGCTTCCCTCTTTAGCCTCTTCTGACTTCATGACTGTAGGCCATATGGTCTTCCCTTTCTGAGGAACTTCTCTCTTGACTTTTGGGATTGGCTTTGGGTTAGGGAGCATAACAAGTACTGCTTATTAAGAGTCTCCCCTTTCACCAGCTGTGGTGGTGCACACCTGTAATCCTAGCGCTCAGGAGGCTGAGTCTAGAGTTTGAAACTACCCTGAGCTACACAGAGAAACCTTGTGTCAAAAAACAAACCAAAACCAAAAACAAAACAAAAAAAGAAAAGAAAACAAATCCTGGATTTAAATAGATTAGAATAACTATTGGAAAATTAAACACACTTAAAAGAAGAAGAATCCTCTTCATCACCTGGTTCCTTCATCCTTCTACCTTTGGCTTTAATTCTGACAGATTTCATCTGGCTGCCTCCAAAGGGCTGACCGAATGTCTGACAGTACTTCTTGCAAATGGGGCTGACATCAACAGCAAGAATGAAGACGGTGAGTTAGACAGCACTGGGCTATGACACTTCCTTCTCCCTTTATAGCAGCAGTGGGAGTCAGTGCTGGGCCCTGCTGAAGGCTCTATGGATCCTTGCTTCTCTCCTCAATAAGTCTTGGCCAGCATCCCTCCAAAGTTTCACCTCCCTATAAGCTGGGCACACCTTACCCCTACTCTCACTCTACCACAAGTACCAGGTGCTTGGGAAACAGGAATTTCTGGCCCTGTGTAGCTGAGAGCTTCTCTCACTAATCTCCCTCTGATTATCTGTGCGTCTCTTGCCTTCCCTCCCTGTGAGTCATCCACATGCATGGGGCCACCCATCCTACCTCACTCCCTCTTTCTTCCTCTTTCCAGGAAGCACTGCCCTACATTTGGCCACCATCTCCTGTCAGCCACAATGTGTAAAGGTCTTGCTTCAGGTAAAAGCAATCTCTTGATATTAGTCCTGAGAAGAGAAGAAGTGGGCCCAAAGTATTTTTTTTTTTCAGTGCTGGGGTTTGCACTTAGGGCTTTGAGCTTGCAAACTAAGTGCTCTACCACATAAGATCCCCATACCCCAGCCCTTGGAGTCTTAATTTTGTCTCATAGTGAGAAGCAATAGTTAGTCAAATGTACCTTTCTGTCCCCAGTAAGAGAGCTGATAACCATTTATTCTGTGCAGGCACCATGATCAATACTGCCCTTGAGGGCTAGTGACAAAGCAGATTATCTAGGGACTATTGAGTTCTGCCATTGGCAGATCCATTGCAGAGATTATCTGCTATGGTGATGGGCAGGTGGAAGGAGAGCAGAAGTATTCAGATTAAACCAAAGTTCTACTGTCTCTTTAGGGGCAGTTATAGTCAAGTAGCATGAAGAAAAACATATAAGTGAAATGACTGTGAACAATTCATAAATAAGTATCCAAAGTACAAAAAGCACAGTCACTCAATAGGCCATTGAGCACATGGTTGCTCTGATTTTGTTCTTCTGATCCTTTCCAAATCTCACAGTTAGGATCCTAAAGTATCAACCATGGATTCAGGTGTCATTTTCCTTAACATGTTTATTAGATTTTTCTTAGACCCTAGGTTTAGGAACCAGGGCTGAAATTCCAGGCTTGTCTATTATCTGCAAGGAATGGATTAGTAGTTGGCTTCCCTCAGAACTATGGTCCTCCTGCTCCCCCCTACTCCTCCACATTACCATGGAAATTGGTGACACAACAGGAGGTATGGAATGAGGCTGTTAACGCTAAGCTCCATGTTGCTTTTTTGTGGCTATTTACAGCATGGTGCTAATGAAGATGCTGTGGATACAGAAAACCGTAGTCCATTGCACTGGGCAGGTGTGTGCTGGGGACTGGTGGGAACAGGGCTACAGGGATTGTAGGATGGGGAGGAGAAGATAACATTTGGTGGGAAGAATAGCCAGGCAAACCACTGAAATGGTAAGAAGGGATGTTGGGTCATGGTCTGAGTAGGTGTCCTTCATACTTCTTAACTAACCTTTCTTAAACTTTCTGCAGCCTCCTCTGGCTGTGCCTCAAGTGTCCTCCTTCTGTGTGACCATGAAGCCTTCTTGGATGTGCTGGATAATGTGAGTATCCAGCAATGAGTTGGGCAACTGGGCAGTATCCTACCCAGGGAGGATGCTAATCTTTATGAGCTTGATTAACCAGATTCTGTGACCTGGGGTAGTATCAAGCATGGTGTCTGCACAGAGTAGGTGTTAAGTGAATGTGCATGAACAATAAATAAATGGTTATCAGCTCTTTTATTGGGAGAAGTGAGGGGCCATTTGGCTATTGGTTTTAAGTACGACCACCCTTGTATTCTTTGTCCTCCCATTCTTCCTCTTCTTCCTCACATAGAAGTTAAGCCTTGTCTTCTGGAGAACTTCTAATCCTTCAAAGACAGTATTTACTCCTACAATCTGAGCTTTTTTTCTATAGAGGTGTGGGGTAAGGGGAGTTGCTGTCAAGTCCCTGCTCCCCTGGCTCCTTGTGAACCTCCCCCTTCCTACAATCTGTGCAGGATGGACGAACGCCCCTGATGATTGCATCGCTGGGTGGTCATGCAGCTATCTGCTCACAGCTGCTGCAGAGAGGTGCCCGAGTTAATGTCACAGACAAGGATGACAAGTGAGCCCTCCCCATGTTCCCACCCCAATTTTCAGACCTTGAACAATCTAGAAAGGAGCCTATGGGCACTGACTGTGTGCATGTGTGTGTGTGTAAGAAGAGGGGGGACAGGCTGGTATCTCTTCTTGGGGGCCTCCTTTCTTCCTAGTGATGGTTCAAAAGAATTTTGCCTGCTGCCATGACTGTCTTCCCAGCATAGATGATCCAAGAAGTAGAATGGATACTTTGGGAACCATTGACTTAATTTACTGGTTTCAAGTTATCTTCTAAATAATAGGATCCTTTTTTCCAATAAAAAAATTATGCAAAAGCCAGGTGTGGAGGCTGAGTCAGGAGGATTAGAGTTTAAGGCCCGCCTGGGATGCATAGAAAGACCCTGTCTCAAAATAATAAATAAGCCAGGCTACTTGGGAGACAGAGATTGGGAGGATCATGGTTTGAGGCCAGTCAGGGCAAATAGTTCAGGAGATCCCATCTCCAATCTAACCAGAACAAAGTGGACTAGAGGAGTTGCTCAAGCAGTTGAGTGCCTGCTTTGTAAGCACAACACCCTGAGTTCAAGCCCCAGTCCCACCAAAAAAACAAAACAAAAAACCATCCCCCCAAAACCACAAAACAACCTCCCAAAATTTATACAGAACCTTAACATTATATAAAGTAGATAAAAATGGACCCCCTATCTTTTTTTTTTTCTTTTTGGTGGTACTAGAGTTGGAACTCAGGGCCTCACTCTGTCACTTGAGCCATGCCTCAGCTCCTGGCCTCTACTTTCTGTAGCTACAAGAAGCAATATTTGAAAAGTTCTGGTCTGGTCTAATGCTCTGTCATTGACTGTTGTCCTGACACCACTGAATGAGAGCTTCCCCTGTAAGTAGAATTTCTGGAACCAGGACTCCTGGATTCCATGGGGGAAAAGCCTGTATTCAGATTTGTTTCTGCCCATAGATCAGCTCTGATCCTGGCCTGTGAGAAAGGCAGCTCTGAGGTGGCTGAACTGCTCCTGAGCCACGGAGCAGATGCAGGGGCAGTGGACAGCATGGGCCATGATGCTCTGCACTATGCTCTGTGTACACAGGACAAAGCATTGTGGAGGCTGCTACGGCAGGCCCTGAACCGGCGGCGGCAAGGAGGTAAATCCACATACTTTATATGCATGTATGAAATTAGAAAATGTAATAGAGGGGGTGAATTAGATCCAAGTACATTATATACATGTATGCAAATAGCACAATGAAACCCCTTTGTACAATTAATATATGGTTTTTTTTTTAAAGCCTCTTGTAGGCCACACATGGGGGTACATACCTATAATCAAGTACTTGGGGATTATGGTGCTGAGGTAGGAAGATCTTGAGATTGAGGCCAGCCTGGGCTACACAGTGATACCCTATCTGAAGAACAACAGCCCCCGCCAAAAATGCCCTTTTGTAAATTTCAAGATTCTCCTCAATAGTCAAAAAATTAAAGAAACTTCTTAGTATCTCATTTGTTCCTCTGACAAATGATTGTTACCTTAGTTGCTACTACAAGATGACCCCAAATTCCCAAAAGCATAGTTACTAAATTCTTCAATGCAGCCTTGTCTTACTGAGGGTAACTCTGGCTAGTGCTATTGCTAGGATTTCTGAGCTATGTATGTACATATATTTGCATAATTTACTGGTCAATCTCTCCTCTACTAGACTGTGCACCCCTCAAATGACAGGCCATCTGTTTGCTCACTATTGAGGTCCTGGTGCCTGTAACAGTACTTGACACAGTGACCAATAAATAAATGAAGGATCAGTCCCATCTCTGGTTTCTCTGGTTTAGGAAATCAAAGTTACTGGATACTTACGGACTTTTTGCTCCTGGCACCAGAAGGGTGTGAGGGTTATCACACTGAGTGGGGCACTCCTCTTAAACAAAATCTGAAGTTAGGGTGTGGGCTAGAAGTATGTAAGACCTGTCTTCTCATTTGCCCCATGTCTTTTCTTATAGGTCAGGGGCTGGTTCAGCACCCAGATCTTACATCTCAGGTATGATCCTAAGAGTCTTCCCCTTTTATTTCTGACAATTCAATTGTCCTTTTGGCATCAAGACATTCTAAGAGATGGCCCTCCTTGGGCTAAGTGAGCTGCATGGCCTCACTTCATTGTTCTGCTTTTGACCTAGACCTCTCCATCTGAGCCCCTGGTGGGTTCTTCACCCAAGAGTCCATGGAAAGCAGAGCCTGAGGAGGAACAGGAGGAAGAGGAGGGTGAAGACCCATGCTCAGTAGAGTGGAGGTGGAAGTATGAAGAGGAACAGAGGAAAGTGTCTCAGCTAGAGCAGGAGCTGGTGCGAAAGGCAGAAGAATGCAAGGCTCAAGCTACAGCCTACTTGGGCCTGGAAAACCAGATTCGAGAGCAGGTGCAAGAGCTAGGGCTCCTCCTATCCCATGAGCCTGGAGCTCCAGGAAGACCAGACCCTAGTCTGCGGCCTGAAGGGGATGGTATGGAGCAGGGTTGTCCCCTGAATATGCTGGTTGAGCATATACAAGAGCTAAAGAAGCAGCAGCAGACAATAGCCACAGTAAACTCTACCTTTGCTCCCACAAGGATTGAGAAATTAGCTGCAGCAGAGATCCAGTGTGAAGTAAATGGAAGGTCCCAATCGGAGCAGGGGCCAGTCCAGCACCCAAGGCCTGAGAGCCTGGGGAAAGCCACAGGACAGCAATTGACCACCAATGAAGGGCAGACACTTGGCCCTGATCACACTGACCAGCTGTTTGGTGGCCAGGAGAGACCTCAGGCCCCAGGAGTTGAAACAGCAAACCCATTAGTGGGCACAGCAGCCATGAGCCAGCTCCTGCTACAACTAAGGGAAGAACTGGCTGCAGTGTGGCGAGAAAAGGATGCTGCCCGAGGGGCTTTGTCAAGACCAGTCCTGGAGGGAGTCCTGGGAACTCCCAGGGCTGAGGCTGCAGCAGCTGCCTGGGAGAAGATGGAGGCCCGTTTGGAGCGGGTGCTGGTGAGGTTGGATAGGGCAAAGGCAGGACTACAGCTAAAACATGAAGCTCCTGCCCAGGAGTCCAGAGAGGGAACCCCAAAGGCAGCCCCAGAGGGCACCAAAGAGCATGGAGAGAAGAAAAGGACTCCTGGGGCCCGAGGAGAACCTCTAGGGGCCCCTGGAGGAGAACAGGCCCCAGGAGCAGGCCTGGTGAAGGGGCAGCTGGAGAAGGAGGTGTCGGCCCTGAGACTGAGCAACAGTAACTTGCTGGAGGAGTTGGGGGAGTTGGGGCGGGAGCGGCAGCGGTTGCAAGGTGAGCTGCAGTCCCTGAGCCAGCGGCTACAGCAGGAATTCGTACCCACGCCCAAGGAGCAGGTCCAGCTACTGGAATTGCGGCGGAGTGTGGGATTGCTGACTGACGAACTGGCCATGGAGAAGGAGGCCACAGAGAACTTGCGCAGGCGCCTGGCCTCACAAAGCAGCGGCCTCCGAGGGCTATGGGAGTGCCTACCCCCAGACCTGGTGGGCAGGGATGGTGCACGGAGCACAGCTGCCGAGCCCCTGCAGGAGCTGCAAGTGTGCATCAGCACCCTGGTGGACAGGCACCGCGAGGCCCAGCAGGTGCTGACGCGGCTGGAAACGGAAAACCAGCAGTTGCGGGGTTCCCTGGGCCCCTGCGGGGAGCCAGGTGCCTCCTTTAAGGTTCCAGCATCCCCCCAGGTGGCCGCCCTGGAGCAAGACCTGGGGAAGCTGGAGGAGGAGCTGCGGGCGGTCCAGGCCACGATGAGCGGGAAGAGCCTGGAGATCGCGAAGCTGAAGCAGTTGCTCTACCAAGCCACTGAGGAGGTGGCCGAGGTGAGGGCCCGGGAGACGGCCAGCCTGCGGCAGCATGAGAAAACTCGGAGTTCGCTGGTGGCTCAGGCCCAGGCTTGGGGCCAGGAGCTAAAAGCTGTGCTGGAGAAGTACAATGCAGCTTGCTGGGAAATAAGTCAGCTGCGGGAGGCTGTGCTGGAGGAACGGCGCCGGGGCGAGGACCTGGCAGCTCGCGCTGCTGAGCAGGAGTGCCAGGCCCGCGACATGCGCGCGCGCTGCGAGCACTTTGAGAAGACAGCCGAGGTACTGAGGGAGAAGACAGAGCATCTTATTGGGGCTTGCCGGGACAAGGAGGCCAAGGTGAGCAGCAGAGGTAGCCCTGGGAGCACAGCGGGAAGTTTCTGGGTGTTTGAGGCGTTGCTAACTTGAATTCAGAACCATTGTTTGGTCAGATGCATGCCCCAAACAGAGGAGCCATCACCTGTAGGGACCACAATATACTCTGCTGGGGTGGAGAGGTTGGGGCTGAGACTGGAGGTGAGGTAAGGTATAAATAGAAGGGAGGAAAAAAAAAAAAGGAAGGAAGGAAGTGAAGGAGGGTGAGAGGGGCTTTAGGTACCAAAATTTAGGACTCAGGGTTCAGAAGCTGTGCCTTCAGGGCCACCACCAATGAAGCAAACACCACAGCTTATTACCATTTTGATTTAGCTTATTACCATTTTGATTTGTCATTAGGCCTGACAAGAGGCCTAATGGTAGGCGGGCTGCGGTGGCTCACGCCTGTAATTCTAGCTACTTAGGGGGCAGAGATCAGGAGGATCGTGGTGGAAGCCAGCCTAGGCCAATACCTCTTGAGACCCTATCTCGGAAAAAAACCTTCACAGAAAGAGCTGGTGGAGTGGCTCGAGGTGTAGGCCTTGAGTTCAAACTCCATACCCGGAAAAAAAAAAAAAAGGGCCTAATGGTATAATGGTTTTGCTGAGGGTCTGATGGATTAAGTGTACCCAGCTGTAGCGCTCTTCTTCCCCTTTACTTCAGAATGGGTTCTACAAATGATTTCCAATTGGCAAAGGACACCAAAGCAAAGAAAAAAAAGTATAGTTGTTCTATAGTGAGTGTGAGACATAGTTTATACATTCTAAATGATTAATTTACAAATGAATTTAGTAGTTCTAGAAGTACTGTGAAATGAATGAATTCAGACTTCCCATTAAAACTTATATACAAGATCAAATTTCAAATGATTAAAAAAATAAAGAGCATATGTTTTATCTAGTATAGAGTGAATAAAAATAGAAGATATATTATCCAAAATAGGAATCAGTGTGGAGTGGGGTTAATTTAAAAAAAAAGTAATTCTGTGTCCTTTTGATGAAAGTATACAAATGGTGAAAGATAATAAAGACAGTGCTTTCCAAAATGAGATTGCCTAGATTTGAATTTGTTTCAAGACTGAGGCTTGGGATATAGCTCAGTAGTAGAGTGCTTAGCATGTGTGAGGCTGAGGGTTCCCAACACTACAAACAAAACAAAGAAAAACACATACTAGTTGATTGATCTTAGGCAAATTACTTAACATTGTAAGCCCTAGTTTTCTCATGTATAAAATGAAGTTAATAATAGGGTAGTTGTAAGGATTTCACTAAATAGATATTAAATTTATTTAAAATACTCAGAACAATTTTTGAAACATGATAAGTACTCAATAAAAAATAGGCATTGGCCTGGCATGGTGGTGCACTTCTGTAATCCCAGCACCAGGGAGGTAGAGGCAGGAGGATGACAAGTTCCAGAACCAGCCTAGGCTACATAAGTGAAATTATTATTCCTACTACCGTTATTCCACCATTCCTATTATTGTTAGTACCATTAGCTGCATTTGTGCCTCCACCTCATAAGCCACAGGACTTACCTTCATTTCTGTCAGTGGTGAGGGGAAGTGGGAAGTACTGAATTGAGAGCATGGATTATAGAATCAAAGAGATCTTGGTTCAAATAATGATTTAATTCCTTATTAGCTGTGTCATTTTGACAAATTACTCAACTAGGCTTCCTACCTACAAAATGTGGATAGTCATGCTTCTCTCAGAGAAGTATTGTTCTTAGAAGAAAGGCTGAGTTGAGTTTTACATAAGATAATGTATGTAAACATATCTGGCACATATTAAATACCCAATAAAAGTAAGCTGACCTTAACCCTGGGTGATGTTTGGGGAAAAAATGACTTGGGCCTCATTGGTTTCCTCTCTTTCCTTTTAACCTCAGATCAAGGAATTATTGAAGAAGTTGGAGCAACTTTCAGAGGAACTCCTAGCAGTTCGGGGAGAAAACACTCATCTTGCCCTGCAGCTGAAGGTATGTTTTGGCCTTAGGGAAATAAACATGGAAAAAAAAGAGGGTGGGCAGTAGAAGTAATGGATATATGGGAGGGAAGCCTGGAAGTGGTAGAAGCTGGCCAGGCAGCAGCTCCTTATGCTTGGTGAGAGTGGGAAGGGTAGGCGTAACCTTCCCATTGATGCTCCCTTCCAGGATTCTCAGAAGAACCATGAAGACATCATCTCCACCTATAGGGATCATCTGCTGAATGCTGCTCAGGTGAGCGTGGTGGAGATTCGGGGGAGGTAGAGACATAGAGCCAGTAGGGATGTTGCATTTGCTATACTTTACTATACACACTTGTCATTTCTCAGAGCACTGGACCCAGTGCTAGGTCTGGATCTCTTTAGATAGGTAAGGAGGGGTTGTGCATGAATGTGAAAGACAGTGAAGCGTTTACATCTCTTTCAATTCCCTGACCTACTATCAGGGAATTTTCTTGCCTCCTTACTCTTTATCCGTTTCTTCCTGAGGCAATTTAGCCTTAACCAAGGAAGAAAAGGTGGGTGGCTTGTTCCTTTATTAGGAATAATAAAAACTCCAAAGAATGGAACATCAATTGTGTGCCAGGTGCTTTGCTTCACAGTCACAGTTCTTGCCCTCATAGCAATCCTGAAAAGTAGGACTCATTATCTTCCTTGTGAAGATAGGTAAACAGCCATGGAAAAGTTAAAAAATTAAAGTTTTAAGTGAGGGCTGGGGATGTGGCTCAGTGGTTGAGCAGTTGCTTACTATGCATCAGGCCCTGGGTTCAAACCCCAGCATGGCAAACAAAAACCAAACAAAATTTGCTAAAGTTATAAGTGATATGTAGTAGTGCATAGTATTCCACTTTACTACAAAATCTGCCTCTCTCCATTTTCTGTTCTTCATCTCCTTTTATGTCTTTCCTGTCACCTACAGGGCTACATGGAACAGGATGTATACAATATCCTACTTCGAATCCTCAGCATGCAGGAGGAGTGAGGCAGCCTCACTGTGTGCCTTCAGATAATGGGGTTTCTCTGTTGTGAGTTGTGGGTTGAGGGTAATGAGGAATGGATGGAACTTGGGAGAAAGCACTTGGGAAAGAAAGCTTATGGGAGGAAATAGGAGTCTCCTTTTACTCCTATGGTGGCTGACCCTGGGGAGTCCCATAGAGCATTTGAGGTAAGGTCAATTGGGGAATAAGGGTGGAGTCAGGAATCGATGAGCAGGTAGAGTGAGTCTATGAGGATGACTTATGGAATGGAGACTGAAAAGAGGGCTAGGGTGTTTTTCCTAAGGTCTGCCCGTAGGGAGGTGCCAGTGAAAGATGAGTGATGGTTAGATAGTGGTATAAATTCCCTAGAGCAGATTTTCCCCTCCTCTACTACACCATTCATTCAAAGAGCAGTCATCCCCAGTCTTCTCCTAACCCTTTTGCATGTGGACCTCTCCTCCAGTCCAGAAAGATGACGGAGTAGGAGGAGACTGAGGATATGAAAGTGTGTGCATTTTATCCTCGAATTTCTTCTTTCAGGGAATAAGAACATCCCTGGTTTACAGAGGCTCCATCAAGCTGTGTGTGTGGGAGGGATGGGGGGGGTGGTCACTAGGGGTGATGTGGGTGGGGTT
Organism: Castor canadensis; assembly: GCF_047511655.1. Classification (NCBI taxonomy): domain Eukaryota; kingdom Metazoa; phylum Chordata; class Mammalia; order Rodentia; family Castoridae; genus Castor; species Castor canadensis. The sequence continues at coordinate 102,200,416 of NC_133397.1, read as the reverse complement.
TCACCTGACATATGGACCCCAGAGCTGAGGAGCTGGGCCTTGGAATCAGCATAGGTGAAACCAGAGGTGTGGATGGAACCCAGCTCTGTGGAAAATAAAGTAGAAGGCAGATGGTTCTGAGTGTCATTGTGTTTTCTGCCTAAATGGGTAGTGTGGGGAAGAAATTTTTTCATTCCCTTTCCTTTTTAATAACAATTTAAAAAATAGAGGACTGGGGGTGTGGCTCAGGTGGTAGAACACCTGCCTAACAAGAGCAAGGCTCTGAGTTCAAACATCAGAACCTCTAAAAAAAAAACAACTTTTTAGACCATTTTTAGGTTTAGCAAAATTGACTAGGTACAGAAATTTCCTGTATATCCTCTGCTCTCCACAAATGCACAGCTTCCCACATTGCCAGCACCCTCACCACAGTGGTACATTTGTTATAACCGATGAACTTGCGCTGACATATCATTATTGCCCAGGGTCCATTGTTTACATTAGGGTTTGCTCTTGGTATTGTATATTCTATGGGTTTAGACAAATTTGTAATGACATGTATCCACAATTTCAGAAACCTACAGACTAGTTTTATTGTCCTTAGAATCCTCTGTGCCTTGCTTATTCATTCCTCTCTTTCCCCTAACTTGGAGCAACTATGATCTTTTTTTTGTAGTTACTTGGGTGTGAATTCAGGGCTTCACACTTGCTAGGCAGGCACTTTACCACTTGAGTCACACCCCCAGCCCAACCATGATATTTTTACTGTCTTTCTATGCCTTTTTCAGAATGCCATATAGTTGGAATCATATAGGACAGGACCTTTTTAGATGGCTTCTTTAACTTAGTCATATGCATTCAGGTTTCCTCCATGTCTTTTCATGACTTGATAGCTCATTTCTTTTTAACACTGAGTAACTGTCAAGATGTACCACAGTTTATTTGAAGGACATCTTGGTTGCTTCCAAGTTTGGACAATTATTTCATTCCTTTTTGAACACAAACAATCCCATAAACCAACAGGTTTCAAACTTTAATTTGTGATCCATAGTAAGAAATACATTTTACATCCTGTGTGTACATACCTGAAATAGTACTTACCTTTATTATTTCTCTTCTAGTCTCTACTGGTATACTCCACTGAAAAAATGTCAGTCTATTCATTAAAGGGTCAAGATCCACAGTTTGAAACACACTCTTAGTTAAAATGGAATTCCTTTCAAATCTAACTTTTTTTGTGTGTGTATGTGTGTGACTGGGGTTTGAACTCAGGACTGGGTGCTTATAAAGCATGCACTTTACTGCTTGAGCCACATCTTCAGTCCATTTTGGTCTGGTTATTTTGGAGATGGGGTCTTGTGAACTATTTGCCAAGGCTGGCTTCAAACTTTGAACCCAAGTAGCTAGGATTATGGGCATTATCCACCAGGCACCTGGCTTTCAAATCTTGACTCTCACCAACACAACTCTAATTTTTTTTAACCTGTCTATACCTCCTTTTTCTCTACCTCCTGAACCCATGATCTTTTTAAAGGCAGACTGAGAGATCTGGATTTTCCTCAAGATGGTCAATCTAAAATATTCTATCATGTCTGATTCTTGAGAAAAGGAGGGAGGGATACCTAGTCTGCTTCTATCCCCTGTTGTGTATTGGGACTGAAAGAATGTATTTCTTAGTCCCCTCCTGGGTTGAAGCCCTTTCCTGCTCCTCCTCCAGGCTTGCTACTAGGTGAGAATGAGTTGCTCCAAAATCTGGAATCCAAGTTCCTTCTCTCAGCCGGCCCTCTGCTGGGTTACACTGAGTCAACAGCAACAGTATGGCAGAAGAGCCAAGGCTGAGAGAAGGAGAATGAGAGGCTATTGTGGGAATTGGGGCTAACAAGCAAGGGCTGCAGAGACTGGCTCCAGAGTTTGAGGCGAAAGAGAGCTTCTGAGATACGTAGATCAGATCCTAATGAAGGTGCAGATCAGCTTTAGGGTTTGTGTAAATGGGCACTGGACTGCTTTAAGGCTGAGAAAAATGGAAAGAGATTGAAGGAGGGGATGAAGGGGTGCATCTGCTAAAGGGGAGGTGTCAAAAAGGTTTGAGTCCTTTCTATTAAGAGAAACAGACTTTTCTTCCTGCTCTGTGAAGGAGAGAGTCCTTTGAATATCAAAGGACTGTTACATTTCTCTTTATAATTGGGGTGTGGGGTGGGAAGAATGAAGAAACTGTGGAGAGAAAGGTCCAGAGAGGGGAAAATCATTTAGCTAAACTCAAGTGGTGTGTCAGGAAACAGTTTTGATAATGGAAGCCAGGCCTTTGCCTCCCTCTGGAGCTCCTGGAAACCGATCCCAGACAGCTCAGCTGTGGGAGTGGTGAGTGATATCCTTAACACAGGAGTGGAACTTTCCCCAACCCCCCATCTTCCTGAAGTAATCTGTACAACCTCACAAATTGTCACCCCAACTCCAAAGCTTGATATCATAAATCTTTTTTTCCCTCCAAAGTACAATAATCCTAATGTTGCCTATATTTTTCACAGGCTGTCTGTTTGGCAGGGGCTTACCATTCTTCTTCTTTTTTTTTTTTTGTTTCAGTTCTGAGGTTTGAACTCAGGACCTTACACTTGCTAGGCAGGTGCTCTACCTCTTGACCCACTCTGCCAGCCATATTAAGAACTATTTGCCCACCCCTCCCACCTGTTGGCCTTGAACATTGATCCTTCTGTTCTCTGCCTCCTGAGCAGCTAGGATTACAGCTGTGTGCCACTGGTGTCCAGCCTAGGACTTAGCATTTTTGCTTCAATTCCTCCTCATCCTCCAGGCTTCAGAATGGGGGAGTGAATGGGTGAAAGTGGGCAGTGCTTGGTGCATCATGATGGGTTTCACACTATGGGAATGCCCTCAATCTGGAACTTGGTCCTGATAGACAGTTTCCCTCTATTAAATAATTTATTGAATAGATATTTAAGGACTCTTACCATGTGCCATGACTGGGACTACAGTATAAACAGCACAGAAAAGGTTCTTGGTACTGGGGACTGAACCCAGGGCCTCAAGCATAAAAGGCAGGCACTCTACCACTGAACTACCTCCCCAGCACAGGTGATTGCCCTTAGGGAACATGCAAGTAAGATGAGATTCAAGTGCTCTGGTTTCCAGTTTTCTGTTACTCTTTGGTATGCTGTGATTTACAACCTCAAATTAACACATTTTTTGTGCATATGTGGGGAGGGGAGGGGGGGAGGGAGTGCTAGGGATTGAACCCAGAGCCTCAAACACACTATGCACTTACTTTACCACTGAGCTACACCCCACCCCCCAAGTCCCAACCTTCAATGAACTTTTAAAGGAGATCCCACCTGCATGAAATCAATAGAAATCAAGGTGAGGTTGGCTTTCTGCCTGTTACATTTTTACAGCTTTACTGAGGTATGATTGACATACATAAACCGCATGTCTTTGAAGTATACAACTTGATGTCATTATATATATACACCCACAAACCTACCACACAAGACAATGAACCTGTCACTTAAAACTTCCCTATCTTTCCCCACCCCTGAAATGACTGAAAATTCTAGGAAATACAAAGTAATCCATAGTAACTTTAGATCTAGAGGCTAAACAAAAAAACAACATTAGCTCAGGCCTGATGAAGATTCAGGTGTTGGGAGGCATCAGATGAGATTTAGAACCAAATACTTAGCCTTCCTAAATTTAGCTTGATTAGGTCAGGCAGCAAGCAGAAAGGAAAGTTGAGTGTCAGAGAAGGTAGCCATTTTGCCTAGGAACAAAACCCAGAAAGTAGTTCCAGTTCCAAGGTCTCTTTTAACAGGTACCTGGAAATATGGGCAGCACCTTCAGACTGGGTTGGGTCTCATGGGAAGGAGTACACTGAAGGTTTAAACCAAAGGGGGAGGGGAAAGGGATTATTCCTAGTGTTTATTAAAGCTTTTTTTTCATGTTAATTATAGGTTTAACATGTCTCTGCTGCTAGACTGTGAGCTCTTGCAAAGCATTTATGCCCTCATCATGTAACGACCTCTTATTAGCACTCAGATATTTATTCTTCCCTTCCCCCGTTGTCAAATATTTATTGAACAAATGACATTATTATTAGGCCCCAGACAACTATAAAATACTGAGTATTTTGGTAGACTGTTCTAAAGTTGGTATCTTCACGGATATAGAAACGGATTTAGTATAGGCCTGCATATGAGTGATCAGCTTGGCTGACACGGCCTCTGCAGAGTGCTATGGGAAGCTCCGGAAGAAGGAGTCAGAGGGGCAGAAAGATCTCCTTTGTGGGTAAGAAAACCTCCCCTCTGTTTACTTTCAGGTACACCGAAGGTGTAGGACCTCTGGTGGCTGTTTGTATATTTGAGGTAGGGGGTCAGGGAAACCTGGAAAGTTAAGGCTAGGTCTACTTTCCCTATCAGTAGGCTAGGCCTTCCCCTAGAGAGGGAGAGCTCTAACCCCAAGAATCTCTTTAGGGCCAGATTCCTGGTCTCCACCGTCTTAGCAGCGTGCCTTTATTCCAAGCCCGCACATTAGCGCGAAGGGGTGAGACAGCGCATAGGGCCGATAACATCGTCTCTCCTGGTCCACTCACACGAAGAGTTAATTTCTCCCGCCAGCTTCGAGTCCCTCCCTCTCCCTCCTGGGGCTCCGCCCCTGTCTCCTCCCAGCGGTGCTGGCGGGCTTCCCCTGGAGGGGGCGGCCTCAGCCCGAGCGCTCAGCTGGCGGGGCGGAGCTGCGGCTGGGCGTCCAGCTGCCGGACCGAACCTGCGGTGCGGACTGCGGGAGCAGCGCCGAGCTCCCCGCTCGCCCGCCCGCTCAGCCCACCCAGTGAGCCTCCCGACCCCTCCCTGTCCCCGCAACTGTGCTGGTAAGTCTCGCTCTCCGCACCAAACTTTTTGCGGCCGATTTTGAGTCCTGTGGTCGAAGCAGGGGCTACATTGTAGTCTGTGTTGGGGGGAGGAGTGAAGACTGGGAATAGCCGTCTTGAACTGTTCACGACTCCGTAACTTCCCTAAAATGGATCAAAGCTCACTCCCCGAGTTGGTAGAACTTTTGCGTTTAGCTGGTTAAACTTGGAAATTCAGGGTATTTATTGCAACTTGTTACCCCTCCCCCATATTTCTCGGAGACCTAGCAGTTCCCGATACTTTCCCTCCATCTTTCAAGTATCTACGGCTCCCTAAAAGCTCTTCTCCTCCCAGTTCTGGCGTGGCAAGCCCCCTCCCCCAGGCACTTCGGCCCGCCCCCTCTCCGTTACCCTCTGGGACCCCGCGATCTTTGGGCGGTACCCTCCCTCCGGGTCTACGGTCTTGCCAACCCGCCGAAGTCATGCAGGTGCCGGTCCGACTGTGCAGGGAGGGGCTGAGGCTCTGGCGGGTCCTAAGCCTGGCGGGCGGGGCCGAGAAGGGGAGGTGTAGGGGGCCGGACGGGGCGGAGCAGGCGGCATTTGCGGCCGGCGCCGGGGTGGAGAGTTGTGCGCCGGTCCCTGGGCCTGAGCTCGGGCTCAGGCTGGGGTGCCTGCGATGTCTCAAGATGGCGGAACTGGGCGAATTAAAGGTACCGGCCCCCTCCCCCATTCCCATCTGGGCTGAGCCGGGCGGCACGCCGACTCAGCAGAGCCACTGAGGCCGGGCGCCGAAGGCCGCGGAGGGCGCCGGAGACGTGGCAGGGACTGGCTGCTGGGGACCGGGGAGGAGCTGCTGCGGGCCGGGCAGGGCTGCGGCCCGGCTCCGGGGGCGGGGCTGCGGGGCAGATGTAGGGGTGGGGCCGAGGGAATTGCAGCTGTTGGGGGCCGCGGCGCAGGGGGCGGGGACGCGGGGTGGAGGTCGTATTTAATAGTAGGGGTCGTTGTAGGGGTAGAGTTGGGGAGAAGCTGCTGTAGATGCACAGAGGGCCAGTGGATCAGGCTGAAAGATGCGACAGTAAAGGGGAGATGTAGGGATGCGACGGTGGTGGGGGGGAGGGCAAATGTAGGGGAGTCCCCGAGGGAAATGCAGCCAGGTGGGTAGAACTTTGGGGCTGCTGTTGGCATCTGAGCCTTGGGAAGTTCCTTAGGCGGCCGAGTCCCAGGGGCGGGGCTGTGCAGGCCGGTGCCTCGAGGGGTGGGGCAGGAGCATCCTGGAGGTTGAGAGGAAGGTCCAGCCTTAGTCTCTTGGCTGAGGCAGAGGAGTGTGAAATTATGGCATGGGAAGGAGGGAGTTATAGACAGAGCAATGAAGACAAGTCAGCAGAGACACGGATGGGGAGGAAGGTAGAGGAGCAAGTTTTTTCATCATTCCTCAAAAGGAGTCCACTTGTGGGGGCTGGCAAGGCAGAGATTCACAGAAGGGAGCCCTTTGAGGAGAGAGCTCTCTTCTCACCACCACACACAATCTCCAGGTAACCACATCAGAGGACATCTCACAGAACATCAACCTCCTGCCTCCTTACTGTTCCATCCTTTGAGTTGGAACCAGTGGGCTCAGACACTCTGGCCCAGGAGCCCTGCCCTTATTCTTCCAAGGCCTCTGCTCAGAACTTTGCTTTCTTTTCCACCCCTATGGGTGGGGGTGGGGGTGGGTGTAATCACTTCTTTTCTTCATGTAGGAGAGTAATAGGGTATTAATTTCTGGCAGATGGAGTAAACAGGTAGGAAGGATACATCACTGTTAGCCCCTCCTCCTCCACAAGTGTGGGTCCTATTTCTGTCCCAGAGAAATAGGACCAAGGAAGGTGGTTATGTAAAATTATGCCAAAAAATGGATTTGGGGGAGTTTAGGGCATTGAACTCTAACCTAAAAACCCTGGCTATGAAATCTTCAGAGGCTTGGGGAAAATAGCTAAGGTGAATTGAGATGATTGGGAGGGGTGGCCCATGTTGGGAGGGGTGGGCCATGGGGCCCAATCCTCTAGCCACCTGGCCCCTTTTTTGCCTGTGGGGCTGTCTGGCCTGAATCCCCTCTTCTCTATCTACTATCATCTTTCTAGGAGGGTAGGATGAGTCTGAAAGTCTGAGCAAGAGCAGGAGAGGAGGTAAACATCTTACAGGAGATTCCTGACTAGGGGCAGGGTTGGGGCTAGGAGTCTGTGGTGGACTCAGAGGTATGTCAGAGCATGGCTTGCTGCCTGCCATCCTCTGACCCCACACTGGTCAACTTCCAGGTATCGGGAGATAGGGTTGCTCAAGCTCTGGGAGGTGGTGGTGAGGCTGACCTGAGGGTTGCTGCAATGGGGCTGCAATGTCCAGGCCAGCTGCCCAGCAATAATCTAAAAGTTGTGAAGAACATTTCAGTTCAGTGCTACCTCTCTGGTGGCTCAGCTCCAATGTCCTTGGCAGGATACTGTGAAGTGGGATTCCCAAGCTTTTCTGTTCTCCACAGCACATGGTGATGAGTTTCCGGGTGTCTGAGCTCCAAGTGCTCCTTGGTTTTGCTGGCCGGAACAAGAGTGGACGGAAGCACGAACTCCTGGCCAAGGCCCTGCACCTTCTTAAGTCCAGCTGTGCCCCCAGTGTCCAGATGAAGATCAAAGAGCTATACCGCCGGCGCTTTCCCCGAAAGACCCTGGGCCCCTCTGATCTCTCCCTGCTCTCTCTGCCCCCTGGCACCTCTCCTGTAGGCTCCCCTGGCCCTCTAGCTCCCATTCCTCCTGCCCTTCTGGCCCCTGGCACTTTGCTGGGCCCCAAGCGTGAGGTGGACATACACCCTCCTCTGCCCCAGCCTGTGCACCCTGATGTCACTATGAAACCATTGCCTTTCTATGAAGTCTACGGGGAGCTCATCCGGCCTACCACCCTCGGTATGGCTTTCTTATCCCTCAGTGTCCTGGACTCTAGTTTAGGCTGGACTCTGTTCTTAGGTTTTTGTCTTATGGGGATCAGCAAGCTAGGATGGGGGCAACTTCTGTGGTTGCCTTGCATGGGCTTGGGAATAATCGCATCTTTTTGTCCTCAGCATCCACTTCTAGTCAGCGGTTTGAGGAAGCACACTTTACGTTTGCCCTTACACCCCAGCAAGTGCAGCAGATTCTCACATCTAGGTATGTCTCTTTTAGTCCTCCTGCCTCGTCCCTGGGCACTTACCTAAGTTGCTCCCTAACTTCACTTTCTCTTCTGCTTTCCTCCCTATGTATCCTTTTATCCCTGCTTAGTCTTTCATTCTTTTATCTCATTTCTCCTCTCTATCCTCTGGACATCTATCTTTCCATTCATCCCAACCCTCTCAGGGCCATATACTGACACCTCTTTTACCTCTCCCTGTTTTAGAGAGGTTCTGCCAGGAGCCAAATGCGATTATACCATACAGGTGCAGCTAAGGTGAGTTGGTCCTCCCTCTACCCTGCTGGGATCCCATTAGGGGTGGGAGATACTCTTGTCTTTGCTCTACCACTGCCCACTCCCGCCCTGTGACTCTTCCTGAATCTTGAGAGCTTTCAGATATCCATGACTGATTTTTTTGGGTTTTCTGACTCTCTGCCAGATAAACTCAAGAAGCTGTCTCCCACCCTTTCATCCTCTGTCGTCTCTCACCAGGTTCTGTCTCTGTGAGACCAGCTGCCCCCAGGAGGATTATTTCCCCCCCAACCTCTTTGTCAAGGTCAATGGGAAACTGTGCCCCCTGCCGGTAAATGCTCTTCCCTTCTGGCAGTCACCCCTTCCTGTTTCAGTTCATGAATAGTAATTATAAACCGATCATGAAAGAGACATGTCTAGCACAGTGCCTCTTACACAGTAACTGCTCTGTTTACTGAGTCAATATAATCTAGAGAATATTAAAATAAAGCTGAATAAACCTGAAAGAGGAACTTTTTAGAAGTCATGACCCCATTTGGATTCATCTTTCTTGAGTGGAATATTGGTTTTAACTAAAGGAGGCTAAATGATTGATTAATCTGTTAATTGGTTGCCTATAAAATCATATTGAATCTGTTAAAAAAAAAAAAAAAGTCATGACCCCAGAGCTGAAAATTAGAAGTGAGGTGTCCTTGTTGCTCCTCTTCAGAGACTCAGTGAGTCGGTTCCTATTTTCTTGATCAATAAATAAGCTTCCCTTTTTCCTCAGAAGTGAACCTCTCCCACAACCCTAGGTAGTGCCCTAGTTTTTTGTAGCACTGAGTGGATCCCTGTCCCCTTGGTTATGGGTGACCTTCCATCTGGGGAGTAAGTAAACTGAGACAAGATTTCTTTTGTTGTTAGAGCACATCCCTTTCCCAGAGCCATCTCTTCACTGACCAGTCCTTTCCTTCCTCAGGGTTACCTTCCCCCCACCAAGAATGGGGCTGAGCCCAAGAGGCCCAGCCGCCCCATCAACATCACACCGCTGGCTCGACTCTCGGCCACTGTTCCCAACACCATCGTGGTCAATTGGTCATCTGAGTTTGGACGGGTGAGCATAGCTCAACCAGGTGTTTGGAAAGTCCTGCATGGGTTGAAGGGGAGTCATCCAGGGTTCTAGTTTGGGCAATCATCTTCCTCTTCATGGGTCTGTCTGCCTAAATCCATGTGTCTGGTCTTCATGGGACAAAAGTGTGGTGGTATGAGAAGCAGAGGCTAATTCTCCTCCCTTTTCCCCAACAAGTAGAATTACTCCTTGTCTGTGTACCTGGTGAGGCAGTTGACTGCAGGGACCCTGCTACAGAAACTCAGAGCAAAGGGTATCCGGAACCCAGACCACTCCCGGGCACTGAGTGAGTAGCATCCTTCCCCGCTTCCTCTCTTGGATCTGCATGGAAGTCTTGGTCCTCTAGTTTCTTGTGACAACTTGCTTCTTCTCTCACGTGAAACCCAGTGGTCGCACTATGCTCCTTACCTTTCTTTGTGGTTGAGGAGTTGGACTGCTCTCAGGCTATGAGGGATGCCCTTGCATTCCCATCATGCATCTGCTTTGTACCTCACAGACCCTAAATGTGGTCCTGCTAGATTATGGTTTCTCCATACTGGAGTCTTAAAGATCATCTAATCTAATCTTCACATGATGCTTCACTTCCTTTTAGATTGTCTCTAATATAGCCAGTGTGTTACCCAGGGATAGGGACTCTCTCCCCCTATATCTAGTTTTCTAAATCCATTGGCCCCCCAAAACACTACCCAGCTGCCTCTCAACAAGGGCCATCTGCTTCTGGTCTTCCCAACTCCTAGGCTTCCTTAAGCCTTGCTGACTCCATGGCTCTGGCCTCTCGTTTCAGTCAAGGAGAAGTTGACCGCTGACCCTGACAGTGAGGTGGCTACTACAAGTCTCCGGGTGTCACTCATGTGCCCGGTAGGTAGAAGGGGGAAGAAAAGGGGAAAGGATAGTTGTGTTAAACCTCTGGACTCTGATGAGGGCTTTTAGGGATGCTTGAGTGAGTTTTTCTGCAATGGAACCACAATGAAGACTTGACTCGAGAACTCTCCTCTCTTCAGCTAGGGAAGATGCGCCTGACTGTCCCATGTCGTGCCCTCACCTGCGCCCACCTACAGAGCTTCGATGCTGCCCTTTATCTGCAGATGAATGAAAAGAAGCCAACATGGACATGCCCTGTGTGTGACAAGAAGGCTCCCTATGAGTCTCTTATTATTGATGGGTAGGGACATTTCGCTTTGTCTTATCTAGGACATTCACTAGGACCCCCTTGTAATATATATGGTTTCCTTTCCCTGAGATGAACTCCAGCTCTCACCCTTTCTATCTCCTTGAGTGGTCCATATACACACGCACACATGCACTGCTGAGGAAACAGGCCTGGAGAGATTGAAGTTATATTGTTAAATGGCAGAACAAGGAATTAAACAGTTAATATTGCCTGTAATGACTGTGTGACCTCCCCCTGAACTTACCAGTAAGGTTCTTTTAAGGGCTTGGGTGTGTTGAGCTGTGTTGATCTAGCTAGTCTTTCCCCCCCCCCCCCACAAGCAAACAATTTTTTTCTTTCTTTTTTTTGGGGGGGTGGGGTGGGCGGTGAGGCTGGAGTTTGAACTCAGGGTTTTGTGCTTGCCTACTACTGAAGCCATGTGTCCAGCCCTCTTAGCTAGTCTTAACCTGCATTCAGAGCCTTCATTATTGCTGTTGCTCAGCATCTTCTTTTTGAGATGTTTATGGAGTTCTGTATCTGTCTATCTGTCTTGTTCCTGGAATTACATGTAACAGGTGCTCAGGTTGTATTTATTTTAAAATCTAGCACCTAAAGTTTGTGAAGATCTTTCGCATACTTTTTTTTTTTTTTTGCAAGTGCTTTACCACTAAGCTATATCCCTAGCCCTTACTTTACTTGTTTTGATTCCAAGAACAACTCAGACAGGTACAGTAGGGTGGATAAGATCCCTGTTTTACAGATGAGGAAACTGAGGTACGGCAGACGAATCACAGAACTCTGACTACTGTTCCAGCCATTTCCCAGCCTCATTAATTCCCATCTTTCCCCTCCCGTAGTTTATTCATGGAGATTCTTAATTCCTGTTCGGACTGTGATGAGATCCAATTCATGGAAGATGGATCCTGGTGTCCAATGAAACCCAAGAAGGAGGCATCTGAGGTTTGCCCCCCACCAGGGTATGGGCTGGATGGTGAGTGACGCCCTGTCCCCCAGCTGAGCTAAATCATTGATGGCCCTTTTTCTGAGACAGTCTTCTTACCACCTATAGGCCTCCAGTATAGCCCAGTACAAGAGGGAAATCCATCAGAGAATAAGAAGAAAGTTGAAGTTATTGACTTGACAATAGAAAGCTCGTCAGATGAGGAGGATCTGCCCCCAGCCAAGAAGCACTGTCCTGTCACCTCCGCTGCCATCCCAGCCCTACCTGGAAGCAAAGGGTATGAGAAAATGGCTGAATCCTTAGCAAAAGGGACGGGGAAGAAGTCAGAGTGCTTTCTGATCATTGGGCACATCCTGGGGCAAGGGAAAAATGGAGGGAGCTTGGGCAGCAGAGCTGAGTACAGGCATCTCTGGTTCACTAGCTTACTTCCTTCTCTACCCAGAGTTCTGACGTCTGGTCACCAGCCATCCTCAGTGCTGCGGAGCCCTGCAATGGGCACGTTGGGCAGCGATTTCTTATCCAGTCTCCCACTACATGAGTACCCACCTGCCTTCCCACTCGGGGCTGATATTCAAGGTATGACACTGATCCTAAGGTGGAGCCCTTCCCCAGAACCCCTGCTCCTTTCCAAAGCACAGGCAATTTTGTCTTCTAGAGGTGAAGGGGTCAGGTAAAAGGCTGATTTTGATTTTTTTTTTTTTCCCCTATAGGTTTAGATTTATTTTCTTTCCTTCAGACTGAGAGTCAGGTAAGTGGTGGCTTCTTTTCCCAGGAAGATCTAAGATCTCTGAAGCTTCCTTTCTAGGCACTGATGACATCCCTTCTCTCTCCCATTTTCTCCAGAGACTTAAATCTGCTTTTCTGTAAGGGAAGGGAGGATATAGCAGCTTAATTTTCCTCCTCAACCCCACTGGTACTTCCTCTGATTCACAGCTTTGTCTCCTAAGCTCCCTTGTTACTATTCTCTCAAGAGTTTCAGTGTAGCTTTGCCCTTGCCTACTCACCCCCACATACCCGCATGCACTTAGAGCACCAGGCCCACCCCAACCGGACATTCCACACATTTCAGACGCCCATAATGCCCAGAAGCTGTTGGGGTTGTCTCAAAGCAGGCAAAGGGGAGGGGCATGGAGAAGTAGAGCTGAGTCAAAGAGGTCCTTCTGCTTCTTGAGAATGCCTGGAGACCAACAGGGGTTTATTCAACCAATAAAATGTTTTTGAGGTGAGTGAAGGGAGGTGGTAAGTCAGGATGAAATCTTAAACTATGCTCTTGATTCCTCCCAGCACTATGGTCCTTCCGTCATCACCTCACTGGATGAACAGGATGCCCTTGGCCACTTCTTTCAGTACCGGGGAACCCCTTCCCACTTTTTGGGCCCACTGGCCCCCACGTTGGGGAGCTCTCACCGCAGCTCTACTCCAGCACCGCCTGCTGGCCGTGTCAGCAGTATTGTGGCTCCTGGGGGGGCCTTGAGGGAGGGACATGGAGGTCCCGTACCTTCAGGTCCCTCTTTGACTGGCTGTCGATCAGACATCATTTCTTTGGACTGAGTTCCTTGGATTACAGAACTTGCATTGCCCCTAACACTGAGCAAATATATACCCCTCAGGGGTCTTTGGCCAAAGGCCAGATAGACCTTCATGGATACCTATTTTTGGCCTCATCTGCCTAACAAGGTCTGCACCCAAAGGGTTAATATTTAACCTCTTTTAAAGGACATTGGGGCCTATTTTTGCAAGTGTTCTTTAGATGGTGGCACATTCCTTTAGGTGTGTTCACCTAGGCAATGGGAGGCAAATGGGATGGGATGTGAGTTTTGAGAGCTTCACCAGATCTAGAGCCTCTTGGGCAAAGGGCCCTTTTCTTGTTTCCAAGATGCCCTCACTTCCCAAACCTAAACATCTGTGCTTTTCATGTCCATTCCGTTCCCTTTGGCCATGTAGACAGGTGGCAAAATCGAGACAGGCAGTTTCAGAGATGGACAGAGAACTCTATTTTAGGTTGTAGATTTTTTTGTATATAAACAAGAAAAACCAAAATACTCCAAAGATGACTTCCCCTGCCTCTGTGTCCCAGTATGACTGAGGAGGAGATAAGGTCTTAGTTGTAATCCCCAGGGGTTTGGAAGCAGGAAGGGCCTAGCCTATTGCCTGCATCTCTCCCTATTGGTATATTTAAGTGCAAATATATATAGACAAATAGATATTATCTATCTATATATTTTTTGCAGTACTGGGGATTGAACCCAGGGCCTTGTGCATGCTAGGCAAGCGCTCTTCCTTAACTTGAGCCATGCCCCCTGTCCTTTTGTGTGTATTTTGTTTTGAGATAGGATCTTCATAATTTGCTGGGTTGGCCTTGAACTCATGACCCTCCTGCCTCTGACTCCCAAGTAGTTGGAATTTCAGATGTGTGTTACCACACTCGGCTCAAGTTCACAGTATTTCTTATACCAAACAGCCTAGGCCTAAACTTCTAGAGATCTTTGGCCCTGTGTTAGGCCTGGCTCATTCTGCACCTTTGCTGGGAGGTGAGAAGACCCTTGTGCCCTCCTTCCCGATTTCTTTTTTTAGGCTTCTCCAGGACTTAGGACCTATGTTGTAATTTTACTACCCAAAATTGTAGCAAAGTTCTCACACATAATAAAGATTGTGACTGTTCTGTGAGTGTCATGAAGGTGGGCTATGGAGGGAATTAAGCACTTCACTTTCTAGACCTCTGGTTTGGGGCAAGGAATCCATGTTCTGTCCTTTCTTTATTGGCCCAGGGTCAACATGCACTCCATTTTCACCTGGTCTTGGGGTGGGGTGGGGGTGTGTTTGCACCGAGCATTTCCAAGAACAGTTCTTCCTCCCCTCTGTGCCCGTAAGAACACTAGCTCATTCCACGTGGAGTCTTCAAGTCATTCCTCAACTTTACTTGCACAGATGTTGCAGCCAGGTCTAAGGGCAAACTTGGTTCTGGAGCTGACCCTCTCTTTGTTCTCCGCTGTGGCTGGGGTTGTCTGCAGCAGTGTGAACATGGGCAAGGCCAGAGGTTGGCCTCCTCCACCCTCTCGTTCTGCTGCATTGGATTATTACAACTCCTGTCTGGGTTGTGCCCTGTAGCTCACAAAGAGTTTTAATGTTAGATCATTTAATCTTTCTTCCTACTGTAGAGGGAGGTGGCTGGATGGATGTTACCCTCATTTTATAAATGACTTGCTTGTGTGGGAGAACTGAGACTCAAACATAGGTCTTCATGGCTAGCCAGTGGAGAAAGAAGTCTGGCCAGTGCATGTGGTCTTAATTATCACAACTCCCCAAATACCTCCTACAACACAAAATTCCATCCTGAAGAGAGGAAAGAAACCGAATTTCTCTCTCTCTCTCTCTCTCTCTCTCTCTCTCTCTCTGTGTGTGTGTGTGTGTGTGTGTGTGTGTGTGTGTGTGTAGGGGGTATAATGGAGTCTAAGGGAGAAGTTCTTACAGGACAGAGGGTGGCAGGATCTGGGGGAGAAGGATGTGTGTCTGTCCCATCCTCTGTGGCAGTCATGCTAGCTACCACATCTGGTCCCAGCCACAAAAGTGCTCACTTCATATGGGTTTGGTTGGATCCGGGCCTGGGAATAGACATGTTGATCCTTCAGTCATGGCTTCTCTCTGGGAGGCTTTCTTTTTGGAGGGACTGGGGTTTGGACTCAGGGCTTTGCAATAGCAAATCAGGCACTCTACCACTTGAGCTAGTCCAGTCCATTTTGCTCTAGTTATTTTGGAGATGGGGATCTTGTGAACTATTTGTCAGGGCTGGCCTCAAACAGCAATCTTCCTGATTTCAGCTTCCAAATAGCTAGGATTACAGGCATGAGTCACTGGTGCCCCTGCTCAGGAGGGCTATTCTTGATCACAGCCTATCTACCTGTGGAGTGGGGAGAGACATGGGGTCGGGGCATGGGCAGTAGAGAGGCTATTGGATGTTCTTGGTTATCACTCACCCCTCCCTCCCACCCTCCTACACTTAATCAGTCAGAGCCAGGTTGCTTGGGCTCTTTTGTGTCCCATTTTCTTTCTCCACAGCCGCTGCTGCTGTGACTCCTGGGAGATCAGAAGCAGGTAGAGTACAAGGTGATGGTATCTGGGGAAACCCCAGCTCAGCCTAGGAGGGTAGGCAGACTAAGAAGAAAACAGCAAAAGTGAGAAGTTACTGTTTGTTTTGGAAACTTTGTAAATACAGCTTTAGAATGAAACAAATATTAGCCCAAAGTGGGAAGTGGATGGTAGATTCAGTATAGAAAGGACATGGGTGAGGGTCCTGGGTTTGGGGACTCCAGTCCCCCCATACTAAAATTTCCCCAGTGGCCAAGGCAGATAAGGACAATTCTATGGACTTTTGGGGGGAGGGCGGGGGGGGGGAGGGCAGTCGTTGATGTCTCTTAAACAGAGTTGGGACCATTCCCAGGCTCCTGTCTCACCTCCCATAACCCCAGAGGGATCCAAGAGAACTTGCCCTGAGGCAGCAGTAGTCCACTTTCCTTTAGTTCTGGAAGCCCTCCATCCAGCAGCTGTGAGAGGGCAGGTCAGAGTGGTCAAAGCTTCACACTTCCAAGCCCTTTTGTGTGCCCCTCCCTTAGCTCTGCACCCAAGGTGATCCCACTGGTAGGTCTCTGGGCGGGATGCGGGTTGGGTCAGCTGACTGGTACTTCTTGGTCAAGTTCCACATGCCCACTTGCAACAAAAGTGGGACCAGTAAGTGAATGGTGGCTGTCTTCACCAGGGATCCCATTCCTGTTTACACCACCCTCCTCCAGTTGGCAGCTGCAGTTGCAGCCTCTTGTGACAGTTCTGGGCTCACTTGTGAGACTGTGGGAGAAAGGGCAACTTTACCCACGCCTTTTTCCCCAGAGTACTCACCTGGGGGCACCTAGAGGTTGGGGAAACAGCGAGAGTCCTTTGGGTCAACAAGACAGTCTGGCCACTGGGCTGCTGGATGACGGCCATACCCAGATCTACACCTCTATTCATTGGCAGTTCAGCCCCGGGGACCCAGGGCTGCTGGTCTGGGGCCTCAAAAGGGCAGAAAGGGAGTCGCTGACAAGAGGGAGCGGATGAGTTAAGACTTCTGAAGCGGGTGGGACTGCCATGAACTGGGGGTTACCGCGCGGTGGTGGTGAGGAAGGCCGCGTTGGGGCCGTCCTCCTGCAGCTGGCTTTCACCCCATCCCATCCCATCCCACGTCACCCCCAATCTTCCGCTCTTTGGTTCCTTGGGGGGCCTTCTCCCGACCTGGAGCAGAAGCCTAGCCGCCCGGGAACGGCCTGTCCGAGAGGACAAGCCGACCTTGCTCCCAGAGGCAGTGCGTGGACCACGGCCCGGGGGCTGGCCGGGCACCCAGGAGGCCACACACACTCCACGTGAAGCTTGCGGGCTCCTGACGCCTGGACGGGACAGGAGCAACAGCACCCGGGCAGGGGCTGGCTCCGTATTCGCTGCTGCGCGCCTGGGTCCCTCTGGCGGCGCAAGGGGGCGGAGGAACTTTCCTTGGAGCTTCTCGGCGTGGTGCAAGCCAGGTGCGTAGACATAACTGTGGGGATGATCCCTGGGTAATGTTAGCAAATGACAAAGAATACCTCTAGACCCCAGTTCCTCTTGAGTACTTTCTGACTTCTCTGTCAGAAAGTACTTGTCTGGGCTCACATGATCTCTCTCACCAGCCGTGGGGTTGCCTGTGCGCACCCCTCCACAGCAGGTTATCACCTTGAACTAGCAAATTATGTGTCTCCAAAGCCGTACACCCACTCTCCTCTTTCATCTCATTCAAATGGCAACCAAGTGTACTGGATTTTACCTCCTTAAGCTTTCCCAGATCCATTGCCCAAGTTTAAGCCTTGTATTCTGCAAGACTTGTTTTGCCCCCACCAAATTATCCTCTACAGTGCCAGCAGAGTGATCTTTCTAAAACACAAGTCTGGTCATATTGCTGCCCACTGCTCTTAGAAGGTAATTCCAGCATGGCTGAGATCCACCAGTCCTTGCCCTGGAAATCTGGTAGGACCCCTGTTCTATTTTTCTCCTTTTTTATGGATCTGGGTTTTGAACTCAGGGTCTTGTGATTGCAAAGCAGTCACTCTACTGTTTGAGCCACACCTGGAGTCATATTGCTCTGGTTATTTTGGAGGTGGGGATCTGGGTCTCTCAAAATATTTCCCTGGGCTGGTCTTGAACTGAGATTCTCCTGTTCTCCACTTCTCAAGTAGCTAGGTGCACAGACCTTGCCCTACTTTCTAGTCATATGCTGTTTGCAAGAACCAGGCTGTTCCCCTCAGGGATTCTTTTCCCCTGGAAAATCTTTCAAAGTGCATATTGTACCTTCTATGATCCCTTTCTTGCATGAACTTTTTCCTTTCTTATGTACATAAGACATTCTCTTCCAGTACAGCTTCCCAATACTTCCTTGTACTTATTTCTGTCCTCCCACTAGACTGTATGCTCAAGGTGTATTCATTATTGTGCCCCTAAGGCCTGGCCCAATACTTGGCACATTATAGGTGTTAAATGATGGTGAGACCAGAGATGGCCAGTTATTTTCTGTATATATTATGTTTAAAGAATTAGAACAAATGAAAGAAAATTAAAAAAATAATTAGAACATTGGCAAGAGGAAAATGAAGGGATTATAAACTAGACCTAAATGCCTTAAATAAATTGAAGCTATTTGGATAGATTATATCCATGATATGGAAATTTAGATTTGCCACTTTTAAGGGACTATGAAGAGGAAAGCAATAATCTGTTGTGTACTTACCATATGCCAGGCATTGTGTTAAGTGTTCTACAGACATAATTTCAGAAATCCTGGAAGTCTGGAGCTGGCAAATTCATATTCTAGCCACAGACTCAGTGTGACTTCTTGGGCCAGTTTACCTGCTAACTCTGAAAAAGACTGAGAACTCTCCCCTCTCCATACTAGTCAATGTGTGCATTAAAAATTACAGCTCAACAAAATAAAGACTAGATATAGACTTTTGAAAATGCGATTGACTGCTTAAGAAGTAGTTTCCTACTTTGAGGAATGTTCAAACACAGGCTTTTTTATTTTATTTATTTTTGTTTTTTGGTGGTACTGGGGTTTGAACTTAGGGCCTCACATTTAGTTGACTTCTTGATGACAACTGATGCATATGATAGATGACTAATCTTTCCACTGCCAAGATTTGATGAGGGGAGGATACAGTGATGGGTTGAAGGGAGAATTAGCAAACTTTTTAAAAATGTCAAAACTCTTTTAGGTGTATCTAGAGCATTTGGAACAGAGAGGGGGTTTCAGTACAAGAATCTGCAACTTATCCCACTGCAATGAGTGCATCCAGACACCTCCTTTTTTTTTCTTTCCATCCCCCAGATCTTTTGAGGAAGATGTTTCTCTGGGTCATTGTCTCTTCATAGTGCTCTCGATGTATGACGCCAGCAAGAAGATGGTTTCATCCACCTGGATCTCACTGGCATCCAACCTGAGTAAAAAAGAGAGCATTTGCCCAGCATATTCAGGATTAGAGGTTGGGGTGTGTGTGGCCTTGGAGAATTGCTTGGTTATCCTTGACAGGAATAGGTGGAAGGCAGGAGAACCAAGAGCTCATTCTCCCATTTACTGAGCATCCCTTTCATGCCAGGCACCAGGGAACCTGCTGAGAATGTAAAAGACAGAGCCTCTGTCCTGGGGAAAGTCAACAGTCTAACTTGCAACCACGAAAAAGAATGGCATGTGTAAAGGCCTTTAGTTTTTTTTTTTTGCGGTATTGGGGTTTGAACCTTGAACCAATCCACCTACCCCCACCCCCCTTTTTTTGTGATGGGTTTTTCTGAGATACAGTCTTGCGAGCTATTTGCTCAGGCTGGCCTCAAACCTTGATCCTCCTGATCTCTGCCTCTGGAGTAGCTAGGATTACAGGCGTGAGCCACTGGCGCCCGGCTAACAACATCATTCTTAATGGTAAAAGACTGAAAGCATTCCTCCTAAGATGTGGAACAAGCCCAGATGTCTGCTCTTGCACTTTCACTGGAGGGTCTAGCCAGGACAATTAGGCAAGAAAAAGAAATAAAAGGCATCGAGATTGAAAAGGAAGAAATAAGACTATCTCTATTCACAGATTCCTACATATTGAATGAGGCAGGACAGATCAGGGAAAATAAGACATGGCAAACAGCAGTCAGGAATTTAGAGATAAACAATGTAATAATAAATGACTTTATTAAAAGCATATAGGTACTCTTTGCTCTAAACTTCACACTCCCTCAAGAAACTGCAACATTTGCTAAAAAGAAAAAAATAAGGGGAGAAGGGAGAGCATCTCTTTCCCTCTGACCGTGCTGCTTGCCCAAAAATAATTAGTGTGGCTCTGAGAACTAAGCACGGATATCTTAAAGAAAGACACTTATCCTGGGAAAGAACTCCTGGGAAAATGACTCCTCCAGGCACAAGAAGTATTTACAAAAATGACACCTGTCTTAATGGGAGTATCCTTTGAAGTCTCTGTGCCCATTTGATAAGATAGTAACAATAAAAATGATAAAAAAAGTTCTGATGTCAGAACAAAGAGAAGCACTCTTTCCTAAGGTAAATTTGCACCAAACCCCTCACCCACTTTTCTACCATAAATACCCATGATGCTGGAACTCTTGTACTTGTTATCAGATGTGCCTGTACCCATGCCTTAGCTGTGTACTATGTTTCTATCTTTGCTTTGCTTTACTAACAAACTTTCTTGGTCTCTACCTCTTATGTGTCAGAAAACCCTTTTTTGTGACAACATCACCAACTCATACAAGGGCCAGGAAGAGGCCTCCTCCCTTTTGGAAACCTCTGCCCTGGAGTGTCCCTGGTTCCAGTAACATAGAAAATCTCAAAGAATCCACAAAAAGCATTGGTGGAGTGGCTCAACTGGTAGATCACCTTCCTAGCAAGTGTCAGGCCCTGAGTTCAACCTCCAATATTGCCATCAATCAATTACTCTACAAAAAAAACCCTAGTAGAACTAATATACTTAGCAAAGCTGCAGGATATACAATCAAAACACAAAAATCTTTTTTTCCTATGTACTAGTAATGAGTGATCTAAAATTGAAATAAGTAAACATTAAACTGGAATAAAATACTTGGTAATAAATTTAACAAAAGATGTGTAAGACTCAC
This sequence comes from Castor canadensis, assembly GCF_047511655.1. NCBI lineage: Eukaryota > Metazoa > Chordata > Mammalia > Rodentia > Castoridae > Castor > Castor canadensis. Next base: position 102,179,778 of record NC_133397.1, on the reverse strand, counting down.
TTAAAGAAAATAGTAATATATTGTTGAAATAAATTAAAGAAGACCTAAATAAATGAAAGACCTCTTGTGCTCCTGGGTTGAAAGATCTAATATTGTATTCCCCCAAAACAATCTACAGATTCAAAGTAATCCCTATTAAGGTAAGTGGTAAGCAGTAAAAGGAAATGAAGATGGAGACAAGCTGCTCTGAAATTGTGAATGAGTCTGGTATTTGTACTATAAATGTAAGAAGTCAATAAATCATCTGAAGTACAAGAATGATGTTATCAATCACTTTCAGGCTGGGCATCGGTGGCTCACGCCTGTAATCCTAGCTACTTAGGAGGCAGAGATTACGAGGATTTTGGTTCGAAGCCAGTCAAAGCAAATTATTTGAGAGACCCTACCTCGAAAAAACTCATCACAAAAAAGGGTTGGTGGAGTGGCTCAAGGTGTAGGCCCTGAGTTCAAGCCCCAGTACCACACACACACACACACACAAAAGATCATAACTTTGAGAGTATTATGAGAGATGGTTTGGAGGGGGAAGACATTGTGAAGGTCTAAGAAAGAGATAATGAAGGCCTGTAATTGGGTCAAGATGAAAGGCCAGAATTTTACTGAAATAAAATTCATGGTACTTTAAACAAGAAAGTGAACAATAACAGTATAGAGGAGAAACTGATGATGTCTTAAACATTGCTTATTTTGGAAAATAAGTGGATCAAGTTCTGTACTGAGTTAAAGAAGAAGACTGTGAGCTTAGGTTTGTTCCAGTAAATTGGAGGAATTTCAGGATATCAAGATGGATTTGTCTCGAAGGTATTTTGAAATGATGCTTACTTGTTGACATTACGTTTTAGGGTCTCTAGCTGCTGACGTTCAGGGGCTGTGATCATCTCCTCTATTTCTTGCAGCTGTACCTCCTCTGCACCTGTGGCTTGCATTGATGCAATGATGGCTTCTACCCTTTGAGACTTTTCTAGTAGACGCCTGTCAAACAAGCACAACTCTAATGCATGTTCTCTGACATTGAGATTCTCTTATCCTTTCTATGAGGCACAACTCCACCCTTTACCATGTTCCTAGTCAAAGTGGATAATGTCACCATCTAACTTAACCACAAATACAACTTCATTCCTGAAAACCTTTCTGCCTTAAGTTACACTTAAAAGTTTGAGGTGTTTGTATGGTTCTCATAAGTATAATCTGCAAAATTATTTCATTGGGAGTATATTAAGGTAAGTGCAAACTAATGCCAACCTAAGCTAAAGACTCAATGCAACTAGACTAGTTATTGTGCCCATTTAAACAGGAAATTTTCCCTCAGACTTTTGACCTTGAAAAATGTAAATGACTCAGTTTGAAAAGTGCTACTCACTTGTTCTCTTTGGTTTCAAATTGCCTCCTTTCTATCAAGTTGGTTATGCTCTGAGGAAAGAGAAAACTAGAAATGCACATAGCTCTAAGTACAGGTAAAATGGGGTAAAGGAGACATTAAGGATGAGACGTGTCTATGTGAAGGGAATGGGAGATGATCTACATGGGGTTACCTTGTAGCACCTGTGCAACAACATTCGGGCAGCTGACAGCACATTCACAGTATATAAATAGAAGGTCCTGGATGGGGCATGGTCTGGCGTTTTGGGAATTTCCTATTGTCCACAGAAAGAAATAGAGAAATTTTATTGTTTTTCTGAATTGTTAAAGTAAACCACCCATCCATCCAGAGCTACTGAGCTCTTTTTTACTAATATTTTCCTTTATCCTAGTCATTCAGTAGCTGTGTTTATTGCATAATCAGCCACATGAAGATTGACTTGCTCTCTTTTTTTCCTTCCCCATTTGACTGTCAGCATTCTGAGTGGGGAAAAAGGGAAGGCAACTAATATTTACTGAGCAAATTCTACATGCAAGATAGATTGTATGTGATCTTTGCAACAAATCATATTATTATTACTTTTGCAGTACTGGGGTTTGAACTCAGTCTTGTGCTTGCTAGGCAAGTGTTCTACCATTTGAGCCACACTCCCAACCTCTGATTATTATTATTTCAGACGAGATCGGGCACGTTCAGGGTGGTATGGCCATAGATGATGATTATTATTTCAGACATGGTCTCTGTATATAGCCCAGGATGGCCTCAAATTCTTTTTTTTTAGTTTGAACTCAGCGTCTTGCACTTGCTAGTCAGGTGCTCTACTTGAGCCCTACCGCTAGTCCCTGGCCTCAATTCTTGATTCTCCTGCCTCAACCTCCTGAGTGCTGAGATTACAGGCATTTGCCACCACACCTGGCTCAAAACCGTATTATTCTTACTACTACCATCCATCACCATTTTACAGATGGGATAATGATGGTAGATAACATGCCCAATGTAACTGGGTAAGAGACAGAGCTGTGAACTGACTCCAAAATCCATTCAACCTACTTCCTCATAGGGCCTATGACATGGCTCTGCAAGAACCCAATAGATGCCGTAGATAGATTTAACCAAGGTTTGAGGAAAGGACAAGAATGATGGAAAAAAGGGCAGGGTGGTTGTGAGGTGATTTCTTGGCTCTTTCTCTTTCTTACTAGGCTAGTTAAAGCTCTATGTCCTTTAGGTGCTTGCCATGTCTTTGTTTATAATTTTTTTTCTGCCTCAGAAGCTGGATATAGAGTTTGCTTGGGGACCCAGATCACTGCCTTAGGTTTCTTTTACCCTAGGTCAGCTTTGCTGGTTGGCAGTCATTATAACATTGATTACCTGGAGTGATATGAAATTTTCTGAGAGCATCTTATATAGCATATCCTTTGCCTCCTTTGCAGGAATCATTGCAAAGTCCTCCACCTGCTTCTGTTCCAGGTGTTTCTTCTGCAAAACTAGACGGAATATTCTGGCACATCGAGACCCAAATCTGGAAAGAAATGAAGAAAGCAAACAGTATGCCAACATAGATTAGCTTTAGTTCCAGATTGTAGACGTTCTATTCTACATGTGGAGGCAGGATCACAGAGGAACAGCAATCAGAGAATTCTTTCATAGCTCCACAGCTTGATGATGGCATTATTATAAGGTAGTCTGAGTGCCATAGTTCTTACATTACAAGGCTGGTTATTTTTTGTCACTGGGAATTAAGCAGTAGGCTTTTTTAGGGTGAGGAGTAATAGTAGATGGTCTGGCGGAAAAATGGGACAAAGTGTGCCGAGGCGTGCCTATATTAGTTGCCTACATAATGATCAAATTATTTGCTAAATGGGGTGTGGATAGGCAGTGACTGACCCCCGTCCCAATCAGAGTGACCCCCTTACCTCTCCTGTATGACAGACTCCAGGGTAGCTGTGGCTAGGGATGCTAATGCCTTATGGAGATCTTTATGTAGAAGATTAAGGTCTCTCAGTAATGTTTTGGCCTGGTCATTGAGACTTTAGTTTTATTTCTAAGTTCCCAATTTACAATTAACTTGTATATGCTATTTTATTTTTCACATTAATTTCATTATTAACAAGGATGTTTCAGTAGGGATTTTGCTTCAGTAAAGTCTTCCTTCCTTTCTTCCTTCTCTACCCCCATTTTTCTTCCTCCCTCTGTTCCTTCTTCCTTTTTTTCTTCTTCTCCATCCCTCTCTTCTTCCTCCCCTTCCTTTCTTTGTTCTCTTCATCTCTCCTTCCCTCCACTCCTTACTCCTTTCCTTCATCCCTTCCCCTACCCCCACCTCAGGGGTTGAAACCAAGGCCTGTACATGCTAGGCAAGTGCTCTACCACTGAGCTATACCCCCAGGCCCTTCTGATTTCTTTTTTTTTTTTTTTTTTTGGTGGGACTGGGGTTTGAAGTTAGGGCTTTGTGCTTGCAAAACAGGCATTTTACCACTTGAGCCATACCTCCAGTCCATTTCAGTTGGTTATTTTGGAGATGGGGGTCTCTCAAACCATTTGCCTGAGCTGGTCTCAAACCAAGATCCTCCTGATCTTGTCTTCCAAGTAGCTAAGGTATAGGCCTGAGTCACTGGCGCCTGGCCTTTTCATTTATCATAATGTAACTTATTGAAAATTCATGGAAAAATTAATAGAAAAGTCCTTCAGTTTCCTAACTTATTTGGCATATTATACATGATCAAAATCTTTCCTTTATAAGTTACCACTCTGCTTCAAAGCTCAGGTTGCCTGACTAAAAGGATAACTGGTAAGGATACTAATGACATACATTCCTCCACCACTGTCACCAGACTTTCCAACAAACTCTAGCTGTTAAAAAAAAAGAAAAAGAAGAGTGTTAACTGAATGGAAAGTCCAGTGATTCTGTTCCAATGGAGCAAATCTAGCAAAAAGTCTGAAGTAGGGAGCCCTCTTATCAGATGATGATGGGAAAACTGTCTGAGTTGGGAAGGAAGAGAATGAGGCTATAAGAGAATGATACTAGGTATCGGTGGCAGAAATAAATTATAAACAGAGCAGCAAAAACAGACTTACTGGATCATCTGCCAGCAGAGTAAGATATTGATCAAGAACTTGCTTAGAGATGTTATAGCCAACAGGTAGGGACCTGAAGATCTATGGAGCAAAAAAAGACATTGAAAATGGGCTTGAGAACTTAAGAGTTGCTAACATTACTAAAAATAAGATGCCCTAATTTTAGATTCCAAAAGTATAACTATTCATTGTAGCACTGTTTATAAGAAAAAAAATAAAAAACAATCCAATGTCCAGTGATAAGGAATTAATAAAAGTAAGCTATAGCCAGGTATGGGTGTATATGCCTGTAATCTCAGCTTCTCAGGTTAAGGCAGGATGACTGTGAGTTCAAGGCCATCCTGGCTTTAGACTCTGTGCCAAAAACATTGGAAGAAAAAAAAAAGGCTAGAGATGTATGTAGCTCAGTGGTAGAGCTCTTGCCTAGCATGAGTGGGACTCTGGGTTTAGTCCCTAGGATGCCCCCCCAAAACAAACAAAAACCAACCAACCAACAAAACAAACAAAAAACCCCCCAAACTACAGTCATTAGGTGGAATATGGTAGAATCATTACAGAATGAGACAGATCTATACTGAAAGGAAAACTTTTGTATATACTGTCATATAAAAAATACAAGTTATAGGGCTGGGGATATAACTCAGTGGTAGAGTGTTTGCCTAGCATATGCAGTCCTGGGTTCGAGTTTTCACACTGCAAAACAAAAACAACTTATAGAATGGTAAGTACAGTATGGTCTCTTTTTTTCTTTTTTGTAAAATACATAGCTGGGGTCATGGCTCAAGTGGTACCGCACCTTTTAGCAAGTACAAGGCCTAGAATTAAACTCCAGTACCACCAGAAACAAAAACACATACCCACATATGTGTTACACTGTGTAATGAAAAGGTCTGAATAAAGCTACATTATCAAGCTATTAACAAGGATCTCTGGGGCTGGGATGATGCAAAACTATATTAAGTTAGATGACAGAGATAAAACAAGCACAGATCTTAAAGGTTCAGTTTGATGAGCATTGATAATCATATATATTCATGTAACTACCAGCCACAACATGATATAGAACATTTCCACCACTCCTGCAAACTTGGGGAGCTAAAACTTTAATATAGGTCATATAATTAGTTTTTTTTGGTGGTACTGGGGTTTGAACTCAGGGTCTCATGCTTTCCAGGTAGGTGCTCTACCACTTGAGCCACTCTGCCAGCCTTTTTTTTTTGTGTGTGTATGTTGGTTATTTTTGAGATAGGGTCTCACAAACTATTTGTTTGGGTTGGCATCGAACCTTGATCCTCTTGATCTCTGCCTGCCGAGTAGCTAGGATTACAGACGTGAGCCACCAGCGCCTGGCTTTTTATAGTTACTTTTATCATTAGAAAAAAAATTTATATTTACATTTCTTATATAACAAGTTAAAAACTTAATATGAAATATAGTAAAACCTAAATATAATTATGAAAATAATAAAAACAGATAAAATATACTTGATATATTAAGTATTAATACCTTAAAAACATATATATCAAAATAAACTTTTTTTTTGATAGTACTGGGATTGGAATTCAGGGTGTCATGCTTGTCAGGAGGTACTCTACCACTTGAGCCATACCACCAGCTCAAAAATATACACAATTTAAAAATTACAAAATAATATATTGACAAAAAACCAGAATCAAATAAGTACTCAATGCCAAGGCTCTCAGAGTCCAAATAGTAGATATACATTGGGGTTCTTTTTTGGAGACGGGGTCTTCCTATGCTGACCAGCCTGCCTTGAAGTCCTAGGCTCAAGTGATCCTTTTGTGTCAGCCTCCCAAGTAGCTGGGACTAAAGGCCTGCACCACCATACCTGACTACTCGATTCTTAGGAAAATTAGAAGTAAGTCATACTTTACAGATACTTAAACTGAGATAATGGTTTAGATTTTTAAAAGCTGGATCCCAAGAGACCAAACATTTCAGTGTTTACCACTTGAAGGTAATCCTTGCCACACTTCAACAATGAAAACTTTCTTTTCAAGTCAAGTCTCAGGTCTCAGTAATTGTTACAATACCTAAGAGCCTGTCAGAAAACTAGCACAAGAACAGGAAGCTTACCTCATTGGAAGACAAGGGTTGGGTAAAAGGGGCACTGGAAGGTGTAGTGATCTCACTCATCCGGAGCATGGTCCGCACGATCTCGCTGCTTGTCTGTATAAAAAGTAAACTGGAATTCAGAATTTACTGTTGCTGCCCCCAGCTCTGCCAGTGGACACATCTGGTCATTCATTGAATGACTTTATTCCCAGTTGACTACCAACAGGTTCACTTAAGATATTACCTGGTCCATCCGATTGGCAACTGCGCTGACAATAGCTTGGTCACGGAAGTGTTGATGGAATCTGTCAAGGTTCACCTGCCAATAAATCCCATCGTCTGGAATGGGCTAAAAGAGAAAACGTTTAAAGACTGCAGTTTCTTGGTGAAGAACTTAGATTTAATTATTTACTATTTCCAATCCAATTTCTTAAGCTAGAAATTGGGGTAATCATCCCTAACTCTTTGCTCTCCATTATCAGCTATCCTGTTACTAATCTGATTATTCCTTACATTTATCAGATGTCTACCTTTTTTTTTTTTTTTTGGTAGTACTGAGGTTTGAATTCAGGGCCTTGCTTGAGCCAGGGCCCCAGCCTTTTCTGCTTTAGCTATTTTAAAATCAGTATCTTGTGTTTATGCCCAGGTCTGCCTGGACAGCATTCCTCCTATCTACACCTCCTGCATAGCTGGAATTACAGACATGAATCACAACACCCAGCTTTTATTGGTTGAGATGAGCTCTTTCTCTTGATCTCTGCCCGAGTAGCTATGAGCCACCATGCCTGGCTCAGATATCTACTTTTTTAAAAACAAAAACTGACATATGGTAATTAAATGTATTTATTGAGTACTTGTGATATTTCAATACATGTATATAATGTGCAATGATCAGGTCAGGGTAACTATCATTATCGATCACTTCAAAAATGTCTACTTTTCTTTGCCCTGTCATTACCTTAGCTAGTACATTTAGCTCTAATCATGATAAATGCAGATTACAATAGTCTCCTAATTGGTTTTCACTTTTTTTTTTTGGTGGGATTGAGGTTTGAACTCAGGGCTTCATGCTTGCAAAGCAGGCACTCTACCGCTTGAGTCACAACTTCAGCTCCTTTTGCTCTGGTCATTTTGGAGATGGGATCCAGTAAACTGTTTACCTGGGTTGGCCTCAAACTGGAATTCTCCCAGTCTCAGCCTCCCAAATTGCTAGATTACAGGTGTTGTTTTTAAAACACTGATTCTCTCCATTTCTTAGCATACTGCTTTTAACAAATTTTTTGGGTTACACTTTAGTTACAGAACATGATGAAAGCTATGGAGTGCTCTACTGAAAAATGTACATCAATACAAGTATAAGTGGACTCTGAAATCCAGCTACAGAGTTGAATAAATTGTGAACTGCTGGGCTATGGTTATTTTTAAAAATATAAATCCAGTCACTTTCATTCTTGCGCTTAAAATGTATCAGTAGCTCCTCCTGCCTTCAAGATAAAGACCAAACTTCTTAGTCAACCAGGAAATATTTGCTCAAGTCCTGATGGTATTCTAGGTGGCAGGACAAGATGGTGCCTTCAAGGAGTATCTATTCTACAGAAAGCACACAAACACATTATATATAATTTTTTCAATGAAAGTAAATGCTGTGAAGAAGATGAAATGGGGAAATACGCAGAGAATATAGTAGGAGTTAGCAGTAGTTCCTGAGCTCTAAGAAAATAGGACTTTTGGGATGGGCATGGTGGTATAGTCTGTAATCCTAGCTACTTGGGAGGTAGAAATGGAAGGATTATAGTTTGAGGCCAGCCTAGGCAAAAGCTAGTGAGGCTATATTTGAAAAACAAGCTAAAAGTAAAAGGGCTGGGGGCATGGCTCAAACAGCAGAGCTTTTGCCTAGCAAGCACAAGGCTAAGTTCAATTCCCAGTACAGGGAGGGTTTGGGGTGGAGGTGTGGAGAAAGCATTTAAACTGAGGTCTAACTGATGAAAGAGATAACCACATGAAGATGTGGGGAAAAGCATTTGAAGCAAAGGAATAGTAAGGACAAAAGCCTGATGCATTTGAGGGACAGAAAGACAATAGAACAAAGTGAGCAAGAGGAAGAGTGGGAAGAGTTGGAGATGAAGAGCTTTTCTCCAGCAGATCATGTAAAGATCTAGATCATACTAAGCTTAATAGACCATAACTTTGATTTCTTTTAAGAGTAATGGGAAGCTATTAAAAGAATATAACCAGTGATTTAAAAACAGAAAAAAACAAAACTGATAGGCTGGAGGTGTGACTCAATCTGTATAGTGCCTCTTAGCTAAGTGTGTAGCCTAAGTTCAAACCCCAGTACTGCCAAAAAAACAAAACAAAACTTAGAAAGTAATTCTGGCTCTAACTGGGTGAATGCAAAGAGGAAGACCATTAAAAAGAGAATGTTGAGAAGAGATGATAGTTTTTTAGACTAGGGGGCTAGTGGTGGAAAAGATGAGAAATGGTTGGATTTGAGGTAATTCTGGAAACTGGGCTGACAGGTTATTACAGGGAGACTAGCATATTCCAAGGGTTTTGGCTTAAGCAAATGGTAGTGGTGTCCTTTACTATGATGAGAAAGCACAGAAGAGAGCAGGTATCTGGGAAAGGGAAATAAATTATTCCATCTTGGCCAGACTAACTTTGAGCTGTTTACTTGACATCTTTACAGGGATGCCAGGAAGACACCTGAATGTAAGAGTTCAGGCCTAAGCATATCTTTATAGACTCATTTCTCACCAGTAGCTCCCAGAGATCTGAATGTTTCAGCCATCCTGAACAACTGAAATTTTTTTCTAGGTCTTCTTTTTTGTATAAGTTGTTACCTTTGTTCAATGTATGAAGTAAGTTAAGTCTGAGAAGGGAGATAGCAATAGAGTTTACTCTTCACTGGTTTATTCCTGGTCAATGTTTAGTTAATTTCCTAATTCTACTATTTCTTAGCTCTCTTCAGCTTTGTTATCTGAGTGGTGTTTCTGGCCTACTTTAGGGTGAGGATTCCTAATCAGGAAGTCCCATTACCTCTTTGTTATCTGTATGTTTTGGTCTCTTGGTCTTGGGTTCCCCAGCAGCATCTTCGTCAGATGATCTCCTCCTTTTACCTTTCCCTGCCAAATAAAATGAACAGTTATGCTACATAGCATATGCTGTCAGGAAATGAGAGTCAGTGTCTCTTTCATTCTAAGGACATCTGGAGCTGACTCTAGGTTAGAGTTGTTTAGAATTCTGAGAAGTTATAAGAAAGTCAAGTCAGTAATGGTATCATCTAAAACTCAGTATGCTCAAAAAGAAATTCATGATCTTTCTCCTCAAACTGTTCTTCCTCCAATGCTTCTTTCCAGTGACTGGCACCATCATCCTCCCACATGTGTAAATCAGACACACATGTCATTCTTAATACCTCTGTCTCACTGCTTCTGTATCTAATTTTTCACCAGGCTGTCGCATTTACCTTTGGCTCATCCTCTCATCCTTCCTGTAAACAAAAATTTTTTCCCTATTTAAAATCCTTTAGTGGTTTTCCCTTTACTCTTAGGATACAGAACAGATGCTCTTTAAAGTCTTACTTGATCTGGTCCCTGCCTATCTGTCTAACCTTATCTTATTCTTCTCTTTATTTTGCACACCTTGCTTTTGCTACACTGACCTTCTTTTGCTTTCTCAAATGACATTTTCCTCCCCTGTTTACCAAAAATACTTATCTTCTGTTCCTCACTGATTAGCTCCTGCTTCAAATCTTAGCTCCTATGCCACTTTCAAAGAAACACGCTCCAACCCCCATCACACACTTTGTAATACCTCATACTTCTCCTCCATGGTAGGTATCACACTTTGTTATATATCTATGTGACTGCTTGACATAAATCCCAAGGGAAAGGGATCATGGCTTCTCATTACTATATCCCACAATGTCTGGAACATAGTGCAAGTACTTGGTAAATGATCAATGGTTCATTCATTTAACAATCAGTGAAGAAGAATCCACAATTAGTGCAAGTCAAAGCTCCATGATCAAAATCCCTTACCTACTAAGGTCAGTTTAGGAGTCAGGTACATGTCCTTTTCATTAATGACAAGGGTGGGGGCAGGTGGTGGTGGCCCAGTATCTGAATTCTCATTGGCAGGCACCAAGGGGCATCGCTGTACAAAGTGTGTGTCTGCCAGTCGTACAAATGTGTTTGATACCTCAGCATATTCCATGGTCTTGCCATCTGTACAACAGGAGGAAAGAGGGCAGATGAGATGACATAAAATAGCAGGGTCTACTTTTGCAGCCAGCTAATCTATGCTTTTGCTAACAATATACTGACCCTCCATGGTCTCTGTGAGTCGGTCTGCAACTTTCTTCACAACAGCTGACATTGTCATTTTGCCATTCAACAGGAGCTCCTCAACAATCAGCTCTCCAGTATCACTGTACAGCGTTTTGGTAGTATAGATGTACCGGGGATACCGAAGCATTCGCAATACCCGGCTGCACTGGGCTTCATACTCCACCACACCACGTTTATGTACTTGATATATCACCAGGTTATGTTGGATGAGGACACAAAGGGCTTTTTTCACCTAGGTTAGACCCAAAAAATGGAAAGACCTGAAGACATAGCTCATTATTGCTGGCAATATTTTTTCCAATAGTTTACTAAGCATCAGGAGATTGCTAGAAAACAATCTCTCCTTATTTCCTCTATTGGTGTAGCCAGTAAGAATCAGAAAGAAGATGAAGAAGAAGAAAGAAAGCAGGATGATTCCTTGCTACCACATTCCTATTTCCTCTGATTTTTATCTTTCACACCACAATTTACTTTAGGTAGTATTGAGATTAGTAGACTCATTGTGAATAAATGAGGTGTGCAAGGGAAGTGCAAAGATTTACTTAAGAAGCCACGATGAACTAGGAACACTTGACACAAAACTTCATGGCCTAAGTACCATTCTCTTTCCCACTAAGTAATACTGTTCTGATCCTAGGGCAGGCTTTCTCTACTTCCAGTTTCTATGGTGAGTAGTAACCATATTCAAAGACAGGTGAAAGAAATTAATGAAAGAAAGCAAGGACAGCAAATTGATGTTATTTTACCATACCTGATCCAGTGATGTTTTTGTGTCATGGGCAATTACTCTAAGTGGCTGACTGCCAGTTCTGATTAGGTGAGCTCCAATTTTTTCTACAATCTCACCAAAATGCTCTTGCAGCAACAAAGAACACAGTTTAATTTCTGCTTGAGTCATTATACTGGGAGTAGGAACTAGGAAAAACAAAAACCAAGAGTGTAAATTCTTGTATTCTTTTTGGACAGCAATTTGACAATACCTATCAAAAGCCCTAAAATCTTAAATATATTCGACCTAACAATTTCATTTTGAATGTTCTGTTCCAAGGAAATAATAAAATGATGTCACTAGTTCTCTTTATAATACTGACATAATGAAACAATTTAATGTCTAACAATAAAGTATGGTACAGTAGGCCTGCCTTATGGACTTATTACACAGTTTTGACTAATTGCTGTCAAAAAATTAAAAATGAAAAAGACATTTTAAGAACAAAAAATTTAAATTCCCACGTGTACATTATGCAGCTAAGTTGCTGCAGAGAAGCTTTCAGTCTCTCCTTATGGTAAACTGTTGTGCGATCTGCTGTTTCCCTGCCCTTGCCTCCCCAAAAGCAACTGGTGCCCAAAAAGCAAGGTAAAAGTTATGGTAACCCTCTCAAGCCAAAAACAGTATGTAACGTTGGGTTGCATTATGGGAAAAACGAATCCAGCATCCACAGCACAGCACTGAACTCTATACATCCTCAGCCGTCACAGTTTTTCCTGTCTCCTTGGAACCATATACTCCAGAAGTAAGGGTTTACTCTACTGTAAAGCGATAAAATGGGGTACTATGCCAACATTTAAAATGACTTAATACAACATGTATTATCATAAAATTACTCATAACGTATTGTAATGAAAGTAAACTACAAAGGAAAATGGAGACCAATGTTCGATTATTGCAAAAAAAAAAAAAAAACAAAACAAAACAAACCATATAACATAGGGAAAAAAGACTGCAAGACAATATCAAAATTGTTTTAATGGGATTATGTGTGATTCTTTCTTTAAAGATTGGATGTAGATCATTTTACAATCTGTCACAGACCTTCGATTTAAAAGAATTAACAGCTCAGTGGGAGTAAACACGAGTCATTTCCAATCCATAAAGATGAAATGCGATTCAGAAAAAAACAAATGAGGTAAAAAAGGGCTTCTCAACAGGTGTTTGAAAGAGATGAAGTTATGTTCTTTGCAGTGCAGAATTTAATTCTTAAATTTCTCCTCCTTGACAATTTAGGTCAGAAACGGATGTTCATTTTATGATTACTTCCCAAACACTGCTCCTCAGAAGCCAAGTCCTTGCAGTGCCTGCCTCGCTATCACCGAAGAGATAAATCACCCACACATGTCTTTAGAGAACATCCCTACACCCTGTGCCACCCTAGAGAGGGTTTCCGAGGTGCTGGCTTGGGTCCTGACGTGGTCCCCGGGTTCCTCAGACTTGGGGCCGCCGGGCTCCCACCGCGTTTCTCACTAACCTCGGGGTCGGCGCTGATTCACCGGCTCCGACGTCTGACGCTGCGGCGCTCGGCGCAACGGCTTCCGGACGCCCGGGCCGGCTGGCCGCCCGAGCACAGGGGGAGCCCACGGCCCTCCTCGGAAGCGGCGAGCACCGGGACGGACACGGAGGGCGGCCGACGTGCGTCGTTCTAGCCCCGAATCTCGGTGGTTTCCGGAGACGCTCTTTCTCTCTCCTCGCTGGCAGGCTGGAGGACCGGCGAGGGGCTGTTTGAGTTGCCGGCTGGCGGGCCGCTGCGGGCGACTCTCTTCCGCCCCTTTGGCGCTGAGGGGCGGGCCGTGGGGTCGCTGGGCCGCCGGCGGGCGGGCCTCCCGGGCCCGGCGGGCTCACGTGACCGACGCGGGCTCCGGAGCGGCGGCCGCACTCGGGAGGCGGCGGTGACCGCGGACGGGGAGGTAGCAGCTCGGCGAGGGACGTCCGGCTGCCCTCTCGGACTGTCGCGGCGGAGGCGGAAAATGGCGGAGGCTTCGGCGGCCGGGACTGACGCGGGCGCCACTGTGGCTGCACACCGTTTTTTCTGCCACTTTTGCAAGGGCGAGGTCAGCCCCAAACTACCGGTAAGAGCCCCATGTCCTCTGGGCTATGGCATCCGCATTGATTCTTGGCCCCTTAGGTATCGAAACCGGGTCTTAAGCTTCTCGCTCACCCACGATCCCCTGACACCAGTGTCCCTCATACTTGCCATCCGCTGTCTCCGGTCCCTGGCCCCAAGCCTTAGGCGTCAGGGCCCTGGCTCCATAACTGCTTCCCAGCCCTATTTCCTGGACGGCTCCACCTGCCTCTCATTTGCCCTCCATCTTTTTGTCTTCTTTTTCTAGACCTTCTTTTTGACAGGTCTCTCCTCGATTTTCTTGCCCTCTCGTCCACTTCGTTTCCTTTCCACGATGATCTACTCCCGTGTATGCCTTCCGTGATTGCTTCCCACCTTCCTCTATTTCCTTTTGCACTTTTCACCAGATCCTCCCCCTCCCGCATTCTCAGTGAGGCAAAATAGCGGATTGCGGAGGAAGAGGCTTGGGAGGTAACTGGAAAGGGGATTTTGCTCCCCTGTGGTTTTCAGGGCACTTGTGAAAGTGAAAACAGCACTGCCCTGATGACTTGCAGACTGCCTGCCTCCCTGTCACTGTTGAAGGAAATGGCTTTAGGAAGAAGGCAGGACTCACTGTTTCAACTTAGTTTCTTTTGCCTATCGTGCTGCCTGCCAGTGTCCTTAGTACCGCCTCCTTAGCTCACCCCTCCCCCGTTCTCTGTTCACCGAAGAAAAAAATTCAGGACAAAATGTTGGAAACTGTTTCCTCTGACACAAGATTGGTTTTAACGAGGGTATTTGCCTGCACCCCAAACCCAGAGCAGTTTGGGGTTGGGCTATAGCTACCGTGGGAAGATCCACCAGAGTGAATGTTAATCCTACCTCGAACCCCTTGTCTTTCTAGAACTAGTTATAGTCGTTCTTTTCCTTAGAAGTGTTCTGGTTCCGTTTTAAGACAAATGACTACATAACAATTTACTTTTCTATTTATGGTGTCAGATACAGTCTGTATGTAGTTTTCTTTCATATTTGCCTCACCTGCCACTTCATAATCATAGCTCCATGGAATGCTGCCTGGTTTTGCTTGCTGTTTTCCTTGTGTGCTGATGTGCTTTCTGTCATATTTCAGTTTGGGGAAGAGCAGGTACCTTGTTTTTGTCAGCAGACATCAGAGCCTCTAGAACTCTCATCATAGAGAGGAGGCTTGGAATTCAGACTGTGTGTGTAACCAGTGACATGAATGTGATTATCTTGTGAATATTTTGGCCATAGCCCTTCTGACCTTTTATTTATTTTTTGGCAGTACTCAGGGCCTCCTGCATGAGCCACTCTTCTAGCCCTGTTTTACTGGACAGAGTCTGCCACTTTCCAGGGCAGCCTGGGACTGTGATCCTCCTACCTACCTCTCCTGCATAACTGGGATTACAGGCTTTAAACACCATACCTGGCCCAGCCCTTCTGCTCTTTGATTTGCTGTTCACTAATTTGCCTTTCAGAGGGAGAAGATTTAGTCGAAATGGCTACAATTTAGTTTATCTTTTCTTCAAAGGGATAATTTGAAGGACTTTTTAGGTGCTTTTCTAAACCTTAAATGCCTAGAGAGATTCTTGAGCTTGGCTTATTATCTGTCATGCCTTTCTTGTAAATTGAGGCCATCACAATTGGATATAACCAGGTTCTACCTTCATTCATACAGGGTTCTCTGCTGTATGTCCTGGAGGTAATATTGGAGGAATATGATGTTAAGGACCCTTCAGTTTTTTTTTTTTTGAAAGACAACACAAAACATTGAGAAAGTAACAATGTGTAGTCATACATTGCTTAAGGATTTGGACAAATTCTGAGAAATGCATTGTTAGGCGGTTTTATCCCTGTGCAAATATCTTAAGAGTGTACATACACGAATTAAGATTGGTACAATGTCACTCGGCAATATAATTTTTTTGTTTTGTTTTGTGGTTCTAGGGATCAAACCCAGGGCCCTGTACATGCTAGGCAAACACTCTACCACAGAGCTATGTCCTCAGCCCTTCATTTTTTTTTAAATTGTTTGTTCATTTGACTGAAGGGTTATATAGTGCCTGGCAGTAAAGTGAATGAAGATAATGTGCTTTCAATTTTAGAAAGGGATAATATGGTAGCATTGGTACCATTGGGGAAGGTGTGACAGATGAAGTAGGATTTAAATTGAGTTTTGAGGATAGGTAGAATTCAGATTGAGACTATCCAAGACCATGAGGCAGCAAAAGAATGTGGGTTGAACATTCTTGAAGAAGGGAGAACATTTAGTAAATCATCATTGTCTTTTTTTTAAACTGACAAGTAAAATTGAATATATTTATTGCTTATAATACGAAGTTTGCTTTATGTATATTGTGGTATGGCCCAATCAAATTTTTTTTTTTTTTTTTTGTGGTACTGGTGTTTGAACCCAGGACCTCGTCCTTGCTAAGCAGGCACTCTGTTACTTGAGCCACTCCACCAGCCCTCAATCAAACTATTTGACATACATGTTACCTCATATTTTTCTGTAGTGAGAACACTTAAAATCTACTGTTGTAGCGATTTTTAAATTATATGATATATTGCTGTTAACTGTAGTCACCATAATGTTCAGTAGAAAATTATTGTTACACATTTTTAGGAAAAGGTGCAGTGAGATCAGAGTTACAGTTTTGACTTATAAATGAACCAGTGAGTTTCATTTTATTTCATGGCCATTTCTATATACTCAGTAATAGGCAGTTACCTTGAAAATATTGGTTATAAGAATGACCAGGTCAGTTAAGTGTCTTTTTCAGTTCAAATTTGTCTCTGCTACTGAAAAACCAAGTCAAATACTGGTAATATGATCTGCATATGATCTGTCTGTCTTTATATAGGACAGCATTGGAAAGCTTTTTTATAGATGAATTTTAATGTAAATGTGAGATTCCTTTACTATAAGTGCCTAGCATGTAGTAGACATAAACTAGATGAATGATACAGGAAATCTAGCCATTCTTGAGGATAGCCAGACCCAGCTTATAAAGTTTTTCCTTTTCTTGATGGAATTTGCACTGTAGAGGGTACTTACTCTTGTGATAGTTGCATCTGTGTGGATGCATCTATATATATATATATAGCAGCTGCTTATTAAATATGTTTTGATTGAGTAATGGATTGAACATCCAATAGCTTTTTTTGTGGAACTGGGGATTGAACTCAGGGCCTCACTCTTGCTACCATTTGAGTCATGCCCCCAGCCCCCCAATAGTTGTATTTCTAAAGTAATGACTAGTGGTTTGAGATCTTTACCTAAAGCTGCATAGTGATACAAAATTTATCTGTTATTTTTGAACATAAAGTGTCAGTAAGTGTATTCCCTGAAAGATCTAGAAATAAGAAATGTGTTTTCTTATGGATGGAAGCCATTCTAGCCTTGAAATTCTATTGATAGACATACATTGGGGAAACTTACAGGACTTTTTCAGTATGAGGAAGAAAAAAATCTTAAATTTACCACACTGAAATTCCTTGACTTTTTGGGGGGGAAGGGAATAAGTATCAAGTGGATACTTTGTGTATCTTATGTTTTGTTGGCTTTTTATGACCTTTTCTTTTGTTCTGGGAAAGGATACTAAGATCTTTCAGGTAACAATTGATAAGAAGAGGAAAGATTGGGTTGCTTCTTTTTCTCCATAATCAAATTAAAAGGGGAGTAAGAGTAAGAAGTGTGGATGCTGGTTTTATTTAATCTCTCCACAGCTTAATAGTGAGCAATAAAGGAGATGGCTTAGAGTAGTAGGTTCCTATTGGGGGCAGTTTTGCTCTCTAAGGGACATTTGGCTCTGTCTGTAGACTTTGTTTTGAGACAGCCTCTCTTGTAGCTTTGGCTGTCCTGGAACTTGCTATGTAGCCCAGTCTGGTCCTGAACTCGTTGTGATCCTCTTGCCTCAACTTCCTGAGTGGTAGGATTACAGGCGTGCACCACTATGCCTGGCTGTAGACATTTTTTGATTGTCACAACTGGGGGTTGGGGAGAAGGATTGCAGCTGTCACCTAGTAAGTAGAAACTGGAAATGCTGCTAACATGCTACAGTGCACAGGACAGCACATCACAGCAATGAACTATTTGGCCCCAAGTTTTCAGAATGCTGAGATTGAGAAACCCTGTCTTCTTGAGCTTTTTTTTTTTTTTTTTTCCTGTTGTAGCTGTGATTTCTAATTTTGGGATCCTGATGAGAATTTTCAGTAAGATAATTGAGACCATTATAAGTTTAGCCAAAGCCCTCATGGGAGGGAGGGATTGTTTAGAACAGGGACTGGTGCTCAGTAATTAGTGGCTGCAGTATATGTTGGGGTCACTTTCCTTGTAGTTAGTGAGACCAGAGGAATTGGATCACTCATTTCAAGTTACACACTATAGGGCAACCTTTAAAAGTATCCAATTTTTTTTGTCAAGTCAGGAATTGAGTTAGTAATACTGCATATAAAACGGCTAGAAATTCTAGTTTGAAGACAAAACAAAAAAAGGAGACAATCCTTGTTAGTTTTTCTGTAGTTCCCTTATCACTCTTCCGAGATTTCATGAGCTCATGAGATTTTTGGGCTTAAACGTTTAGTTTTTTCAAATTCTTTGTTCAGAGAGTGGATTGAAGTTATCAATCATTCCTTTAGTACTAATTCTGGAGCTGAGTCAGCTGACCTCTCAATTTTCCGTGGTAATCCCCACTGTAAAATGATACTTAGGTGTACTTGAATGAACATTCTGAGGAATGGAGCTATGTAATCCTGATTAAATGGTAGTGTAAGAATGATGAACAATCCTTATTTTTAGAAAAATAGAGCTTTTATTTAAATAGGAGTATTTTAGATTGTTCTTACAGTTTCAAATACAGAAGTTTGGGTTAGGCACTAGAAGATTTTTCTAAGGTTTTTTTTTTAATTCAGTTGTTAGCAGTTCGAAGTTTTTTAGAGGTCCCCAGATGCATATGTGTAAGACTAAAGTTTGTCAGCTCTCTTGATTTTAAACCAGGAAAACTTTTCTTGTGTGATAAGTAGACTCTGGGGCCTCTTTTCTCAAATGGATCAGTTTTCCTTGAAAACCTGTTAAAGCTGGGCATAGTGGCTTACACCTGTAATCCTAGCACTTCAGAGGCCGAGACAGGAGGATCAAAAGTTCAAGGCCAGCATGGGCTACTTATCATGACCCTGTTTAGAGAGACCCTGTAACAAAAACACAACAGAAAACCTATTAATATACAGTATTGTGTTCTCTTTATTTTGATATTGTGCAGATTTGAATAGACTTTAAACATGTAGAACCATTTTCCAACAAAGGGTTCATTATGTTTACTTTTCATCATGATGAGAAATTACATTCTCAAAAGAAAAAAATTTCCATAGCTACATACTTTTTTCTGTCTTTTCTTGTATTACCTGAGTCCTGCAGGTATCCTACAATGATGCTGTTTTTCTAGGCTGGTGGTTCTCAAACTTCTTAGACCCAGTGCCTTCTCTGTATTGCTATTTTTTTTTTCATTGGTATTGGAACAGTGTCTGGTACATGTAGGCATTCATTATTTGTTTAATGAAGGAGTTGTAATTTGCAATTTTTTTCTTCTTACCATTTTCTGCTTTTGTACCAGTTGAAAATGATGAGAGTACCAGTGTTCATAAAAAAGTTCAAAACTGTAGACTAATGAATAAAAAGTTGACTCAAAGCAGTAGTCTGATGGACCACTTACCAAGCAGCAGGTGCTCTACTGCTTAACACACACCTTCAGCCCTTTGTGTTCTGGTTATTTGGAAATAGGGTCTTGCTTTTTGCCCTGGCTGGCCTGGACTATGATCCTATTTTATGTTTCCCGCTTTATCTGAGATGATAAACTCATGCCACTGTGTTCAGCTGTTGGTTGAGATGGAGTCTTTAGAACTGTTTGCCTGGGCTGGCCTGGAACTGTGATCCTCAAGATCTCAGCCTCCTAAGTAGGTAGGATTACAGGCATGAGCCACCAGTGTTCTGTGCATTTTTACTATATTATGAGACCTTGTAAGTAAAGGAGACTTCCTGTGGTTACATGCCCTTCAGAATAGCTAATTGACCTTTTAAGCAAAGTTATTCATTAATCATTTCTATCTGAATTTGGTGAATGTAACTTCTATGCTAGTGGAACTTCCTAATTTAAGTAGTAGTATGAATACTTTTACTCTCAGACGCTTATAAACTGTTGGTTAACCTAATTTTGCATTTATAGTTCTAGTTACTGGTCCTAATTTTGTAATATGGTAACTAATCTTTAATCTTTAGAAGCATTAGTGTACCTACTTAAGAAAAGTTAGGTTGAAGAATGGAAATTTTGTAGCTTAACATTACTTACTTGGATTGCTGATAGAATGTGAAAATTATAGCCAGGCATTATTACTTATTTGCATTGCTGATAGAATATGAAAATTATTCGGGTGCCTTTGGATTGCTGATAGAATGTGAAAATTATTTGGGCACTGGTGGCTCATGCTTGTAATCCTAGCAACTGAGGAGGCAGAGATCAGGAGGATTATCGGTTGAAGCCAGCCCCAGGGGAATAGTTCATGAGACCCTATCTTGAAAAACTCATCACAGATAAGGGCTGGTGGAGTGGCTCAAGCGGTAAGCATGCCTAGTAAGTGTGAGGTCCTGAGTTCAAACCCCTGTGCCACCAAAAAAAAAAAAAGTAAAAACTATTTAAATGACATATAACATTTACTTTCTGTTTAATAACATGTAAAAGGCAGGTTCAGAAAATTAGCTTTCTGTGCTAGTTTTGATTTGTGTAGTTTATATTAAAAAGTAATTAGAACATACATGAGATATGTTTAATCTGCAGCACCACAGGACTGGAGTGTGTGTCTCAAGTGGTAGAACACTTGCCTAGTAAGCAAAAGGTCCTGAGTTCAATTCTGCCAAAAAAAAAAAATTGCAGTCCTCAGTGAGAGACACACACACACATCACATACATACACACACACACACACACACACACACACACACACACACACTCATAGAGAGGCATGAATAGAAGTAATCTAAAAAGTGGGAATCATAAAATGTTTAATTTTCTAAAATTTGCAACCTTACTTTATTAATATACTAATTGATTGGTTTATTGTTCTCTACCAAGTATAGGTGCTGATTCATTGAGACTTATTCAACATTATATACTAGCATCCTGTTTTGATATACATTTAGTATTAGATGGATAGATTCAGAATTCCTAAGGGTTTTTTTTTCCCCCTCCAAAGGTTTTTAATAAGGTTGACAATATAATGTAGGTTTATCTTATCCTGCAATATTTGTGCTACAAAAGGGTTCCAGATGAATGTCTGTGTCTGTTCCTAAAGACAGAGTCTCGATATTTCTTTGGGTACACACACACTCTTTGTATTTGTGAAATGTAACACTTTGAAGTTAGTATTTGGTTGTAACATTAAAATAATAGGCACTACTAGATCTTGCAGTGATAACAGTAGTCTGTTTGCATTCATTCAGTGACTTTATTGGTGCCTACTATATTCTAGGAGTTGTTCTAGGTACTTGGGCTACATTCAGAAAGAAGCAGAGTCAGAAAATGACAAAAATGAGTAGTACAATTACGTTTTAAGTATTTTCTCCTTTTGATTTTGTATTTAAACATTAAAATAATTTAGATATGTCAGAAATAGACTAAATGCCTTTTTGACCATTTTAGGTCTGAGATTTGCTTAAAAGTGGTAGGTAAGGGCTTTAAGATTAAACAAATTATAGCTTCAAGTTGTAGAACTGACCATTAGTTCTTATTTTGCAACTGTTAATCAGCCCTTTTATGCTGGTTTGCCACGTGAAGAGGGATGAGGGGGGTTCCCTTGGATTCCCAGTTTCTACAAGAAATTGCAGGTACTTGAGATCCACACACGTGAAAAAACCTTTATGGTGTCTCATACATAAGGAGTCTCCCATGGTGGAAGATTCAGCAAGGATTTATTTTAGTGTAACAGATTAAAGTAGGGAGAAGAGGAGGAAAAGGGGAGAAACATTTCTTATTCCCCACACAGGAAATTGGAGTAAAGACTCCAAATGGTGTGGCTTTTTTTGGCAATACTGGGGTTTGAACTGAAGGTTTCACACTTACTAGGTAGGTACTCTATTGCTCTGGTTATTTTGGAGATAGAGTCTTGCTTTTTTGCCCAGGTTGGCCTGGACCATGATCCTCCTGCTTTATGTTTCCTGCTATAGCTGGGATGATAGGCATGTACACTATGCCTAGCTTTTTTCTGTTGAGATGGCATCACATGAACTTTTTACCTGGGCAAAATCTTGGCCTCCCAAGTAGCTAGGATTACAGGCATGAGCCACCAGTGCCTATTGACTAGCAACCCCTAATGATCAGACAATGGATCTGGTTGCCCAGGATGGATGGTGTTTATTATTTTAAGATACGGAGATGTGATCAAAATACAGAAACAATAGGTGAGTGTTAAGACTTCTTTGCCAGACATGCCTTTCTTTCTTTCTGTTTCTGTCTCCTCAAGGATTCCTGGAGCTTTTTTTTTTTTTTTTCCAGTGCTGGGGCTTGAACTCAGGGCCTTCACCTTGAGCCACTCCACTAGCCCTATCTTTATGAAGGGTTTTTTGAGATAGGGTCTCACGAAGTATTTGCCCGGGCTGGCTTTGAATTTCTGTCCTCCTAATCTGTGCCTCCTGAGTAGCTAGGATTATAGGTGTGAGCCACCAGTGCCCAGTAAACATAACCAAATTAAAAAAAAAAATTTTTTGGTGGTATTGGGGTTTGAACTCAGGGCATCATGCTTACTAGGAAGGCACTACCACTGGAGCTACTCCACCAGCTCCCTGCAGCTTCTTAACATCTCAACGGGGAAGGCACATCTGTATCTCCCTATCCTTGTAACTTAACAACTACAAGGAGGTTATATAGAGAGAGTTTGCTGCTATTTGATTTTAGTTCTTACTTCTTGGTTCTAATGTCTGAGTCTGGCCCTTTTAATATTTTAATTTCCCTGTCTCCTCGTCTATCTTGCCTTGGTTTTATTTATTTTATTCTATATAAATATAGAATATAGCACTGTAGGAAAAAAATTTTCTTTTAGCTTTTATACATGGGCAGCATGATGTTGTTTAATATACATAGTGAAATGATTACCAGTCCAGCTTTGTTTGGCTTCAGATTCATTACTCTTAATCACTTAGGCTGCTCTGAAACACTTTTCAGTTTTTATTTTGAGGCTGAGTATCTAAAACTAGAATATTCAGAGAAGTTCATTTTATGTGCTTTTACTTCACCAATTACTAGAATGTAGTTAATGAAAGTGTGATTTTTTTTTAAAATAAAGTATGTACTTGTAAGTGATTTCAGTGACTTTTTTGTCCCAGGTTATTTTACTTCTGTGTGGTGCTTAGTACATACAGCTTAGAATGTGTTTCCTGAGTTAGTGAATGTTGTCATTTTATGAAAGAAGATTCTCTTTGCCTAAATGAAAGTAAGAGAATAAATTTAGACTCTGAACTACTATGGTACATATCAGACCTAAAGATTTATTATTATTATTATTATTATTATTCGGATCATTTATCATTTTCTGTCTATGCAACTGGGTTCCACTTCCTGCTGCCTTTTGTATAAATAAGCAAAAACAATATCTTTTCTGGCTATATTTTGTTGAATGAAGTTCAGTTTTTCTCTAATTAGTCCTTATAGTTTAGTCTGTTTTTTTTTTCCTTAAAGTATTTGGCTTATTGTGCATCTTTGATCAAGCTTATCTCTAGTAGTGCTTTGTCCTGTGACCTGTGACCTGATTTTCTGCCTTGGTACACAATGAACTAAAAAAGATTGGTTCATTATACACATTCTTGTTTGTAGTCCCTGATAATGTTAATATGTTAGTGTTCAGTCATGGCCTGGAATGAAGGAATAAAATATTGAAGGTTGTGAATGTTACTGTTTTTAGAGAATGACACCAGAAATCAAGGCAATTTTATTGGCCTGGAACTGAATCATTCTCTTCAAACAGTTGTTTAAATTGTATAGTTATCCATTAAGAGCTTCCTGCATGCTAGGCAAGTGCTCTACCACTGAACTATGTTCCCATCCACTTAGGTTGTCTGGTTTTAAAAATCTGTTTTCTTTCTTATTAATAGCCAGAAAAACCAGTAGGTCAAGATACCTTGAGTTCAGAGAACGATTTTCAAAGTGCTTAAACTGGAAACTTTTCCTTTTAATTGAGTGGTAGCCAAATGAATAAGATCTAACTTCCTTTTTTGTCCTGAAGGAGAGTTGAGGGAAGAAAAGTCAGGACAGCTTTGTGCTGTTGAAATAGGTCTTTACGAATTCTATAGGTTCTGGTGGAACTGGGAACAGAACTCAGGAGTTCAATTGATGCTTTTGAAGAGGGAGTATAACCTGGCTTGAAAAGGGATAATGGAACCTGTATCCAGAAAAAAACAGAGTCTGGAGCTGTCATTTGGCAAGAAATTAAGGGTGTGGTATGCCTTTGCCTAGGACCCATGATGTGTTTCAAACATTTTATGATGTTGATCTTTTTAATTAGGAGTTTCTGAACTGTTTTGTCATGTGATGCTCAAACAGAATATGAAGAGTAGTATGTGACTAACTTAATCTAACTTGATCTTAGATTTCTACTGTCAGACTAGACAGAAAATTGACCTCTTTTGTTTTAGATAAATAAAAAAATGAAATTTAGAGTTAATAATGTTGATGTGGAAAAGCAAAGCTGTGGAATTAGGAAATAGCCTGAACAAATATTGAATACAAGTTTGTGTAAGGTTCAAGAGTATGTAAGTTTCACATTATGGAAATTGACATAAATAGGTCCTGACTTGTAGCTTATTGTCCTGTATGGTAATTGACTCCTTGAAATGTAGGAGGCAAGAGAAAGTATTGAATAAAA
Source organism: Castor canadensis (assembly GCF_047511655.1). Lineage (NCBI taxonomy): Eukaryota > Metazoa > Chordata > Mammalia > Rodentia > Castoridae > Castor > Castor canadensis. The sequence continues at coordinate 102,155,179 of NC_133397.1, read as the reverse complement.
ACCATTCTTTCCCTTCCCTTCCTGTATTCTAGTGCTTCATGTCTTCTTGTGCTGTTCTTTTAAGTGGGTAAACATTAGGAATTGTTCCTGATTCAGACTCTTAATGGTGAAAAATATTTCTGCTGAAGCAGGCAGTGGAACATCTAAAGCAGTTCATTCAAGTGTACTTGCTAGTCTTCACTAGTTGTACACAATAATGAGTTTGGTGAAACAACTCAATTTCTAGTTTCTATTGCTTCTGGGTTAGTAGTTTAGGTTTGCAAGACTTTTCTTTCTTTCTTTTTTTTTTTTTTTTCTCAGTGCTGGAGTTTGAGCTCAGGGACTACACCTTGAGCCACTCCACCAGCCCTTTTTTTGTGATGGCTTTGAGCTAGTGTCTCTAGAACTGTTTGTACAAGCTGGCTTTAAGCCAAAATGCTCCTGCTCTCTGACTCCTGAGTAGCTGGGATTATAGGCATGACCCAGTGGTGTCTGGCTAAGACTTTTCTTTTCTAGATGGGATGATAGAAATGACTCATGGAATTTTGGGGGTGGAGGTAAGATTTTTGTGAGCAAGGATGAGGGTATAGTTTAGTGATAGAGCTTGTGCCTACCATATCTGAGGCCCTGGGTTTGAGCCTAGCACTGAGAAATGAAGTTTTATGACTATGTGGGGCTATATACATAAACTCTGTTAAATCTATTCTGTCTAAAGTTTTTCTTTTCTTTTAATTTTTGGTTGTACTGGGGTTTGAACTCAGGGCCTTGCGCTATGGCTAGGCAGGAGCTCTACTTGAGCCATGCCTCCCCCCCCACCTTAAGACAGGGTTTTATCATGTAGTCCAGACTGGCTTTGAACACATCCTCCTGCCTCAGGCATTCACCACCTCTTTTGGCTGGTTAGTTTTTATGTTGGGGTCTTTCTTGTGGTTGGGGTCAAATAGAACCTAAAGATGGGGCTATCAGAAGGCTCTTTAAGGGACCTTTGAAGTAGTTTTTTCCTGTTACTAGTCTGATATTTCAGTGCTCTTCAACATGGCCTCTGTCCAACAGAGTAGGAAGCAGAAGCTTCTACGTAGTTAAGAGTTGTGGACATGGCAACAGTAGTCTATCTGTTAGGGAGTCATAGCATCTTCCAGATTCAAATGGATGGAGAAATAGACTCCATCTTTTAAAAGGGGTAAGGAGGTCACATTGCAGAAGAGCATGTGGGTTGGGAGACCTTATTAGGGCCATCTTTCGAAAATCACCTTCCATACATAGACAATTTATTTCACTTTTCTTTCCTTCTTCCCTCCCCTCCTCTCTGCTCCTCTCCTCCTCTCCCTTCCTTCCATCTTGCTCTGTTGTCCAGGCCAGCCTCAAACTTGAGATCCTCCTGCTTCAGGCTCAATGTACCTCCCTTTACTTTACTTTCTTATCTGTAAAATAGAAATAACAACATTCACCCCACAGAGTAGTTGAGAGAAAATAACACAGTTTCAAGGACATAGATGTTTGGTATAAATACATTTCTCCCTTAATTCTCTAACATAATAGATTATTTCTAATCTACTCTTACTTTGGATGATAAAGTTTGTTCAGTACATAGTTTAGTTAACAGTTTCTTGACCTGTTTCTCAGTCTGTTGTAAGTTAAAAACCAAACAAACCTTATCATGATTTCAAGCACATCAAAGTAGAGAGAATACCACATTAATAGAAAGAAGGACAAAAACCACAGTCATTTCAATTAATGCAGAAAAAGCATTTGACAGTATTCTGCAACTTTCATAAGAACACTCAAGCTAGAAAGGACACTACCTCAACAAAATAAAGTCTATATATGAAAAACCCATGGTGCACAACATACTCAGTGGAGAGGGACTGAAAGCTTTTATTCTGAGATCAGGAACAAGGCAAAGATGTCTATTTTCATAGGCATTTAACATAATGCTGAAAGTTCTAGCCAACGTAAGTAGGCAAGAAAAATAAATAAAAGGCATCCAAATTGTAGATTGAGGCCATCTTGGGCAAATAATAAGCAAGACTCCATCACAAAAAAAAAAAAAAAAAAAAGCTGAGGATGGTGGCATGTGCCTGTCATCCCAGTTATATAGGAAGTATAGGTGGGAGGATCACGGTCCAGGACAGCCCAGGCAGAAATGTGAGACCCTATTTCAAAAATAACCAAAGCAAAGGGTGTGGAGGCATGACTCAAGTGGTAGAATGCCTGCCTAGCAAGCCTGAAGACCTGAGTTCAAACCTTAGTTTTGGCAAAAAAAAAAAAAAAGTAAGAAAGCATCATAGTATTACTTCTGAAATTTCAGATATAATCAGGTTATAATTTCATAAGTTTCCTGATTGTTTAGTCCTTTGCCCATTCTCTGTTCATAAAAGATTTGGGTATCTACTCTTTGTAAATGTAAGGTGTGTGGCAAGTGATTTCATGTACATTAACCAGCAAATATTTGTTGAATACTTATCTACCTTAGGCATATATTGGTAAACAAAACTGATATGGATGGACCCTGCCATTATGAAACTTAGGGCTTATTGAGTGGAGACAGACATTAACAAACCATGAAATCAATATATAATTATAAATTGTGGTAAGTGCTATAAGGAATGACTACAGTGCCATAGGAGAAAATAATAAGAGCAAATCACTTTCAGTTGGGTGATGGCTGGATTGGGCTGATTGCTTCTTGTTACTAAGGAAGGGATTCACTTCATCTGTGTTTTCCATTATTTTTATATCTAAAGAGCTTCATATCTTTCTAAGATCTCCCATCTAGATACTTAGTAATGGGGTTTGAACCTAGGGCCTCTACCACTTGAGCCATGCCCCCAGTACTTTTGTTTATATTTTGTTTCTGAGTTAGGGTCTCACTAACTTTACTTGGGCTAACCTTGTGATCCTCTTGCCTTCAGCTGGGATTACTGGTTTGTGCAACGATGCCCAGCCATTTAACATGATTCTTTAGAACCCTAGAATTTTCAGAATAGTTCATGAGCATTGGCTTCAACTTAAAGCAGCCAACTACATTAGCCCCTCACAAGAGGGGCTGTTCTTTGAAGCCAGGTATTGACTTCTCTCTACCTGTGAGTCCTACATGGTATCTTCTTCCAATATACGAGGGAAGAAGGAGAATGGTGGAAGAGGCGAATTCAAGCATGATATATTAAGAACTTTTGTAAATGCCACACTGTACCCTCATCCATCACAATAAAAAAATTAATTAAAAAACTTCAAATAAAAAAATAAGGATATTTCATCTACATTGAAAATCTGTGGTTTAGTAACAACCTTCATCAATGATCTTATGTCTTCTGAATGACTTGCTGTACCTTCTACATTACCACTTGCTGCGTCATTGTACACTTTCATGTTAGAGAGGCAGCTTCTTTCCTTAAGCCTGATAAATCAACCTCTGTTATCTTCAAACTTTCCTCTGCAGCTTCCTCATCTATCTCAGCCTTCAAAGTATTGAAGAGATTTAGGGCCTTGCTCTGGATTAAATTTTGGCTTATGGGATTTATGGCTTGTTTGTTCTAATGTCCATGCTATTAATTTTTTCCACATCAAGTATAGGGCTGTTTTGCTTTCTTACCATTCACTAGAGTAGCATTTTTAATTCCTTCAGGAACTTTTCCTTGTATTCAGAACTTGGCTAACTGGCTCAAGAGGCTTAGCTTTTGGCCTGCCTCAGCTTTTGACATGCCTTCCTCTCTTAACCTTAATAATTTCTAGGTTCTGATTAAAGTGAGAAGCATGCAGTTCTCCCTTTCACTTAAACACTTACAGAGTATTTTGTAGGATTATTATCATTATTACTATTATTATTTTTGGTGGTACTTGGAGTTGAAGTCAGGGCTGGCTAGGCGCAGATGCTCTACCACTTAAGCTACTCTGCCAGACATTATAGGGTTATTAATTGGACTGATTTCAATATTGTTGTATCTCAAGGAATAGGGAGGCATGAGGAAAGGGAAAGGGACAAGGGAACAATCAGAACTGATAGGGTTTAAGTTCTCTGTCTTATATGGGCGTAGTTGTAAAATTGTAAAACAATTACAGTTGTAATATCAAAGATCACAGATCACCATAACAGGCATGATAATAATGAGAAAGTTTTAAACATTGTGAAAATTACTGAATTGTGCCATAGAGGCACAAAGTGTAGGCTGGGTGCTGCTGGTGGGTCACGCCTATAATCCTAGTTACTCAGGAGCCAGAGATCAGGAAGATCGTGGTTCAAAGCCATGATCACGAGACCTATCTCGAAAAAACCCATCACATACACAAAAAAAAGAGGCTGGTAGAGTGGCTCAAGGTGTAGGCCTTGAGTTCAAGCCCCAGTACCACACACATACACACACACACACAAATAAGTCAAAAGGAATTTTTAAGCCCCAGTGCTACAAAAAGTCATGCTTGCAACATGTGCACATGCTGTTGGAAAAATGGTTTTGTTAGACTTACTCAATGCATTGTTGTTACAAACATTCAATTGGTAAAAAATACAATATCTGTGACGTGCAGTAAAATGGGCATACCTGTATATATTTATTTAAGTTTTTGGCTTTTTTCTTTTTAATTAGTGTGTATTAATTGTACAAAGTGATTTCATAGTAGTATGTCCATACATGCAGCTATGCTTGTATTTAAAGCAATAAGGATGGTTACAAAGGCAGAGGAAGAAAGAAGGGGGCCCAGCACAGGTATTTCGATCAGTTATATCATGTGATTTATACATTAAGCTAGGTTTAATTAATTTCTTTTTAAATAGATTTTCTAAAATTAATCTCACTTAAATTCATATACATTTTCATAGTGACAGAGAAAGGAATGGAGTTACTGCTACTAGAGAGTAGAGAGTGGAGGATAAAGGAGTAGAGGGAGATATTTAGGGATTTATATGGTTTCTAGTTTATTTCTAGAGTAAAGTTCACAATATATTCAATATGAGTGTGTCTTACTCATCCTGGTATATGCAGCAGAGGAAAAAAGGTTGAGAGTTTTGGTTGTACATTTCTGATCCACAGCATAAAAGTTCATGGTGATCTGAAGTTTTCTACAGTCTGGCTCCTGTCTCGCCTATCCTGCATGTTCACACATACTGCATTCCCCTGCAACCTGCATGCGTGCTTTTTTTTTTTTTTCTTATCATCATGGTCCCACACATGATTTCCTTCCTTTTTCATTAAACAGACAACCAGACTAATATTTTAGATCTCTGTTTCAGAACACACATTCCCTGATTCCTCAAGGCAAATTTTGGTATTTGTTTCTGCCTTCAGTGTTCATTAATTATAGCAGTTATTTTATTAAATATTACTGTTGCTTGATTTGCAATAGTATCTTCATCAAACTAGTCTTCTTGATAAGAGGGTTTGATCTTATTTTCTTTACATCACTTTTAAGAAAGCATTTGGGTGTTAGTGTTACCATTCTCTCTTTGAGGAGGCAAATAGAGCTATATCAACATCAGGCAAAACAAAGTTTAGGATTCAGAAAGAATAGGAAACCATAAAAGAATTGAAAATGTCTTTTCCAGATATATCTTAATAGTTAAAATATACTTTAAAAAACTATGATAAAGCAGTTGCTAAAGTATATGCTTTTTTTAGCCCCAAAGTTTGATATTGCTTAAAAGATTCATTACTGAAGGAAATAAACTGACTTCATGAAATTGTTTTAGTTATTTGAATTATCATTTTTATACAATAACTGAGAATATTAAGTTTTATTTAGAACTACTGGTAATCAGAAAATAGATTAGAAATATTTAAAGCTTCATTGTAGTTGCCTAGTATACAAGTTGATTATACTCTGAGGCAGTTTGTCTTCTAAATGTACATAGTGAAAAATAGTAGTTTCTGTATCCATCAACATTAATATTTTTTACTACTCTGATATAGGTAGTGAAGCTTTTCATTAGATTGGAAGAGAAAATTAGATGAATTCATTCGAGTTAAAACAATGTAAACCAACTATACCACTTCTGCCATCCCCCCAAACCAAAACAATAGCAAAAAAAAACCCCACAAATAAACCAACCAAAAAACAAACAAATAAACAAACAAATCTTTGACACTCCCCCTTTCATCTCTCAGTGAGAACCACGTTGGTAGCTATGAATTTTTACAGAATTCTTTATATGCCAGACTATAATAGAAAAAAAAACACCCTGGGAATCAGCAAGTACATATAACATTTCAAAGCATTAGTTTATGTATTATATGTTATTCTGAAACTACATACCTAGTTTCCTAATGGAAAACTTTTACTTACTTCTTTTCTTTTATAGGAATATATATGTCCCAGATGTGAATCAGGCTTTATTGAAGAAGTGACAGATGATTCCAGGTATTGTACAAGTTCATGGATAAATCAAGCATTCTGTTATCAAAATTATTTTCTCTAAGCATTGACCAAAAGGATTGGAAGGAATTTATTTTTATAACTTATACTCTGCTGAGAGAGGGAGAGAAAGAGAATTAGTTTTAGTGTGAGTATAGATGGACTGTGTGCATGTTTGCATACACACAAGAGAGGGCAGAAGAATGGAAGAGGGAAAGGAAAGAAAAGAGAAAATTTGGAAAGTGATATGATAGCTGGTATGATGAGATCCACTGCTTCTGCTTGTATGTGGCATTACTTGAAAATCTCTTTAGCCATATCTGAATAAATTTGGTAAGTTTTCATTTATTTTCTTAGACTTTGTGTTTCTCTTTCATTATTGGTTAGTTTTTAGTGACTACTGTGTTACCCGAAGGTAAATTGCTGTTACACATCTTTGGTGAGTTAGGGAGTGACTTCTGATATAACAAAGTAAACAGGGTATTTTAGCCAGGGAAACTGAGTTATTTTGCCTCAGGTCCTTTGTCCTTATTAAGATTATTGCTGTCAAGGATCGAAGGGGTGGCTCAAGTGATAAAGCGCCGGCCTAGCAAGTGTGAAGCCCTGAGTTCAAACCCCACTACCACCAAAAACAAACAAACAAACCCAACCCCGTCCCCGCCAAAAAATATTGCCATCTAACTTTTGCCATCTTCTGTAATACTCATATTTGGGTTTGTAATGCTTGAAATTTATTTTCATTGGCTTTAGTAAAGATAAATAAAAGGGGAAATATTTTCCAAAAGTGACAGTAATATTTATTTCTTGATTAATGTGAATAAAACTATAAAAACTTATTTATAGAATAGCACTAATTTTACTACTGCCTTTTTTTTTTGCCAAACATAATGGTACATTTGTTCTTTTGGGAATATCTGGTTAAACATTGGTTGAAAAATTGAAGAAGTACTAACTGGTTAAAAAGAATTTGTTATCTGAAGCTTCTTAATCTTGGAGTGACTTGGAGGATTTTAGTAGCAGTAGATAATTCCTTTACCATTGCTGTTGGCAGAATCCAAAGTTGAAGGTCTCTTCTACAACCAGGAAAAACTACACCTTTTACAGTATGTACTGTTAGTTTTACTTTATTAATGATTGGTTATATGTGTAGATGAGTTGGAGCTTCTGGGGCAGTATGTGGCATGGGATTTAGTGTGGTACACTTAAATGTTGATGTAATAATCTTGGTTTTAAATAACAATACCAAAACTTAGCCTGTAAGATTAGCATGACAGCAAAATTAGCTAAGTTGTGTGGATGGCATGCTAACTTGGCATAGCTTTTTATTTGTGCTATTATAATTGCTTCAAATAACTTATTTCAGGCACTTATACTCTGCATGTGTTGAATAAAGAATACATTGGTTATAGGGGAATACTTAATGGGCTTTTTTTTCTCCGTTTTTCTTTTTTAAAGTGAAAGTGATAGTATAGTTTATTAGGAAAGAATACACTTTCAATAGACTAAAAGTGAGTCATCTCTAGGGTAATACTGACAATTATTTTCACTCCAGCATAGGTTTTATATTGAAACTTAGGGGCTTTGAGTAGTTAAGTGTTCCTCCCCAGAACCAGCCCAAGAGGCAGACAGAGGTCACAGTTGAACAACATATTTTTCTTGTCTACATGTCACAGGAATAAGGGAGATTTACAGAATTATGATATGCAAATGAGTATCTGGTCCACCTGACCTCTAGGGTATGGTTTATGAGGCCTATGTCTTTGTTTTGTTAAGTTCTAAGAACTGCCACCTTGGGCTTCAATAAAGCCTTTCATTAAGTTTTATGTGGGTAAGGGACTCAAAAGCATCTTGTGATATTGTATAAGCTTGGTGGGCTTTTTTGTAACAGAGGTAACAGAGGCTGGTCACCTGTGAGTTAGAAAGTTTAATTATGATGTTTCCTGTCAGAGACTTTGTGATTTCTTGGTCACCACTTATGTCTACCTGCTACCTAACAATTTTCCCCCCACCAGGACTCAAGACCTTGAAGAACCCTCCACTTTAGGCTCCCTTTTCATTAACTCCATAGCTCATGGTTAACTGCTTCCTATCACTGCCCTCCCCCACTCCCCCACCCCCCAAAAAAAGAACCCCAGACCCTGAAGTCTTTTAAGGCAGTGGGAAGTCAAAGTCAGTCTTCGGCTACTTCCTGCTGGTTTGAGGCATAGGCCTAGTTCAGAATTCTCTTCTTGTTCTCTGTCAAGGGGAGACAGCTGGGATCTCAGGGCATGGATGATTCAGAGGCCTCTGTAGACATGAGTATCCTGTGGAGATCATAACCAGTGATAGTTAAAGGAGGGGTCATGCTTAGAGGTTAGTGCAGTCAGCCTTTGAGATCTATTATTTATAGTTTTATAACCTGGAGACTAGAGGAAAGAGTCTTGGTTGATACATCAGTATATAATAAAAGGTTCAATAAGGAGGAGGAACTTCTGGGTTTCTCCTGAAGCTATAGGAATAGCGGGTCAGACTAGTTAGGGTGTGTTTCTTCATTGAGCTCAGCACAATGTCTAGGTTGGTATTGTAATCCTGAAAATGAAAGCTATTTGTAGTACTTTGCAGATTTTATATCATTGGGATGTTGGTATGTATGTTTGTGCATTTATATTTGGTTCTTGAAGTGGTATCCAGAAGTTCTTGTGAATCTTTCTGTCCCCTTTTTCTCCAAAATTTTAGCAGTTTTTTTGCTCTGCAAATTTCATAGGGACAATGGTATTTATTCCCACTCTTAAGGATCCTTGAAATAGGTCTTTTGTCATGTATGCATGTGATATTAATTCAGTAACTTTTGAGTTATTAATATAGGATGCAACATTGTATAGTTTTCAAAGGTGATGAATGCTCTGTGTAATGTCTGACACATAATGAAAGCTCTAAATATATTTGAGGCATTAATGAAATACCAGTGTTTGCCCTTTGAATTTGTATTCATGAAAGGAGGGGAAAAGGATTGAAATGGTTGAGGCAAATCCTAGATATGTATTATGCAATGTAGCATTTAGAACCAAAGTCAGAGTGTAGAGGGATATGAAAGAGTCTCATTTGAAGGGTGAGTTCTGAATTGATTTAATGGAAGAGGTGAGTAGAATAATCAAAGAATAGGATAACCTCTCCGAAGAAGAAATATTTATTGAACCCTTTTCGAATGTGCTCAATTCTATACTAGACCCCTTATTTTACTACATTTAATCATTTTCCAAAAATATTATTTTCCAGTATTGGTAGTTGAATGGTTTTATAGCAAAACTTTTTTTTTTTGTTTGTTTTTATAGCCTCTTTGAGGATAATTTTTTCTTTCCTTTTGCTAGGTCAAATTTGAATTGCAATAATGTCTGAGGGTCCTTCTTCCTTCTTAGCAGGGTGGCCTTTCTCCCCAAATTTTCATTTGATTTACCCTTGATTCACTTGAAAACCATAGATTAAGCTGCATGCCAGTCATCATAATTTCTTTTGTAGGTGTCCTGTTAGGATGAGTTGTTTTCCTTATTGAGCTTTGTTCTCTTTAAGGCATTCTATATTTAGCTTCTGGGAAGGGAGCTTGCTCCTGGGAATAGAATTACCACCATTCCTTTTTCTCTTTAGTTTTTTAGGTGGTGGTGGCAGCCGGATAGACAATAGCACATCAACACATTTTGCAGAGGTAAGTTTTCCTTTGGCTGTAGGGATTCTTTAGGAAGTGAGTGAGTGTTAAAATTATGACAAATCACTTCTCAGTGCTGCAAAACATTTAAGTTTAACTGAATGTATAAGAAAAATGTAATGTGGACAAGAGTAGCCCTTGGGAAATATCTGTTTTTATTTGCTGGGGTTTTGTCATGTTACTTTTAAAAAAACCCTTGAGTAAGGGAAAGTAATATCTTCAACCTCTACTGTTTTAAATCTGGTAGCATTTTCTTTTTCTGTTTCTTCATTGTGTATATGGTATAAGAATAAAAAGTTTGTGCTGTTTTTGAAATAATGATGTTGTTTTTGAATAGTAACTGGTGGCATGACAACCAGTTAAAGAAAGAGCAGGCCAGAATAAGTTGTTGCCAAAGCATTCTTCAGTATTGCACAGTATTAGTTTTTAGAATTTACCTATTGTCCAGATGGTAGTTTTACAAATTAAAGGTAAGATATTAACTGCCTTTAAAATCCCAAGATGGGGCTGCCTATAATTACTTTCTACTTCTTTGTATAATGTGCCTCCATATTTTTTTTAGAAAAAGAAAATCTTAACTATGATTTGAACATAATGGTATGGGGCATCACTCTATATCCTTGAATATAATTTTATATTCATTGTACTTTTTTTTTTTTTTTTTACTTTATCCTTTGACTTAATCTCTTTAGGGGTGTGTATGTGTGCATGGGTATGACCATTTTAACCTTGTTTGCTTGTTTTGAAATGGTATTTTGCTACGTTGACCAGGCTGGTCTTGAACTTATGACCTTAAGTGATCTTCTTGTCTCAGCCTCCTGAGTAGCTGGGACTATAGAGTATACCACTACACCCAGCTTTTTAGCTGTTTTTAAGCATGCAATTGAGTGGCATTAATACTTTTTGTTTTTAATCATTTGAAAACTATATTCTAGAAGGAAAAAAACAGCTCAGCCTATGATAAACACTGGTTTGTTTTTGCTTCCATATATATACCCAGCTTGCTGGGCTCTAGAAAACTGACAGATGCTAAAATGAAAAAAAAGTTAAATTACATAATCAGAATTCCTTTGTGTTTCAGGATCACATTAGTCTTTTTCAGAGGTAGCTGAACTGCCTAGAAAGCTTGCCAGATATTTTATTTATTTTGTGTGTAAAATGAAACTGTATTAGCAGCATATTTTAAAAGTGATATTTAATAAGAAGCTCATAGAACCCTAAGCTTCTCTTTTTTATTCTCTGAAAATTATCTTAAGACCTATGCTTCCTCCCTCACCTCCTCATCAGATTTTGTTGTTGTTGTAGTCAAGAAACTTGATGAATGTTTGGTAATAGTCCTGTTTTATTAAGGGTGTTTTCTTTTGTTTATTGCCTATGGCAGTTCCTAATATCTAGTTTTAAGTTTTTTGGTTAACTCTGCACTGCCTTGGTAAATGAGTTAATTAGAGTGTGATTTCAGACAGATCATGTCTTTGAGCTCTCATTTTTATTCTTTCATCTTGATGGATTGAAAAACATTTAAAATTTAATTTGCTTGAGAGAACTGGAAGCCTTTCTGATTTCAGCATTTCCCCCGCCCTGTGTGTGCTATTCCTGATAACACAGCTTATCAGTTTCTGATTATGGATGTGCAGAAGAAACTTCATTTGATTTTCTCTAAGTGTTAGTTTTCTCTCTGTTCCTGTCTTTCTCTGTCCCTCCCTCTGGTGGTACTCAGGGCCTCAAGCTTGCTAGGCAGGCACTTTCTCACCTGAGCCTTACCACCAACTGTCTTTCTTTGGTTATTTTTAAGATAGGTTCTTGCTTATGCCCAGCCTGGACCATGATCCTTAACGACAGGCATGTGAACCATTGCATCCAACCATTGGTTGAGATGGTGGTATCTTGCTAACTTCTTGTTCAGGTTGGCCTTGAGCTGTGATCCTCTTATCTCTGCCTCCCAAGTAGCTAGTATTACAGGCATGAAATACCACACCCAGCCACTGTTGGTTATTTAGGAAATGGAAATAGATTGGTCTGTCAGTTTTATAAATGTGACTCACCAGGAGATGTACTGAGTAAGAAGAAAAATATATGTGGTCAGTTTCCTAATTTTAGTAATGCTAAATTTGACTCTGATGGCATGAGCTATCCTTCAGGTGTTAAAGTAATATTGCTGAGTCATAGTTGGTGACTTCATGTTCTGTAGTAGTAACAGACATTGTTGTGGCAAGGGCATAGTTAATGCCCAGTTTTCCTTCTGTAGGATTTCTACACATCATGGCTCAATATTTAAATTTTCTCTTTTTAAATGATGTTTTGCATTTTAAAATCGGAAAAAATGTCTTTATAGTATTATATAAGCTGCCAGGGATTTTGAAAAAGAAGGTAAGGAATATATATTCAGTCCTTTTATACACAGCACTCTGCTAGAAGTAGGGACCTACAAGGAACTTAAAATTTAGTTGGAAGCAAGTGCAAACACATGAAACAAATGAGAAAACAAGTAATAGTGTACAGAGAGTTTAATAAGGTTATTGTAGGGTGTAATGTATCAAGTACAGTAGAAGGAAAAGATCTTTTAGGTTGTCAGGAAAGATCATACAGAGGTGACTAAGAGCATAGCCTCTGAGACCAGATTACCTGAGTTTAAATCCTTGATCTGCCACTTACTGGCTGTGTAATCTGAGCATAATTACTTAGAATCTCTCTGTTTCCTTGGGAAAATAATGTGGGGGGGGAATAATAGTACCTCATCAAGATGTTGTGAGGATTAAATGGCTGATGTATATTCTAATATGCCTGCCATATGGTGAGTGCTTATAAATTTTAGCTGTTATTAAGACTTCATAAAAGAAAGTAAAACTTGCACTGAAGCCTAAAAAGAGGAGGTGGAATTTTGATAAGCAAAGATGTGAAGGAAAAAAACTATCTCAAAATAGTATTCCTTAGCTATAAGGTTTTTATATCCATGTCCCTAGAGAAAAACTTAGAAATAAAGTTACATTTAGAAAAATTATTTTTACATATTTTAGCTGTTATTTTTACAAAGTCTTATGCTCAGTTTTACTTTATTTTTCTTCAGTTAGAGCTGCTTATACAATGAAGAGGTTATTTTCTATAATTAATATTTAGTAGTTGCCGAATTCATTAAAATGCTGGATATATTAGAAGAGGTTTATCTGAGAAAATTTCTGACAAAATCAGTATTGGTTTCATTTTCCCTTAAAGTGAGGCTTGGGTAGGGAGAGTAGATAGGATGAAGGGAAGGCAGGGAGTGGGCTAACCATTGCATGGGAGCAATGTTTGAGTAAGGAGCGAGCGATACAGAGAGGGAATCTAAAAATGTTGGTAGCAAGCTGGGTGTGGTGGGCCATATCTGCAATCCCAGCATTCATGAGACTGAGGCAGTAGGGTTAAGAGTTCAAGGATAGCATGGATTATATAGTTGAGTTCCATACCAGACATACATAGTGGGACCCTGTCTCTAAATAAATAAAGTGTTGCTGATAGTTTAGAGAGGACATTGCCATTCTTTGGTTCTTGATGATAACATGGGGAAGTGAGCTACCTGAGGGTTTCATTGGTCGCTTGAAAGCTTCTGACTAGGACCTGGTTTCAGTGCGACATCTGATCTTAAGAGTCTCATACCAGAATGATCACTTCAGTGTAAAAGTGGCTGTGGGGCTGGAGGTGTAGAACCCTTGCTTAGTGTGAGAGCCTGGGTTCAATATCCAGTATCAAAAGAAAAGAAAGAGTCGGGAGAGGAGAGTAAGAATGGCTATGGCTATGGGTGCTGCCTCAGATTAGCATAAAATAAGACAAATCTTCCTCAAAAAACTGCTCTCAGGTGAGGGTGCTCTGAGCAGTTTGTTTATTTAAATAAAACTTGTTTTTTGTTGCATAAGTGATATCATAATGGCAATAAAAAGGTATTCAAAATATCTCACCTCGTTTTTTTAAGAATCTTTCTTGATATATTTCCTTTCACATTTTAGCGTGAGGCATAAATACTTAACAGTATTGCAGCAGCATAAAGAAGACTTTTTTTTTGAAGTCTCCCATATTATTACTACAGCTTTATTTTTATTTTATTATTTTTTTGGCACAGTACTTCCCATTTCTCATATAAATGCCTCCTAACAGTTTTCATTTGCAATCATTGAGTATACATTATTGTATTTTTGCTTTTTAAAATTTACTTAGGACTTTGTCATCTTTTTCTTGTGTCTCCATCATCATATATTTTATGACTTATTATTTATATATTAAGGCTATTTATTTTATATCTTCATATTCTTTTGTATTCATACTAAATTATTACACTGTATTAGACATATCTAGTTATATGGATGTTTGGTCATTGATTATATTTCTTTCCTCTAACTCAGAGTCTAGAGCATATTGAGAACTAAAATATAGAGGCCACACATATGGAAATAAAAATTTAATATTAATTCAAGTAAATTGAAGTACTCAGTTGAACTATGGCCAAACAGATAGCCTAAGTTTATGCAGGACGACCCATCTGAGAATTAGAGGCTATAGAGCAGGCACAGATGCTCAAAGTCCCCTCACCTCCTTTTTTTAAAAAATTTGTGCAGCTTCCTAATACCTGAACTCCACGTTTCTATAATTCTGAACATACTAAGTTCATAACCAAAATACTGTTGCCAAAGACCATAACACAAATTTACTGTATCCAAAAGAAAAAAGATAAAGCAGAAAATGTGCTTGGTGTCAGCTGTGCCAGTCTTCTGGTTAGTGAGTGCCAGATGCCCAGAGTCTATATGACCTTTACATTTAAACTCATTTAGGAGAAGGTGCTTTTTAAGAGATTATTAATAGGGATAGTATTTGCATCATGAGGGAGGAGGGAAGGTAATGTTGTACATCATCTGTTTTCTTTTGTGAGCAGCATTTGAATAATCTTACATTCTTGGCAAAATTTAGAAATTTGCCATGGTTGTATCTAGTCTTGTGACTTTTTTGAGGGCCCTTCTCCATTTAGTGTATTTAAAAACCTCTTAGAGCAGGGGACTGTGGCTAAAGTGGTAGAGTGCCTGCCTAGCAAGTGTGAGGCCCTGAGTTCAAACCTCAGTACTACAAAAAACAAAAACAAACCCTCTTAATTTCCAATTACCTTTTGAGCCTCATATTCTAGGTACTGCAGAGCCAGTTTATTATTTTTATTTTTATTTCTCTTTGACTATCCTAGCACATCTTTGCTTCTAGTGCGTCTTATTTAAAAAACATTAGTTTTTCCTAAATTTATTGAATGAATCTATTCCTTAGAGGCAGACCTCTATTTTCTAGAGCACAGATCTTTAAGTTACACTCTCGGCATTTAGGTTTCCAATTATTTTATTTAACCTCCCATTGATCTTTAAGTAGAAGCTTTACTTCTGTGGCAAATGGGATCCCCATGCTTATTCATTTGTTTCCTAATAAAAGTTACTGCCTTGCTCTGGAAGAAGATACAGTCTTGGTTTGTAGTACCTAAATCTTGGCAAAAGAATTAGCTCTTCAGACATTTTATAGGCTAACATGCAGTTCAAAATAAGATGAAGACTTTAGAGCAGCTACTCTAATGCCATCTAGTTCATCTTCCAATGTTACTCTAATGCCTCTATAGTCATAATAACTATATTATAATCACATAATTTATCTTCTTAGCTGGATACTTTGAATGTTAAAGGGTACACTGAAAATAATAAAAATGATTTAATTTTTCTGAAATGTACTTATTGACCAAAAAACTAGTTTTATTAGGTTGGTGAACTTTGTAAATAATTGTGTTCAAACACTTTTCAAAAATAAAAATCTGAAAAGTAATTTAGGTCCTTAAAACCTAATAGAGAGACATTACAAGAAAACTACAGATTAGTATCTTCTCATGAATATAGATGTAAAAATTCAAAACAAAACTTCAGCAAGTAGAATCTAGCAACATATAAAAATAGTCATATATCATGATCAAGTAGGATTTATCTCAAGAATGCAAAGTTGGCTCAATATTTGAAAATCAGTCAATGTAATTCACCATATTAATACATTAAGGAATAAATACCATGTGACTAACTCAAAAGAATACAAAGCAAATTTTTGACAAAATGTAATCCCTCCCTACCTTTTTTTGGCAGTACTGATTTAAACTTAGGGCTTTGTGCTTGCTAGCAGGCACTCTACCATTTGAGCCACCTCTCAGTCTTTTTTGCTTTAGTTATTTTTCTGGTAGGATCTTACATTTGTTACCTAGACTGAGTTCCTTCTACTTATGACTCCCCTAAAAGTAAGAAGACACATGCCTGTCATAATACCAACTTTTTTTTTTTTTATGATAGTTACTAACTTTTCTTGGGCTGGCCTTGAACTGCCATCCAACCAATCTCTGCCTCCTATGTAGCTGGAATTAGAGGCATGAGCCACTGGGCCTGGCCATTTTTTTTCCTTCTGTACTGGGGGGTTGAACTCAGTACCTCACACTTGCTAACAGGCACTCTGCCACTTAAGCTACCCCACCAGTCCTTTTTGCTTTGATTATTTTTTTGGTAGGACTGGGGTTTGAATTTAGGGTTTTGTACTTGCAAACCTGGTGCTCTACTGCTTGAGCCATACCTCCAGTCTGTTTTGCTGTGGTTATTTTTGGAAATGGGATCTCAAGAACTATTTGCCCAGGCTGGCCTCGAATCACAATACTCCAATCTCAGCCTCCCAAATAACTAGGATTACAGATATAAGCACTGGTGGCTGATTTGCTTAGGACATTTTGAGATAGGGTCTTGTGTTATGTCCAGGCTGGCCTGGATTGGGATCCTATTTATACTTCCCAGCTAGCTGGGATAACAGGCATCCTCTACCACACTCAGCTTTATTGATTTAGGTGGGGTCTCTTGAACTTTTTGATTGGCTGGTCTTCAACAGAGATCTTCCTGACCTCTGTCTCCCAAGTAGCTGGGATTACAGGTTGAGCCACTGCTTCTGGCTCCAGTATCCATTCTTGATTAAAAAAAAAACTTTCAGTAAATTAGAAATAGATAGGTAGGAACTGCCCTTTGACAAAGGGTATCTAGTAGTACCTACTGGGGAAAGACAGTGCTTCTCAGTTATCAGGGCCAAGACCAGGATGCTCCCTAACCACTTCTAATCAACACTGTACTGGTTCTAGCCAGTGCCTAGCTCCCTAGGTATACAGACAGACAGATGTAAGTGGCATCCACACTGGAAAGGCAAAAGTAAAACTGTCTTTATTGTAGTTGATACGTTCTTTTGTATAGAAAACCTGGTGGAATTTACAAAAAGAAAAAAAGCTGTTAGAAGTAGTAAGCTTAACAAGGTTTTAGAATACAAGAAAAGAATACAAAAAACAGTTTACATACCGGCAATGAACAGCTGGAAACTGAAATTTAAAAAATATAACTTGCAAGAGCATCAAAAGTATGAAATAATTAGGACCTGAACATGGGAAAACTACAAATATTGCTTAGGAAAACTAAAGAACATTGAAGCAAATGGAGAAATTCATCCTATTTATGGATCTGAAAGCTTAATATTGTTAAGATATCATTTATAGAGTTCAGAACAATTCCAGTTAAGATCCAAGCTGACTTTTGAATAGAAATTGACAAATTTTGCAGAACATTGTGGTACACATCTGTAATCTCAGCTCTGGAGAGACTAAAGCAGGAGGACTGCGGGTTCAAGCCCAGGCTGGGCTACATAGTGAGACCCTGTCTCAAAACTCTAAAGTCCAAAACAGAGAGAGAGAGAAAGAGAAAGAAGGAGAGAGAATACTTGAGATTAGTTGGCATCTTAAAAAATTCATATGGAAAAACAAGTATAATAATTTTTTGGGAAGGAACAAAGTTGGAAGACTAACACCACTTAATTTCAAGACTTACAAAGCTATAGTAATCTGATCTGTGGTATTGCCATTATGGTAGGTAAACAGAATGAAGAGTCTAGAAACAGACTCATATACTGAAGACAATTGGTTTTGATAAAAGTTCACAGTCAATCCTAGAAAGATACAATTGTATATCTATGTACAAAATAAGACTTTGGATATATACATTAAATTATACACAGAACTTAACTCAAAATGGAACATAGATCTAAATATAAAAACTAAAACTATAAAATTGTTAAAACATGGAGGAAACCTTTGTGACTTCAGGTTAGGCAAAAATTTCTTAGGTATATCACCTAAAAATCTGTAAAATAACAAATTGATAAATTGACCTTCATCAATATAAAAAAGCTTTTGCTATCCTTTATGAATGAAAAGACAACTCATATAGACAAGGAGAAAGTATTTGAAGGTAATTTACCTGATAAGGTATTATTTAAAGAACTTTAAAAATGGAATAATAAGAAAACAACTTATTTCTAAAAAATGGCAAAAATTTGAACAATTTGCTTCACCAGAGAAGATGTTTGCATAGCAAATAAGTGTAAAAAGATCTAATAAGTCATTAGGGAAATACAAATTAACACCACAATGAAATACCATTGCACATGTATCAGAATAGTTGAAATTTAAGACTGACCATATTAAATGTTGGTGAAGCTGTGGAGCAGCTGAAACTGGAATGTAAGAAATGGTGTAAGCACTTTGGAAAACATTTTTTTTTTTAACTTTAGTTTTTTAACTTAAAAAAAAAAAATCTGTATGATCCAGACATTCTACTCCTAAGAGAGAGTAGAACTCTCAAGAGAAAAGAAAATATATCCATATCTACATATGTACACAAATGCTCAGAGTAACTTTATTTGTAATAGAAACTAGCAACAACCCAAATCCTATCAACAGGTACATCTATAAACAAATTGTGGTAATATTATAAAATATTATTTAGCAGTAAAAGGGCAAAACCATTGATAGTGTAAAAACATGAATGAATCTCAATTACATTGAGTAAAAGAAGCCAAAGGTACATACATGGCCAGACATGGTACTGCCTGTAATCCCAGCTCTCAGGAGAAGGATCATGAGTTCAAGGCCAGCTTAGGCTACATAGGTAAACCCTGTCTCTATAGAGTAAAGGAAAGGAAAAGAAAGGTAAAGGAATGGGGATGCTGGTGGGGGAGGGGCAGAAGGTGAGAGAAGGGAAGGAAAGGCCAAAGTCAAGGGGAAGAGAAAGGGAAATCAAACCACAAAAAGATCAGTGGTTGCTTGGGTCTGGGGAGATTACAGAGGAGCACTGGGAAACAGATGGGTATGTTGAGTATGTTCCTTGTTTTGACACAATGTTTTCATACAATTGCCTATGAACTTTTTTTGAAATTGTATTTTCTGAGGTTGATGATTCGGAAATTGTTTACACTCATTTGACTCATCTTTGTGAACCATCATATTTTTAAATTGAGATATAGTTCATATACTGTATAATTTACTCTTTTAAAGTATACAATTCAGCAGTTTTAGTATATTCACAGTACAACTATTACCACTAATTTCAGAACTTTTTCATCATCCTTCAAAGAAATCTTGTACCCATTTGTAATAACTCAACTCCTGCTTTCTCCACAACTTCCTCCATCCTAGGCAACTACCAGTCTCTGTGGGTTTGCCTATATATGACATGTGATAAAAATGGAATCATATAGTATGTGACCTTCTGTGATTTATCTTTGTCCACTTAGCATATTTTCAAGGTTCATCCATGTTGTTGCATGTATCAGTACTTCATTCCTTTTTATGACATAATATTAACAATATATGCTAAGCCATCATTTTATGTATCCGTGCATCAGTGGATGAACATGTAGATTTTTTACATGTTTTTGGCTGTTAAGAATAATGCTTCTCTGAATATATCGATTTAAGTTTTGTGTGGTGTGTTTTAAATTTTCTTAGTTTGCTGGTAGAATGACTCAAATGGTAGAGGGTCTGCCTAGTAAGTACAAGGCCCTAGGTTCAAACTCCAGTACTGCTCCATAAGTTTTCTTGGTTAGATCTTAATATTTTAGTAGATGTTGATCTGATTGTGGTTGAGTCAGAGCAAATTCTGACACAGTGGAAGATATTGTCCATTTTGTTTTTTTATTTTGAAATCAGAAATACTGCCTGTTAACATTGATTCAGAGTAACTCTTTTGATTTTTCAAGATAAAACTTGTCAAATAAACTATCTCTGTTATTCTTTTGGATGCAAAGCTCTATAATAGTGTTCCCTATTAGTTTTTACTTATGTAGGTTGTGTCCTGAATACCCAGTTTTGTTGATGAGCTATTTTTTTCTCTTATCCTTATCTAAATTGCTCAGAGACTGACCTGAAGCTATTTTTACCTTTAATGTTGCTTTGGAGTGAATTTGTGAGGCGTACTCTTTTATCCTGTGTTCTGTAGTTAGGGTGCACTGTCATTTTGGGATGAAAAAAGGCCACAGGTACATTGAGTGATGCTATTAGTTTAGAGTAATTCGAGTCTCCAAACAAGTAGCAAAATGCCTCCTGCTGGTGTTGAAGCTGCTTCTAAGCATGGGTCCTTCAAGTTTTTTCCGTATTATTGGGTGAGAACAATTTATAGTCACCTAAAGAGAGTATTTATCAGAGCAGATTATTGGTGTTTACGAACTTGTTTCTTAACGTTTCTTGTCAAAATTTAAAAATATTTTGTTTTTACCTTAATTGTAATGATAATAATGGTTACTTTGAGAGCTTTTCCCCCCATCAGCAAATGTTGTGGAACTTTAAATAGTTGAGGGAATCGTAGATTTCTTCCTATAGTTTACCTTAGTGAGATAGATGATTGAAAACATGGAGGAGTCTGCTCACACTTTTTTATTTACTGATGTCAAGTTGGAATTTTATGTTGTATTTACTTTGGAAAAAGTTAAGAAAAACTTTGTATTCTCAACCCCTTTTTGTCAACAAACAAATAATCTCTTACAGATGGAGACTGTCAGAAAGCAAAGAGAAATAAGTTTGACATAAGTGTGAAATACAATTAAAATGAAAAGATGTTTCATTTTAGGAAATATTTAGAAAAATCTTATTGGAAAAGAAAACTCTTTCCAGTTTTACTATCCATGTTGTTTTTTGCTCTTCAGATTGGATATGGGATTTTTTTTTTTTTTTTCAGTGCTTAGGACTGAACCCCAGGGCCTTGTGCATGCTAGGCAAGCACTTTACCACTGAACTACATACCCAGTCCTAGACATTAGAATTTTAAGGTTTTTAGCAGTGTTGGCCAGATTATGGCGGACTGTAAACCGTCATACTTTCAGATTTTGGAGGATGGTTTCTTCTGTTTCTGTGGTACAGGATATTTATATGAAAGAAAAGAAATGCTTCCTAATATATTTCATGGGTCTAGTAAAACTTGGTACCAAAGGTAGACAAGGATAGTATACTAAAGGAAAATTTATAAGCCATTTTATTCATGAAGGTAGATGTAGAAATTCACTCAAAACACCAGATATAGAATCTAGTAATGTATCATAAACCAAATTGAGAATTCAAGATTGGGTTAATAGGAAATCTATTAATATAATTTTGTGTATTAAAAATGAAACATCCCAGCACTCAGGAGGTGTGGAGGATGTAGGATCCCAAGTTTGAGGACAGCATGGGCTACATTCCAGGGTAACCTGGGATATCTAGTGAAACCCTGTCTCAAAAAGCCAAGGTCTGGAGATGTAGCTCAGTGGTAGAGAACTGGACTAGCATGTACAAGGCCCTGAGTTTGATTCCCAGTACTGGCAAAAAAAAAAAAGACTGAAGGTGTGGCTCAAAAGGTAGAGTGACTGCTTTGCAAGTGCAAAACCTGAATTCAAACCACAGTTCTACTCCCCCCAAAAAATTCATGACACATATTCTTAGTAATGTTTGTTAATAGGATACAATAGACTGTTGATATCCTTGGGTATATAGTTTCAAGGAGATCGCTGTTGAAAACCTGCGAATACTGAAGTACTAACTGCAGATGCTTGAGTCTTTTTTTTTTCTTTCTCCATAATGCCACCCAACTTCCACTAAAGACATTCAGCCTTTCAACAGATCCAAAATGTACATGTTATTGTGTCAATTAAGCATATATATGCTTTTATCTTGCTTTTGGGGCACCATTTGCTTTGGGGGAGGCAGATTTTCACAAAATTAAGCAGGGAAACAAACACTCAGCAGATCACACAATGATTTAAACACAACTGACAATAGCGTGGCACTGACCAAGAACTTCTCTGCATCAACTGAACTGTGTAACGCATGCATGGGAATTAATTTTTGTTTTTGAAATTTATTTTGTTTTTTAAATTTATTTATTTTTGGCCATACTTGGTCAAAGCCATGTGTCATAAATCCATGAGTAGGACAGGTTTACTGGATATAGAGTCAATGCCATTAGGATCAGATGGAAACAAATTATTATAATTATTAAGAGTTAAGCAAAAATTCTATACATTAAAGTTAATATACAAAAACCATTTGCCTTTCTGTTATGAGCAATTAGCTATTAAAACATAGAATTTAAAAAGAGATGCTACTTATCATTTGCAACAAAAAATCAAAGTACTGTAATCCAGTAAAAGTTTAGCAAGAAGTTCATGGAACAAAACTACTGAAAGACAAAACTACTGATTTATTTACTGAATAAATTGGAGTTAGTGGGATTGGTCTATGTTCTTTGACAGGAAGAAGTATAATAAAAATATAGTCACTGTGAAAATAATCTTTAGCAGTGCTTCTCAAATTTTAGTGTACAGATAGTTAGTTGCTGATGCAGGAGGAGTGGATGGGATCTGAGATTTTGCATTTGTAATATGCTCCTGATGATGTTAGTGTTTGTTAACAGGGTCTACAGATTCAATGCAATTAAATGTCAATGTCCCAGTAGTATTTATGTGGAGAGATTACTAAACTGACTTTGAAAGACATGTGAAAGGTGAAAAGGCCAAAAATGACCAAGATAGTCTTGAAAACAAAGAACATGGTGGGAAGAATTCATCTATGAGATATCAAAACTTGTTATAAAACTTGTAATAATTAAGACTGCTATCTGTGCAAATCAATAGACCTGATTAAAGCCACTCAAAGTAGATCGAGGCACATAATGCAAATTTGCTATGAAAGATACAGCACTCCAGACTAGCAAAAAAAAAGGAGGAATTGTTTAATAAAAGGTGTTGGGACAATTGATTATCTGTGTGGAAAAAATTAAGTTTAATCCCTACATTAAGCCTTACAAAAAGGCTCTTTAAGCTTAATTTTAATGCCTTAGGCTAAAGACATGTTTATAAAACAAAATGTTAAAATTTACTTGAAAAAATAAAGGAGAAACTTTGTTTTTTTTGTTTTTGTTTTTGTTTTTTTTTAATGCTAGGATCAAACCCAAGGCCCTCTATATGTTAGGAAAGTGAGCTACACTTCAGCCCATTTAGGAGAGAGTTTTTTTTTGTGTGTGTGTTAAGTGTACTGGGGTTTCTACTGCTTGAGCCACACCTCCAGTCCATTTTGCTCTGTTTATTTTGGAGATGGGATCTCTCAAACTGTTTGGGATTGCCTCAAACGGATCCTCTTCATCTCAGCCTTTCAAGTAGCTAGCATTACAGATGTGAGCCACCAGTGCTTGGGTCTTAAGACCCCAAAAGCATAAATCACTTTGTGTTGCATTAAAATTAAGCTTAAAGAGATTTCAGAAAAAGTGAAAAAATGAACCACTTGGCAAGAAGATACTTACAATACATACAACTGAAAACAAGTTAGTATTCAGACTATATAAAGAACTGTTACAAATCAGTTACTAAGTCTTTTCAATATAAAAGTGGATGAAATACATGAAAGAAAAGAAGTGTGAATGGCTGGTAAATACACAAAAAGCTGCTTAGCCTTATTAGTATCAGAGAATGGTAACTAAAACCACAATAACCTCTGCAGAAACAATAAAAGCAGCAAAAAATGTCAAGGTTAAGCTGTCACAACTCTGGAAGATAGAAGTTTACTGCAACCATGCAAACACTTAGCTGAAAGGGAAAATACTGCCAACCAAGAATTCTAAATCCAGTTAAACTGTCCTTTGGGAATGAAGGAAATCAAGACATACCCAGATAAATAATAGTTTAGGAGTTCATTACTAATAGACCTGCTCTCCAAGAAATGCTTAAGTTTCTTTCAAGCTCAGCACAGACCTTATTAAATTTACTTTCTGTCATCAGACCAAAGAATATGCATTTGTAAATAAACTTTCTTATTGGTTCTTACACACCAAAAACAAAAAGACCACCAGATTGCTAAAAACTGGAGAAGAAAAACAGTCCTGTGACATCAAGTGCTTGTTAAGATGTGACACAGTGTAAAGTCTTAAACAATCTTGGTGAATGTGTAAGTTGCTACAACCATTTTGGAAAATAATTTTGGCATTACCTTATAAAGTTGAAGATATATAGAATACTAGAGGTTGAATATGCCTGTAATCCTAGCTACTGAGTAGGCAGAGATCAGGAGGATCACAGTTCAAGGCCAGACCTGGTACAAAGTTAGTGAGACCCCATCTTAATAAAATAAGCCAAATGTGGTGCACTTCTGTAATCAAAATAGCTGAGGTGTAGATAGGAGGATTGCAGACCAAGACTGCCTGGGGCAAAAAGCATGAGATCCTATCTGAAAAAAATAACTAAAGCAAAAAAGAGCCAAGGGGGTGGTAGAATTCAACTGGTAAAGCACTTGCCTAGCAAGCATGAAGTCCTGAGTTCAAACCCTAGTACCACCACGAAAAAAAGAAAAGATATATACAGACCATACAATAGTAGTACAGAACACGATCAAGAAACTCTTACACTTCTTTCACAAAAGCCACATAAAATGATGTTCACAGTAGGTAGTCTTTGGTAATATAAAAAACTGAAACAATCTAGATGTTTATTGATAGGGGGCTCAAAATTTTTTGGGAGAAGACAGGATCTTGCTCAGCCTCCTGAAGGCTGGGGTTTCAGGCATGCACCACCCTGCCCGAATATAGGATAAAATATTTTTAGTATGGCATAAAAAGTATATAAAAATGAGTGAATAATGATAATATGCATCAACGTGTGGAGCTAAAAAAGCAAGTGCCAGAGAAATTAGTAAGGCACATTTTATTTGAGGGTGGAGGTTGTGCACATTTGTAGTTAAATTTTGAATGAAAAGCCAGGGAATGGTAAATAAATTTAGAGCAGAGATTATCTATGGAGGTCAGAAGGCTGCACAAAGAATTTCAATAGTTTTGGGGAGATGAGCTGAGAGATGGTTAGGTGGGCATATGTTTTATTTTCTTATATCTTATGTATTCATTCTGTTTTACATGTATCAAATACAATATATTGTGAAACAAATTTTAAGTACTATGTAGCATACATAGGTCAATTGAAATACTTCAATAGCTTTGCTGCTATTGAAAAGAATGACAAGGCGTTCCCATGTCAGCCTATTTCTGCTCCATTGCACTTTATCTTTAGCTATCATATTGCACTTTCCTTTTCCTCTTTTTGAGTGGCATGGGGATAGTGTCTGTTTTTTCCACTTGAAAATAAAATCTTTTGAAGCAGAGAATTCTTTTTCTTTTATTTTTTTAAAAGCCTGTTTGGGGACTGGTGCAGTGGCTCAGATGGTAGAGCGCCTGCCTAGCAAGTGTGAGGTCCTGAGTTCTAATCCCAGTGTGACTAAAAGAAAAAGAGCCTGCTTTGTTAGAGCCTGGCAGTTCCCCAAAGGTGATTAGGGCATGGTACATGGATAACAAGCATTTATTGAATGAAGGTGAATGTGTGTGTAGTATAATATTTTTTTAAAAACCTAGGTATATGTGTTTATATATGTATACATACATAACAAAAACACACAGATGCAAATACATACAGATATTTTATCATCTGGAATGCTACATACGAAATTAACTTCTGGTGTGGGAGTAGAGTTAGAGGTAGAGATTGATCACACCTGGGTGAATGGAGACTATATTATGCGTATTTTATATTCTGCATTTTTTCAATTAAAAAGAGGAAATATCTTCAGAAATTAAAAAGCAAATTGTAAGCTGGAAAAAATTAGCAAAAAATAACATTACTGACAAACCTATCAAATTCCATAATTTGGAGAGTTGATTTAGCAGGTTATTAGATGCCAGACTAATACTGAAGTGAGGTCTGTATTTAGCTCAGCTTAACATCCCACTAGGCTGTTAATCCTTTCTCTGGGTGAGGAGACTGTTATTAGTGTGGAAGAGTCTGGAGTAGAAGAGCTATGAGGACTTTGAAGACCTGAGTCATATGCTAAGAAGTTTTGGGGCCTTGTTTAGTGTATACACTAAATAATAAGCTTTTGTTTAACTTAAAATTTTAAAACAAACAGATTGTGTCACTAGTGTTATATACTTGGTGTATGGTGTACACTAAGTAATATTCTGTAGATCTTTAGAAATATATGGTGTACAGATACAAAAAACTTTTATTTTAAGGCGATTCCCTCATTTAGCCCCTTTCCTTAAGTGATTCTTTTCTCAAACCCAACTCCCCACCTGTAGCACCCCCTTTTACTGATAAAAATATGTTTCACAGAATGCTCTTACCAGACAGCTTTGATGCAGTCCCTCTCATGCAGATGCCAAGTCAAAAGAAGTATTTTGTGGACATCTGTCTTGACTTTATGGTGGATATATGCATTCATTTTATTTAAATCTTAGTGGGAATGTAGGTGTCATTTGTGGCAAAGCACAAGAGTATATATAGCGTTAGTTCTGTGGTTGATTATGTTTGGGACAGAAGTCTGTGGTCACTTTTGGCTTATATTTATATTTCTGAAGGGGAAACTGGTCAGAAGCATGTGGATATAAGCTAAGTGTCAAGAAAAGGAGCCAGGCATTGGCTTGCTTGTTACTATATGAAGAAAATTAATTTTCAAGTTTTTTCCCCATATATATGCACATTATTTATTTAGCTAGGACCGTGTACATGTAAAGCAAGTGCTGTTTACTGTCCCCTACCTGTCCCCAGCCCCTGTATACACTTTAGAGACTACTTTTTTTTTTTGTGCTAGTTCTTGGGTTTTGAATTCAGGGACTCTATATGCACTTTAAAGACATTTTTTTGGACTGGAGGTGTGGCTGACGTGGTAGAGCACCTGCCAGGTCTTGCGAGATCCTGAGTTCAAACACCCGGTAACACCAAAACCCACCCCCACAAAACAAAACAAAATAAAAGCCAGCTTGTGGCTCATAACTGTGATCCTATCTACTCGGGAGGCAGAGATTATGAGATTTAAAGCCAAGCAAAAAGTTTGTTATACCCCACCTCAACCAATAAAAGCTGGCATGCCTGTCCTCCCAGATAGTCAGGAAGGATAAATAGGAGAAATGCAGTCCAGGCCTGATGGGCATAAATGTGAGATCCTATTCAAAAAATAACTAAAGCAGGGCTGGTGGAGTGGTTCAAGTGGTAGAGCGCCTGCCTTGCAAATGTGAGACCCTGAATTCAAACCCCAGTACTGCTAAAAAATAAATTTAAAAAATACCTAAAGCAAAAAGTACTGTGGCATGGCTCAAGTGGTAGAGTGCTTGCCTAGCAAGCATGAGGCCCTTGAGGGCCTGACTTCAAACCCTCTTAGCACAAGAAAAAAAACCCTTTTTTCCTCTTCCATGGAATTGGGGAAACATACTCCATTATTTTGGAGTTGCTGAATTTCAAAGTATTAAAGTTATTCCTCTCTTCATTATTTCTTCCTTCTTCCTAATGTCATTTATTTCTGTTTTTTTACTAGCTCTGGGACAATTTGGATCACACAATGTTTTTCCAAGATTTTAGACCATTTTTAAGTAGCAATCCACTGGACCAAGATAACAGAGTCAATGAGAGGGGTCACCAAACTCATACTGACTTGTGGGGACCAAGTCGGCCTCCAAGGCTGCCAATGACTCGGAGATACAGGTCTCGTGGAAGTACTCATCCTGACAGATCTCCAGCTATTGAAGGGTGAGTTGTTGTAGTTGAAACTTTCTTAAGGGTAGGTTTCAATGAAGATCTTATTGGTATAATCTAATCTTTATAAGATTCTCATACTTATTATCTTTTTGGACAAGACAGAAATGTATTGACAGGGTGAAAATAAAGCTAAATTGAATGTTTATGCTCAATTAATATCTGCTAATGAGTGAAATAAAATACAGGGTGATAAAGCTAATAATGGTCTCTGGTTAACATTTTTTTTAATGTCTAAGATGGATATACATGTGATATGATTATCAATTTCAAAAGATACTAAAAGGTATATCAAGTATAACATTAGGATTCAAAGATCTAGATCTAGATTTTAACAGATTGGAGCAATGGGCTTAATGTAAGATCTAATAGGAATAAATGTAAAGTCTTGTGACTGCAGAAACATTCATGCAACAATTTCACCAAATATCTTTTATGAATAGACTATTGGGGATATAGTGGAGAGAAAACAGATGGTGGTCCTTGATCTCATGGATATCATTTAGTAGGAATAATAAACGTTAATTTTAAGTATCTGCCTTGTGTAAAGAACTGTGCTTCATTTCACTTAATCTGTATGAAGTAATAGGTGCTGTTCCTATTTTCATTTTGTATAAGAATTAAATGGATACTCAGAAGTAAAGTAAGTCAGTGGTAGATCTTGGACTTGAACCTAGGTCTGTATGAATCTAGTGATGCACTGTTTAATACAGTAGCCACTAGCCACATGGAACTATATCAACTTAAATTTAAATTAATTAAAAGTTAGTAAAATTTAAAATTCTTCAGGCCCACTAGGCACATTTCAAGGACTCAGTGGCCAAATATAGCTAGTAGTTACCATATGTGATAGCACAGATTAGAGAACATTTCTATCATTTCAGAAAGTCCTATTGGGTGCTTGCTACTAAAATTGGAACGATACAGAGAAGATTAGCATGGTCCTTGTGCAAGGATGACATACAAATTCGTGAAGCATTCCATTAAGGAAAAAGAAAAAGAAAGTCCTATTGGATAACACCGATCTAGAGCCTACAATCCACCCCCCTCTAGACTTTTCTATTAAGATTTTACTACATACTTGCCTTAGCAGTTATCTCTATCTGTCCATTAGTTCATCTTATGCTTTGTGCATCTCAAAGTTAACTGGAGATTAGGGGAAGTCTGATTTACTGGGATTGTGCAGGACAAAAAAAATCAGTGAAATCTCAGATGGTTGTAATTGTTCATGGTGCCCAGAGGTAACTCCACTGTATCTTACTCCAGTTAAGTTGCTTATAGATTATGTTCCCTTCTCTACCTGTTTGGGACCGTATCATTATGCCTCTCAACTAAAATGAACATCTTTTTTTTCCCTCCTACCCACTAAAGGGCCAATTGTGGATCAGTGCTGTGGTACTCTTTTACCTTGCTCCTCTACTAGGAAATACTTAAGTACTGCTGGAGGAAAGTCATATAAATGTGCTTATTGGTGCCCCTGCATTTTATCTCCATTGGCCTGTCAGTGCTTTTTGCTTTCTTTCTTTCTCTTTTTTTAAAACAATATTGGAGTTTAAACTCAGGACTTGCTTACGAGGCAGGTGTTCTACCACATGAGCCATGCTTCCAGGTCTTTTCACTGGTTGTTTTGGAGATAGAGTCTCACTTTTGCCCAGGACAGCCTGGATTGTAATCCACCTATTTTAAGCTTCTGGCATCACCACTGGAATGACAGGCACATGCCACTACACCCAGCTTTTTTCCATTTTCAAGTTTTTTTTGGGGTTTTTTTTTCTTGCCCAGCTGGGCTTTGAACCACGGTCTTTCTCATCTCAGCTTCTCAAGTAGCTAGGATTACAGGTGTAAGCCCATCCTGTCAGTGCTTTTGATTAGTCTTCTGTTTTATTTTCCTTCAGCAAATGTTTTTAATTTTCATCACATTTACTATCTGTACTTTCTAGCCAGTAACTGATTCTCAGCAGCTGACTTATCTTCTCCATTATGAAAATTAGGTGTGAACTCCTCAAATCCCCTGTGTCTAGTTTCTCAATATCAACATTCATTTCTTCTGTCAGTTTACTTTCTTGATCTGTGACAATCCCATCAACCTATGTTCCTGAACCATTCCTTCCCTATTTTTTCTGGGATTTTGTTTCATCCATTTTCCTTTTTTTGTTTTCTTTATACCCTTGGCCAGCTTTTTTTTTTTTTTTCCCTCTAGTTTTGTGGTTTTCAGACCTGGTTGTATGTTAGTGTCACTGTTAAAAGCAATGGCTGTTCTCAGAAGATGTTGGTCCTTGTGCTCCAAATGGAGGAATCCAAGCAGAACACATGGATGTAAAGGGAGTTTATTATAAGTTAGGGGAGGGAAATATAAAGGGGAGCATGGTGAGGCTCAGGTGGAGGCCTGAAGCAGAGAGAGCTCTTCAGGTGCTTTTAAAACCTACACTAACCCATGGGAGGGCAGACCCAGGAGATTCCCACCCAATAATGAACAAGTGGGGAGGGGCATAAGCGGTTCCCAGCCAGGTAAGGGTAGTCTGTGTCATCTCCAGGCAACCTACATGAGCCTCAAACTTTTCCTACTTCTATCCTGCCTCAAATTCCCTCTAAGAGATAATATTCCAAAATAGTCTTTTTTGGGGGTTGCTGAAGGGGGGCAGTCCATCTTCAGTGTCTGCTTCGAGCTGACAAGGGGAAACAGACCCTACCTGTAAAGGGAGATTATCTCTTATTTCTTTCCCTTGGGGCTCATTTGGACACAAGGTGTCTGAATTGTTGTCCAGCATAGTTAAGGTTTCTCATGGAGATCTGGGTTACTCATGGAGACCTCGTTTGTTTCAGAGAAAAATAGCTTTGTTGCCTCATGATTTGGGTCCTAAAGACTTTTAGTCTGGAAGAGATAAATTTGATTTAGAAGATATGACCTGAACATTAACAATGATAGGAGCATTGGAAGGGACCCTGCCAGGTGTGGCAGGAAAGATGAAGTAATTTTGAAAAGTGACAGAGAGTCTTATGGTTACTTTATCTATATTCTATGGTCTATGGTTACTTTATCTTTTTATACCTATAGCTATGTTTAACTTTTAGATAGTCCTTTATTTTGGACTGTTGCTATAGTGGGCAGTTAAAGGCTGACTGCATTAGGGTCAGGTGTATTGGGGGGCAGGTGTCAGTCCAATTAGAGAGTAAAAATCAGTGAGTCAGTTCTATACAGAAAGAAGACTCACAGCGTCCCTAAGCAGAAGTTAGATACCATTGAAAATTATATTGCTTTTGCTTAAACAGAATACCTTGGCCAAAGATATGACTTTGCCTTTTACCAGAAGCCTAGAAGGCTTAACTATTAGAGCACATGTATAAGACACCCCCCTTCCTTTTTAAAATCTCTCAGCTTTGGTTGCTTTCAGAGGTCTGGCATAATTGACTCCATCAGCATCTGGAGAAGTCCCTTCACTTGTGCAGTCCTCTTGAACTGTCTTGTGTGGCTGAATGCCACTTGTTTCTCTGAGAAGTTGGGGGTTACATCCTCTTAAACTCTTTTTCTGAACAGTTGTCTCTGAAGATTTTGCCAATGTGGCAGTTTGTCCATCAGTGCAGGAGTCCAGAAAGTCAGATTCTGTCCCATGGAGGAGGGCAAGTTACATCAAACAGATCAGAAGTCAGTGCCAATTTGACCTTTTTGGCCAAATTAAGCAACAAAGAGATTTATTAAAACATCACTAAGGATATTTAAAAAATACTGATACCTAGACCCATGTGCAAGGATTGTAATTTAATTGTGTTAAGATTCAGGCAGGTATTGGTAATTTTTCTTTACTTTTTTTTAGTTTTTTAGTAGGCTTTGGTAATTTTTAAAAGCTGCCAAGGTTATTCTCACTGTAGCCAGGATTGAGAATCACTTCTTTAGTTGTTGCCCAACTTCTGTTTTCCTTTTCAATAAAATTTCTTAAGGTACAACTACATTTGCTTTATATACTTTTTCATCTCCCATTATTCTCCTATCTACTATAATATGGCCCTTCTTTCACTAAAATCCTGATGATATTCTAATTGCAGACCCAGCAAGTACTTTAAACATTTTATTGTATAAGTCCAATTCACTTGACTTGACTTTTTTGCTCTTTTTCTTCTCCTTTGAAGAGTTCTGTACTGCTGACTTCTGTGGTAGTGCTTTTTTTTTTTTTGCAATACTAGGACTTGAACTCAGGGCCTACACCTTGAACCACTCTGCCAGCCCTTTTTTGTGATGGGCTTTTTCGAGGTAGGATCTTGAAAACTGTTTGCCTGGGCTGGTTTCAAATCATGATCTTCCTGACCTCTACCTTCTGAGTAGCTAGGATTATAGGTATGAGCCACTGGCACCAAGCTATATTTTCTTGATTTACCTCTTCTCTTTTTCTTTACTAGGGTTTTGTATATGCTAAGCAGAACATGTGCTCTACCACTAAATTATACCCCCCAGCTCTTACTTTTCCTTCATGTAGGTTTACTTATGGTTTTTTTTAAGTCGTGTTCTTTATTCTGCTTTTCCTCTATTCTACAGGGCTTTTCAACTTCAGGACTATTGACATTTTGGGCTGCATAATTCTTTGTTGTATAAGGCACTCCTGTGCACTGTAAGATGTTCAGCAGCCTTCCTGTCTTTCCACTGCATACCTATGACAACTCCCCTGTTCTGTTCCAATTATAACAACCAAAAACTCCCCCTGGGGATGTTGAGAACCAAAGATATATAAGCTATCTGTGTTTATTCTCAAGTCCTCTCACAGATCTAATAATTACCTGTATACTAAAAACCCTCATACCCATATTCCTGTTTTGACCTTTTCTCTCAATTCATGGCTTAAATATATAACTTCTTGTTCAACATTTCTATCATAAATTCTAAAGAAACTCCAAACTCACTAAGATGAATGCTAAGTTCTTCTCTTCCAAACTTGATCCTTTTCCTTCTTCCTTCCTTCCCTGTTTGTTTTTTGAGCAGTACTGGAGTTTGAACTCAGGGCGTTATGCTTGCTAGGCAGGTGCTCTACCACTTGAGCCACTCCACCAGCCCCATTTTGTATTGGGTATTTTCAAGACAGGGTCTCAAAAACTGTCTGTCTGGGTTGGCTTTGAACATTAATCCTCCTTATCTCTGCCTCCTGAATAGCCACCTGTGCATGGCTCCATAACTTCACATAATAAGGCAGTCTATGTTTTAGACACTCCAATCTCTACAACATTGTTTCCTGTCACTTCCTGCTTTTCTTTTATACTACTAATACCAGACTTAATGTTTTCTGCACGGACTATGCCGCCCGATGCTTCTGTACCTTTGCTTACTCTGTTTTCTCAAGCAGAAATACTTCTACTGCTTTCTCAATCCAATTAAATTACTCCTTTGCTCAATTTAGGAAGCTTCCTATGACCTTCCAGATGCCCCTACTTTGTACTCCCCTAGGTTCTTCATGCATTTCATTTCTTTATTGTAGTTATAACTATCCAAGATGAAGCCATATTAATATTAGCTAGCATTCATTGAGTGAATTATGCCAGATATGGCATCCCTTAGCTCATTTCATGTTCCTAACAGCCCTCTGAGATGAGTACTATTGGAGAAAATGAAAATTTTTGCCTTATTAGACTCTATATTAGTTATCCATTGTTACATAACAGATTACTATGAAACTTGGTGACATGAAACAATGATAATTGTATATTCCCTTTTAGTTTCTTTGGTTAGAAATTCAGATATGGTATGGATAGATATTTTGTATCTGCTGTATGATATCTGGGGCAATAGCTGGAAGACCTTAAGGTGGAGACTAGAGTCATCTGCATACTTTTGTGCTTACATGTCTAGTGAGGAATACTAGCTGATGGCTAAGGGGTCTGGTTTGTGCTGTCAGCTGATATGCTAATCGGCTTTCCATCTCTGTAATGAATAACTGGGATAAAGCAACTTAAAGGAGGTAAGATTTCTTCTGGTTTATGGTTTCAGAGATTTCAGTTCATTGTTGAATAGCCCCATTGCTTTGGGCCTGTGGCAATATGTCATGGCAGAAGCATATGATGGAGAAGGCCTCTGTACCTCATGTCAGCAGGAAAGCAAAGAGAAAGAAATAGGGTCCCAATATACCCTAATGACCTAACTATCTTTCACTAGGCCCTACCTCTTGTTTTCTTTTTTTTTGTGGTACTAGGGTTTGAACTCAGGGACTTGTGCTTGCTAAGTAGATGAGATACCACTTGAATCAAGCCCCAATCTCTTTTTACTTTGGTTATTTTTCTGAATAGAGTCTCAAATTTAGGCCCTGGCTGGCCTGGATTGTAATCTTCCTATTTTATGCCTTGCTCGAATGTCAGGCACATGCCACCATGATCAGCTTTTATTGGTTGAGATGGGATCTTGTAAACTTTCTGCCTCTCCCTGTCTTTTATGTAGCTAGGATTACAGTTGTGAACCACTGCACCCTGCTAGGCTCCTCTTAAAGATTTTTTCACCTCCCAGTAGTGTTTTTAAAATCCACACTAATTTCCCTCCTTTCTCCCCACCCAGGATGTCCAATATAATTTAGATTTGTCTGATTGTTTCTTTCTCTTTTTTTTTTGGGAAAGAAATGTATTTATTTACTTGAGGTGCCTCACACATGTCTCATTCAGTGCTCTACCACTGAGTATCATCTCTGACCTTATTGTTTCTTTATTCAGATTAATTATCTGGCAAGAATATAAAATAGATGATGTATTCTTTTTAGTGTACCACAGCAGGAGTGCATATGGCGTCAGATTGTTCCATCATGGGTAATACATGTTCTCTTTTCTTTTGTTTGTTTTTGGGGGGGTCTTTGAGAAGAGGTCTTGCTGTGTATCTCAGCCTGGCCTCAAATTCACTACATAGCTCATACTGACCTTGAAGTTAAGATCTTCATGACTCAGTCTCCTGAGTGCTGGGATTGCAGTCATATACCACCTTGCTACATTTTGTTCTTATAAAGGTATCCTTCTTTTTGTAATTAATACATAATCTAGAGTGAGTGACTGGCTCCTTAATAGTTTTCCACCTAATGTAATTAACATTCATTCATAATTCTTACCTGAATTATTACTTTAATAGCTGTGAAATAATTTTACACTTGTATCTTTATTTCTTTAATGCCTTCTAGAGATACTTGACTATCTTTTATAAAAAGTTTTTTCCTTCTCCCTGCTCTGCCTACTCTGTCTGCTTATTATTTCAGCTTGAACTCATGAATTAAAAAAAATCATTAATGTTGAAGCTGAAGTAATCCCAATTTGGCCAGAGTAATTAGATCTAGACATTTTAAAAAGCAGTCTTTGTTCACAATCCTTATATTAATAAGAGAATTGGGGTGTCTGAGTAAAGTGATCAGGTTATGTTTCTCTGATTATTAGCTGATAACTTCTGGACAAATATAGTTTCTGCTAGGGTTCCTTTAATGAACCCTTTAGTCTAAAAGACTTTTTTCTTTTCCTTTTTCCCCTACTTTTAAAATGATTTTTTTCAATTGCCAAAGAATGGAAAGAATTACCTAATTCATCTTTTCTACTGTATGAATGCTTTAAAATACAATATAGTATCAATGCTCTTGGGAAGCCTTATATCCTATATGCAATCAAAAATGAAAGGAGAAAGTAACATTTCTCTAATGCCTAGAATTTTTCACGTCTGAGGTAATATACACTTTTTTTCACAGAGCTCTTGAGTAGACTAGATACTAAAGTAGGCAGGGGTCAGATTTTAAGTCTTTTACACAGAAATTTTTTGTCAGACTAATAAAATATCAATGTGAACACATTAGCTTGAATCAGTCTTCCTTGGTTGCTTTGCCTCTTTATTTTGTAGGAGGTTATGGTCTACTATACATTGTCCCTTTGACTAATAGCAGAGTGAGAGAGAGACTTAAACTTCCTTTTCTCATATGCCCTTTACAGATGTTACCTTAGTAACATGTAAGTAACAGATAACCTGATTTGATGGTGTTTTAAAAAGAGGTTTTGTTTTGTTTTTTCTTAGACATAAAAAGAAATCTGTGGGGAGCTTAGTTTCAACCATATCTCAACCATATCAGGGATCTCTGTGATTCTCTTTGTCTTTCCTTCATGCTTACTGCCTTAGTACTTTAGCTAGAAAGGGAAAAGATAAGCACTGGCTTATTTATCCCTCTTTTTAAGGAAAGGAAAAGCTTTTCTACGCCTAACCTGTCCTACACCCTTGACAAAGAAAGCACTGGGCACTGTATCACATGCACCCTGTCCCCAGGTACAAGGAAAGCTGGAAGAGTATGAATTTAGCTTTGTATCTTTTAGTGGGAGGTAGCAAGGAAGAAGTGTGTTGAGAATGAATGGAGGGGCAGCCAGCTACAATGTCTGCTAATTTTGTTAGCTACTTCAACTAATAGAACAAATGGCATGCTGTTTCAGATTAATTGTATCATAGAGTTAACATTTATTTCACATTAAGCAATGCTTTAGAAGTCTTCTGAAGATTTTAATTTTTCTGTTGCTTATAAAATACACTAACTGTGGACATCCCCTGCCATTTTTGTGGGTAATCATGAGCTAAGTAGTTTTGGCTTTCCTACCTCAGTGTTTCCTGCATTTCATTCATTTAAATAATTCTTGATGAATTCTCTCTTCTGTATCATCATCGTTATTATTTAATGTTTTTCTTTAAATAGACTCACCTGTGTTGTGAAATGAAACTTAATATTTATGTGTGCAAACATTATTGACTATACATTTATATATTTGTTAGTCTTTTTTTTTTTTTTTTGGTGTACTGGGGATTGAACCAAGGGCCTTGCACATGTTAGGCAAGTGTTGTACCACTTGAGCCAAACATTCTACCACTTGAGTCAAGCCCTCAGCCTAGCCATTTTTTTCACTCATCATTTTGCCAAGTAGAGACCTCCTCCAGAAATAGAATCAGAATATGGCAGATTACTTTCTGAGGTTTCTTGGCACATAAGGAATCGGCATGTAACCCATTTCTTGCTGTTGGGACCCAAAATATCTGCTGGAAGCACATCTGGGAAGATGTTCCCTCATAAATGAATTCTAGTTCATTTTTTGTAAGAATGTCATGTATGGAGCTGCTGCAGCCATCCTCCAACCATGTATGGGAGACATGCTAAAGCTGAGGAAGGCAGAATAGGAAGATGGAAGGGGCTATCTTTCAATGAGTTGCCATACCAAACCTGGGACTGTTTACCTCCAGACTATTCATTAAGGTAAATAAATGTTCTTGCAGTTTAAGCCATTTTGGGGAGAGATATCTATTACTCTCAGCGGAATACATCTTTTAATTCAATATTATGTTGTCACCATTAATGACAAATAAATCATTAAAAATGAAGCAAGGGCTGAGGTGGCAGAGTGCTTGCCTAGTACTCATGAGACCTGGTTCAATCTTCAGCACTATCAAAAAAGAACAAACCCAACATTATTAAAATTTTAAAATGATAAAAATTAAATAAACACTCATAAAGTCAAAGTGCCTTTAGGGTTCCTAAAGTACCTCTCTGACTATTCCATACCTCTTCTCCTCTTTCACTATTCTAGCCATACTGGCCTTTTAGTTTTCCACAATTGCTCTATTCATCAGCCACAGGCCTTTGCACATTTTTGTTTCATATGCCTGGTTGCTAAAATGTTCCACCTCCAACTTTACCTACTCCCTCCGTCCCCCACCTTAGATTAACTCAGACCCATTCCTTGGAAATAATTTCAAGTATCACTTCTCCAAGGAGGTGATGCTAGGTTTTTGTGTGTATCCTCACAAACTGCTGTGTAATTTTCTTTAGCACGAGTCATAGAATCAGTTTCTTTGTACATGCTGCTATGGTTTGAATGTCCCCTCGAAAACTCATATCAAAATTTAATTTCCATTGTGATGGTAGTGGGAGGGAGACCTTTAAGAGGTGATTAACTCCCAAGAGTTCACCCTCATGAATGGATTTGTAGTGGGAGTGGGTTAGTTATAAAAGTGAGCTCTGTGTGTTGGCTGGCCCTTCTGCAGTGTTTTGACACAGCAGCAAAAAGGCTGTCAACTGATGTAGCCCCTTGAGCTTCGGCTTCCCAACCTCCAGAACCATGAGCTGATTAGCCTTTATTGCTTAAAATTGACCCAGGCTGCGGTTTCTGTTATAGCAGCAGATAACATACTTAGACAAAAGGTTATTTAATGTCTTTCTTCCCTGTTAGACCATTACTTTCCAAGAAGTCAGGGACCATTATTCCTCCAGAGCCCAACATAATAACCAACATGTAGTAAATCCTGAGAAAAATGTGTTAGTGAATTCATGCATTTTCTTTTGAATGTAACTACTATTATTGTTAATCTTACATTTTGTCACCCAAACCATATTAACTGGATCCCAGCTCGAGTGCAGGCAACAGTGGCCAGTGGGGAATGAGCATAGTTATTGTTAATTTCCTCACACCATTAAATATTGTGGGGACATTTTGAAATTCTGGGTTCTACCGGCTCTCTAAATTCTCAGTACCAATATTTTCTTTTTGTCTGACTTCACTTTCATGTAAGTGTCAGGCTCTATCTATATCTATATCTATCTATCTATCTATCTAAGTATCTATCTATCTATCTATCTATGTATACTAGGGTTTGAACTTAGGGCAGGAGTTCTACCACTTGAACCATGCCCCTGACACCCTTTTTACTTTTAAAAAAATTATTTTTGACTAGCATACATTAATAATATCCTTTTCAAGTTATTTTTCAGGTAGAGTCTCACATTTTGCCCAGGGCCAGCCTCATACCTTGATCCTCCTACCTATAGCTTCTTGTATAACTGGGATTATAGGTACAAGCCACCACACCTAACCTATTGATTAAGATAGGGTCTTGCTAACTTTTTGCCTGGGCTAGCCTCCAACCATGATTTTCCTGATCTTGTCTCCTTAGCAGTGGAATATAGGTATAAACCACCATGCTAGTCTAATGGCAGGCTTTGGAAACAAATATGTAACTATTGAGTTTGTTTTGAAAATATTCCTGTATTATGACAGATCATTTCATGGTGGTACATCTACCAGGGAAAACACTCCCTTAACATTTTCATTCTAAATATACACACAGGAAGAAAATCATGAGTCAACAGGTATATGTTAAAATTTAAATTATGTGTAGAAAATTTTTAAAATCTAGTTTATATTTCTTATAGTTTTTCTCAAGTTTCATGAGGGCAGTTTTCAATATTGGATATTCTCTTATTCTCTAAGCATCTAATCTCTTCTTCCTCCTCCCTCTCTCCCCCTCCTTTTTTTTTTTTTTTCAGTATTGAGGTTGGGCCTTGTGCTTGCCAGGCAGGTGCTCTACCACTTGATCCACTCTGCCAGTTAGGTTTTCTGTTTTCTTCATTATAAACTATACTGCATTGAACATTCTTGCTTATTTGTGTATTTTTATGACTATGAATGTACATATTCCTGTGTTTTCTATTGTTTTCTCTTTATAGTTCAGTTTTAAGTATTTTCAATTGACCTCCCTTAAGGCTTATTAATTTTATCTTCTGCTAAATACATCAAATAAATTCTTTCAGATAAAATATTTTTAATTTCTCAGATTTTCATTTGACTGCTTTATGAACTCAATTCTTGGGTGAAATTCTCTATCTAATCATAGTTAATTTAAAGCCCTTCTTAGTAACTCAAATATCTATATCACCTCTGGGTCTGTTTCTGTTATTTATCTTTTCTTCTTGGTTTGTAATCTTGGGCTTTGTAATTTGCTATGTCTAGTAATTTTTGGTTAAATGTAGATCATTTTGTTTAAAAATTATAGAAACTCTATAGCTGGGTGCTGGTAGCTCACACTTGTAATCCTAGTTACTTTGGAGGCTGAGTTCGGGAGGATCGCAGTTTGAGTCTAGCCCAGGTAAAAAATTCTCGAGACCCCATTCTCAGCTAATAGCAGGGCATAAGGGCCCATGCCAATTATCTCAAGCTACACAGAAGGTTGACATCCTGAAGATTTTGGACCCTATCTCAAAGGAAAGAGCTAGGTGTAGTTGCACATGCCTGTCACCCCAGCTATGGCAAGAAGCTTAAAATAGGATTGTGTGGCGCTCCACGCCAGCCTGGGCAAAAAGTGAGACCCTATCAGCAGAATAAACTGGGGCAAAAAGTGAGATCTTGTCTCCAAAATAATCAGAGCAAAAAGGGCTGGAGGCTTGGCTTAAGCAGTAGAGCACCTGCCTTGTAAGTACGAAGACTTGAGTTCAAACCCCAGTACTGCCAAAAAATTATAGAAGCTCTAGACTATTATTTTTCTCAGAGAGGGAGTTAGTCTTTTCTTGCTAGGCATATAGAGATAGTGGATGTTTGTTTTGACTCTATGAGGAACTGTGCCAAGCCAAGACTGGTCTGTAGCCCTAATAAGGATAGTGTATTTAGGGTTCACCCTTAACTTCTAAAGGTTTTAATTTAGAACATGATAGATTTTGTGGGTCCTTCCTTCAGGGCATTCTGAACCCTAATGTTACTCACATGAGAATGTTGTAACATTCTGCTGTACTTTCCAAAGGCTTCCATTTAATATTTCATTTGTTACCCTTTGTAGTCTCAGATTTGGTAAATGTTCCAAAGGGAAAGCTG
The DNA here is from genome assembly GCF_047511655.1 of Castor canadensis. Lineage (NCBI taxonomy): Eukaryota > Metazoa > Chordata > Mammalia > Rodentia > Castoridae > Castor > Castor canadensis. The sequence continues at coordinate 102,114,648 of NC_133397.1, read as the reverse complement.
ATGTAGCTGTATGTCCCCTGAGTCTCCAAAAGATCTGGATTTGCTTTGCAATGCCTTCTACTGAAGCTCTGCACAGGACTCTCGACTGCTCTTGCCTGCATCAACAATGCAGTCATAGTAGCCGGCCCTGTTCCCTCTCTAGAGTCTTCACTGTTTCTCAGTGTCTTAGTAGTTTCCTCTGCCTTCAAACATATTATCTGGGTTTTCTAAGTTGTTCAAGGTATTATTGCTCATCTGCCACCAATTATTTTATCTTACCTGTGGGTGAATGTCTGGGGAAATATTTCTGTTGGATGAAATTCTAAGAAAGAAATACTGGATCAAATATTATGACCTGAAAAAATTGATATTGTTAAATTGCTCTTCTGAAAGGCTATAAATGTTATAGTCCCATCAATAGAGTTTGAAAGTGCACCATATATCATCAGCAAACTAGGTCTTATCAGTCTTTATCTTTGCTAATCTGGTAGACAAAAACATGATAGTTACTTCTGTTTTAATTTTTTTATTTTCACCTAAGTTTATTTCTTGTAATTAAATATTTCTTCTAGAAATTGCTTATTAATATGCCCAATTTTCCTATTATGAAGTTTTAAAAAATTGCTAAAGGGCTCTATATGTAGTATAGATATTAATCTTTTACATATGTTGCAAATACTAATTTTTTTCCATTTTGTTCTTTTCTTGTTGGTAACTTTTGTTGTGTAGATATTTTTAACTTTTAGGCTATCAAATCTGTAGCTCTGATAAGGATAGTGTCTGGGTTTTATACTTAGAAAGGCTCACCTATTCCAAGGTTTTAAAAAGTGATTTGTATATATTCTTCTGATATTGTCTTTATCCAGTACTTTTATAGTTGTATTAGAACTCTTTTTGGTTACAAGTAGTAGAAAGTCTGAAAAAATAAAACTTAAGAAAAATTAGACTGTATTTTTTTGGTTCTATCAGAGCTAACATTTCCTTTATAACAAAAATCTTGTAATGCCCTGTACTATCTTACTTGAAAGTCACTGACAATGTAATTTATGGAACACTTGGTTTGAGACAAGGTCTCTCTATGTAGCCCACACTAATCTTGAACTTGTGATCATGTTGCCTCAGTTCCTAAATGCTGGAATTACAGGTGTGTGCCTGGATGAAACACAATTTTTTTCTTTTCTCTCTAACTTTTTAAGAAACATAATTTAAAAAATACATAGTATGCATATTATATTATTCTTCAAAAGAGAAACAAAAGGAAAATAATATATAAAAATGCATGTTTTAACATATAAATGCTTATCCATGACTATTGTGGGAGAGATAAGGAAAAATCAGATACTTGCCTTTGTGTTTAGAATCATTAAGAATGTAACAAATGGCTAGGAATGGTGCATACGCCTGTAATCGTAGCTACACAGGAAGCATAGGTAGGAGGATTGTGGTCTGAGGCTGGGCAAAAATACAAGACCCTATCTGAAAAATAAGCTAGCCTCTTCAACAAATGGTCTTGGGAAAACTGGGTATCCACATATAGAAGACTGAAACTAGATCCTTGTCTCTCATCCTGTACTAAAATCAATTCAAAGTGTATCAAAGTCCTTAACATAAGACTGAAACTTTGAAACTACTATAGGAAAACCATGGAAGATGTAGGCCTAGGCAACAGCTTCCTGAATAGGACTCCAGAAGCTCAGCAAAAAAGAGTAAGGATTGACAGACAGATGAGATTACATCAAACAAAACCTTCTGCACAGAAAAGGAAATAGTCGCTAGAATGAAGAGAGCCTACTCATCTGACAAGAGATTAATAACCAGAATATATATGGAGCACAAAAAGGAAACTCCAAAAGAATCAACAATCCAATTAATAAATGGGCAAATGAGTTGAACAGACAGTTCTCAAAAGAAGTATACACATACACACACATACACATGTGCTGTCTTCTTGTGTTTAGGTATCATTTAAGTTACATATGAATTACCTATTCCTTAAAGGTTTGATAAAAGTTGCCTGTCATTCCATCTGGGCCTGGGATCTTTTTTGGCGGGGGGAACTAGATCTGTTGTAAACTTTTTCATTGCTTTGGGGGCTTAATGGTCTAGGGTGGTGCTTTGTTCATATCTATATTCCCAGCTTCTAGCATAGTTATCTGTTTTTAGTATAGATATTCAACATTTGGGGTGGAGGTGTGATTCAGGTGGTAGAGCACCTGCCTAGTAAGTTAAGCATGAGGCCCTGAGTTCAAAACCCAGTATTGCCAAATTTTTTTTGTTCTGTTTGTTTTTGCAGTACTGGGAATTGAACTCAGGGTCTTGTGTGTACTAGGAAGTCCAAAATTTTTGTTTTGAATGAATGGATAATTGTTAATTGTTTCTAAGAAATATATGGAACATATAAATTAGTAGTAATAATAGCTAAGAGTAGTGCCAGAGCTTGTCTAAATGCTTTACTGGTATTAATTTATTTAATCCTCATTATAACCCTATGGAAAAGAAACTGCAAAGATCTGCATTTTATAGAAGAAATGAGGCACAGAGAGGTTAGGTAAATTGCCTAAGTGAATAAAAGCTGGCAAGTATTGGAGTCAGAATAATGCAAAAATGAAAATATTTTTATTTGGTGGGATTGTAATTGTTTAAAGATACTTTGAAATTTTTAACAGTATCATGTAGTCTTCCCAGTTTTTAAGAGAAGAAATAAGCATTTCCTTAGCAGATCAGATACTTTCCCTCCAAGGTATATGATACCAGTATGTCAGTAAATAGAACTTGAAAGTTTTTAGTCCATTTCTCTTTTCTTTCATGTAAATATAATGAAATGCAGTATAACTTTGAGGGGCATACTACTCTTCCTACTTAGTCTGTTTACATTGTTCATAGACTTGGTAACACTTTACAGTAGTTGTCATTGTGATATCACTCTATGTTTTGAGAGTACATTATAATTTCATGTTTTATAGATTTAAATTTTTTTCCTGTGGTTTCTTCCTGATAGCAGTTTGTCTTATTGATATAAGTACCAGTACAACTTTTTATTCTGCTTGTCAGGTTCTCCATGGGCTATATGTCAGGTTTCTGTTTATATACTGATTTCACTGTAGACAAAATATTTTGTATTTAAGAAATCAGATGTCAGATTAGCCTTTTTTTTTCTTTTATTATTCATATGTGCATACAAGGCTTGGGTCATTTCTCCCCCCTGCCCCCACCCCCTCCCTTACCACCCACTCCACCCCCTCCCTCTCCCCCCACCCCCTCAATACCCAGCAGAAACTATTTTGCCCTTATTTCTAATTTTGTTGTAGAGAGAGTATAAGCAATAACAGGAAGGGACAAGGGTTTTTGCTGGTTGAGATAAGGATAGCTATACAGGGTATTGACTCACATTGATTTCCTGTGCGTGGGTGTTACCTTCTAGGTTAATTCTTTTTGATCTAACCTTTTCTCTAGTACCTGTTCCCCTTTTCCTATTGGCTTCAGTTGCATTTAAGGTATCTGCTTTAGTTTCTCTGCGTTAAGGGCAACAAATGCTAGCTAATTTCTTAGGTGTCTTACCTATCCTCACCCCTCCCTTGTGTGCTGTCGCTTTTATCATGTGCTCAAAGTCCAATCCCATTGTTGTGTTTGCCCTTGATCTAATGTCCACATATGAGGGAGAACATACGATTTTTGGTCTTTTGGGCCAGGCTAACCTCACTCAGAATGATGTTCTCCGATTCCATCCATTTACCAGCGAGTGATAACATTTCGTTCTTCTTCATGGCTGCATAAAATTCCATTGTGTATAGATACCACATTTTCTTAATCCATTCATCAGTGGTTCAGATTAGCCTTTGAGAGACTGTTTTCCACCCATCAACCTAATGAGTTCCTCTGAAATGAAGTGTATTTCCTTTTGTTGTTTATTGGTGTAGAACATTTTTGCTAACATGAAAAAAAGTAAATCTTACTTATTTCTCTATAAATGTCTTTGTGTGTGTGTGTGTGTGTGTGTGTGTGTGTCAGCTGGGGTTGTACTTAGAGTTATGACTATGTTCTCTCTAACTTAACCCCAGATCCTGGGACCATAGTTTTCTGATAGTGAGCATAACTCATATTTTGAGAATTGACTTTTGGGGTTAACTTTTTTTTTCCTTATTTAAAAATGTTAGGGGTTTTCTATTTTTCATGGATTAAAAAGCATGCATTTCCCAGAAGTAGCCACAGTTACACTTATAAATGTTTTAAAACACACCCTCTCACACACAATATCTACATTTTCATAATTGACATAGGATCAGTTATTATACATGTTTTTATAATCTTTTTTTATCTTAATAGATTGTGGATGTCTTTCAGTGTACATCCAGTGAAGGCCCACCTGGGTAGGAGTCTCTTAATTCATTCAATGAACATTGCATATTACAGTGTACCAGATGTTACTCTAGATATTTGGCATACCAAATAGTGAACAAAACAATAAAAAGTGACTATACTAATGAGGAGAGCCGGATAAGCAAAAGAGTACTAAGTGCTATGGGGGAGAAGGCAAGGAAGAGAGATAGGGAATGTGAGGGGAATAAAGTATAGTCAGCAAAGGCCTTAATAAGAAAGTATTTGAATAGACATAAAAGGAAGTAAGGGAATGAGCTAGGAATGTTCCAACAAGGAGAGACCAACGTGGATCAGAATAAGTAAGGAGATGAGGTCTCAGAAATTTCTAGGCTTGAGAAAGGGGAGGTGACTATTGGATCATGTAGAGAATCACTTGACTGGTAATTATAAAGGCTTCTCTTCCAGTGGAGGGTTTATGTGCAAATTATGTCTTGAAATGGTCATTCTGACTGCTGTGCTGAGAATAGAATGGAGGACAGCAAAGGGTAGGGGCAAAGGCAGAAGCAGAAACCATTTAAGAAGCTGTTGCTTTAATCTAAACTAGAGCTGCCAGGGTCTTGGATGAGAATAGTGAAAAAGATTTGATTCTATATGTAGTTTGAGAATAGACATAAGATTTACTGATAGGTATGTGGCATGTAACAGAAAAAATAGTTAAGGTTTTTGACCTGAGCAACTGGAAAAATGGAACCACCATCAGCCAACAATGGAGAGTATTAGGAGGAACAAATTTGGAACAAAAAAATTCAGTTCATTTAGTTTGGACATAATAAGTTTGAAGTGCTTATTACAAATTCAAGTGGAGATACTGAGCAGGCAGCTGTCTTGACTGGAAATAAAATGTGGAAGTCATTGCCTAAGTGTGGTATTTAAAGTTAGAAAATTGGGTGACATTGCCAAAGGAGTCAAGGTAGAAAATAGTAGAACTCAGAGTTCAGAAAATTGAGCCCTGGGACCTCAAAAGTTAGCATATTGGAAGAAAAAAAGGAATAAGCAAAGAAGACCGAGGAGGAACAGCCAGGAAAGTAAGAGGAAAACCTAGACTGTGGCTCTGGAAACTAAGTGAAGACTCTTACCTGGTCTTAACATGTGAATTTCTCTCCAGATTTGTGAGGTGATTTTTCCATTTTTGTGAGTTGCCAAAATTGAAAACATATACCACCTTGCTTTCCTTCATTCGTGATTTCATATTTACCTTTAACAAGAAACTATTTATTTTTTTATAAGTGAATGTGATTTTATTTGAATGTCATTTTTAAGTGTCCCAGCCAGGTTGGGAACTTTTTTTTTTTTTTTTATCATTTTTACATTTACTCACATGTATATACATTATTTGCGCCACCCCGCATACCCCTAATCCCCACTATCTCTGCTTCCAGGCTGTTCTACGCTCAGCAAGAAACAATTTAAGCAACAAAAAACCAATTCTGTTTAAGTATTGTGTGTATCAACTAAAGATAATTTCTGAACAACAGTTCATTCATTTATTGGGGTCCCTGAGCAGTCTCTCTCTATTACTACTGAGAAAACAACGAGCCCATAAGCAGAGAATAAGCAACTATGAAAAGGACTTAGCTGAAGCTGCTGATGAGGTGCCTCTGGCAGGGGTCAGCTGAAGAGCTTCAAGGAAAGGAGCCAGGCTGCTTTCTCAAACCTGATTAGCACTGTGTATATATTGGTCAGTTGAAGCATGTGATAATTTACTCTTCCTATCATTAGCAAGTATGTGAGGGGAGCTTATATTAGTTATCTGTTGTTGTATAACAGATTACCCCAAAATTTAGCAGCTTCTGACAACATTTATTATCTCACAGTTTCTGAGGATCAGAGATTTAGAAGCAGTTTAGCTAAGTGGTTTTGGAATATCAATTGTGGCTTCAGTCATTTGAACACTTTAACTGGGCCTGCTTCCAAAGATGTCTCATTCACAGGAGGGCTCACTTCCTCACCATATGGGCTTCTCCATAGGGTTCTTTGAATGTCCCCATTACTTGGCAGCTGGCTTCTTAGATTAAGTGGTCTAAGAGAAACAGGGGTAAAAGGAAAGACATTATAATACCTTTTCCTGCCATATTTTATCTATAAAAAGTCACTAAAATACAGCCAAGTATTACCTCTTAAAGGGGGAGAGAAGTGATAATAAAAGAATTTGTGGATATATTTTTTAACTACCCACAGTTCTTTCTCTGGCAACAAATTACATACACTTCTACATGTGCAAAATATACTTACCTTCCAAGCTCTAGCAAAAGTTATGTCCCTTTAAAGCATGTAGGTGGTTGCCCTGTAACTATGCTCAGATGCAGATAAGGTTCCTTGTGTATAATTTCTCTGGTACAATTTCTTTTGATGTGAAAACCTGTAAACTGAAGAGTCAAGTTATCTGCCTACCACAGAGATGTGAACAGACAGTAATTTTGAGCAGCGAAAATGACACAAAGGTGTTGCTGATTCATAACAGTTCTGATAGTTGTTGAAACAACTGTTGAAGGTTCCTTGATTATGACTGACTTCTCTGCTGGGAGTGCTTCTCTGTGGCTCTTGATTCCTCCCTCTTGGTTCTTGAGCCCATCCTACGATTCATCCTTTCTTTTCTGTGAAAAGTAATTCATGTTTGCAGCTGCATCATTTTCTTAGCTTCTTGTAAAAATTGAAGGTCCAAAACCCTCTTTTCATTTTGTGCTGTTGTTTGCCCCTTTCAATTTAAATTTAAAGTGTTTCTTCTAAACAATTTCCTGTCAATCTTACTGGGATACGTGCCATTAGGCAATTGGCCACACACATAAATCTTCTTTTTTTTTTTTAAATTTTTATTTTATTCATATGTGCATACAATGTTTGGGTCATTTCTTCCCCCTTTCCCCCTTCCCCCTCTTCCCTTTTCCCCTCCCTTACCCCCCCCCCTTACCCCTCGATACCCGGCAGAAACTATTTTGCCCTTATCTCTAATTTTGTTGAAGAGAGAGTATAAGCAATAATAGGAAGGAACAAGGGTTTTTGCTAGTTGAGATAAGGATAGCTATACAGGGAGTTGACTCACATTAATTTCCTGTGCGTGTGTGTTAACTTCTAAGTTATTTCTTCTTCTTCTTTTTTTTTTTCATTTTTCTTTTATTATTCATATGTGCATACAAGGCTTGGGTCATTTCTCCCCCCTGCCCCCACCCCCTCCCTTACCACCCACTCCGCCCCCTCCCTCTCCCCCCCCCAATACCCAGCAGAAACTATTTTGCCCTTATTTCTAATTTTGTTGTAGAGAGAGTATAAGCAATAATAGGAAGGAACAAGGGTTTTTTGCTGGTTGAGATAAGGATAGCTATACAGGGCATTGACTCACATTGATTTCCTGTGCGTGGGTGTTACCTTCTAGGTTAATTCTTTTTGATCTAACCTTTTCTCTAGTACCTGTTCCCCTTTTCCTATTGGCCTCAGTTGCTTCAAGGTATCTGCTTTAGTTTCTCTACGTTAAGGGCAACAAATGCTAGCTAGTTTTTTAGGTGTCTTACCTATCCTCACCCCTCCCTTGTGTGCTCTCGCTTTTATCATGTGCTCATAGTCCAATCTCCTTGTTGTGTTTGCCCTTGATCTAATGTCCACATATGAGGGAGAACATACGATTTTTGGTTTTTTGAGCCAGGCTAACCTCACTCAGAATGATGTTCTCCAATTCCATCCATTTACCAGCGAATGATAACATTTCGTTCTTCTTCATGGCTGCATAAAATTCCATTGTGTATAGATACCACATTTTCTTAATCCATTTGTCAGTGCTGGGGCATCTTGGCTGTTTCCATAACTTGGCTATTGTGAATAGTGCCGCAATAAACATGGATATGCAGGTGCCTCTGGAGTAACAGTCTTTTGGGTATATCCCCAAGAGTGGTATTGCTGGATCAAATGGATCGATGTCCAGCTTTTTAAGTAGCCTCCAAATTTTTTACAGAGTGGTTGTACTAGTCTACATTCCCACCAACAGTGTAAGAGGGTTCCTTTTTCCCCGCATCCTTGCCAACACCTGCTGTTGGTGGTGTTGCTGATGATGGCTATTCTAACAGGGGTGAGGTGGAATCTTAGCGTGGTTTTAATTTGCATTTCCTTTATTGCTAGAGATGGTGAGCATTTTTTCATGTGTTTTCTGGCCATTTGAATTTCTTCTTTTGAGAAAGTTCTATTTAGTTCACATGCCCATTTCTTTATTGGTTCATTAGTTTTGGGCGAATTTAGTTTTTTAAGTTCCCTGTATATTCTGGTTATCAGTCCTTTGTCTGATGTATAGTTGGCAAATATTTTCTCCCACTCTGTGGGTGTTCTCTTCAGTTTAGAGACCATTTCTTTTGATGAACAGAAGCTTTTTAGTTTTATGAGGTCCCATTTATCTATGCTATCTCTTAGTTGCTGTGCTGCTGGGGTTTCGTTGAGAAAGTTCTTACCTATACCTACTAACTCCAGAATATTTCCTACTCTTTCTTGTATCAACTTAAGAGTTTGTGGTCTGATATTAAGATCCTTGATCCATTTTGAGTTAATCTTGGTATAGGGTGATATACATGGATCTAGTTTCAGCTTTTTGCAGACTGCTAACCAGTTTTCCCAGCAGTTTTTGTTGAAGAGGCTGCTATTTCTCCATCGTATATTTTTAGCACCTTTGTCAAAGATAAGTTGCTTATAGTTGTGTGGCTTCATATCTGGATCCTCTATTCTGTTCCACTGGTCTTCATGTCTGTTTTTGTGCCAGTACCATGCTGTTTTTATTGTTATTGCTTTGTAATATAGTTTGAAGTCAGGTATTGTGATACCTCCTGCATTGTTCTTTTGACTGAGTATTGCCTTGGCTATTCGTGGCCTCTTGTGTTTCCATATAAATTTCACAGTAGATTTTTCAATCTCTTTAATGAATGTCATTGGAATTTTGATGGGAATTGCATTAAACTTGTAGATTACTTTGGGGAGTATCGACATTTTTACTATGTTGATTCTACCAATCCATGAGCATGGGAGATCTCTCCACTTTCTATAGTCTTCCTCAGTCTCTTTCTTCAGAAGTGTATAGTTTTCCTTGTAGAGGTCTTTCACATCTTTTGTTAGGTTTACACCTAGGTATTTGATTTTGTTTGAGGCTATTGTAAATGGAATTGTTTTCATACATTCTTTTTCCGTTTGCTCATTGTTAGTGTATAGACATGCTAATGATTTTTCTATGTTGATTTTATATCCTGCTACCTTGCTATAGCTACTGATGATGTCTAGAAGCTTCTGAGTAGAGTTTTTTGGGTCTTTAAGGTATAGGTTCATGTCGTCTGCAAATAGGGATATTTTGACAGTTTCTTTACCTATTTGTATTCCTTTTATTCCTTCTTCTTGCCTATTGCTCTGGCTAGGAATTCCAGTATTATGTTGAATAGGAATGGAGATAGTGGGCATCCTTGTCTGGTTCCTGATTTTAGAGGGAATGGTTTTAATTTTTCTCCGTTAAGTCTAATGCTGGCTGTAGGTTTGTCATATATAGCTTTTATAATGTTGAGGAACTTTCCTTCTATTCCTAGTTTTCTTAGAGCTTTTATCATGAAATGATGTTGGATCTTATCAAAGGCTTTTTCTGCATCTATTGAGATGATCAAGTGGTTTTTGTCTTTGCTTCTGTTAATGTGGTTTATTACGTTTATTGATTTTCGTATGTTGAACCACCCCTGCATCCCTGGGATGAAGCCTACTTGGTCATGGTGAATAATCTTTTTCATGTGTTGCTGAATTCGGTTTGCCATTATTTTGTTGAGGATTTTTGCATCAATGTTCATTAAGGAGATTGGCCTATAGTTCTCCTTTTTGGAGGTGTCTTTGCCTGGTTTTAGGATAAGTGTAATACTGGCTTCATAACATGTGTTAGGCAGTTTTCCTTCCCTTTCTATTTCGTGGAACAGTTTAAGGAGGGTTGGTATCAGTTCTTCTTTAAAGGTCTGATAGAATTCAGCAGAGAATCCATCAGGTCCTGGACTTTTCTTTTTGGGGAGACTCTTGATTGCTGCTTCAATTTCATTTTGTGTTATAGATCTATTCAGGTGATTAATTTCCTCTTGGTTCAGTTTTAGATGATCATATGTATCTAGAAATCTGTCCATTTCTTTTAGATTTTCAAATTTATTTGAATATAGGTTCTCAAAGTAGTCTCTGATGATTTCCTGGACTTCCATGGTGTTTGTTGTTATCTCCCCTTTTGCATTCCTAATTCTACTAATTTGGGTTTTTTCTCTCCTCATTTTAGTCAGGTTTGCCAGGGGTCTATCGATCTTGTTTATTTTTTCAAAGAACCAACTTTTTGTTTCATTAATTCTTTGTATGGTTTTTTTGGTTTCTATTTCGTTGATTTCAGCTCTTATTTTTATTATTTGTCTCCTTCTATTTGTTTTGGGATTTGCTTGTTCTTGTTTTTCTAGGAGTTTGAGATGTATCATTAGGTCATTGATTTGGGATCTTTCAATCTTTTTAATATATGCACTCATGGCTATAAACTTTCCTTTCAAGACTGCCTTAGCTGTGTCCCATAGGTTCCGGTAGGTTGTGTTTCATTTTCATTGACTTCCAGGAACTTTTTAATTTCCTCTTTTATTGCATCGATGATCCATTCTTCATTAAGTAATGAGTTATTTAGTTTCCAGCTGTTTGCATGTTTTTTGTCTTTACTTTTGTTGTTGAGTTCTACTTTTACTGCATTGTGGTCAGATAGTATGCACGGTATTATTTCTGTTTTCTTATATTTGCTGAGACTTGCTTTGTGCCCTAGGATATGATCTATTTTGGAGAAGGTTCCATGGGCTGCTGAGAAGAATGTATATTGTGTAGAGGTTGGATGAAATGTTCTGTAGACATCTACTAGGTCCACTTGATCTATTGCATATTTTAGATCTTGGATTTCTTTATTGAGTTTTTGTTTGGATGACCTATCTATTGATGATAATGGAGTGTTAAAGTCTCCCACGGCCACTGTGTTGGCATTTATATATGCTTTTAGGTCTTTCAGGGTATGTTTGATGAAATTGGGTGCGTTGACATTGGGTGCGTACAGATTGATGATTATTATTTCCTTTTGGTCTATTTCCCCTTTTATTAGTATGGAATGTCCTTCTTTATCTCGTTTGATCAATGTAGGTTTGACGTCTACTTTGTCAGAGATAAGTATTGCTACTTCTGCTTGTTTTCGGGGGCCATTGGCTTGGTAAATCTTCTTCCAGCCTTTCATCCTAAGCATATGCTTATTTCTGTCAGTGAGATGAGTCTCCTGTAAGCAACAAATTGTTGGATCTTCTTTTTTAATCCATGTTGTCAAATGGTGTCTTTTGATGGGTGAATTAAGTCCATTAACATTAAGCGTTAGTACTGATAGGTATGTGGTGATTCCTGCCATTTAGTTGTCTTAGTTGTTTGAAGGTTTGATTGTGTGTACCTAACTTGATGTTACTCTCTACTGTCTTGCTTTTTCTTATCCTGTGGTTTGGTGCTGCCTGCCTTTTCATGGTTAAGTTGGGTGTCACTTTCTGTGTGCAGGATCCCTTGCAGAATCTTTTGTAATGGTGGCTTTGTGGTCACATATTGTTTTAGTTTCTGCTTATCATGGAAGACTTTTATTGCTCCATCTATTTTGAATGATAGCTTTGCTGGGTAGAGTATCCTGGGGTTGAAGTTATTTTCATTCAGTGCCCGGAAGATCTCACCCCACGCTCTTCTTGCTTTTAATGTTTCTGTTGAGAAGTCTGCTGTGATTTTGATGGGTTTACCTTTGTATGTTACTTGTTTTTTCTCTCTTACAGCCTTCAATATTCTTTCCTTAGTTTCTGAACTTGTTGTTTTAATGATGATATGTCGTGGAGTAGTTCTATTTTGATCTGGTCTGTTTGGTGTCCTGGAGGCCTCTTGCATTTGTATGGGAATATCTTTCTCTAAATTTGGGAAATTTTCTGTTATTATTTTGTTGAATATATTACGCATTCCCTTCGCTTGTACCTCTTCTCCTTCTTCGATGCCCATGATTCTCAAGTTTGGTCTTTTGATGGAGTCAATGAGTTCTTGCATTTTCTTTTCACAGGTCTTGAGTTGTTTAATTAATAGTTCTTCGGTTTTTCCTTTAATTACCATTTCATCTTCAACTTCGGAGATTCTGTCTTCTGTTTGCTCTATTCTGCTGGATTGGCCTTCCATTTTGTTTTGCAGTTCTGTTTCGTTCTTTTTTCTGAGGTTTTCCATATCCTGGCAGTTTTCTTCTTTATTGTTGTCTATTTTTGTCCTGAGTTCATTTATCCATTTATTCATTGTGTTCTCTCTTTCACTTTGGTGTTTATACAGTGCTCTATGGTTTCCTTTATTTCTTCTTTTGCTTTTTCAAATTCTCTATTTTTATTGTCTTGGAATTTCTTGAGTGTCTCCTGTACATTTTGGTTGACCCTATCCAGTATCATCTCTATAAAATTCTCATTGAGTACTTGTAGTATGTTTTCTTTTAAATTATTCTTGTGGGCTTCATTGGGTCCTTTGGCATAGTTTATCTTCATTTTGTTGGAGTCTAGATCTGAGTTTCTGTTCTCTTCATTCCCCTCTGGTTCCTGTACTAATTTTTTGCTGTGGGGAAACTGGTTTCCCTGTTTTTTCTGTCTTCCTGTCATTGTCTTTGGCGTTGTTACTGTCCCTGTACTGTGTGTAATTAAGTATTTTCTAGCTTGTAATAATAACAATGGTAATATTGAGAATGGAAGAGTGAGCTGAGATGGAAAGCAAGAAGTTAAAGAAAAGGGGAAAACAAATATACAGACAAGAGGGAGAAAGCAGAACAAGGTATCAGACAAGAGAGTTTCAAAGGTATAAACAGGGAATGTTAGTGTACTAATCGACAGTAAGCTGAACAGACATTAGCGAGACAGAGAGAGGACTGAAAATCAAAGATAAAAAAAATAAAAAATAAGTAAATGAAAGTAATATCTATATATAAAAATGAATTAAAATAAAATGGAAAATAGAAAATTAAAAAAAAAACAACCCAAGAAACTTCCAAGTTTATATGCAATGCAGTTTCAGTCTTAATAATTTGGGTGTCCGTCTCAATCTCCAGTCCTGGAGTTGGTGCCTCAGATGTTGTTCTGTAGTTGTCTCATCAAAGGGGATGCATAAAGTAGAACAAAACTACACACACACACACACACACACACACACACACAAAAGCCCCACCAAGTGTCCCCAGTTCAAATGCAATACAGTTTCAGTAAGTTTTTCGGCTTGCAGGTGTAATTCGGTTGTTCTCTCATCAAAGGTAAGGAGAAAAAGAAAAAAAAGCGTCTGGAGACAGTTCTGAGAGTGGTATCTGCAGCTGTGGCTTGCCTGCCTGCTGCTCTCAGCCTGTAGCTGGCGGCGTTATTTATGCAGCTCTCTGGGGTGAGCTAGCACTCACCTGGCCCCACTGGCTTTGTTTGTTCAGAGTTCTCCTGTGCGGGGGCCTCTGCTACAGGCTTTCCCCTTTCCAAGCACTGGGAAAGGTGACACTGCCCCGCGTTGTCAGGCCTGTGTGTTTATTTACAGTTCATGTGGGAGGTGGGTCTTACCCCCTCTCCTCTGAAGTTTTCCTCCCACTGCCACTTTCAGAAGCTTTCCTGCTCCTGGTTACTGGGTGGTGCTGCTGCTCCTGCCGGCCGCCATGTTTGTTTACAGTTCACGTGGGCAGTGGGTCTTCCCTCCTCTCACAAGCTTCCCCGCTCCTTGTTGCTGGGCGCGCGCTGCTCCCGCCAGAGGCTCTCCAGCCCGCCTGGCTTGTTTATTTACAGTCCCGGGAAGGATTCCCTTCCCCCAGTCTTCAGCGCTCAGGGCGCCCCATCCTCTTTCCAGCGTGTCTTAACTGTTCTTATTGCTTAGTACTCAGTTCCTCTTTTTTCCCTGGGTGGAGGTCAGTCTGTCCAGGGGGCTATGCTGCTCTGGCCCAGGCTTGTCTGTGGGCTACCGCGGTACCGCGAAGTTCACCTGGTCCGCGTCTTCCCAAGCCATATGGGCGCCAGCCACTGGCGGCCCCGGGGGGCCCTCCTCGTTTCTCCGTTTAACGTGAAGTGGAGATTCTCTGCGCTGGCTGGAGATGTGGAGGGGTCAAAGTTATGCCTTTTCTCGGTGATTATGCCTGCAAAGTGTGTCTCCAGCGTCTCTCCAAGATTTCACCATAGGAGGGTCGCTTTCTGCTTCCTACCTCTAGCCGCCATCTTGGAATCCTTCCATAAATCTTCTTGATGATCTTTTCTGGATGATCTTCTTCCTTGGGTTTCTGCTGGTAGAAGTGTATCTGCCCCAAAGATATGTCCAAATCCTACCTGTGACTGTGACCTTATTTGGTAGTATGGTCTTTCAGAGATACAAGTTATGACAGGATCCTACTGACTAAGGGTGGGCCCTAGTCCAGCAGCTGTTGGTCTTACAAGAAGAGGGACATTTAGACACAGACACAAAGGACACAGGGAAGAAAGCCAGTGAAGATCAAAGCTGAGGTTGGTGTAATGGGTATATAGAACCAAGGAATGGGAAGGATTGCTTGTAGTCACCAGAAACTAGGTGTGGAACAGAAACTAGGCATGGAACAGATTCTTCCTCAGAGCTTCCAAAAGAAATCAACTCTACCGATACCTTGATTTCAGACTTCTGGCCTCCAAAACAGTGAGAGAATAAATTCCTGTTGTTTTAGGCTGCTCCATTTGTAGTCATTTATTATAGAAGCCCTGGGAAACTAGCCCAATACCTTTAAAGTTCCTAGAAGCCCAGTTGTTTAACCACATGGTTTTCTACCACCACTTTAGATGTTTCTCAGGTCTTTTATAGCCACACTCTTAGCTTCATCTTAAACCAGGTTCTTTGACAGTACTTCTGTATTTAGTTTTTGCTTAAAATACACTTATTTCCTTCCTTCTTCCTTTCCTTCCATTTGCCCTGGAAATCCATTTCTTTTCTTCTTTGCAGTACTTGCGCTTGAACTTAGGGCCTTCAGCATAAGCCACTCCACCAACCTTGTGTGAGGGGTTTTCAAGATAGGGTCTCACAAATTGTTTGCTCAGGCTGGCTTTGAACTGCGAGCCTCCTGATCTCTGCCTCCTGAGTAGCTAGGATTACAGGCATGAGCCACTGGTGCCTGGCTTGAAATCCATTTCTTCAATATCATTTCCTCTTTGGAGATACTAGCAATTCTCAAAATTATACTCTCCTAACTCCTTTAAAAATTTTTAAATTAGCATACATTAATAATATGAAAGGATTTTGTTGTGATAATCCTGTACAGTGTACCTTGAATAAGTTTTATCTCTTCCATTATTCCTAACTCCTTTTAAACTGTCCTTTAATTTATCCATTTCCTCTTTCTCTTTTTGTTTGTTTGTTTTGACAGTACTAGGGTTTGAATTCAGAGCTTCATGTTTGCTAGGCATGTGCTCTACCACTTGAGTCACACCCCTAGCCCTCCTCTTACCTTTTAATTTGTAAGCAACAAGAAGTCAAGCAGTACCTTCAGCCTGAGAAATCTCTTTGCTAGATCATTGTTCAGTTCCTGAGCCACAACTTATATTCTCCATGTTAAAGCAGACAGTACCTTAATATAGATCCCTGTCCCTCTAATAAGATTTTCTCAGTATTCCCGTAAATTTTCACCCATAACTTTCTCAAAGGCTATTGTGCCTTCTATTGTGTGTGTGTGTGTGTGTGTGTGTGTGTGTGTGTCTGTGTGTGTGTGTGTGTGTGTGTGTGTCTGTGTGTGTGTGTGTGTTGGTGGGGGTTGAGGTGGTTCTTTTGCAATGCTGAAGATTGCTTTTTTTTTTTTTTAATGGGACTAGGGTTTGAACTCAGGGCCTCATGCTTGTTAGGCAGGTACTCTACCACTTGAGTCACTCCACCAGCCCTGCAATGCTGAAGATTAAACCCAGGACTGTACACATATTAGACAAGTGCTCTACCACTGTGCTATATCCAGTCATACTACTGTTTCTTTAAGGATCTTCAATTTTTCACTGATGCTTTCCTCTAAGTCCTTACAGTTTCTGCCCACTGCTGGGTTCCAAAGATAGTCCCACATTTTAGGTTTTTATTATAGTAGTACCCATGTCCTGATATCAAAATGTATAGTAGTTATCAATTGCTATATAACAAATTATACAGAACTTAGTGCCATAAAACAACAAGCATTTATTATCTCACGAATCTAGTGGGTCAAGAATATGGAAGTGGATTAGTTGAGTGAACCAGAAGGTCCTTGGTCTCATGAGCTTACAGTCAACATGTTGGCCGTTGCTGTAGTCATCTACAGATCCATTGGGGCTTATACTTATTCTGGTGAGTTTGTTCTGGCTCTTGGCAGGAGGCCTAGTTCTTTATCACATGGGTCTTTCCATACAACTACTTAATATGGCACTGTCCCAGAGTAAGTGATCAAAGAGAAGGACAAGAAAGAAGCCACAGTACCTTTTTTGAACTTCTTTTGGATGTCCTCTTGTTAAGAAGTCAGTCACTAAATCCAGTTTACACTCAAGGGTGGATTATCAAATAATTTTTACTCATTTTTAAAAACAAACTCAGAGAATTCTAAAAAACTCAAACTTACAAAAGCAAAGAATAGAATGGTGTTTACCAGGAGATAGTTATAAGAGGGTGAATTGGGGAAATGTTGTTCAAAGGATACAATATTTCAGTTAGGAGGAATAAGTTCAAGAGGTCTATTGTATAGCCTGCTGACTACAGTTAATAATGTGTTGTACCCTTGAAAATTGCTAGGAGAATAGATTTTAAATGTTCTCATCACAAATAAGAGATCTCATCACAAATGAGATAAACACATGGTAATTAGCTTGACTTAACCATTTTCCAATGTGTGTATCTTTTAGAACATTATGTTGTACAGCTATACCTATATAAAAATTTTTAAAAATAGCTTTTGTCAATTAAAAGTTAAGTAATGAGGACTTAGATGTGGTGGACTGTACCTGTAATTCCAGCTACTTAATAGATAGACAGGAGGGTGGAGATTCTAGGCCACCCTATGCAAAAGTTAGTGAGACCCTATCTTGAAAACAAGCCAGGCATATTATTGCACATATCTGTAATCCCAGCTGTTCAGGAGGTGGAGGTAGGAGGATTGTGGTTCCCAGCCAGCCCAGGTAAAGTTAGCTTGAGACCCTATTTGAAAACCAAACTAAAAGGATTCAGGGCATGGCTCAAATGGTAGAGTGCTTGCCTAGCAAGTGCAAGGCCCTAAATCAGTTATCAGTACTGAAATACACACATTAAAAAAAAAAACCAAAAAAAAAAAACTATGAGGAAATAGAGTTAACTATTGTTAGTCTAACATTGGCTACTGTCAAAGTTATATTGATTGGCCTAATAAAGTGCATATCATTCAGAACACTGGAAATACAAGAAAAGCACTTCCTTCTGGAGTTTGGGTTTTTTTTTGGCAGTACTAGAAATCGAACTCAGAACCTCACATATACCAGGCCAGTGTTCTACCACTAAGCTATACTAGCCCCTTTTGGTTTTTTTCTTTTGCTGAGGCATCACCCCAACATCTCTTTGGGTAACAAAGACCAACTCATTAGTATAAAGAAATGGGTACATATACCATTTTAAGTGTATCAAGCATGTATCAGTGTTTGTATATTTGTTATGGTCATCTGAAATACCCTCTAAATACAGTTATCCTCAAACTTACGAAAAAGGCCCTTTAAATAATATCTTATGTAGAAATCTAGTGTGTAAGGCACATAAACTACCCTTGTACAAAGGAAGTAGGTCCAGAATCCCATTGGCTTAGCATCCCTTTTAACTCCTCATATTGGTGCCAGAGAGCCAAGGAATATAGTTTGAAAACTGCACTGATCTGCATAAGATGTGATCCCTTTCCAGCCTAATTCACAAAAATCTATTAATCTGTAAGATGGCAGAGCTCTCAAAGATAGTTGTTATAGCAAAATCACATACCATATGCAGTAGACTGATTTCTGGTGCTATCTCTTGTGTAATAATCGGTGGAAAGCCATTGTAGTTTGGGGAAATAGTTTGTGATTAGTAGAGTATTTTCATGTGCTATCTAATTTAATTATTTTTCTCTTTTAACAGAATGATACAACAGATCTTTGCAGGATTCTTCGCAAATTCTGCAATTCCTGGATCCTCACACCCTTTTTCTTGGTAAGTAACTAGTTGTTGTCTGTCTTACCTGCTGGATTAGCATCATTTTTAGCTATTATAGTTTCTGTCTTACAGAAAGAAGGAAAAAGTCTACATAGGTGAGTATGTAGAAGTGATTGGAAAGTTTTTAGACTTCCATTGTCTGCTGAACCCAAACTTAATCAGAACTTACTTTTTATTGTTCAGGATCAGGAGGGCGGTCCTGGTCCCTCAAAATGTTTGAGTGCTGAATATGTCTTATTACTTTCATATTCTGGTCTGAGGGAATGAGATGGTTCCTGCCAAGCTTGGTATCTGATTCTGAGTTTCCCCTCTGGATATGCAGGAAGATTTTATTCTTTTAAGAATTTCTGAAGTTGAAAACATGAAACCTTTCTTTTTCTAAAATAAGGTTTGCAAAAGAAACAAAAGGCCATAATTTAGTATCAGAGTGACACTTAGGTATGGTAGGGATTAAAAATGGAATTTCTTCTTGTCTAGACAATTATTTGTCACTTCTAAATCTGCTCCAGAAAACTTCTTCGCTCAGAGAGACTTGAGTCCTTCCCCACACTTAGTCCATTTCCTAGCCTCTAGTTCCTTTAAACGTGTTCCAGTCAGAGTCTGGACCTCCATCCAGGGTACTGCACCAGCAATACCAAGAATGAGGTACTGACAGGTCCGTTTTGTAACTGCTCTGAGTTGTGATTCAGAGAGACTTTGCTATGCCTGCTTCTGTACTAGAAAGCTTCTTATTGTCCAGGACCAAGCACAGCCTGTTTGATTGAGGGAAGTCTGATGTAGATTTTGGTAGCCATGAAGGAAAAACTTCCTTAAAAAGCAGCTCCAGCTACATTTAATGTAAGTTGGTGGAGAAAAAGACAAACCTAACCCTTAGGTAATAAGTCACTCATTTTGCTGTTGGTGTCATAAGGTATTTTAGATGGCATCACATTTTATGTTCCAGTTAAGTGAAATTCTTAGAGAATGAGAGGCTATCTCTAGATAATCTGCTTGATCTTGAAAATATAGAGAAATTCTTTGCCTCTTTATTCTAGAGGATTAGTGACTTTCCAGCTCTGAGGGAGAACAGGATCTTTCTGATAGTTTTTTTTTTCTGTGGTGTAAGGCAGAGCCTAGTCACTCCATCTAATGCTGTCTGTCTCATCTCATGTATAGGAGCGGAATGCTGCACTCCAACCCTGGGGACTATGCCTGGGGTCAGACAGGGCTTGATGCCATTGTAACCCAGGTGAGGAGCTGCCTTTTGAGGGTGTCTGTTCAGTGTGTCTCATGGTTCCACAGGCTTTCTGCTTTCCTTCTGCTACTTTCTGAAATGACAGTTACTCTGCTTTATCTAATATTTTGAGCTTTTTGGGTTTCCATCCTATTAAGTAGATAAATGGTTTATGGGGTTAGCTCAGTATTCATGTATCAACCAGGCCCAAGAGGATTCTAGAAGGTGATTTCACTTCCAAAGGAAGTAAAGACTTATCCTAGAACAACCAGTGTATTGTATTTTTGGCCTCTTGTTCTGTCCCATGAGGATCCTATAAAACAAGTACTTCACAAAAAAGGAGGGTCTCTCATGTTGAAGCAGGGATTTCTGCTAGATGGAGCAAAGTAGGGGAAGGAAGCAGAGAAAAAGGTATTCTCATGCCATGTATATTTGCTTCCACTTGTTTATGTTCATTTTAATTTAATTGGTTTTCCATTTCCCGTGTGGATTACTGAGACTAGCAAGCATGTTGTTTATATCCATGTCTTCTCATAGGCAGTAATTTACCTATTTCTTGACTTACTCTGTGCTTACTCTGTACTTCAACCCTTTTCTTCTTCCAGCAGAATGAAGTTTTTGGACCAGTTAGGTATTACTTTTTATTAAGCTGTAATTATTAAATCCATGATGTCATAACCCTTTTGCCACCCCATCCAAAGTTGCTTTGTGTTCAGAGGTGGGCCTTGAGATCATGCGTCTGTTTGTAGGTTATACTCATGTCACTCTGAGATTGCAAAGCAATTATAAGTCTTCTAGCAGTAGGAAAGGGGAAACCCAGGCCTCTTGGAGACTTGCAGATATAAGAGCAACTAATGTTTTTAACATCTATACTATTTGTTCTCAGCTGGAGCAGCTCCCTCTCCAGAGATACTGAGATGTCTGCTATTTCTTCTTCTTTTTTTTCCTTGTAGCTTTTAGGACAACTGGAAAACACAGGGCCTCCACCAGCCGACAAGGAAAAGATCACATCTCTTCCAACAGTGACAGTAACTCAGGAACAAGTTGGTAAGTTCATTTTCATATATATCCTGTCATCTTATGACCTCTGTTCAATATGCCAGTACCTTCCTATATGAAGCTATATCCCCCTAAAATTCCTGTCTAGCTACCAGATATGGAAGCTAATCAACAGGTATTTCCTGAGTAGTTACCATGTCCCTTTTCTTGATGCCATTGGGACTGAGGAGGTATAAGACTTGATTCTAATCAGAAGAACTTATAACTGGAAACAGAACTCACCAAATGTTTTAAAAAGTGTTGAAAATAGTGTTAGACAGATGATACTGACTGTGAAGAAAGGAAAGAGAACACATGAGAGGCTAGGAATTTATTCATGTTTACTTTGTGCTGGGTGCAGTTAAGTACTTTAGACACAGCCATTACTTTATTTATAAGCACTGAAGGGAGTTAGTGATTAGAGATTTTATTTTGGACTGAGACTTACTTCCCCCAGAAATTCAGGTTTATAGTAAAAGAAGATTTAAAGATAAGATGGATCATCTTAGGTCATTCTTAAGAAGCACTGTCTAATTTAGAATATCAGCATAGATATGGTATTTGAGTCAGGTATAGGAAAGTAACCTTATTAGATCTGAAAGAGGATCTGATTTGTGAAGTAATGGGAGGTATGACTAAATAGAGTAGCATCCTGTTTTAGAGAATCATGAAACTTCAAGAGAATGAAAGCTAAATGTTTTAGGTAATAGGGTCCTCAAATGGAGGAATGAAGGATTTTAAGAGATTTTAGGGAGGGTTAGTCTGGAGGTAGTATGTAAAATAGAGTGGAAGGGAGAGCAAGTAAAAAAAAGGATTGAAGAGGCTGTTACTGTGTCCTTATGGGATTCCAGTGGTGGTGGTGGCAATGCTGACAGAAGGGAAAGGGTAGATTTAGAAGTTCATTTTCAAGATAGACTTTTCATTAGTCATCACATAGTGAGAGGAAGAAGGGGAAAAGATCAAAGATGATTCTAAGATTTCATGACTATGTAGCTATAAAGGTGGTACTGTCAGGGTGAATAGTGAGTGGGCTCTGATTTGGGTAAGGAGATGAAATGAAGGTCTTAATTCTTAAGTGCCACCTAAGAGTCCAAGTGAGAGTGAGCTGAGAATTGCTATGAAGCTGGTCTTAGGGGAATTAGCTGGAGCAAAATTATAGGATATATTTGAAGGGTTAAAGGCCTAGAATTAGGGATACTGCCTGGCAGGCTGTTTCAGTAGAGTTGGCCTGAGAAATAAAAGTTGGAAAAGTTGGAAGGTTGGTGTGAATGTAAAGGAAGGAGTGAATCTACTAAGTGATAATCCTCCTCCAAATGCCTTGACCACTGTTGAGGTGTGGAACATATCCCAACCACTAGGAATATAGACTAGCTGATATCATTAGCTAAACTACCACCTCTATCCCCATTTTGAAATATTTCTGCTTCTGATCTGCCTCCCATTTGGTGCAACTTTTCTTGTGTTTCCTGTGTCTTTTCTTTATGCATTGTTGGGGTCGTTAGAGACATTGGGTTAGTTTTTTTCCTTCTTTTTGCTTATTTACTTTAAAAGGCATTTCTTCCTCCAATAGATACAGGTTTAGAATGTCCAGTATGCAAAGAAGATTATGCAGTTGGAGAGGAAGTCAGGCAGTTACCCTGCAATCACTTCTTTCACAGCAGTTGTATTGTGCCATGGTTAGAACTGGTAAGTACAGCCAGCTGTGATGAGGCAACTGTGCAAGTCACATATTCTTGTAGGGATGGTTCAGAGTAAAGGTATAGTTAACATCTTATAGAGAGCTGAATAGATCAGATTTTAGTCCCATAAATTCCTGACTAACTCCTAGTACCACCATCACTATGTTGTTATATTACTATTTCTTTAGAACTTTCTAACTAGTGGAGAGTAAACCAAAGCCTAACTAACTAGAAACACTGTGGCCTGCCACTTGTTTTTGCAAATTAAGTTTATTGGAACACAGCTATACTCATTTACTTAAATTGTAACTATTTTTGTGCTATATGACAGAGTAGTTGCAGCAGAATTGGTGTAGCCTACCAAGCTTGAAATACTTACTCTCTGCCTCTTCAAGGAAAACATTTGCTGACTCTTTCTCTGTACTACATGAAGAAGTGGTGAGCACATACTTGTCTATCAGATCTCAGGTCACTGTTTCTAGTTAGTTCTGTTTGGTGACAATGTGTAAACTATTGTTAATTTACTGGCCTGGAATTCTGTCTGTCCATTCTGCTTAAAATTCTGTTCAGGAGAGATATCCTGGCATCATGCCTTGGAGCCCAATGTGCACTGTGTTAGGGTGCATGACCTTTTTGTCTTTCTAGTTATCAAGTCATAATTTTTGATGGGCTAACTTTCAGGATTTCTCATGTATTAGTACCCCTAGCTACTCAGATGAGGCTGTTTACATGGATTAATATCTTTCTATTTCAGCATGACACATGTCCAGTTTGTAGGAAGAGCTTAAGTGGTGAGGATTCTACTCGGCAAACCCAGAACTCTGAGGCTTCTGCAAGCAACAGATTTAGCAGTGACAGCCAGCTACATGATCGATGGACTTTCTGAAACTAAAGACCATACCTGAACCAGGGCTGTTTGTGGTAGTCTTCTTATCATAGCTGTAAATTATAGTAAAACAAAAAAAGTAGTAGATGGATTTAGGAATCATACAAGAAACCCAAACCCATAATATTAATGCAGTGAGTGTTTTTCTTCTTTAAACTTAGTATCTACAGATGGACTTGTATCTCTAACCAAATGCCTCGTGTTCTTGAATTCAGAGTGATAATTTTTTAAGTGTGAAACTTAATTATGTCAGTTTGTTCCTGCCTGAATAGAATCTGTTCCTTAAAGTCTAGCTAGATTCCTGCTATCTGTCATGTTGCCTTGTAATTGATGTCTCCACTTCCTCTTCCAACCTTTATCCTATATTTAGTGTATTTTACAGTAAATACAGAAGAACCAGAGCCCTAAAGTTCAGCTAATATAAATTTCTTTTGTCTTAATTGTACAAAAACACATCTACTCTTGACCACATTTGCAATGAAATGAGTTAAGATTAATTCAGGAATCTGAGACTACTAATTTTGTTTTGTCTTGACCCTCAGAGAGCAAATCAAAGAATTATAGTGGGAAGAAAAAAGTGGCCTATCACCATATGTTTTGGTTTTCTCATTTTAATTTTCAAAGACTATTTCAGGAGGTGCAGTTTCTCTAGAAACCAACATGGCATGTCTTGGGAGTCTTATATTGATAGGAATATGATTCTGGTTCCTTTTTGGGAATGAGTTGGGCAGCATGTAGATACAGAAAGATGTTTGAAATCTTCAGTTCTGATATTTTTTTTAATGACCCCAACTCACTGTTTACTTTCTTTTATATGAGGGACCTTACAATAATTTCTCACATAGAAATAGGATTATTTATAACTGCTTCTACAGACAGTTCAATGTATTTGGTAATTCATTGCTCTTTAGGAATTGAGATTTTTGTATGTCTTATTTTAATTTTTTTAAAAAACTTTCATCTCTCAAACTTTTTCCTGTTCTTCTTGGTTCTGGCTATACTTGGAATCAAGCTGCTTAATGTGATTATGCCCAAAACAACTTGATCTGGGAAAGATAGGCCTTACTTTTTAAGTCTAACAGTGTCCATTTACATTCTCTTTAAATGCTTAAAGTTGAATAAATAAAGGATGTCAATAATGTTGTTGGAACTTCAAAGTCTCAAGGACATAAAGGGATGTATATATGTGAATATGTGTTGGTATACCAAAAAGGGTATTTAAGGTGCATAAGTGGCAACATTTGCAGTATCACATCAGCCTTTCATACTTTAGAATGATCAGAGTAAGATCTCCACTATTTTAGTGAGTCTCTGTCTTGATTTTTGTTTGACTGTCACGTACTGACTTGGGGGTAAGGGAATAGGGGGGCATTAAAGATAAATTTGTACTTTAGTAGAAGGAGGAGGAGTTGGGGAGGGAAGAGATAAAGTAGAGAGTAGCCTGCTGAATTTACAGGTGACCAAAAAGGATATGTCAGGTAGCCCAGAGGGAATAAAATTTTTCTTATATACCTTTCCTGTTACACCTCTGTAATGATATTTTTCTTTGAGAAAAGTGATCGTTTTAACTGTAATTAGTGTATAAAATGTAGCTTGAGAATACACATTAGTTTTGGATGGGAGGGGGTGAGGAGAATGGGGGGGGAGGCAAGAGTTATATTAGAAATATTTGGAGGAAGACTGTGTTGAAATTGGAGCACATTACAGTTTTCAATTAGAACTTGAATCAGCTGTCTCAGAAAAATTATGGTAACTTGGGAACTTTTGTCTACCTGTTGGTTTCTAGATGATGCCAGGACATTTAGTTAAATTTTTAGTTAAAACTGGAGAACTAGTTCTGAGTAGTTTTACAAAGTAAATTAGACAGGAATACTTTGTAAACAAAGTACTAGACAGGAATCTGCCTGTTGATGCATAATAAATAGCATCAGACTAGGTTATCTTAAATTTTCTTTACTCTTTTTTTTTTCTGTAGTAAAGGACATAAGACTCATTTTGCTATTTCCCAAACTTGTCCCACTTAATGAATTTGTAATTTTTTACTGTCTGTTCTTGTAATAGGAGGCATCTCAGACTTCTAGATTAGTGTATGTTAAGGAGTTAGGGTTTTTCAGGTAAACAGAACTGATAGGATATATATGTAGATATAGAAAGAGATTTATTATAAGGAATTGTCTTATGCAGTTATGAAGGCTGAGAACTCTCAAGATGCTCTGTGGGCCAGCTGGAAACCCAGGAGAACAGTTGGTGTAGTTCCAGTCCAAGTCTGAAGGCTTGAACACCAGGAGATATAATGGTATAAATTACAGTCTGAAAGTCAGTAGACTTGAGATTCAAAGAAAGCTGAAGTTTCAGTCCCAGTCCAAAAGGCAGGAAAGGCAGATGTCAGGAAGGAAGAGTAGCTCTTATTTGAGGGAGGCCAGTCTTTTGTCCTATTCAGGCCTTCCACTGATTAGATGAACTTCTCCCTTCCTCCCCCCAATTAGGGATAATGCTCAGTGTCAACTTGCTGATTCAAATGTTTATCTCATCCAAAAATGCCTTCAGACACACCCAGAATAATGTTTGATATCCTATGGCCTAGTCAAGTTAACACATAAAATTAACCATCACAGTGAGTAGAATAGAAATGACACACACAGAGTGATCTTCATCTCACTTAAGTCTTGCCTCTACAAGAAATTCTGCCTTGGCTTAGAGACCTCAGTGGTATGGTATATAGTGTGTACCTAATTTCTTCTTAGCCTTAATAAGCCTAGAAATCTGATATGCCTCTCATTCTAGCAAGAAACATTTTAGATTCATAGGTTAGGGTTAAGAGTTTATTTCTCAAAATGCCTTTCCCTTAAATGTTTCAAATAGTTTAGGTATAGGGCCCATAGCAGAAGGCTAGACAACCTGAACTTTTCAGGTACTTATTCCTTTATAGCTGGAAGCTTTACATACTTAGGAATCAAGGGAGACATAAGAACTCTTATTGCTCCAATCAGCTGTCTCTGATTGTCAAAGAGATGAGAGAACTGTTAGGATTTTAGATCTTGAGTTCTTCAGTGTGAACTTGAGGCCTTTATGTTTATATTAAATGGCCTCCCTACCCTTTGAATACTACACAGAGCTGAATAGATCATTTTCTTATTCTTAATGTCTTCTTGTTCATTCTAATTTTTCTTATCATATATGTCATATATATGTATATGTATATTCCCTCCTGTCTGTTACAATTTAAAGCAACAGGGAAGGAAATGATTTGATTCTCAAATAACTAGGAAAGATTTCCTAGAAATTAGTAGACTTGAAGTTGAGAGATTATATAGGTTGGTGCCTTGCTGTCCTCCTAGTGATTATTTCTCCTTAGGTAATTTCCAGATAGGTTAGTCTAACCCATTTTCATGTGGGTTATTTTAGCTGGACAGAACTGGGAAGCTGGGCGGGAAGGGCAGAGAAGTGGACATTTAGCTGATAACCCTAACATCTTTAAGGTTTCAGAGCTAATGAGTTGGGAGGAAGAAGAAGAAATAATCTTTATATTAAAAATTAATTTTTCCTCAGAGTTCCTGTTGCCAATTCTCTGAAGAACTGAGAAATCTGACAACTTCAGAATGACATATTGTCCCTGTTGCTATAGCTCCTTGATTCTTTCCTTACAATAATGTTTTAATTTCTAAGAAAAATAATTATTTTGGCAGAAGATAGAAATTCTACTACTTAAATAGCTTACTCAGCTCAGTATAAATTTTATTTATCAACATTTGCTGCATAACAATTAAGCAAATGCTTCTTAGAAGTTTTCTTTGAGCAGTACTCTGGTCCAATAACTGGTTTTCAAGTTAGAAGGAAGATTTTTGGAGAAGATCCTTTTTTTTTTAACTTCAGCAATTCTCACTTTGATTAAATAGTTATTAAGGAAAAATTCTTGTTTATGTGTTTGTATTGCACATTCATGTATATTTGTATATATATAGATAATGTATATACTCACATCTATACACATTTCATGCTGGAAGAAGAAGAGATCCAGTGGGCACTGAAAAATAGTACAGAAGAGGGCTGGAGCCTCAGTCTGATTGTATCATTTATATACGTTCAGGTCCCGTGTTTCCATGAATTTTCTTTTACAGAACATTGTTGACTTGGACAAGTACTTTGTTACATGTGATCTGTGGCAAAGAGATTTACTTGAAGTAAAGACCTCATGATTTCCAAGGATTGAGAATAAATGACGCTAAGGACAATGTATTCATCATCCGTTGCTCCTATATTATAATCAGTTGAACTCAAATATAGTTACCTTTTTTTTTTTTTTTTTTAGTTTCATGTGTGTTGCTGGGGATCAAACCTAGGACCTCATGCTTGCTAAATGTGTGCTACCACTGAGCTACACCCCTGGTCCTAAAACACTTCTTGATGTAATTATTGATACCACATTGAATCTCTCATGATTTTCTGCATGCTTCAGTCTCTGTCTGGTTTCCAGGTGCTGTTCCCTCAGTGAATACAAATTAAATACAGCAACGTTCACAAAATTAATTAGGGGGAAGCATAATCTGTATCTGTTCTAAGTCACAACAAAACAACCCTTAGGGCTTCAGCAATGAGGGGTGTTTCAGAGTTGGTTGCGTGAGCTGAAAAGGAAGACAGATTTTAGGAGAAGGAGCATGGTCCATAGTCAAAACCCTCTGCCCTCTGTTAGAGTTGGGAAAGTGAACATTCTATTAAGAAGAATAATCCAGTGGAGATTTGGAGCAATTGGTAGGAGAGACTGATCTTATTGGGAGTTTCCAAAATGAATCTCATCATAAGTTCTAATGGAAGGGAGTTGAGCTGAACATATCACAAATGGTTTTCCTGAAAGGGAAAATCATAACTGTCAGTAATGTCAATGTTACAGCATTCAGGCTGGGAACCACAGGCTGCTCCAAGGGTTTAAGACAGAAAATGTAAAATATAATTTGTGCAACTGGACATACTTTCCAGGATCAAAATAGAGTCCTTGATTGATCCAAAAAACATTATGGGCTTTTGATCGCTCATACTTGTCCCAGATGATTAATTATAGACACTTGACTTTAAGAGTTTTTACATATTATAAACTCTATGATTTGTTGACAAGTTACACTTAGATGGTACCCACAGAAGTGGAATATATGTGTTGCTTCTCAATTAATAATCTGTGAGTCATGGGATGTAAGCTTGTGGTTGTTTGCTTTTCCTAATACAAATTGCGATTTTTTTTGTTGTTTTGAGACAAAGTCTCTCTGTGTAGCTCAGGCTGGTTTTCAACTCTTGATCCTCCTTCCTCAGTCTCCCAAGTAGCTGGGATTACAGGTGTTTGCCATCACATCTAGATTAAGAAGTGCCTTTTTTTTTTTGGTAGGGCTAGGGTTTGACCTCAGGGCTTCATGCTTGCAAAGCAGGCACTCTACCACTTGAGCCACACCTCCAGTCTATTTCACTCTGGTTATTTTAGAGATGGGGGTCTTGTGAACTGTTTGCTGAGGCTGGCCTCTAACCAGGATCCTCCTGATTTTATCCTCCTAATAGCTAGGATTAAGGCATGAGCCACTGGTGCTTGGCCAAGAAGTACCATTTTTTAAGGTCAAAAATTATAAGATTCCCTTACAACAACAAGTTAGCTGTATTTTGGGTATTTTTTGATGAGTAAATATTACTATAACAAAAGCCCTCTTTGCCCTTTGTGGTAGAGGCAAATTTTATGTGCTATGATTTCAGTAATACATTTAATTCAATTTGTCTTTATTAGTTAGGACAGAATCTACAGATAATTGAAATATGTATTTAGCATTCAGTTACAAATATGTGCATATTTGTGAGATACATTATTCAGACAAAGATAATAGGTATACATACTCCTTGTAATAACTGCATAGTCTCACAAGGTTCAGAACCCATGGTTGTGAATCATTAATACAGATTGGGGTTAAGATGTATGTCCAGAAAACTTCTTATTCATGCATGGAAATTGATGGGCTTTAAAAAATCAATTGTAGCAACACAATGAAAGCCAAGACACAAGTATTTCAAATTTCTGTTTAACTGAGCCTCAAGATAAGCTTCTTTAGAAGCAAGACCTTTGATTTATAGTTGCTTGTTTATTCTGCTTAGTTTGAGTCAGAGCTAATGGTTTTATTTTTATTTATTTATTTATTTTCCTTTATTCATATGTGCATACAATGATTGGGTCATTACTCCCCCCTTTCCCCCTCCCCTTCCTTTCCCCCAACCTCGTCCCTCTCACCCCCACCCCCTCGCTTCCAAGCAGATACTGTTTTGCCCTTATCTCTAATTTTGTTAAAGAGAGAGTATAATGTCTTGATAAATTTGGACAGAGATCATGTGTCCTTCCTGCAGATTTTTATACTGTAATTAGTACAGTACAGTAGTCATCTTTGTGAGACTTCCAGTGATTATATAATACTGAGTAGTAACAGTACTGAGTACTTTTTTGAGTAGTAAAAAGCAAAAGACATCTCAGCCCACATGAGCTTAAAATTTAGTTAGTTAAAAACAAACAGGTAGAGAAAGATTGAGATGAAGCTGATATAATGGAAAAGCTTTGGAGTTGGAATTCAAATGTTTCTGGATTGCAAATCCAGAATCTCTTTTGATCTTCAGAACACTCCTGTGATTCCATTTTATAGATAAATAGAATTAGCATTTTAAAATTTCATTTGTCCAAGGCTATGTAGCTATTTCATTGCAGAACCAGAATTTGAACCTAGGACTTTTGACTCCATGTCTAGTCCTTTTACCTCTGTAAGACACAAAGTTCAAAATCCTTTGTTTAAGGTTCAAGACTATCCCTAATAAGGATCTTACTGTAACAGATGTGTATTTCAACCTTAGTTCTTGGTCCCCATAAGCCTTAGCTTTCACATTTGGTAGATCCATGCAAGAATCATAGGTAAGGTGTCTGTTTTCTTTTTATGCCTTGCCACTTAGCTCCAGCTAAATTGTTTGTGTTTCTTCCTACCTTTTTATTCATGTAGTTCTTGCTGTGGAAAATATCTTGCCCCTGTTCTGCTTACTATAAGAGGCCATCTACCCTAAGACAACAGTTTATGAGTTTAGGAGAAAAGAAAAGCCTTCAAATACTGCTTGGGGTTTTTTTTTTTTTTTTTTTAAAGAGAAATAATGAAAGAGTTTAGAAAGTCCTTAGTTGAAGTCAGGCAGTTGTAATCTATAGTGCATCTGGTCTGCACAAGTCTTCCTCTTCCCTTAGACATCTGTGTGGATGCCGTTGAATACCAAGATCTCTTTGTCTTCTCATTTTTATGCTAAGTCAGTCGCTGAGTCTGGCCCTCTTCCTCTTCTTGCCTACCTATCTTTGCTTGTTTCATCTCTTTTTTCCTTTATAGTGCTGAATAAAAATTTCTTCCAAAAAATTGGTGTTCTCGTTTTATTTGATTTGCTTATTTTACAGTGTTGCAGGGGAAGGGAGGAAAAATTCTGTGGAATAAAAACACATACTTATCCAATATTTGAGAACTGTACACAAGCCACTTTTGTGAAATCTGTTTTATTTTTTGGTGCTGAGGTGGGAAGAAGGCAGGTCTGCTCTGGCAGTGAGGAAGGGTGGTTCCAGATTCTTGGAACATATAGCATGTATCTTTCTTCTCTCTGCATATTACCAGATTTAGCTTGCTGTAACTTTAAAAGTTTCTTTTGGCACAAAGTTTATAGAGCTGTGGAAAGAAAAAAGTTTATTATTACTGGACACCTTCCAGAATAGTAACAAAATACATGATGTAGGAAGTGAAGTGTCTGACCTGTCCAGTGATATAGATCACTTGAGGGCTTGATAGGCCCTCATGACTAGAGAATGGAAAAGGAAAGTAGGAATGGAGTATTATGTGTTGTGTCTTATGAGCTGAGAGAGGCATAGAGATTGAGGAAACTCCCTTTCCTCACATGAAGGCATCATAACCTGAACTACGTGATCTTTTAGCGCGCAATAAAATGTGTGTTTTTTATCCTACTGAACACTGTGTCCTTAATTCTACTAAGCCTTGAGCTGGAGCATGATAAGTAAGTAGTGTGTGTATTTTTTTGTTTAATCAACTTTTTAGCTTTGGTTTTTATTTTGTATATCTTCAAAGCTCTTTGAATATAAGAGAAAAATAATTGGGTTCCTTTTTTTTTTTTTTTTTTGTGATACAAGGGATTGAATCCAGGGCTTCATGCATGCTAGGCAAGTGCTCTACCACTTATGCCACACCCTCAACCCAGTTAGATTTGAAGGTTCATTCTTTACCTAACTGGGAAAGGAAAGAGAGCTCAGAGAGTTTTTTGTTTTAGAATAACTTGGGAGTCAAAGGCAATAAATGGTAATAGGATGTATGTATGGCTGGACTCAATTTCCCTTTTCTCTTTAGTTTTTATTGTGCCTGAAGAAGTAAAATTTACTAGTAACAAAGTAACCTAACCATCCAAGGAAATTTGGGTCCAATAAATGATGAGCCTGCTTGGTATTCACATTTACAGATGAAAACTGGCACAGTTTTACATTTGGCAGGTCCTTCCCAAGGATTACAAGTAAGGTGTCTGTTTTATTTTGATGGTTCATAGTTAAGGAGCTAGAATAGGGAGTTTTTGCTGGTTCTGAATAAGGGAAGAGGCAGTCTGAAATGGGGAGGGTTGTGCTGGATATAGAGGTGCTCTGTATGTAGTAAGCCATTACTGAAAGTGTAAAGTTTTAGAGTGAAAAATCCTTTATGTAGAGGGCAACATTTTACTTCTTTGTGTGTTTCCTGAAAAATAATTGGGATGTTTGCTTGAAAGGGTTGTATGACTCACCATATGTAAAGTATCTGATCCATCATACAAGCTCTTTATTAAGAGCCCACCATGTGTCTGGTACTATCTTTCTGTTGAAGTAAGCAAGACAAAGTCTTTGCATTTATAGAGCTTACATTCTGGTGGCACTCAAACTGGTAGCTTTTGCAAAAGCATAATGACAAATTATTGGAAGTTCTATTTTTTTTCTCTAATAGGAAAAATCCTTATCCATTATTGATAAATGGTGCTTAGAGGACTCAGCTACATGTGTTTAATATACTTAGTCTGACCATCAACTTTGCTGAGGAGCTGCATTGTTCAAATCCCACCACCAGACCAACTGTCTGCTGCCGTGTTCATCTTCATGCAATAGCCAAAAGATCTGTTGCCTCAATTTATAGTTTCGGTTCATTCAGTGAGTAGAGGCTATTGTATTTACTTGCCTCTCTCACAGGCCTTTCCTAACAAGTCTGACCACCCGCCCAGTGGAAAGTCTGATTCATCGGTCTTCCTGTGGTTGTGAACCAGTTTTACTCGCATATTGGCTTGTACTTTCTTATAGTCAGGGCTTGAGGGACATTTTCCTCTCCCTCTGGGCTTCCTGTCCATCTTCTTCTGGAGTACAACCAAGGTAGCAAAAATACAGCATTTTTGTTGGAGCACTTAAGCGTATTCTGGACGTACCTTGAAGGGTCATCAGGCTGATGACCAGGACCACCCAGCTCTTTTCTTCAAGGAAGCCTGAACTGGAAGTGCTTTCCTTGTGGCTGGACTCAGGGTATGGTATTTCTTTCAATCCTGTCACTGTGTAATTCCCTGTTTCTGGTTCAAAAGAGAATCGTGGATCATGGTAGGGTTTTTGAAATCATTAATACCTCCTTTTGCATTATCTCAGAACCTCTCTTGTGTGATCTCCAAGGATTGCTCCTAGCATAATTTACTTCCCACGTAAGTATTTTTAACATTTGTGGGCAATAATGTATATGTAAGCAGCAAAAAATAAAAACAGAATCTAGCATGTGTCTAACACTGAGGGTGCAAATAGTCCTTGGAATAACTCTATAGAGTTTTTGCCAAAGAGACAATTAGTAATCAACTTAAGACTCGGGTAGCCACAAATTCTATAATTTCCTGTAGTGAATCATGCAATATAACTTAAAATATTGGTCTCTGGAGTAAATCTGGATTTTTCCATCATTTGGGTAAATTTGGACAAATTACCTTTGAAGATGGGTGGTCATAGGATAACAATTGCACCTATCTGAAAGTCCATGGAGATTATGTGAGTCATCAGTATTACCTAGTATAATGCCCGAAACACACTAAGCACTCAGAACATGGTAGGCATTAATGTCATGTTACCTGTTTGATCTTTCTAGTTTCACCTTTCAAAAGAAACTTAATTCCACATTTGGGGATCATCCATCTGTACTGATTCTAATACTTAAATATACTGACAAAATGAGACTGGCATTATTTGTTAGGGAAAATGGCTACAAGTAGAAACACTTAGGATATATTAAGAAAACATGAATACTAGACTGTAGGAGCAAGGGCCTTTGTACCTCTTTCTGTTTGTCAAGGTTTGCCATTGTACCAATAGTTGTTAGATGAATCAAGTGGGGAGTCCCTCCTCCATCCCTCCCTCTCTCTTCCTTTTTCCCTTTCTCTCCCTCCCTCCCTCCCTCCCTCCTTCCCTCCTTCTAGGTAGCCCAGGCTGTCCTCAAACTTGCCATCCTCCTGCCTCCACTTTCTGAGTTGAGAGTAAAAGTGTATGTCATCATGCCTGCCATATTTATTTTTCATGGAGTTAAGACAGTGTTTGAAAGTTCATAAATAACAATAGCAGTGTCTTTTTATCCTCCTAGGTTTACTTCTCAGAGATAATCACTGCCGACTCTGAGC
Organism: Castor canadensis; assembly: GCF_047511655.1. Taxonomy (NCBI): domain Eukaryota; kingdom Metazoa; phylum Chordata; class Mammalia; order Rodentia; family Castoridae; genus Castor; species Castor canadensis. The sequence goes on along the minus strand of NC_133397.1, from coordinate 102,080,591 downwards.
TGTTTCATTATATTCCTAAATAATATGCATACATTGCTACTTCCTAATGAAGAAGTTTAGATATTATCTATTGACTTTGCTATAGTAGATGAAGATGATTCTCTTAAACTTTCACCTCCTTCCCTTCTCTGCATTCTTCCAAAAATAATTATACCACAAGTTTTAGTTAAACTAATAATGTTTACTTAATTCAGATTCTATAAATTTTTTTTTCAATTATATGCTATTTTTTTGTAATAATTAGTGGAGTTTTTTTTAGAGATAATGATCACCTGATTTTAATTTTTTACTGACAAAGGAGTTTTCCATATTGGGCACCAGTAGCTCACGCCTGTAATCCTAGCTATTCAGGAGGCAGAGATCAGGAGAATCGAGGTTCAAAGCCAGCCCAGGGAAATAGTTCACGAAACCCTATCGAAAAATCCCATCACAAAAAAAGGGCTGGTGGAGTGGCTCAGTGTAGGCCCTGACTTCAAGCCCCAGTACCACAAAAACAGTTTTCCAGGTCCTTTAGTCATTATCACTTCTGTCATGGGCTTTGAGAAAAATTATATTTTCCATTTTATCCTCCCTTGAGATCTTCCTTCCAAAGTCCTCTTTGTCTTGCTCTCCTTTGGACTAATTGGCCCCTGTTAGGCCTTCTTTCATTCTAAAATTTTCTTCTTCCTTTGCCCTGTAAGACTCCATGATCCTGGATCCCACTTTGGCTACTTTACTGACTCACTTTTTTGTTTCACTGAAGCACATCCTCTGGTAGCTTCTTTAAGTCATTCACATGGCTTTGAGAGGGCATCTCAGTGACTGAGTGGCAGAGTGCTTGTCTGGCATGTACCAGTCCCTGTTTCCATTCTCAAAAATTCGCATGGAAAGCAAGGTTTTTTGTTTGGTTGGTTTTAGTTTTTGTTTTTTGAGACATTAATTGCATGTCTGACAGTGTCTCTTTTCTCACATTGGTATGTAGTTTAGCTAGATATAGAATTCTAAGTAGAAAATCAGTTTTTCACAAACTTTTAAAGGCTTGCTCTATTGTTTGGGTTACTCTCTGTTGGTCCCTTTATAAAGCAAGGCCAAAATGCCCATATTTAAGCTGTGTCAAAGTGGTAATGGAACAGGGGAAGCATGTACAAAATGACAAAGTGAAGGACATATGCAGAGATGAGAGACCTAGCTGTCTTGGAAAGGTTGAGACCCAGCGTAAGTGTTTTGGATTCTGATTTCTGATTGTAGGAGTTGAACTCGTGAAGGTCATCTATACTTTTCATTTTATTTTTTCCCCTTTAATCTGTGGTAGCTTGAGCAGGTTTCTGGTTCTTGCAACTAAATGCTGCTTTTCCTGTTATTGTTTTGAGATAGGGTCTCTCTATATAGCCCAGGCATCTGCCTCTACCTCCTGTGTCCTGGGATTATAGGTATAAGCCATCATTTCTGGCCCAACTAAATACTTCTTAAGCATCTATTCCAACTTTATGTCTGCCTAGTTTTGGAAATACAGCCACATCTCTGGGAGAACTCTTAACTTAGGAACCAGGAGGCCTAAATTCCAGACTTGTATTTGCTATTACTACCACCAGTGAGTGGCTTTAGATAACTCTCCACCTTGCAGTGACTCAGTCTCCTAATAAAAATGGTCACTCCAGTAAGATTTTTAAAATTAAAGACAAAATGAGATTACATTTGTATATGTAATTTGAAAAAAGACAGTATCTTCCAGTGGGAGTGTTTAAGTATTGAATAACAGGAAGGACATTCCCCAAGAAGGAAATTGTCTATCCAGGAACTGAAACATCTCCTTATATCGCCAGCTGTCAATCTTGCTCACTATTCCACCATGACTTTAGGGTTATTAGGGACTCACCTGTGACTAGAACAGAGAAAAAGTGGCCCTGAAGGTAGATATTTAGCTTCTGGCTTCTGGCACAGCATTGGTAGGTCCCACTGTCCAATGTTGTAGCTTGGTTTATGGTGAACACCAACTGAGATGATTTTTCATTGACACCATCTATCCCAGGATCCCGTTTAAGTCTCAGCTGTTCCAAGCTGGTCTCAGGGAAACAGTTCCATAACTTGTCTTTGCACAGAAAGATTATTAACCCCTCAGCTTCATCATTCTTATACCACAGAGTACAGATTAAATTCAGCCGCTTTCCTTCCTGGGACACTGAGCTAGTGATGTGCATGTATCCCGGAACTGGAATAGAAGAGTTAACCATGGGAGGCCCAGTAGAGTCCCTTGAGTCCCACCATAGCTGCTCCTTGTCACTAGTGGTCTAGAGCAGTGACACTGGCAGACAGAACTCTGTCTTTAGCTGGGTGACTATAAGCAAGTTACCTAACTCCTTTGGCATTAAGTAGTTTATTATCCTGGGAAATGAGAGCTAAGGGACTAACTAAATAAACAAACTTAAAGCTTCCACACTGCTGCTATGGCCAAAACTCTCATGAATAAGACATGAACCCCACTCTCGAAGAATTTATGGCCTTTACTAAAACATTATCAAAAAATTAAATCCAGCTATACAATTACTCTAATTGAGGAATTACAGTGATTTCTGCATCTGTCTGAAAGAATCAGAAAAACTCCACAGAGAAGCTAGTGCTTGAGTTGAGTTTGAAGGATGAGTAAAAGTTTTTTTTATCAAATAAGAGACGCATTGGAGACAGTAGAGAAGTTTAAAAATGAACATTGTGTGGAATCAGAGTGAGCGTTGATAGGAAAAGCATGGACAAATTATGAAGTGCTCTACCCCTTGAGCTATTCTCCTCTGCCCCTTTATGATTTTCTCCATAGCTAATCTACAGCCTGGATATGAAGTGAAGAAAATAGACAGGATAATACTTTAGCCCAGTGGATATCTCTGACCTCCTACTTTTCTGATCTGTTGACCCACCATCCTTCACTGTCCCTTATAGCTAGACTTCTCACATTGTAGTCTAATGCTATAACCTCTTCTTTCTTCTCTTTTCTTCTCCTCTACCTTCCTTCTTTATTTGGCCTATCCTTTACTTTCTCTATCATTCATTGCAAACTCCCAGTATTGGTGAAATCCAGCTCTGCTAAAAACTCACCAGACAGATAAGTGCTACTTTCCTTCCTTACCTGTTTTTCTTTTAAGCACCTCTTTGCTATACATGACGTAATTTAGGGGGTAGGTCCATATGTGATTGTCTCTATCTACCCCCTAAATTAATTAATGAAGGGTCCTTGTCCTTCATTAATTCACAAATGGTTTTTTATTTTATTTCTACTCTCTTAAAAGGAAATTTTTTTGAGACAGGGTGTCACTATGTAGCCCAGGATGGCCTCGAACTTGAGATCCTCCTGCCTTGGCTACCTGAGTACTGGGATTACAAGTGTACACCACCATGCCTGATTATAAATGGAACCTTTATAATGCTTTCCTATACATCTACCCTTCACTATAGCCATAGAGACAGGTATTATTGTTCCCATTTTATAAATAAATAAACCAAGACACAGAGTCAATAAATGGGTTGCTGAAGTTGACAAAAGCTGTAGTATCTGAGTCTGAAACCTGAATTTCATTTTTTTTTTGTTGGCAGTACTGGGATTTCAACTTGGGGAAGTGCCTACCACATGAGCTACACCCCCAAGCCCTCCAAGCTGGATTTCATAAACATATAGCTGAAGGAATTTTAACCGAAGGCCAGATTACCAAACTTTTGTAATACATAGCAGAGGCAGAATGCTTGATGGATGTGATCGATGTCCATTATAACAAGAAAAAAAAAAAGAAACTATATCTTTTACTCTTTCGTTTCAGTCAAGGAGTGGCTTTATCCCCCACCAGAAAAAAATTCAAGGAATCCTTCTCTTCCCAGGAGCTCAGCACACAGAGCTATCTGTGTTCTGGGGTCTGTCCTTACCACCAAATTGGATGTCCACAATTACTAGTAGGATGGCCAGGACATAGCAGCCTTGGCCAAGTGCCATTGGTGTTCTGCACCTTGTCAGCCGCCGCAGGGATTTGTAGAAAATGTTGACTTTGCTGGTGTCCTTGGCCTCAGACTCCTGAAAGTACAAGGGGACTTGTTAGACAAAGCCTTCCAGGACTGCGAGGCCATTTCCTATTCCAGGTACTACTTTCGGCTGGCTAGAATGTGATGAAGACTACTGCAGCATGAGAGTCCAGTTGCTTTGGAATTAAATAGTAAATCAAGTGAAGTGTACTGGAGAGAAGAATATGGGGAACAGAGACACAGGGAGACACTAATGGCTGTTTCATCTTTATTGGATTTCTGGGTCAAAGAATATGGGCTTTAAAGTTTTTCCTACTATCATCAGATTGCTCTTCAAAGAGATTGTTGACATTTATATGTTCACCAAGAAGGCCCTTGCCTGCACTGGATATTATCTGTGTTTATATTTTTACCAATCTGATAGGTGAAAAATTGGATCTCACTGTTGTTTTATTTGCATTTCCATGACTGGTGAGGTTGAGATCTTTTTATATGTTTATTGAGCATTGGTGTTTCCTCTTCTATGAATTCTGTGTTTATATTCTTTGTATTTGAAAAAATTACCTTTAGGAGCTTTCTCTATATTAGAGATATTAACTTAGTTGCCACTTAAAAAAATTGAGTTGACATATAATAATAGTACGTATTTATGAGTGCTGTGTTAATTTGATGCATGTGTATATGTATAATGTATAATGATCAAATCAGGGTAATTAGCACCCTGTCTCCTTAATCATTTCTTTGTTTTGGGAACCTCCTCTCTCCTTGTTCTTTATGAAATATATAGTAATAAGCTATAGTCACCCTATGGCATTGTAGAACACTAGAACTTACTCCTATGTAATTGTGTTTTGGTACCGATTAGCCAACCTCCCTCTTTCCCCCCTACTCTCTCCCTTCCATCACTAGTAATCCTATTCTACTTTCTACTTCTATGACATCAATTTAAAAAAATAATATTTTCTCCTAATTTGTTAACTTTGGTTATGATGCTTTTTTTTCCCCTATAAGAAAAATTTACATTTGTATGAAGTCTTAAATACAACATATTTTTTCTTTATAGCTGTGTGGATGTCCAATATTTTCTAAGAAAGTTTCTCTCAGATTGAGGTTACTGATTTCTTACAATATTTTCATTATTTCACCTTTTATATTTGTGTCTTTTAATCCTAGTTAAGAAAAATTACACCCATATAAAAAAGACCAACTAAAAAAGAATCTTAAAATAAAAACACTGAATTTTATCAATAAGAAAGTGATTGATAAATCTCAGTTCATTCATATAATAGAGTACTGTGTATGCATGAATAACATAGCAATGTTTCAAACAACTGCATATGCAATGGTGGACCTGTAACATTACATGGAACTGGGACATGAATGTGTAGCTGAAGAAGTGTCAAAAGAAAAGGAAACCGAAGAGAAAAATCTCCAAGAAAATTCACAGTTTAGCAGAAGCTTTTGGAGACCTTTGCAAGCTAAAAATTTCAAAACCTAGACCCTCCCAACACTAGAAGGTTTTCATTAATAGAGAGTACTCACAGTGTGCTATCTACTAACAAGCAAGTTTATGATGAAAAAAGAAACCAAGAAAACCACCATGGACATATTTCTGAAGAGTGACACCTTAAGAGCCTCAGGCAGGACCTTCAAGATGGATTCCAGAAGAAGGTGCAGGTATCAGTGTGTTACTGCTCTTGAAGACCTTCTAGTCAGAAGAGATGTGGAGATGTTTCTAATATGTTTCTATTTTAGGAGTTTTAAAAAAATCAAGAATGGATATTGAGTGTTTTAGTTGCCTTTCAACATTGACTAACATGACCATATGAATTTTTTATAGATGTATATGTATGGTAATCAATGTTAATAGGTTTCATAAAATTGATATATCCACACAATTTTAAACATCCAAACTAAAACCAATCTTTGTTTATAATATATTATTCTTTTAATATACTGCTGGACTCTGTTTCATAATATTTAAACTTCTGCATCAATATTCTTAATATATATGCACATTTAGAAAATTATCTATTTCATCCATAATTTATATGCATAGAATCAAGAAAAAAAATTCTTGGTTCGTTAAGCTTCCTTAGCACCTGCGGTCTTCTTTTTATTTCTTATTTTGTGTATTTGTGCTTTCTCTTCCTTTCCTTCTTGATTACATTAGTTAATTATCTATATTTTGCTTGTTTTTCCTGAATAAACAGCTCTTGGTTTGCTTATTAATTCTACCATTTTCTGTTTTCTTATTGATTTCCACATTTATTTATTGGTGGTAGTAGGGTTTGATTTCCACATGTAACTTTACTAATTCCTTCTCTGCTTTCTCCGATTCGTTTTTCACTTGCTAACTTCCTGAGTTAATTGACCTTCCTTCCTCCTTCCTTCCTTCTTTCTCTCTTTTCTTTCTTGCTAGTTAACACAAAGCACTGTTTTCCTCTTGGAAACATGAGTAACTTTCCATTTTTGCCTGCCTACTTTCGTTGGGTGTTAGCAGAGAATGTGTCCACTTACCTACCTGGTGACAACATTTCTTGTGTTTTGGGGTGGGGGAAGTACTGCGGGTTGAATTCAGGGCCTTACATTTGCTAGAAAGGTACTCTAATACTTGAGCCATTTGGCCAGACCTTTTTTGTGTTGGTTATTTTTGAGATAGAGTTTTGCTGTATGTCTGGGCCAGCCTGGGCCACGATCCTTCTATTTGTGGTTCCCCACGTAGCAGGATGACAGGTACATGTTACCATACCCAGCTTTTATTGGCTGACATGGGATCTTGCAAACCAAGATGGAGTCTGGGCTGGCCTCTAATCATGATCCTCCCAATCTCTGCCTCCTGAGTAGCTAGGATTAAGAGCTTGAGCCACCATGCCTGGTTTAGAGACATTTCTTGGCCTCCCTTTGTAGATGGGATGTATTTCTATGCCTGCATTAGTCAACTTTTTGTCACTGTGAGAAAATACATGAGAGAAAATTTATTTACTCTAGCTTTATCCTATAATTTTCCACTTTTTATTAGCATGTATTAATTATACAAACTAATATGATACTTATTCATGTATATAAATATACTTTTATCATATTTACCTCCCATTACTCTCTCTTGTTACTCATTCCCCCTCCTGCTGGTCCCCTTCCTCTTTCCAAACTGTACACTTTCTACTTTCATGTCTTTTTTTTCCCAAATCTAGATTCCATGTATGAGAGAAAGCATGATATTTATCTCTCTGAGCCCGCCTTATTTCATTTAACATGATCTTTAGTTCCATCCATTTTTCTGAAAATGACATAATTTTGTTCTTCTTTATGGCTAAATCAAACTCTATTGTGCATATATGCCACATTTTCTTTATTCATTCATCAATTGATGGACACCTAGACTGATTTCATAATTTGGCTATTGTGAATAGTGCTGCAATAAAACTGGTGTTCAGGCATCTCTATTGTATGCTGATTTACATTTCTTTGGATATATACCCAGGAGTATATATGGTAGTTCTAGTTTTAATTTCTTGAGGAAACTTCATGCTGACTTCCATAATGGCTATTCTAACAGTATATAAGGATTCCTTTTTTTCCCCACAACCTTGCCAGCCTTTGTTGTTTTTTGTTTTCTTAATGATAGCCATTCTAAAGAGTGAGATGGAATCCCAATGCAGTTTTTTTGCTTTGTTTTTATTTTTGTTTTGAGTAAGAGTGGAGAAAGTACAAATTCTTGTCTCATTCTTGATTTTAGTCAAAATGCTTTCAGTTTTTCTCCACTCTGTATAATGTTTTGTCATATTTAGTCTTTGTTGTGTTGAAGTATGATCCTCCAATTCCTAATTTCTTCAGGGCATTTATCATGAAATGATGTTGAATTTTGTTAAGGGCTTTTTCTGTATCTCTTGAGATGATTATGTGATTTTTTTTATTCTTCTATCTTTTTGTGCTATTTTACTTTTACTGACTTGCATATGTTAAACCATTCTTGCATACTGGAGTGAAACCCACTTGATTGTGATGTATGATTATTTTAATGTGTTGTTGAATTCAGTTTCAAGGTATTTTATTGAGGATCTTTGCATCTGTATTCATCAGTATTCTTTTTTTGATGTTGTGTCCTTACCTGGTTTTGGTATCAGGATAATACTGGCTTCACAGAATGATTTTTGGAGGTGTTCTTCCCTTTCGTTTTATGGAATAGTTTGAAAAGCAGTTGTATTAGTTCTTCTGTAAAGGTCTGGTAGAATTCAGCAGTGAGTCCAGTGGTTCTGGCTCTTATTTGCTGGGAGATTCTTTATGCTTCAGTCTCATTGCTCATTATAGATCTGTTTGTATCCTCTTGGTTCAATTTTGGTAGAGCATAGGTGTCTACAGATTTATCTGTTTCTTCTTGATTTTCCAATTTATTGGAATATAAATTTTTAAAAGATTCACTAATGATCTTCTGGATTTTGTTGGTATCTTTTTTCATCTCTACTTTTATTAGTTTGGGTCTTCTTTCTCTTTTTTTTTTGTTTAGTTTGGCTAAGGATTTGTTGATCTTGGAAGGAAGCTATGCTCACCATTCTACCGCTAACTCTTTTTAGGATTTGTTGATCCTGTCTTTTTGAAGAACCAAGTCTGTTTCATTGATCCTATGTATTGTTCTTTTAGTCTCAATTTCATTAATTTCTTCCTTAATCTATATTATTTCTTTTCATCTGCTAACTTTGAAATTGGCTTTTTCTTCTTTTTCTAAGACCCTGAGATACATCATTAGGTTATTTGTGATCACTATAAGTTTTTAATGTAGGCACTTACAGCTACAAACTTGTATCTTAAAACTGCCTTTGCTGTGTCCTAAAGGTTCTGTTATATTTTTATTTTCATTTGATTCTAGGAATTTAAATTTTTTTCTCCATGATTTCTGTATCTGTGTAGTTTCTATAGCTATTGATTTCTAATTTTATTCCATTATGATCTGACAAGATACAAGAATTTCTTTTTCAGCTGCTAGTAGACAATAAGAGTTAAATCTTGTTTTTTAATCTATTCAGTCTTTTAATTGGAGAGTTAAGACCATTTACCTTTATGGTTATTGTTGAGATGTATATACTAACTTCTTTCTCCATCTTAGATGTTTTCTGACTTATTGAACTAATAACCTTTGATTCTTTTCTACTTCTTATTAGTTTATCTGCTCTCTGAGAGAATGTTGAAGGAGGGAAAGTTTATCTTAATTTATGGTGTGAGGTATTTTTTGTCTCTTGCCCTTAGGCCACAGTGAGGTAGGAGAGCATGTGGTGGAGCAAAGCAGTTCACCTCAGTGCAGCGCAGAGAGAGCAGCAGGGGAGGCCAGGGACAAGATACCATTCAACACCATGCTCCTGTGACCCACTTTCTCCATCTGGGCCCCACCTCCTAATAGCTCATACAGCTATGAACTCATCTATGGGTTAGTCCATTGGTGCAGTTAGCACCCTCGTGATCCAAATACCTTTCAATAGTGCCACCAGCTGGAGACCAAGCTTTGAGCACATGAGACTTTTAGCAGGATACTTCATATCTAACCCATAACAATGGCTAAGTTCTTGACAATGACAGGTAAAGGGAAGGAGTGTATACTACTTATGTATCTTATTTCAGTAGATTGCAAAAAATTGCCACTAATTCTTATCTCTCTGTATATATGCGCCTTTACAACATTACTTTGCTATTCCACTCGACTTATTGAATCTGGATTTAGCTACATAAATTACTTTAGTTAATGGGACATTAGATTTGTTATATGAGATTTTCCAAGAGCAAATTTCTTCCTTATGTTGTTGCTTCCTTCCTTTCTTTCTTTTTTTTGTGGGACTGGGGTTTGAACTCAGGGCTTCATGCTTGCAAAGCAGGCACTTTACTGCTTGAGCCATGCCTCCAGTTCATTTTGCTCTTGCTATTTTTGGAGATGGGGTTTCACAAACTATTTGCCTTGGTTGGCCCCAACCCACAATCATCCTGATTTTAGCCTCCCAAAGTAGCTAGGATTACAGGAGTGAGCCACTGGTGCATTACTTGTTGCTTTCTCAATCCTTACAGTATTGCCCATCGCTGAATGATCTCAAACTGTATAAAGTAAAATTTGAAAAAACTACAGGACAAAATGAAAACTACAGGAAGTTCTACAATACCAATGTTTCAGTACCCCCTTTCTCAATTATTAATGAATCAACTGGCAAAAAGGCAGAGTAGGTTTAAATAACAACAATCAAATTGACTGAACAGACATAGAAATCTTTCCATCTAGAGATAAATATCTTTTGAAGCAACCATCAAAAAATTATAAAATTGATCTTGTACTAGCCAAAAAGCAAACCTCAAACAATCAGTATCATAAAGACCACATTCTTTGCCATAATGCAATTAGCTTAGGTATCAAAAACAGTAAAGGTACATTCTTAGGAAATCTTATTTTTCATGAGTTGCATCTTCTTTGCCTGTCACTCTTACTTTGTCAGTAACATGGTACAGGGGAGGAATGCATAGGTGGAGGATGTTTTTGATTATGTTCTAGTTCCTTAGTGCTAGAAAGTTTGCCACCTCCCTACCATTTATGAAGAAAATTACTCAAGGAGATACTACTTAGTCACAAAGGAAACATGATAGTAAGGTCCTAGAAACACCAGCCATGAATATTATCTGGAGAGTGGAAAGAAGTGAAAAAGAAGTAGTTTGACTTTGGTATTTGTACATTCTCTTTTAAAAGGCACAGATTTAATGCCATAAATATTATGTATTGGGGGGCAACTACACTGCTTGATCTAATTGTAAACAGTATTTACATCATTGTAATATTATTTAGTGTTTCTTATTGGCTTTCAACTTATGAAATAAGCTAATAGGCATTACATAGATCATTTAATAAGTATTACAGAATAAATGTAAGTGTTATAAACGTAAAACTTTAAAAAAGTGTCTTATAGACTGGATGCAGTGGCTCAAACCTGTAATCTCAACTATTCAGGAGGCAGAGATTGGGAAAGTTGCAGTTTGAGTAGAGCCCAGGCAAAAAGTTACTGAGACTCCCCTCCATCTCAACAAATAAGCTGGATGTGGTGGCATATTCCTGTGATCCCAGCTATGCAGGATACATAAGTAAGAGGATCACAGTCTGAGGTTGGCCCTTGGCAAAAATGTAAGGCCCTATCAGAAAAATGAGTAAAGCAAAAAGGGATGGAGGTGTGGTTCAAGTGGTAGAGTACTTGCCTAGCAAGCATGAGGCCCTGAGTTCAAACCCCAGTGACACCAAAAAAAAAAAGTGTCTTATAAAGTTAGGTGGATTAGAGTTAAAGAAAAGGAACAAAGATGTCTAGTAGTGACTTCCTTAATTTTCAGGAGACAGCAAAAAATCATGTAAAATTGATTCATGAAAAATCACCTAACAATAATGGCTTAATATTCTATTGAAGTTTATGAAGATGAGCACTAGAAGGACTAAATATTAAATGCCAGAAAACAGGAGATGATATTATATCTTAAATTCTCCATCTCTCCAGGAGAAGGATAAATATTGGAGTATTAAGAAATAAAGGTGTATGATTTAAAATTGCAACCTTAACAGAGAGGTTAAGTAAAAGTACTAAAAGTGGCAAGCTTTAGGAGGCTACTGGAGGGAAGGAGGGAAGTAAGAATATGCAATGTGTACTTCTTCTGTAAACTACATACTATATACTAGGCTTCAATGTATAATCTTCTGACTGCCCATTAGCATATGGGCATTAATCCTATCTTCTAGGCTGGTGCTCTATCACTTGAGCCACGGCACCAGGTCCCCATCTTCTCTTTTCCCTTCACCCCTTCCCTTGTAAGTGATGGTAGAAGGTAAAACCCTATTTCTCTACAGAAATCCAAAGGACTGGATACACCTTCTTTCACCCTTGGAAAGGTGAGATTGTTAGATGTTCTCCTCAGGGCTTTGGTTCTTGAGGGGGTAGAACAAAGATGAGGTGACAGAGAACTCCTTTGTAGTCTAGTATCCGCTCACAGCTGCAGCCAAACACACAATTCACCGAATACCTTGAGCTATTTTACAACTGCAATTTTCTGCCCATGTTTAATCTTCCTGAGATGCTTTCCTTTCTCTTTCTGCCTAAGAAATCTTGATCATCCCTTAAATTCCAGCTAATGGCTCTACTGGGCAGTGTGGGAGGTTGTAAACCACAATAAAAATTGACTAGATAAATATAGGGAAAAGAGAAGAAAGTGAAAATTAGTTATAGAACTCAGAAATAATCATAAAGTAAAAATAATTATGAGATGATTCTGTTATTTTGCTGAAAACTTAGGAAATCTGGTTGAAATAATTTTTTATAAAAACATAAATGACCAAGCTGGGTTCAGTGGCTCATACCTGTAATCCCAGTTACTTCAAAAGTAGAGATTGAAGAGGATCCCAGTTAAAGGCAAGCCCAGGCAAAAAGTTAGTGAGACCCCCATATCAACCAACAAGCCTGTAATCTCAACTACATGGGAGCATAGGTAGAAGGATCACAGTTTGAGTCTGGCCCTAGGGAGAAAAACATGAGACCCTATCAGTAAAATAACTAAAGCAGAAATGAGCTTGGGGCATGACTCAAGTGGTAGCGCACCTGTCTAGCAAGTTCAATGCCTTGAATTCAAATCCCAATATTGCAACCCCCCCCAAAAAAAAACACCCCCCAAAAAATTCAAAAAGAATTACTTTGGACTGGTCATTATACATTATATACATGTACTGAAATATCACACAGTATCCTACAAATATGAATAGTTATGTCAATTAAAAATAAATATTTTTAAAAGAACATGTAAAACTCCAGTAGTCATGGAGTAAGTTGAGAATATTGTTTTTGGTACTCTTTCCAGAAAGAATTACTTTGGATAGTTTATAAGGAAAATCTCCAAAATAATTCTTTTAATAAAATTGTTTAACAGCAAAAAAAAAATCTCACTTCCTTTTACTAATACCTGAACCTTACAAAGAAAGCATAAAGAAAATGGCTACAGACCAACCTCCATTATAATATGCATGTGAAAATCTTAAAACATAAACAAATCTAGCAGAATATAAATAATACAATGTACCATGATGAATGGAGTGGGATTCACTTTTAGAAAATCTTGAATGATTCAGCATTAGAAAATGTACTAGTCTTAACTAATATACTAATAGATGAAAGATGAATATTGAAAAGAGCAATATTATCTTCTGATAAAATCTTACACTTATTCTCACTAAAATCTTGGTAATATGCCAGTGGATGAATACTGTCCAATACAATAGAGAAATATATATCACAGGTAAAATTCCAGCATTCATAATGGTAAATATGGGATCACATATTAGAGCCTTACAGAAATAAAAGCATAAGTGTAGAAGGATCCAAAATGGCGACTAGGACACAGATGCAGACAGCGTGAACTCTGTAAATCAGGAACCTTGCTGAGATGCTGGAGACACACTTGGCTGAGGTAAAGCACAAGGGAAAGCTGAAACTTCAGCACCCTGAACTCCTAGCCCATGGAAGACTTCTCCACACCACAATACACTGAAAGAGCAGGCAGGCCATCACCCCCATGCTACTGCTACCTGCCCACCAGGCCGCCATTGCCTGCCTGTACACCAGCTGCTGCCTGCCTGCCCACCAGCCCACCAGCACACTGGCTGCCGACATGCCCACCTGTAGGCTGCCAGCTCCAAATGTGCTTGGGAGACCTTCAGCAGACCAAACAGAATACTTTCCTGCTGGAGCAACACTTGGCAAAAAAACCCAAAAAAACAAAAAGAAGAAACAAAACTCTGAAACCCTGAACCCCCAGCCCATAAAAAGCTTCTCCACACCAAATTACACTGAGAAAACAGGAGGGTCCCAGCACCACCAGATGCCAGCTCCAAACCTGCATAGGAGACACAGACAAACAGGACTGGATGCTAAAGGAGTAACACCAGAACTACTAAGATTGAAATTCTACTGTTCCTGAACTGGGAATTTTTTTTTCCCTTTCTTTAAGTGTTTGTTTGTCTTGTTTGCTGTTTGATTGTCCACCATCTCTCCCTGTTGATTTCTTTGATTCTCCATTTTTTTCTTTATTTTTCTTTTTTCTCTTTCTTTCTTGGTTTTGTTAGTTTTACTATTATAAGTTAGCTAGTACTAAATTACATGTAGACCAGGGACAGAAACAGTACCAAGTGGAATGAAGGAAGATGAAAAAGGGATGGAAACCATTCTCTCCCCCAAAATAAATCAGTACAGGATTCAGAGGGAAATGAAGAAAACAGATACCCAGATCCAGACTCCAACAAAACAAAGATAAACTATACCAACTATACCAAAGATAAATAATATGAAGCCCACAAGAACAATCTGAAAGAAGAAATCCTGCAAGTAATCAATGAGAACTTCATAAAGATGTTACTAGACACGGTCAACCAAAACATACAGGAGGCACTCAAGAAATTCCAAGACAACAAAAATAAAGAATATGAGAAAACACAAAAACAAATAAATGAACTCATAGGAGCCCTAAATAAACACCAAAGTGAAACACAGAACACCATAAATAGATAAATGAATAAAGGATGAAAATTGACAATATTAAAGAGGAAGTGACCCATGATATGGAAAATCTCAGAAAAAAGAATCAAACAGAAATACAAAACACAATGGAAGGCCACTCCAGCAGACTAGAACAAGCAGAAGACAGAATCTGAGAACTTGAAGATGAAATGGAAATTAAAGGAAAAACTGAAGAACTATTAGTCAGACAACTCAAGACCTGTGAAAGGAACATGCAAGAACTTACCAACTCCATCAAAAGACCAAACCTGAGAATCATGGGTGTTGAAGAAGGAGAAGAGGTGCAAGCAAAAGGAATTCATAATATATGCAACAAAATAATAACAGAAAATTTCCCAATTATAGAGAAAACTATGCCCATTCAAGTACAGGAAGCCTCCAGAACACCAAACAGACGAGCAAAATAGAACTACCCCATGACATATTATCATTAAAACAACATGCACAGAGAATAGAGAAAGAATATTGAAGGCTATAAGAAAGAAAAAAAAATAACATACAAAGGTAAACCCATCAAAATCACAGCAGATTTCTCAGCAGAAACCTTAAAAGCAAGAAGAGCATGGAGTGAGGTCTTCCAGGCACTGAATGAAAATAACTTCAACTCTAGGATACTCTACCCAGCAAAACTATCATTCAAAATAGATGGAGCAATAAGTCTTCCATGATAAGCAGAAGCTAAAACAATATATGACCACCAAGCCACCACTACAAAAGATTCTTTAAGGAATTCTGCACACAGAAAGTGAAATCAAAGAAAACCATAAAGGGGTAGGAAGTACCAAACCACAGGAGAAAAAAAGGCAAGAAAGTAGAAAGTAACATTTATTTAGCTGCACGCAATCAAACTCTTAAACAACAAAGGCAACTAAGTGACAGAAATCACCACATACCTATCAATACTAACACTGAATGTTAATGGACTTAATTCCCCCATCAAAAGACACCATTTGGCAAACTGGGTTAAAAAGGAAGATCCAACAATCTGCTGCTTACAGGAGACCCATCTTATTGACAGAAACAAGAACTGCCTTAGGGTGAAAGGCTGGAAGAAGAATTACCAAGCCAGTGGCCCCCAAAACAGTCAGGGGTAGCAATACTTATCTTGGACAAAGTAGACTTCAAACTTACATTGATCAAATGAGATAAAGAAGGACACTCCATACTAATAAAAGGGGAAATACACCAAAAGGAAATAACAATTCTCAACCTATATGCACCCAATTTCATCAAACATACTCTGAAGAACCTAAAAACATATACAGACTCAACACAGTGGTAATGGGAGACTTTAATACCCCCATATCACCAATAGATAGGTCATCCAAACAAAAAATCAATAAAGAAATTCTAGAACTAAATCACACCATAGATCAAATGGACCTAGCTGATGTCTACAGAATATTTCATCCAACTTCTGCACAATATACATTCTCCTCAGCAACTCATGGAACCTTCTCCAAAATTGATCATATCTTAGGGCATGAAGCAAGCCTCAGCAAATATAAGAAAATATAAATAATCCCATGCATTCTATCTGATTATAATGCAGTAAAACTAGAAATCAATAAAAACAACAGCAAAAACCATGCAAACAATTGGAAGCTGAACAACACATTGCTCAATGATCAATGGAATGGGTCACTGACGAAATAAAAGAGGAAATTTAAAGGTTCCTGTAAGTTAATGAAAGTGAAAACATGACCTACCAGAACCTATGGGACACAGCAAAGGCAGTCCTAAGAGGAAAGTTTATAGCCATGAGTTGCATGGCTTTTAATATATTAAAAGGTCAGAAAGATCTCAAATCAATGACCTAATGCTACATCTCAAAATCCTAGAAAAACAAGAACAAGCAAAACCCAAAAGAAGAAGAAGGAGAGAAATAATAAAAATAAGGGCTGAAATCAATGAAACAGAAACAAAAAAAAAATTACAAAGAATCAATGAAACAAAAAGCTGGTTCTTTGAAAAAATAAATAAGATTGACAGACCCCTGGCAAACCTGACTAAAATGAGGAGAGAAAAAACCCAAATCACTAAAATCAGAAATGCAAAAAGGGTTTCTTCCTACACCTCCAGATCAAGAAGAGGATCCCAAGATGGCGGCTAGAGGGAGGAAGCAGAAAGTGTGCCTCCTATAGTGAAATCTTGGAGAGACGCTGGAGACACACTTCGCAGGCAAAATCACCGAGAAGAGGCAAAACTTTGACCCCTCCACACTTCCAGCCAGCGCAGAGAATCTCCACTTCATGTTAAACGGAGAAACAAGGAGGGCCCCCGGGCTGCCAGTCGCCCGTGCCCAGACGGCTTGGGAAGATGCGGACAAGGTGAGCTTCGCGGTACCGCGGTACTCCCACAGACAAGCCTGGGCCAGAGCAGCATAGGCCCCCCGGACAGACCGACCTCCACCCAGGGAAAAAAAAGAGAAACTAACTAATAAGCAATAAGAACAATAAAGACACATGGGAAAGAGGGTGGGGCGCACTGAGCGCCAAAGATTGGGGGAAGAGAATCCTTCCCGGGACTGTAAATAAACAAGCCAGGTGGGCAGGAGAGGCTCCAGCGGGAGCGGGGGGCGCGCGCCCAGCAACCAGGAGCGGGAAAGCTTGTGAGAGTGGCAGAGGGAGGAAAACTCCACAGGAGAGGGGGAAAGACCCACTTCCCACAGGAACTGCAAACAAACATGGCGGCTGGCAGGAGCAGCAGCACCGCCCAGTAATCAGGAGCAGGAAAGCTTGTAAAAGTGGCGGTGGGAGGAAAACTGCACAGGAGAGGAGGGGATGACCCACTTCCCACATGAACTGTAAATAAACATGCGGGCCTGAGAATGTGGGTGTAGTGTCACCTTCCCCAGTGTGCTTGGAAAGGGGAAAGCTTATAGCAGAGGCTCACGCACAGGAGAACTCTGAGTAAACAAAGCCTGCTGGGCCAGGTGAGTGCTAAGCTCACCCCAGAGATCTGCATAAATAACGCCTCCAGCAACAGCAGGCTGACAGCAGCAGGCAGGCAAGCCACAGCTGCAGATACCATTCTCAGAACTGTCTCCAGACTCTTTTTTTTTTCTCTTTTTCTCCCTACCTTTGATGAGAGAACAACCGAATTACACCTGCATGCCGAAAAACTTACTGAAACTGTATTGCATTTCAACTTCGGACACTTGGTGGGTTTTTTTTGTGTGTGTGTGTGTGTGTGTAGTTTTTTTCTACTTTATGCATCCCCTTTGATGAGACAACTACAGAACAACATCTGAGGCACCATCTCCAGGATTGAAGACTGAGACGGACACCCAAATTATTAAGACTGAAACTTCATTGCATTTGAACTTGGAGGTTTTTTGGTTTTTTTTTTTAATTTTCTATTTTTCATTTCATTTTTATATGTATATTTCTTTCATTTACTTATTTTTTATTTTTATTCTTATCTTTATTTTTTTTATTTTTATTTTCAATCCTCTCTCTGTCTCTCTAATGCCTGTTCAGCTTACTGTTGATTAGTACACTAATGCTCCCTGTTTATACCTTTGAAACTTTCTTGTCTGATTCCTTGTTCTGTTTTCTCCTTCTTGTCTGTTTATTTGTTTTTCCCTTTTCTTTAACTTCTTGCTTTCCATCTCTGCTCACCCTTCCATTCTAAATATCACCATTGTTATTATTACAAGCTAGAAAATACTTAAGTGCACACAGTACAGGGACAGTAACAACACCAAAGTCAATGACAGGAAGACAGAAAAAACAGGAAAACCAGTTTCCCCACAGCAAAAAATTAGTACAGGAACCAGAGGGGAATGAAGAAAACAGATACTCAGATCCAGACTCCAACAAAATGAAGATAAACTATGCCAAAGGATCCAATGAAGCCCACAAGAATAATTTAAAAGAAGACATACTACAGGTACTCAATGAGAATTTTATAGAGATAATACTGGATAGGGTCAACCAAAATGTACAGGAGACACTCAAGAAATTCCAAGACAACAAAAATAGAGAATTTGAAAAAGCAAAAGAAGAAATAAAGGAAACCATAGAAGCACTGTATAAACACCAAAGTGAAACAGAGAACACGAAAAATAAACAGATAAATGAACTCAGGACAAAAATAGACAACATAAAAGGGGAAACCACCCAGGATATGGAAAACCTCAGAAAAAAGAACGAAACAGAACTGCAAAACAAAATGGAAGGCCAATCCAGCAAAATAGAACAAACAGAAGACAGACTCTCAGAACTTGAAGATGAAATGGTAATTAAAGGAAAACCCGAAGAACTATTAATTAAACAACTCAAGACCTGTGAAAAGAAAATGCAAGAACTCACCGACTCCATCAAAAGACCAAACTTGAGAATCATGGGCATCGAAGAAGGAGAAGAGGTGCAAACGAAGGGAATGCATAATATATTCAACAAAATAATAACGGAAAATTTCCCAAATTTAGAGAAAGATATTCCCATACAGGTGCAAGAGGCCTCCAGGACACCAAACAGACCAGATCAAAATAGAACTACCCCACGACATATCATCATTAAAACAACAAGTTCAGAAACTAGGGAAAGAATATTGAAGGCTGTAAGACAGAAAAAACAAGTAACATATAAAGGTAAACCCATCAAAATGACAGCAGACTTCTCAACAGAAACATTAAAAGCAAGAAGAGTGTGGGGTGAGATCTGGGCACTGAATGAAAATAACTTCAACCCCAGGATACTCTACCCAGCAAAACTATCATTCAAAATAGATGGAGCAATAAAAGTCTTCCATGATAAGCAGAAACTAAAGCAATATGTGACCACAAAGCCACCACTACAAAAGATTCTTCAAGGGATTCTGCACACAGAAAGTGAAACCCAACTTAACCATGAAAAGACAGGCAGCACCAAACAACAGGAAAAGAAAAAGCAAGACAGTAGAGAGTAACTTCAAATTAGGTACACACAATCAAACCTTCAAACAACTAAGACAACTAAATGACAGAAATCACCACATACCTATCAGTACTAACACTTAATGTTAACGGATTTAATTCACCCATCAAAAGGCACCGTTTGATGAAATGGATTAAAAGGGAAGATCCAACAATTTGTTGCTTACAGGAGACTCATCTCACTGACAGAAATAAGCATATGCTTAGGATGAAAGGCTGGAAGAAGATTTACCAAGCCAATGGCCCCCGAAAACAAGCAGAAGTAGCAATACTTATCTCTGACAAAGTAGACTTCAAACCTACATTGATCAAACCTACATTGAGATAAAGAAGGACATTCCATACTAATAAAAGGGGAAATAGACCAAAAGGAATTAATAATTATCAACCTGTATGCACCCAATGTCAACGCACCCAATTTCATCAAACATACCCTGAAAGACCTAAAAGCATATATTAACGCCAACACAGTGGTTGTGGGAGAATTTAACACCCCATTATCATCAATAGATAGGTCATCCAAACAAAAAACCAATAAAGAAATCCAAGATCTAAAATATACAATAGATCAAATGGACCTAGTTGATGTCTACAGAACATTTCATCCAACTTCTACACAATATACATTCTTCTCAGCAGCCCATGGAACCTTCTCCAAAATAGATCATATCCTAGGGCACAAAGCAAGTCTCAGCAAATAGAAGAAAATAGAAATTATACCATGCATACTATCTGATCACAATGCAGTAAAAGTAGAACTCAACAACAAAAGTAAAGACAAAAAACATGCAAACAGCTGGAAACTAAATAACTCATTACTTAATGAACAATGGGTCATCGATGAAATAAAAGAGGAAATTAAAAAGTTCCTGGAAGTCAATGAAAGTGAAAACACAAAATACCGGAACCTATGGGACACAGCTAAGGCAGTCTTGAGAGGAAAGTTTATAGCCATGAGTGCATATATTAAAAAGACTGAAACATCCCAAATCAATGACCTAATGATACATCTCAAACTCCTAGAAAAACAAGAACAAGCAAATCCCAAAACAAATAGAAGGAGACAAATAATAAAAATAAGAGCTGAAATCAACGAAATAGAAACCAAAAAAACCATACAAAGAATTAATGAAACAAAAAGTTGGTTCTTTGAAAAAATAAACAAGATCGATAGACCCCTGGCAAACCTGACTAAAATGAGGAGAGAAAAAACCCAAATTAGTAGAATTAGGAATGCAAAAGGGGAGATAACAACAAACACCATGGAAGTCCAGGAAATCATCAGAGACTACTTCGAGAACCTATATTCAAATAAATTTGAAAATCTTAAAGAAATGGACAGATTTCTAGATACATATGATCATCCAAAACTGAACCAAGAGGAAATTAATCACCTGAATAGATCTATAACACAAAATGAAATTGAAGCAGCAATCAAGAGTCTCCCCAAAAAGAAAAGTCCAGGACCTGATGGATTCTCTGCTGAATTCTATCAGACCTTTAAAGAAGAACTGATACCAACTCTCTTTAAACTGTTCCACGAAATAGAAAGGGAAGGAAAACTGCCTAACACATGTTATGAAGCCAGTATTACACTTATCCCACAACCAGGCAAAGACACCTCCAAAAAGGAGAACTATAGGCCAAACTCCTTAATGAACATTGACGCAAAAATCCTCAACTAAATAATGGCAAACCAAATTCAACAACACATCAAAAAGATTATTCACCACAACCAAGTAGGCTTCATCCCAGGAAGGCAGGGGTGGTTCAACATACGAAAATAAACTACATTAACAGAAGCAAAGACAAAAACCACTTGATCATCTCAATAGATGCAGAAAAAGCCTTTGATAAGATCCAACATCATTTCATGATAAAAGCTCTAAGAAAACTAGGAATAGAAGGAAAGTTCCTCAACATTATAAAAGCTATATATGACAAACCTACAGCCAGCATTATACTTAATGGAGAAAAACTGAAACCATTCCCTCTAAAATCAGGAACCAGTCAAGGATGCCCACTATCTCCACTCTTATTCAACATAGTACTGGAATTCCTAGCCAGAGCAATTAGGCAAGAAGAAGAAGGAATAAAAGGAATACAAATAGGTAAAGAAACTGTCAAAATATCCCTATTTGCAGATGACATGATCCTATACCTTAAAGACCCAAAAAACTCAACTCAGAAGCTCCTGGACATCATCAATAGCTATAGCAAGGTAGCAGGATCTAAAATCAACATAGAAAAATCATTAGCATGTCTATACACTAACAATGAGCAAACTGAAAAAGGATGTATGAAAACAATTCCATTTACAATAGCCTTAAAAAAAATCAAATACCTAGGTGTAAACCTAACAAAAGACGTGAATGACCTCTACAAGGAAAACTATACACTTCTGAAGAAAGAGATTGAAGAAGACTATAGAAAGTGGAAAGATCTCCCATGCTCATGGATTGGTAGAATCAACATAGTAGAAATGTCTATACTCCCCAAAGTAATCTACATGTTTAATGCAATTCCCATCAAAATTCCAATGACATTCATTAAAGAGATTGAAAAATCTACTATGAAATATATATGGAAACACAAGTGGCCATGAATAGCCAAGGCAATACTCAGTCAATAGAACAATGCAGGAGGTATCACAATACCTGACTTCAAACTATATTACAAAGCAATAACGATAAAACAGCATGGTACTGGCACAAAAACAGACATGAAGACCAGTGGAACAGAATAGAGGACCCAGATATGAAGCCACACAACTATAACCAACTTGTCTTTGACAAAGGAGCTAAAAATATACGATGGAGAGTTAGCAGCCTCTTCAACAAAAACTGCTGGGAAAACTGGGTAGCAGTCAGCAAAAAACTGAAACTAGATCCATGTATATCACCCTATACCAAGATTAACTCAAAATGGATCAAGGATCTTAATATCAGACCCCAAACTCTAAAGTTGATAGTGGAAAGAGTAGGAAATACTCTGGAGTTAGTAGGTATAGACAAGAACTTTCTAAACGAAACCCCAGCAGCACAGCAACTAAGAGATAGCATAGATAAGTGGGACCTCATAAAACTAAAAAGCTTCTGTTCATCAAAAGAAGTGGTCTCTAAACTGAAGAGAACACTCACAGAGTGGGAGAAAATATTTGCCAGCTACACATCAGACAAAGGACTGATAATCAGAATATACAGGGAACTTAAGAAACTAAATTCTCTCAAAACTAATGAACCAATAAAGAAATGGGCAAGTGAACTAAACAGAACTTTCTCAAAAGAAGAAATTCAAATGGCCAAAAAACATATGAAAAAATGCTCACCATCTCTAGCAATAAAGGACATGCAAATTAAAACCACACTAAGATTCCACCTCACCCCTGTTAGAATAGCCATCATTAGCAACACCACGAACAACAGGTGTTGGCGAGGATGTGGGGAAAAAGGAACCCTCATACACTGTTGGTGGGAATGTAAACTAGTACAACCACTCTGGGAAAAAATTTGGAGGCTACTTAAAAAGCTAGACATTGATCTACCATTTGATCCAGCAATACCACTCTTGGGGATATACCCAAAAGACTGTGACACAGGTTACTCCAGAGGCACCTGCATACCCATGTTTATTGTGGCACTATTCACAATAGCCAAGTTATGGAAACAGCCAAGATGCCCCACCACTGACGAATGATTAAGAAAATGTGGTATCTATACACAATGGAATTTTATGCAGCCATGAAGAAGAATGAAATGTTATCATTCACTGGTAAATGGATGGAATTGGAGAACATCATTCTGAGTGAGGTTAGCCTGGCCCAAAAGACCAAAAATTGTATGTTCTCCCTCATATGTGGACATTAGATCAAGGGCAAACACAACAATGGGATTGGACTTTGAGCACATGATAAAAGCGAGAGCACACAAGGGAGGGGTGAGGATAGGTAAGACACCTAAAAAAGTAGCTAGCATTTGTTCCCCTTAACGCAGAGAAATTAAAGCAGATACCTTAAAAGCAACTGAGGCCAATAGGAAAAGGGGACCAGGAACTAGAGAAAAGGTTAGATCAAAAAGAATTAAACTAGAAGGCAACACACACGTACAGGAAATTAATGTGAGTCAACTCCCTGTATAGCTATCCTTATCTCAACCAGGAACACTTGTTCCTTCCTATTATTGCTTATACTCTCTCTTCAACAAAATTAGAGATAAGGGCAAAATAGTTTCTGCTGGGTATTGAGGGGGTGGGAGAGAGAGGGAGGGGGCCGAGTGGGTGGTAAGGGAGGGGGGTGGGGGCAGGGGGGAGAAATGACCCAAGCCTTGTATGCACATATGAATAATAAAACAATAAAAAAAAAGAAATGCAAAAGAGGAGTTAACAACAAACACCATGGAAATCCAGGAAATCGTCAGAGACTACTTTGAGAACCTATATTCTAATAAATTTGAAAATCTTGAAGAAATGGACAGATTTCTAGATACTTATGACCATCCAAAACTGAACCAAGAGGACATTAATCACCTGAATAGATCTATAACACAAAATGAAATTGAATCATCAATAAAGAGTCTCTCCCCCCAAAAAAAGTCCGGGACCTGATGGATTCTCTGCTGAATTCTATCAGACATTTAAAGAAAAACTAATACCAACCCTCCTTAAATTGCTCCACGAAATAGAAAGGCCTAATTCATTTTATGCAGCCAATATTTCTCTCATCCCAAAACCAGACAAAGACACCTCCAAAAAGAAGAACTATAGGCCAATTTCCTTAATGAACGTCAATGCAAAATTCCTCAATAAAATAATGGAAAACCGAATCCAACAACACATCAGAAAGATCATCCACCATGATCAAGTAGGCTTCATCCCAGGGATGCAGGGGTAGTTCAACATACACAAATTTGTAAATGTAATACAGCACATAAACAGAAGCAAAAACAAAAACCACTTGATCATCTCAAGAGATGCAGAAAAAGCCTTCATCAAGATCCAACACCACTTCATGATAAAAGCTCTAAGAAAACTAGGAATAGAAGGAATGTACCTCAACATTATAAAGGCTATATATGACAAACCTACAGCCAACATCATACTTAATGGAGAAAAACTGAAACCATTTCCCCTAAAATCAGGAATGAGACAAGGGTGCTCACTATCCCCACTCCTATTCAACATAGTCCTGAATTCCTAGCCAGAGCAATTAGGAAAGAAGAAGAAATAAAAGGAATACAAATAGGTAAAGAAATGGTCAAAATATCCCTATTTGCAGATGATATGATCCTATACCTTAAAGACCCAAAAAACTCTACCCAAAAACTCCTAGACACCATAAACAGCTATAGCAAGGTGGTAGGATACAAAATCAACTTACAAAAATCATTAGCTTTTCTATACACCAATAACAAACAAACTGAGACGAATATATGGAAACAATTCCATTTACAATAGCCTCAAAAAAATCAAATACCTAGGAGTAAACTTAACAAAGGATGTAAATGACCTCTACCAGGAGAACTACAAACCCCTGAAGAAAGAGATTGAGGAAGACTACAGAAGATGGAAAGATCTCCTGTGCTCATGGATTGGTAGAATCAACATAGTAAAAATGGCTATACTACCAAAAGCAATCTACATGTTTAATGCAATTCCCATCAGAATCCCAATGACTTTCATCACAGAAATTGAAAAATCCACCCTAAAGTTCATTTGGAAACAAACACAAGAGACCGCAAATAGCCAAGGCAATATTCAGCAAAAAGAGCAATGCTGGAGGTATCACAATACCTGACTTCAAACTATATTACAAAGCAATAGCAATAAAAACAGCATGGTACTAGCACAAAAACAGACATGAAGACCAGTGGAACAGAATAGAAGACCGGAATATGAATCCACACAACTATACCCACCTTATTTTTGACAAAATTGCCAAAAATATATGATGGAGAAAAGACAGCCTCTTCAACAAATGTTACTGGGAAAAGTGGTTATCCATCTGCAAGAAACTGAAACTAGATCCATGTTTATCACCCTGTACTAGTATCAACTCAAATGGATCAAGGACCTTAATATCAGACCCAAACCTCTAAAGTTAGTACAGGAAGGAGTAGGAAACACTCTGGAAGCAATAGGTATAGGCAAGGACTTCCTCACTAGAACCCCAGCAGCTCAGCAACTAAGAGAAGGGATGGACAAATGGAACTTCATAAAATTAAAAAGCTTCTGCACAACAAAAGAAATGGTCTCTAAACTGAAGAGACCACCCACAGAGTGGGAGAAAATATTTGCCAGCTACACATCAGACAAAGGACTGATAATCAGAATATACAGGGAACTTAAGAAACTCTCCCAAAATCAATGAACAAATAAAGAAATGGGCAACTGAACTAGACAGAACTTTCTCAGAAGAAGAAATTCAAATGGCCAAAAAACACATGAAAAAATGCTCACCATCTCTAACCATGAAGGAAATGCAAATCAAAACCACACTAAGATTCCACCTCACCCCTGTTAGAATAGCCTTCATCAAAAACACCACCAACAACAGGTGTTGGCAAGAATGTGGGGAAAAAGGAACCCTCGTACACTGCTGGTGGGGAAAAAAAGGAACTCTCGTACACTGCTGGTGGGAATGCAAGCTAGTGCAACCACTCTGGAAAAAAATTTGGAGGCTTCTTAAAAATCTAAACATATTGCTGCCATATGATCCAGCAATCCCACTCCTAGGGATATACCCAAAGGAATGCAACACAGGTTACTCCAGAGGCACCTGCACACCCATGTTCAATGCAGCACTATTCACAGTAGCTAAGTTATGGAAACAACCAAGATGCCCCACTACTGATGAATGGATTAAGAAAATGTGGTATTTATACACAATGGAGTTTTACTCAGCCATGAAGAAGAATGAAATCTTATCATTCCCACGTAAATGGATGGAACTGGAGAACATCATCCTGAGCGAGGTTAGCCAGGCTCAGAAGACCAAAAATCATATTTTCTCCCTCATATGTGGACTTTAGATCTAGGGCAAATGCAGCAATGTGGTTGGACTTGGATCACATGACAAGGGGAGAGCACATATGGGAGGTATGATGATAGGTAGAAAACCCAAAACTTGAACGTGTTTGATGTCCCCACTCCAGAGGAACTAATACAGAAACCTTAAAGCAACAGAGGTCAGTTAGAGATGAATCAACTTGGGTTGTAACACATTTGTACATGGAAGCAATGCTAGGAATCTCTCTGTATAGCTATCCTTAACTCAACTAGCAAAAACGCTTTGTCTTTCTTATTATGCTAATGTCTTCTCTTCAACAAAATTAGAAATAAGGGCAGAACAGGTTCTACCTGGAAGCGAGGGAGGTGGGGGTAGAGGGTGGGAGCGGGGAGCAGGGGTAGAAATGATCCATACAATGTATGCACATGTGAATAAATGAATAATAAAAAGAGCATAAGTGTAGAATATATGCAGCATTGTTTATAATGTCAACAAAATTAGAAACATGAACCATTGTTAAGAAAATGGTTGAAGAAATTATGGCATATGCATGGAATATACTACAGAATTATGTAATTATAATTTATATGAAATGACAAATTAATGTATATTGTATAAGTAATTAAACACAAACAAGGTGATCACTTATAAAATGGACACATAAAATTATGAATTTTCCTAGAAAAATTAGTAGTCAAATAATAAAAGAAAGAAACCCATTCAAAAGAGTAACAACCACCTTCCATAGACTACCCAGGAAAAAATATAGTAAAATTTCTAATAAGACCTGTAGGATAAAAACACTGTGAAATTCTATTAAAGAACATGAAGTAAAATCTAAGTAGAGATTATTGTTAATTTTCCCTATATTTATGCAGGGCACTGGTGGTTTATTCCTGTAATCTTACCTAATTAGGAGGCTGAGTTGGGGAGGATCACGGTTCAAGGGCAGCCTGGGCAAAAAGCTGATGCAATCCCTGGGCTGGAGGTGTGGCTCAAGTGATAAAGCACCTGCCTTGCAAGTGTAAAGCTTTGAGTTCAAATCCCAGTGCCCCCACCACTCTAATACAAATTCCAGCAGCAGCCCAGCAATATGGCCCCTTACTCTTCCCTAGCGTCAACTTCTTGCTCCTTCTCCAGTGTTGCCACACCTTTGTGCTGCACAGTGTCTGCAGCAAATGCCCTGGTGAGTGGAAACAAAAATATTAAATGTTTAGTGCTATGCTTGGTGTCCAGCTACAAAGTATCAATTGATTTGAAGAAGAAGATAAAAGATTGCAAGTGTTCATCCAGCTCAGGGCCATGGTTAAAACACAGAGACTCTAGAGTGAGACTGTGTTCAAATCCTGGTCCTAAAACCCAACAGTTATGCGACACAGGCGAGTTGCTTAGGCTCCTGGATCAAATCTTATGCTTAGTCCTTGACAAATGAACACAACTGACAAACACCAAGTGTCTATGGCATGTGACACACCACAGGGTGCAAACAGATCATGAAAACAACAGGAGCCTAAGTCTTACTGTGGTGGGCAAATGTATTCTTAGAGTCAGACCAGGTTTGAAAGCTGGCTTTGACATTTATTACAGTGTAATGTTGAGAAATTTCTTAACCTCTCTGAAAACGAGTTATTGATCTATAAAATAAAGATAGGAATATTCTCTTAACACAGGTTAAGTGAGGTAAGCTATGTAAACTACTTAGCATACTGCTTGCCATATAGTGAGGGCTCAATAAATGTTAGCCATGGTTATTTTTATGGGTCCTCATATTGAAGGCAATTCATCAAGTCCACGGCACATCCACGTACATGGTCGTTTAGTTCTTATTAGAATTAATTTAGCATGTGAATATACAGATAAGAGGCCTGTGACTTGTCTAAAGTCAGTGTCTCGGATTCTAGTCCAGGTCAGCTGTGGGATGCTGAGAAGGTCGTGATTCTTTAGGCGTGTGTCCTCAGGGTCTGATGCGGCAGAAGGAAGGGGCAGGGCAGCGACTGCATGCAAAAGTATGCATGCAGCCGGTCATTCCACAGGAGTGGCAGGGCTTCCGGTACCTAGGACCAAGTTGGACCAGAGCGTATAAATCTGTGTTGGGCCCTTCAGCACCGCTGGGAGCAGGCAGGGACCGTGGAGTAAGGATGCTCTGGGAAGTAAGTTGGTGCTCGCGAGAAGCGTCCCGCGGTGATACGAAGTGGCACCGCTAGAGGGCGCTGCGTTCCAGCCGAAGCCGCAGTGACCATCCTGTGACTCCCCGTGCTTAGCCGGTCTTGCCTTCGGCTCCGGAGCTAACAGGGCGCTGAGTTGGGCGTTGGGGACTGGCCCGGGAAAGCCTAAGCCAGAAGAGGAAGTGAGGGGGATGCAAGATCAGGTCTGGTGGGTCCCGGGGACTGGGCCTGTGCTTTGAACTGCAATTGGCCTTCTCTAGCAGGGAGAAGTGGGAGCGTGGGAAGTTTGAGAATTTTCTGGGCCCATTACACGCCAGGGTTAGGTCCCCTCTCCCTTCGGAGATGCCACACACGGGCGTGCTGATTGAGTCTTTCCTTTTGAATTGTGCTGGTGCCGCAGCCTTCACAGGCTCCCAGGATGGAGGGAAAGCGTTCCCAGAGATTGTGAACCCCAATAAAAGCCCTGCTCCCCTTTTGAGTGACCTCCAGGATTCTGGGTTCCAAATCCAGTTTTCATTAGATCCCAGACACTTTGGTTAACCTTGTTTCTCCTGTTGAAAACTCCATCCTTCCATGGGAATGTGTAACAGTTCAAGTTTTGTCCAGTTTCTGGGAAATATGGAAATCTCCTACCAAAGCCAGATTTAACTTCTCAGAGGGGCTGAAATGTCCCTCTGTTCCACAAATACCTCTGTGACAGATCTACAAAAATAAGGAAGAGGCCCAGACCCAGAGATGAGATCTCCTTTATGACTGTGAAGGGGCTCTTTTTAAAATTTCTACAACCTTAATGTAGAACAAGAATTGAAAGACACCCAATTTAGGGCTGGGAGGCCCCTGGAGCTCTCCTTTGCTGTTACCAGGCTTCTGCTCTGGCCGCTGTCAGCATGCTGAAGCAGACCATCTTAGCCTTAGCTCAGGTGGGCCATGAACTCTTGGTGGTCTGGTAAAGCACGTGGAACCTTCTCAAATAACATTGAAAAATTATTTAAAATGACTTCTCTTCCTGTAAGGAGCCTGAGGTGAGCTGTGAAAATTGTCTGCTACTCTCTTGACCCAGGAAATCCCATAAAATCATGCACATCAAGAAGTTTAAATCTTTGTGTTCACTTTAAGAACACTTTAGAAACTGCCTAGGTCACCAGGAGTATGGAGTATGCATATCTGAAAAGCCACCATGTATCTGAAAGATGTCACTGAAGAAGTAGTGTGTGCCAGTCCAGCATTACAATGGTGGAGTTGCTAGGTTTGCCTAGGCCAAACAGTGGGGTAGAACACAGGGTCAGTGGATCAAAAAGACTACTTAAGTTTTACTGCCCATGCTTAAAAATACAGAGAGTAATGCAGAGGGTTTAGATATAGACTCTCTAGTCATTGAGCATCCAGGTGAACACAGTACCTCAGATGCACCATTGTTACTTATGAGCTTAGGGCTCCCTGCCACACTGAGATGATCTTCACTGAAAAGGAGCAAATCCTTCCTAAACCAGAAGAGAAGGTTGCGCAGAAGAAAAAGATATCCCAGAAGAAACTGAAGAAACAAAACTTACGGCACAGGAATAAATTCAACATAAAATAAATGTAAGTAAAAGTTGAAAAAAAGGAATACATAGGGTAACAAAGGAAACACATTCTATGGAGAAAGTTGTCAGAACTGGAAGGATGTGTGATGGATGCTTTTTAGATCAAGAATTAGTTTAATAACTACTATAAATTTATTGGTAGTAATGAGTATAAATGACATCTGGAGAACTCTGTAGCACCTAGAAGGAGATTTGAAAATATCTATGATTTCTACTGATGACAGATTCTATTGTGGTTTGTTGCCTACATTTATAATTGACCCAAATGTTAACTTTCAATTAGAGGTTGGTGAAAATAAAGATGTATTTTTCTACCCCCCCAAATTAACAAATTCCATGAATAAATCTTGGAGGCTCATGAACTCCTGGCTAAGAACTCCTGCAGGTAACTAGGTCTCCTATACTTAGGTGAAAGTTCTTCCCACTGAGACATATAACTCTGAAACTGAACTTCATTGCTAGCGTATTATTTTTACCCTGCAATTTCTAGGTTTAGTCTGCCAAAACCACACTAGTGGCTCAAAACTGCCCTTGTATCAGCAACAGCACTTGCCAACTGACACATGAACTTCCCTCAGAGGTGCCTCAAAGGGCCAGCTCTGTGGATTTTAGTGGCTTGTCCCAGGCCACCCAACAGAGGGTTGATCCAAACCTTAGTATCTTTCTTCTAGTAATTCTTTATCTCTGTTTTATTTACAAAAATTCCACTTTGTCATTCATCCACCTCCCCTCCCCATGAGCCCCAATGGGGACTTAGAATAGCTGAAGGGAGTTAGACTCTGTCACATAAAGCTCATGCAAGTACTCACTTGGACTTTCCTTCCACGAACACGGTGTTTGAAAGGGGCCAGGATCTCTGAAAGTCCATGAAAAGGGAGGGCATACCAAACCATCTGGCACAAGTAACCACCCTTCTCCAGGCTTCTGAGGGCAGAAGACATTTCCTTCAAGAAGCATTTTCTCAGTGGCTTCCCTCGAAGCTTGTCCTCACCTGGGCAGTTCTGTAAACCATTCCATCCCCCCCAACCCCCCCTTGCCTAGAGCACATGTTCCCGAGAGACTGCTTTACCTCAGGACCGAAGCTCTTCTTTCTTGCTCACGTTGATTGAGCTCTCAGCCGTTAAACAGTTTTTGATTTTGTTAAAAACCTGTCTCCCCACTTCCGTCACTGACATGACTTCACTACTTTCACCCTTGGTTTTTGAAAACCACAGGGTAGATATTTAGCAGCAGCGGTTCTTCCTGCTTCTCTTTTCTCCACCCCAATTATGAATCCCCCTACTTTCTTTCCACCCCCTCCTTCTCCATTTATTTCTCTTTTTTTGGATATTAGGCATAGCTCAACATGATGAGAGGACTGAGAAAAAGCACCCCTTGAAATTTTTCACTTGACAATTCATCATAAGAATAGGACTGATAATACAACAAGATGGAAGAACAGAATGTATAAGAGAAAGGAGCCAAGTCTTTTCCCGAGAGTAGGTTTTTTTTTTTGGTGGTAGTGGGGTTTGATTTCAGGGCTCCATGCTTGCTAGGCAGTGCTCTACTACATGAGCCACTCTGCCAACCCAAGAGTAGGTTTCTTTTGTGTATGTGGTGACATTGTAGTTTGAACTCAAGGCTTTGCACTTGTTAGGCAAGCACCACACTGCTTGAGCCACATCCCAACCTTTTTTTTGGCTCTGGTTATTTTAGAGATAAGGTCTTGCTTTTTGTCCAGGCTGGCTTGGAACCAGCCTCCCAAGTAGCTAGGATGACATGCTTGAGTTACCACGCCCAGCCATTGGTTAAGATGAAATCTTGAGAACTCTCTGCCCAGGCTGACCTTGAACCACAATCCTGATCTTAGCCTCCCAAATAGCTAGGATTATAGGCATAATCCACTGAGAATAAGTTTTGACTAGGAGTAGGAAAGAGAGAACAGAGCTGCTCCAGGCTGAAGGGGAAGAAGGGCAGGGAGCTGTCAAGGAGGCTGGAGAGAAATGGAGTGTTCAGGGGAGACAAGGAGTCGGAGCAGACAAAGTGGTCCTGTGGGTGTGGGGGTGGGAGTATGGCTTACTGATCTTATTTCCCTACTCATCTCTAGTTGGTACAATCTCTTCAAGGTCTTTGATGGTCAGGGAGACGGCAATAATTATTCCTAAATTCTATGCATTGGTTTGAGAATTAAAAGCGCTGAGTTCTAAGCCCTGCAATGTTGGGCCAGGCTCTGCACCAGAGGAAACCCAATGCAACAGGAAGCCCCATGGTTCTGGGGCAAATACCTGTTGTGATTGCCAGCTAGTGCCAGGCTACCCAGAAGCTTGAGGAGGTGTCATAAGAAGGGGGTTGAGACAATTTTTCATGACTAATTTACTCACTCTTGTTATTCCTATTAGTCTGTGGTTCTAAAAGCAGCAAAGTGCTGCAGGGTTTGAGACCTCTCAGCCTCACCAAAACCTTCATCAGATGAGACAGACTTCAGCTATGTCTCCTACCCATCAAAGTGTTCAGCTTTCATGGCACAATGAGAATTCCAGGAGCTTAGGAATGGGAACCCATGTTGGGAAGAGGAGTCTTTTACCTCATTTCCATGTCTCTCACCACAGGTCATCTGGCACCTCAGACATAAACCACTAAAGAGG
Source organism: Castor canadensis (assembly GCF_047511655.1). Lineage (NCBI taxonomy): Eukaryota > Metazoa > Chordata > Mammalia > Rodentia > Castoridae > Castor > Castor canadensis. The sequence continues at coordinate 102,047,749 of NC_133397.1, read as the reverse complement.
GCCTGGTCTCTGGTTTCCCAGTGTCCTTATCTGCTGTCTGTGATAGTGATCAAACAAACCTAGGACCTCTCTGTTCCTTAAGATGGAGACTTGTCTGTGCTTATCTCCTTGGGGTACCCAGAAGTTTTGCTATGAGGGCACTCAGGACTCTATATCAGTCAGGAGCTATATAGATCGGTGATTATTATGCTTATGAAGAGAAGTTAAAGCTTGCAGTGCTATGTGTGTCCCCAGGTGGGTCAGTTAAGTCCTGGCAGAGATACAGGTTTCATATTAGTTAACAACCTCAGAGTTCTGCAAAGACTGCCAAGGCCTGATATTGAATTACAGAAGGCATCCTTCTCCCCAGGCATGAAATGTCTGTCCATCCTGCCAACAGTTGCATTCATAGTTTTCTGAAAATGCTGCTTTGATCACTTCTCACTGAGTGCTATTTGTGCTGGGTGCTGTGGGTTGATAGGACTGACTGAGCCTGGGGCCTGTTCCCAGGGAGACCACACTGTACTGAAGCATAAGGCAGAATGCGCTGAGTTCTGTGAAAATACCCAGGAGTACATGAAAGCCCAGGAAGAAGTGAGGAAAGGGAGGGGAGGGAGATGGCCCTGGAGGCCTGATAACTGTTAGGTATTCTGTGTGGACAAAGTGAAATTTGAATGGATCTTTACAGAAGTTAGGATTTCAAAAGGTTAGGGTTTTTAAGGTGGAGGGACAAGATGAGCCAACACAGACTAGGGACACAGGGCTACTTTGGAAACCAGTGAAGCAACTGAGGTGGCCATAATACAAGCTGTCTCTTGGTGGGGGCAGCTGGGGTGGCCCTTTGCCCATAGCCTCCCAAATATTTATTATTTGTCCAGTTCTGAGATTTAGGAAATAATATATTGCTTTCAAGATACTAGTAGTAAGAAGTCAACTTAAAAAAATAAGAAGACTGATTGAATGGTAAATCACATTTTTATCTTCTGAAGAATTGTGGCTTTCAGAAGTAGAAGGGCTACATTAGTCTATTAGAGCAATCGCTGCAGAAAAGTCCATGCCGGTGCTTCTCAAACTTGAGTGTGTGTCTGAATCACCAGGAGGGCTCATAAAATATACCTGGCTGTCCCAGCCCCAGAGTTATCTGCCTTCTGGGCCAAGAAGTTGTCTTCCTAACATGTTTCAGTCGCTACTGCTGCTGTGACAGTCCTTGCAATCTCATGGTGTGCAGGTCACTGCCACCCAAAGTCCCCATCTGATATTCTTTGTTGAACACTTCCAATTTCATAAAAATTCTTCTTCCTAATATAAATGGCCAGTAAACACATGAAGAAATGCTCAACATCCTTGCCCATAAAAGAAATGCAAATCTAAACGACATGGAGATTTCACCTCACTCCAGTCAGAATGGCTGTCAATAACACAAACAACAACAAATTCTGGTAAGGACACAGGGGAAAAGGAACCCTTATACACTTCTGGTGGGAATGTAAATTAGTGCAACAGTGGAGGTTCCTTAAAAAACTAAAAATAGGGGGTGGGGCTGTAGTCATTGAGTGCTTGCCTGGCATGCCTGAAGCCCTGGGTTTAATCCCCAGTACTAAAAAAAATTAAAAAAAATAAAAAACTAAAAACTAAAAATAGAACTACCATAGGACCCAGTGATACCACTTCTGAGCATATACCTGAAGGACTATAAGCCAGGATACAATAGAACTACTTGTACACCCATGTTTATTGCAGCACTGTTTACTACAGCCAAGCTGTGGAAACAGCCAAGATGCCCTGCAACTGACTGAAGAAAATGTGGTATTTATACACAATGGAGTTCTAGTCAACCATAAAGAAGAATGAAATTATGTTGTTTGCAGGTAAATTGATGGAACTGGAGATCATCATGTTAAGCAAAGTAAGCCAGGCTCAGAAGGTCAAAGGTCACATTTTCCCATATATGTTGAAGCTACACCTATAAGATAAATGTACACATAAATATACATACATACATATACATCATATATATATGAGAGAGAGGGAGACCATGATTAAGTCTATCTGAAGGGACTATAGGGAGGTGGGAGAGGCAAGAGATTGCTAGTGAAAAATAATGAAACACATTGTATTGCATCTGTATATGAAGACAATATAAAATGATGCACTGTAAGCTGTTGAAAACTAGGGGTTCAGGGTGACAAAGAAAGAGTAAGTAATAAAATCTGATTAAAGCATGATGTAGACATGTCTAAATACCAAGGTGAAACTCTCTTGAACAATCAATGTACACTTAAAAAATGAAGAACAAGAAGGCAAAACAGGTTCTGTCTGGGTGGGTACCAGTGAGCGGCACCTTAATTAGATTCACTCTGGTGGATATATTTTATATTTGTGTATAAAATAAAATAATTAAACCTGTTCTAAGAAGGAGGAGGGGGATGAGGGAGAATGATGGAGGGAGTGAATCTAATTAAAATATATTTTAATCACATAGGTAAGTGTCATAATAAATCCCTCCTGTAATATATGCTAATAACAAAAAGAAAACAATTTTTCTTCTCATTGCCTTTTACTTTCAAACATTGCTCCCAGTTCTGCCCAGGGCCCCACACAGAACACAGCTATGGTGGTGGTTTAGTCACGAGCACGGGGGTCAGACTGCCGTGTTTGCATCCTGACTTGACCACTTACTGTGTGACTTTGGGTCTGTCACTCAACTTTTCTGAATTTCCTTCATCTGTTGAATTGGGATATTGATAGCACTTACACGATAGGACTGATGTTTAGGTTAAATGAGAAAAAAATATGTAAAACAATGAGCTTGGCTGGGTGTGGTGGCACATGCTTATTGTCCCAACTACTTGGGCGGTAAAGGCAGGAGGACTGGGCAAAAGTTGGAGGCCTGGGGGGGCGTGGCTCAAGTGTTAGTGCTTGTCTAGCAAGTGTGAGGCTCTGCATTCAATCCTCCCTACTGCAGAACAAAAACAAACAAACAACAACAAAACCCAATAAGCCTGGTGTTTGGCACATAGTAAGTGCTCAGCATCTATCAGTTATTATCGTTACATAGTTTCCCTTTTCTACTTGGGAATCTAAAGTTAATTATTCTGTGTTCTGTCTAATGTTTTTCATTTTTGAGCTAAACATTCCCAAGTCCTTTGATTATTCCTTGTGGGTTTTTTTTTTTGTGTGTGTGTGGGGAATGGAACTCAGGGCCTTGTACATGCTAAGCAGCCACATTCCCAGTCCATGGCATGGTTTTAGCGTTTGTTCTTGTAATTTTCCTCTGGACAGAGTTCAATTCATCAAGCTCCTTTGTCAAGTGCCAGGTTCAGAACGGCCTCCTGCCTCAGGTCCATCAGAGCCTCCTTGGTTCACTGCAGCTTTCATGATTAATTCCACACTTCACTTGACTGTATCAGATGTCCAGGCAATGAAGATGCTGGAGCCTGTGTTTGTGTGTCAAGAGTAAATGTTGTTATGCTGTTGCATTTCCCTTGGTGGCAACCCTGGCTGTGTCCACATGAGGCTCTCTGGGTGTTTGTGGGGAAAGTACCTCTGATCCATGGTCTAATCAAAGCAGAACTGCTATCTGCTTTGTGACTGTTATGACAGTGGTCAGCAGCCCCAGTGACAGGAAGCACACAGGGGCCACTGACAGAAAAGGGGAGGGGATGGAAGATTCTCCTGGCTCCAAGGGGCCGGTGGGAGGCCTGGCTTCTTCCCTTGAGAAAGGTGAACTGTTACCCTGGCACAGCCAGCAGTTTTCTGGAAGGAAACCAAGCCACAGGTCCAGAGGGCACTTGCACCAAAGCTGTGTAGGCATTTCAGGTCCTACCCCCACCCCTGTGGGCTGGCCTTTAGCCCAGAGTCCTTGATGATATAGTGTGAGGATGAGTCAGGGCACTTTTATGGCAGAGATGGGACAACCAGAATTCTAATTTCCAGTTTTTAGTGAATGGTTCACAATGAATGAACTTAACCTCAAGTTCTGTCTTTTAAAATGAAAGGCAGAGAAAATTTTTCTGCTCAATACTGTGGTGTCCTGAAAATCTGCCTTTTTTCCATCTTAGCCACAGAAGATGCCAGGTTCAGTTGTAGCCATGCTTCCCACTGATGGGGACCAGGTGTGTTTCAGACCAAGCACTGTCACCTGCTCCATGCACTGGTTGCTCAAGGATCACTGGAGTTTCCCCAGGACACACTAGCCCAATGGTAGAAATGGCCATAACTACCACTATCTATCTGGTGGGCTCCCCAGCTTTCATTCACCATCACAAATCCACCTTTGCTATGGGAATAAGTAGGAGAATGTGCTTATCTCCAACTCAGGGCCACACTACCTCCTGGTCACCAATGATGAATATGTGGTGTTGTAACTCCATCCCCTACTGGCCTCTGCTCAGTGTCTCCTTGAGCCCACCTTCCAAGGTATACCCTGTGAATTCCAGTGCTAAGTTCTCTTCTAGGCTCCTCCCAAGCTCTGTCTTTGGCCAAAGGATTTAGGGAAACTGATCCCCCACATTTGGTGACATTGTTACTTCCTCAGTCTTCCCAGGCATTTTTTTTTTTGACAGTGCTTGGGTTTGAACTCAGGATCTTGCATTTTCTAGGTGGGTGCTCTACCACTTGAGCCATGTCCCCAGCCCTTTTATGCTTTAGTTATTTTTTTAGTTTGGGTCTCACTTTTTTTTTTCCCCAGCTGGCCTGGTCTAAGATCCTTCTACTTATATCTGTTGTGTAGCTGTGATGGATGGAGTGCAACACTACTCCCAGCTTGAAATGAGGCCAGTGTATAATGAGGGCAAGCACTGCTTTTTCCTGGCAGGTTAGCATTCTAAGTAAAGGGGAACAGGGCAGGCACAGGATAGTTTTTCTCTAGAATGTCAAGGGCACTGCAACCTCTGATGGAGATCATACTCCATCAGGATGTATGATGGAGGCAGGAGTGTCTTTGAAATCATGCCACAGACTTGGGCCACTAGGCACTCCTGCCTCTTGTTCTTTCTGACTTGTTACCCTTGGATGAGGTGGTCAGTCTCTCTTTGAGGACTGAGGTCAGGTTGGAGCTGTTGCCTTGAAACCTCTGGTACTTTCCTTGCTGTTCTCTTTCATGTCCCTCTGGGAACCCTTGAGAAGCTGGGTCTCTAAGTCAGAATCCAAACTTTCCAAGGGCCACTCATTGTCTCTGTATCACTCAGAAAGGCAAGTGGAGACCTATAAAATTCACACTCCAAGAGTGTGCAGATTATAGTATGTACAGGAACCCAGAACCTGGCATGTTCTTGGCCTGCTTCTCGGTTTTTCTTCTGGTGGAAACAGATTGTGTATTTTGACCCTTCATCTGGGAAAAGGAAGAGAGAGGGAATGAATACTAAAATATCCTTCATAGCCAACTTGCAAGTGTTAATAATTCACAGCTCTTCAGGGGCCCCCAGGCCTCCCTTGTCTTGACACCTGGTTGCCATAGAAACTAGAAAGTCCTGATCAGAAGTCACATGGGGTCTCATTGTGTACTATTGCAAGGCTCAGTGACATTGTCCCTCCTCCCGCCCATCTCCTCACACTGTTGTAAAACATTTATCTTATTCCTGCATCTGGACCCTGGCCTAATGAATTCTTCCAAAGGTATGCAGACTACACAGGCTGCTTCTTCAGGTGGTGGATGAGACTGGTAACAGAGAGAGGAGAAAGGGAGACTGTCATAAAATTGACTCTGAACAGTAACAGGAAACCACTGAAGCTGAAAATGCCAGGATAGGAGAAAGTTAATAAGCTACTAAAAAGACAAGGTAATACTAGGACAATTGAATATTGAGGTGGGGCTGCTTGGTCTCCACTGGGCCAAGCATACTGATGCAGTCCAGGGAGTATTGGCCATAAAAGCAAAAAAACACTGTTATTCAGTCACGGCTCTGCCATGATCCGAGGTGTCCTTGGCTAAGTCATTTTCACCTCTATGGATCTTTGCTTAATAGTAAGAAACTGACTACAACTCAACAACAGCAAAAACAACCTGCTTTAAAATGGAAACAGACTTGAATAGACATTTCTCTAAGGAAGACAGAGAAGTGGCCAGTATGCATCATTACTCATTAGGGAAATGAAAACAAAATCACACCGAGATGTTGCCTCACATTCATTAGAATGGCTACTATCAAAATAAATAAGCAGATAAAATAACAAGTGAAGTGTACACAAGGATGGGAAGAAATTAGGAGCTTTGTGTGTTGCTGGTGGAAAAGTAAGATGGTGTAGTCACCGTGGAAAATAATATGGTAGCTCCTTAGTAAATTAAACACATGATTCAGCAGTTCTACTTCTGGGCACATACCCAAAAGAATTCAAAGCAATGGGCTAGTGGTGTGGCTGAAGTGGTAGAGCACCTGCCTAGCAAGCACAAGGCTCTGAGTTCAAAACCCAGTACTGCAAAAAATAAAAGAACTGAAAGCAGGGATTTGAACAGACATTTGTATACCTATGTTCATAGAACAATTATTCTAAATAAGGAAGCAGCCCATTTACTGAATGAGTAAAATGTAATATATATACAGTGGAATATTACTCACCCTTCAAAGGAAGGAAATTCTGACATATACTACAACATGGATGAACATTGAGGATATTTGCTAAGACAAATAATCCAGTCACAAAAGGGAAAATACTATATGATTCTGCCTATATGAAGTATTTAGAATAGTCAAATTCATAGAGACAGAAAAGTAAAAAGGTAGTTGCCAAGGGCTAGGGGTGAGGCAGGGAGGAATGTGCGATACTGTTTAATGGGTGCAGTGTTTCAGTTTGAGAGGATGAAAAAGTTCTGGGGATTGATGGTGGTGATGGTTGCCCAACAAGTTGAAAGTACTTAAAGTCATAAACACTCAAAATGGTTAAAATGGTAACTTTTATGTTACCACAACTTTTAAAAAATTGAGGTGGAAGAATCAAAGGATCCTGACCAGAGTTTACAAGTGTTCCGAAACATTGATCTTCCAACCTTTGGGGAGTCTGAGCAGAGTGTGGGGGAGCCGGCCCTGGGCAGCTTGCTCCAGCCTTGGAGCGCTTCATCTGTTACCAATCTCTACATGTGGCATGATGGGAAAGCATCGGGAGGCAGTTGGAAGTCTTTCTAGTTTTCATTTCCTGACTGTTGCACAGAAAGCTGTGTTGTAAGCAGGCAAGAATGCTGTCAATAACGCTCCCAAATATTCTAAAGTCCTGAGTCTCCCATTGGGTATTCCTTGCCCACTTATTTTCATAAGACTGTTGGTAAAATGTGTGCCCAGAAATTAGGAAGGCTTATTCTTGCAAAATAACAATAATGTTATTATGTACTGAGCCTTTACCAGGTCTGGACATGCAAAAAATTCTTCTTACTTAAGTTTCCAAGCAATTCTCTGAGGTGTCAGTATTATCTATATTTTACAGATGAAAAAAGTTGGATCTTTGAGAGGAGAAGTAACTACTAAGGGGTAGAACCATTCCTGGCAGCATATAATCTGAAAACCTTCCTTCTATAAAGTTCATAGAAATACTGGGTAAAAATATATCAGGCATTTTTTCCCCAAGTGGATAGTTGAACTTGGAAGAAAGGAAAAGAAATCTCTAAGTTCTAAAAATGAAGAGAAAGATGAAAATCAGTAACCAAAGTGACTACAGAGCCACCTTGGAATAGACAGGAACTGGGAACTGAGGCCCTGCACAGAACTGAGATCCTCCTGGCCACATTCTCAGTGGAAGGGTGGGCTAAAAACAAATCCTACTGGTAAAAGGAGGCCTATTTACTCCTCTGCTCATGGATATTTTATTTACTTATTTTTTATTTACTGGGGTTTGAATTTGGGGTCTTGAGCTTGCTAAGCAATTGCTCTACCACTTCAGCCACACCCACAGCCATTTTTCCTTTACTTATTTTTTCAAATAGGCTCTCGTGTTTATGTCCAGGCCAGCCTGGACGCTGGTCCTCCTTTAGCTGGGATGACAGGCTCATGTCACTATGCCCAGTTTTTTATTGGTTGAGATGGGGGTCTCGCCAATTTTTTGCCCAGGCTTAAACCGAGATCCTCCTGATCTCCTCTTCCTTTAGCTGGGATTACAGGCATAAACCTGGCTGTTCACTAATATATTTTGAACTCTTATTATGTGCTAGTCTTATAGTTCAGGTACTTGGGATGCAGTGGCAAAAATACAAATCTCTGCCCTTGAGAAATTTATACTCTGGTAGGGTAGAGACAGAAAATAATCAATAAACATAGCATATAAGTGTACTAAAAGTGAGTATGTTTATGGACTAGTCAGAACAAGGACAAAAGATCAGGGAGATAACAAGGAAATGGATCTTTACCCAGACTCTGGACTCTGGGAAGAAAAAGAAATTCTTTCCTGCAAATTCCTAGCTACAGATCTGTGGAAGGAAGGGAGTTAAGGCTGTAGCTGACATTAATTATTTGCATGATGCAGAAATACCAAGACAAGTAATTAACATATATTGGCCCCAGGGTGTTTTGTTTTGTTTAGTTTTTGTTGATAAGGGGTTTGAACTAAGAGCCACTTAAGCCACACCTCCAGCCCTTGGCCCCTTCCAGGGGTATGGAGAGGTGTTGCCTAACAAAATCCTCTACCCAGGCTGCCAATGGTTCCCCATAGATAAAGCCCAGAGAAACTGAAGCTTGCAATAAAAAAAAAAAAAAATGAAGCCATCTATGGCAGAGTTAGGATTTGGTTTAGCACCTGCTTGATGCTAAAGCTGTGCTCACCTCTCCTGTCTGTGTGCCCTCTGGTGTGGAAATGTGTGGGGGAGAGTTGCCTTAGTATCCATGGCATCCAGGATCACAGAATCTTGGAGTTGAAAGGGACCCAAGAAATCTCCTATTCCAGTCTCCGTACAATGCAGGACAACTTTCTGGAACAGGACTCACAGATCATCACTAGCTTCAGTTTGAATACATCTAGGAAGGAGAGTGCAGTCCTTCCCTGACAGTGACAGGCCTTATTGTAGAGGCCAAATGATGCCACCTAAGGAGACAGGTAGACTCTGCCGTCCTCCTGGGTCAGGTGATTCCACACAGATAATTAGCCAGATGAATTTAAACTTCCTTGTCTATAAAATGAATATCATCTCATAAAATTTTGATGAGGGCTACACAGAACAGTGGATATAAAGCTTGCCTAGAACACAAGAGATAGTGTCATTTGCCTTTCTCATTAAAGTCTACATCTATGTAATCAATAAAAACACTTTTTTACTGGGATTCAACAGTGCTTTGCACTAATCAGATCAGACCCACTTAGAGGTATAAGAGTTTTTAAAATCCAAATTTTAATGAGAGGAAATCTCATTCTGTGGTTAAAGAGTGTTGCTTTTTTCCTTAATATTGAGCCAACACCGTCTCTGCATCTCAAGGTCACTTTGATTCTTTTTTCTTTTTATTTATTTATTGGTGGTACTAGGATTTGAACACAGGACATCATCCTTGCTAGGCAGGCACTCTATCACTTGAATCACTCCACGAGCCCTAGGACTTCTTTGATTCCTGCCTGCAGGCTTGGGGCTCTCTGTTCCACCTGTGCCCGTAATGGAGAGACAGGTTTGAGAAGCCTCGTTCTTGTGTGCTGAGGATATGTTCCACTAAAGGCTGTATTTTTTTGTCATCCAACTCTTTATTTCAGAGGTTTCAAGAATAAAGTTCGCTCATTAAGGCTCCTTTCATTAAAAATTAAGGTATTATTTACACATGATGTTAATTTATCTATTTTAGATATTATAGATAGTTTGATGAATTTTGGTAATTGTAGACTTATTGTGTAGCCACCTCCATACTGAAGATACAGAAGAATTCTCTCACATTAAAAAGTTTCCTTTTTAGATACTGATTTTTTTTTTCTGTGGGATTGGAGTTTGAACTCTGGACTTCACACTTGCAAAGTAGGCACTCAATTGCTTGAGCCATTCCTCTAGTCCATTTTGCTCTGGTTATTTTGAGATGGGGCCTCTCAAACTATTTGCCCAGGCTGACCTCGAACCGTGATTCTCCCAATCTCAGCCTCCAAAGTAGCTAGGATTAGGCATGAGCCACCAGTACCTGGCTAGGTATTGATTTTCAAGAGAGACATACACAAACAGGCTGGAATCCAGATTGAGAAGTCTTGAAGTCACTGTGTAGGCAGACCACCTTACAGAGTAAGAGACATTTATTGAATCCCAGGGCAAAGAAGCCTATGGGGATATGCCAGCCTTCACATATTTGAAGAGCTGTTATGCAAAATACACAATCGGTGTTGTGCCAGAGTGAGGGATATTTTGAATCAATAGAAAGAGGAAATGTCTAAAAACAGCATAATGATGACTATTTATAGGTGATGAAGGTGAGTTAAAAATGAATTACTCTAGGTCATAAACCCGGGAAGTGATGGAGAAAGAGTTTGAACTCCGGGGCCAGATGTGGTAGCACAAATGTATAATCTCAACTACTTGGGAGGTAGAGATGGGAAGATCACAGTTTGAGTTGAGCACTGGAAAAATTACTGAGACCCTATCACAAAAATGAGCTGGGCGTGGTGGCACAACGCCAGAGGTTTCAGCTACTTGGGAAGTGGAGGCAGGAGACTTGTGGTCCAAGGCCGTCCTAGACAAAAGCTCAAAATCCTACCTACAAAACAAACTAAAAGCAAAAGAACTGGGCATAGCTCAGGTCATGGAGCACTTGCCCAGTGAGCACAAAGCCCTGAGTTCAATTCCTAGTACCACCAGCAATAACTAACCAACAAAATAACTAAATAAAGAAGAATTTGAACTCAGAATTTCCCACTCTACCCTAATGCTTTGGAAATTACATAGGAGGTCAAGCACGAGTCTCAAAACAGAAGATGACCTAGTATGAGGAAGTGGCTTGGATATTTGTCAGTTTAAACCATTTGCCCACTGGCTCAGTTCATGCCTGTGTTGGGGGAAAAGCAAAGGCCTAGAAATGAAAAGTGACTCATCCAGTGTGGGTGGAAGAAGGGTGAGGCCATCCTCAGCTTGGGGTTTGCCTTGCCTCACTGTCTGGAGCAATCTCTTAACCTGAATTGCAGTGGGCTGAGGATCTAGGCCAGACATAAGCTGACCAAGTGCTAGAATGACCTGTGTGGGTGTGCTGATAAGATCAGTAGCTGATCCTGGCTGGGGCCTGGGGCTCAGAGCCCAGCACAGCCCACTTTGAGGAGCTTGTGCAAAGGCTTTCCACCTGCCTGATTGTGCTTGCCGAGAGGCTCTGTGTATGCGGAGAGGAAGACAGTTATTAGTAGGTTGGAGACTAGAAATAGCACTCAGGTAAGAAAGAGCAAGGGAGGTGGAGAGGGAAGAGCCAGAGAGCAGGGAAAGGGGGGATACAAGCGGAGTCTGAGAAATCAGAGCCAGGCTTTGCTGCTCAGCTCCTGGGGAACGTGGAGTAAGAACTGCCAGGGCAGCAGGAGGAAAGATGGGTGGACTGAAGGGTTTTGTGCCATTTCCTGGGCTCTTAGCCCACCTTGCTTTCTTGTGGGTGGGAGCTGCACAGTTTACTGCTCTCCAGGAAGGCCTGACTGTGGAGGATGCCCTGGTGAGAATTCTGGACCCTGACCCTAGGATGGGGGGCAGTAGGGACTCCTGACAGGTTGGGGTAAGGTTGGATGGACCAAGGTGTCTGCTTAAGGAGAGAACAAGGAAGGCCAAGAGATGCAGCTCCTCCCTAGTTCTCCTTCCCCTCTGCTCTCCCCTCCCTGTGGTCTGGTGCACAGACCAGAAGCAGCTCCATGCTCTCCACATTGTCAGGCAGGTGGGCCACAGAGTTGAGGTTGCTAAGGATTTTCAGAGTTTCCAGCTCAGGGCCTAGCCAGCTGGCAGAGGCAGGACAGAGGTCACTTGAACTCAGACCACACACCCCTGTTAAATACATCAGCTTTTAAATCAATCTTTGTTCAAAGTCCAGTGAGTTACAAGATTAGTGCTCACATTAGAGAACATTCCTGAGGGACAGAGAAGCTCTTCTTCCCAGGTACAGGTAAGAAGTGGCTTGTGGCCCTGATTGAGGTGCCAGCCACCTGGGCCTGACCTACCTTCTTTCTTTCCCTTTTCCTTTTTCTGCACAGGTGACTGGTTGCCCAGGGCAGAAGAGAGACCTGTGGGAAAGGAGGCAGGCCCTTCGGTGGTAGCCAGAGGGTATATAGGGAGAGTGAGGGATCGTCCTCGCTCTGCAAGAGATGCCCCAAAACTGATCTCATGAAGACATTCCCAGGGTTGTATGGGGGTTTGGTGCACAGCCAGTGGAGGATTCAGACTTCGCAGGCCACCAGAAAGATTCTCCCAGGACGTCTTTTCTACACCAAAGCAAGGGCTTTGGGTAGTAGAGGACTACTCAGGCCTCAGGATGTCCAGCCTAATTTAAACTTCTCACTGGGGAATAAAAACAAGTGTCTCCTCTCTGCATCATGTTACAGCACTAAGAAGCAAGGAAAACCCACTGCCTTCCTAAGCTGTCTCTGGAGTTTCTAGATCTTTGGGTCTTGTGGGAAATCTGGAAATTTTTGGTACTTTGACATTCCCCCAGCTGATGTGGATGTGCAGGCAGGTGTGGGAGCCACTAGTAGCTTATTTCTCAGTATAAGAGTTAAGAGACTTAGCTGGGGGCTCATGTCTATAATCCTAGCTATCTGGAAGACTAAGGTTAGGATGATTGCAGTTTAAAGCCAGCCCAGGCAAATAGTTTTTGAGACGCCATCTCCAAAATAACCAAAGCAAAATGGACTGGAGGTGTGGCTCAAGCAGTAGAGCGGGAAGTGGGAAGCCCTTCAAAACCCAGTCTCATAAAAAAAAAAAAAAAGTCAAGAGACTTAGATATGAGAAATGTGTTCCTTTTTATTTACTAAAGTCCCTGCAATGAGCTGAAGCTCTCAGTCCTGTATCCAAGTCTCAGGCCATGGTTGTCTGGTCATATGAAGCCACATATTCTTTCCTGCACAGTAACTCAGGGAGCTTGCGTGTTATGGCTAAGTAAATTGTTTTAGCTTTGATTTTTCTGTATGCCCTCTGTTCCATAAAATACAAAGTTGTTAACAATGATGTCCTATGTTCCTAGACCATTTGCTAGACAGCTGCTTCTCATGTAGGCAGAAGAGCAGAGTTCTGGAGTACCAATATCCATTGGTTTGGTTCAATTGTTTGTGCCAGGTCATTAGGACACAATGACACAGTTAGCCAACTGGAGCCTAAATTTTATCATTGTCAAATGAAGGTCTGTCATCATTTTCCCACTGTTGTTCTGAAAATAAAATAATATCATATTTTATTTTGTTACATGCGTTGGGGGTGCTGTTTAAAAGCACAAATGTAAGATGCTTACGTTTCAAGTGTGTACAGCTAAGGGTTATATGGAATAGTGGAAAGAAGCATGTATTCACCCAGTTGGAAACCTTGTCTCAGTTTTTTTATCTCTTTGAGCCTACCGTGAAGAGTTGAGACTGGATGATCACTAGTGTCCTTTTCAACCACCAAATACAAGGTGGATCCTGGTACTCTTAAGGCTATCTCCTTGCTATTTGAGTGTGACTTCAAACGTTACCCACTTTCTAAATCAGCCTCCCTCTCCATCTCACCACTGTCATTATCTTCCATAGCATTTTATCCTCAGAAATTATACTGTTTCTTTTACCTCTGGCAGATGTTAAGCTTCAAGAGAGCAGGGATCTTGTCCTTTGTGTTACCTGCTGTATTCAGCTCTCGGAACAGTACCTGGCACAGAACAGGTACTCAGATATTTGGATAAATGGAAGATAGTGTGGTAGGGAAGGAACTAGAAGACTAGATTGCTTTCATAAGCTACTCCTTGGGAGAGGAGGCTGAAGAACAATGATACTCTATCAGGTCAGCTGAAGTCCAGAGTGTGATGATGTAGAAATGGACTTCTCCTGTCACATCTTTGTTAAATGATTCTTATGTTCTTTGCATGAAGTCTGAAGAGAGTAAGAAGATAGAGCTAGACATGTTTTCTTAAGATCTCAGTAACTCCTTTCCTTGGTCCTTCATGAGAGATGGCTCAGATTTCCTTAATCTGTTTGTCTGGTGGTTGTCATACAGAAGTGGTTAAGCGCATGGGCACTGGAGTTGGAAATCTATGTTCCAGATGAGACTTCCTCTCCAAGCCTCTGTGTCTTATTAGTCAAACATGCAACCTAGTTCTTACTGTTAGACAATGCACATGATAACTTGACTTCTTAAGTGTTACTGACAGCTTTGTGACGTGCATGACATCAGAGGATGAAGGAAACCTCGAAGTGGCAAGGAGTTTGGTAATAGGAAAGATGACCTCTTGCTTACTTGATAATAATTACCATTATGTAGCTTTCCTCTTGGTTTGAAACAGCCATCAGCTGCTGAGGCTCCAAGCCTGGTGAGAATAGAGACTTTGTATTCACAAAGCTGAGTGGAACCATGGGAACACAAAACTAAACGACCCAGAAAATCCCACAGGCTTCCCACCAAACATATTGAATACATACTTGGTAGCATGAGAACACAGAGAGAGCATGTAGTGCTTACTCTTAAGGGGACTTCTCTTGATGGGGACATGCAGCATAAATGATAAAGCTCTTGTGTGATCTACAAACTTGAGTTCGAGGTACTTCACAGTCTAACTAGACTTCCATTTTTTTCATCCTGTATATGCACTCTGATCTTTCTGAACCATTCACTATTTCCTGAAGATACCTGTGCTGTTCCCTCTGCTAGGGGACGTCTTCCTCCTTCCACTCTATGTGTCCCCATCACACACTGCACCACTATGGCTGGGAAGTAGGGTAGATGGTGCAAGGAGCCCAGACCCAACTTCATTTGAATGCAGGCTCTGCTTATTCAAATATTCACTTGAAACCTGCTTAACTTTTCAGGGTCCTTTTTTTCTTGTCAAATAGCCCATTAGGTTTAATGCAGAACTCATAAAACATATGCAGGCTGATTCCTAGAGCCAAGTAAAAGCTCAATAAATGTGTGTAACAGTAAAACATTTAAAATAGCCTAGCATTCACACCATTGTTCAGTTAGTTATATATTTTTTTAACTCTTCCCACAGACTCTGTCTAATGTGGGTTGAACCCAGATACCATACCCACTGTAGATACGAACTACCTTTCAGAACATACAAATGATGCTTAAAATTCAAAAGACAGAGTGAAGACTGTGGTAGTCTTGGAAGTCATGGAAGCTGTATATAATCTAAAATTTGAACTGTGCCTTGCAAATGGGTAGGTCTTGAATTCATTTACTTGGAAAAAATGTTTACTTAGCACCTACTGAGTAAGTAGTCAGCAGTGGGGAAGGTGTTCTGGACAGAGTATGTGGCACAAGCAAAGGGCAGGCTGTGTGTGGGTGGTCATGCATAGACAAGTTTAGTGCCTACTGAGGCAGGGGAAGATGAAGTGGATTGTGTTATGCTGAGCCTTATAGCCTTCACAAGGAGTCTGGACTTCAGTTTCTTGGATGACATTTTAAAGACTGACATGGTGAAAACAAGGGTTGAGCAAATTGTCTTGGGGTAGTGACTGGAAAGGACTGCAGGCAGGGGGACTTTGGTAGTAGGCCAGACATATGAAAAAAATAAAGGGATAGAAGAAATATAAGTTCAAAGTCCCCCATTAGAATTGACTCAGGAGGGTTTAGCTGTTTCTGGTATCAGTTGTCTCAGCAACACAAGGGTGTCCTCTCTCTAAGGGTGCCTGTGTTTCCACACACAGTGTCTCCATCTCTCTCCTAACTCCTAAAACTCTTAGATAAGCAATTAGTGTGAAAGTCCTTGGACTTGAGACCAGAGTCCTTCCATATAAGACAATGTATTGTTTATGGTGGCTAGGGGTAGGAGAGGTACTTGGTACCAGCAGGCCAAATGAACTTTGAGATAAGCAGATTCTATTCTTTATCATAAAGAGAAATTAAAAAATTATTCACTGGGTCTATATCATTCTCTCTAGATAATTCTCAATAGAATGCATTCATTGCATTCATAAATTTTCCATGTTTTATTTTTTTGTGTGTGTGTATGACAGGGTCTTTCTATAGAGGCTGGCCTGGAGCTCTTGATCCTCCTGTCTTAGCCTCCTGAGTACCAGGGATTATAGAGGTGCTTCACCACACCCAGCTTTAATTTTCCACATTTGAAATCTATTCCTGGATAAGACCAAACAGTAACTATCACAAGGAGAAGTACAGTTAGCAAATATATATTAGGGCTTTGCTTATCCTTCTATTTTTGATATTAACTATTTAAAGTAAATATAGTTGAGTGTTTGAAGTTCTACAGGGGACTTTAAATATATTATCTGCATCAAAATTATAGGATCTGCATTAGGAAGAATGTTTTTGAAAAAGGATGAAATTAAATTGCCTTTATGTCTTCCTTTTTGGAGACATTCATCAGTACCATCTGAGACACAATAGGTTTTTTTTTTTTTTAAACTGTTAGAAGAAATAGCCTCTGCTGAGGTTCTGTGCTATGCTCTGAAAGAGACAAATGTGTCTGGCCTAGGGTGTGAAGTCCTTGTGTCAGGGCTGATGGCATGGGGAGTTCTCAGCTTGTCTGCCTTTGCTACTGAACACTACTGTTTCCACCAATTGCATTTTTTTAACAAAAACTCTAGTGCCTTTTGTTTCTTTCTCATTATAAAGATGCAGGCTAATGCTGGTGGAGCAGCACTGCTCAGAGAGACATACTCTGCAGAAACACCTGCCCATGCTTTCTGGGAATGTTGCTTGCTCTCTGCTGAAGTCCCCAGTGTTTCAAAGACCAGGTTGAGTGTTACCAGAAAGACCTTGCTCTCTCTTCCCCTAATGCTGCAATGAAATGGGTTATAAACCAAATAGCCTTCCACAGTCACAGTAACTAGGGTTAAACATTATTTACCAGCTGACTTGCTTAGATCTTACTGCTCAGTGAAAAGTGGTTTCATGACTCTCATGTTGTTTATATAAGTACCTTGTAAGGGAGTCTCTGTTTTCTTTGTAGTGTGATTCTGCCTGCACAACTGACTTCTTATTACTATTAGATAAGGTGATTGTGAGTCCAGGACACTCATGATTAATGGTTGTAGATTACTGAATTTATGGCAAAATCCTAGGCAAAGATGGCAGCACCTGGACTCTCATTCCTGATGGTAGTTATTGTACTTGGCCATCATTGACAACAGCTCCTGTTTTTCTATCTCTAGGCAGAATGCCTATTTATTCCACTTTCTTTCTCTAATCTTTTGGAAGTTCAATGACACTGTCTAGTGAATGAACCCCTTCCCTAGGTACTCCCTGGCACCACGGTCTATCTGTAGGTCAAATACCTGTATAACAATTCATTCACTCCAGCTTCCTCTTTGTTCTTTGAATCCCTGTTGCTCACTGGTTAGTAGTCACCTGCTCCAGGAGGTGGAACTCTCTAGTCAGCTCAGTCTTTAAAGTTCTGATGAAGATTACTGGATTCTTATACCTGCTTGATACATAGCATTTGGTTTTATCTTGTAATTCTTTAGCTTTCAGATTTATATGAGATTTCTGTGTCTGGGGACATCTGAGTTCATTATCTGAGCTTTGTTTTGTGGGGAACAAATCTTCAGCCCTGACTTTTCAACAGTTAAAATTAGCTTTGTAGAGATAGTCTGAAGTGAGTAGATAGAGCATTCCTGGCCTAAGAATCCAGGTTGCCGCCATATTCTCTAGTCCATAATCGTCTCTGCTTCAAAAAGAAAAATCAGCAACACTGCTAAAATATTCTGTAGAAATCCCACCAGATTCAGGGAAGATGGGTGGGCTTTATTGCTCAGAAGGTGCTAGGACTGCTGTCACAGAATACAGGGTGGCTTAGACAGCAGGATGTTGTTTTCTCAAAGTTCTAGAGGGTGAAAGTCCAAGATCAAGGTGTTGGTAAGTTTGGCTCCTCTGATGACCCTTTCCTTGACCATCCTCTCACTGTGATCCCACATGGTCTTTTCTCTGTGTAAGTGTATCCCTAGTGTCTCTTCCTCTTTTTATAAGGACACCAGCCCTATTGGATTAGGGTCTCACCCTTATGACTTCATATAACCCGAATTACTACTTTAAAGTCCCTATCTCTAAAAACAGCTACATTGGAGTTAGGGTTTCCATTTATGTTTTTATTTTATTTTATTTTTGGTGGTGCTGGGGTTTGAACTTAGGGTTTTGTGTTTGCTAGGCAGGTGCTCTATCATTTGAGCCACTCCTCCAGCCAGGATTCCATATATGAATTCATGATCATGGTGCACAGTTCAGCCTGTACTAGAAAGGGATCCCAGGGCTGGAAGATAGGAAAAGTATCAAGGTGAGTAGTAGAAAAATTGAGCTAAGGTAATCAATTCAGGAAAAGTTATACTGTTGGCACTTGTGGAAAAGCAGACCGAATAAGCATGTGGCTGCAGAATTAGAATATTCTTGCAAGCTTGGTCTAAGAGGAGCAAAAAACCAGCTGTGTTCAAATGGAGTTGTAGCCTCTGAAATGCATGTCTGTCTTTGTGACAGAGGATCCTTCCTTATGGCAGTGGAACCATAACAAAAAAGAGACATTTAAAGGGAGCAGGCAATAATGAGAGAGAAAAATGGAAGCCTCTGGGCTATGACACTGGGTGCTACAGACCTGCTATTCCTCCTGGACACTGGTTCTGGGCGGTGTGAGTACTTTGGACATCTTTGTTGCTGCACCTATTTGGTCTGATGCCAGCTGCATGGAGAAATCTGAGAGGACAGGGTTGAAGCGCTTATATAATCTGTCACCTAGTCTCTGTGTAGTTCTTCTGCCTGTCACCTTCATCCTATTTTCACAGCTTCTAGGCCACATCAGGCCCATTGTCACATATGAGGTTCATTGCAGCATCCTCAACCTCTTATCTGCCCTCCCTCTTGTGCATTTTCCTGGTCTAGTCCACCAGCCATTCCTGGAGCCCAACTCTGATCTTGCCATCCCTCTGCTTAAAGGCCTTGAGTGGTGCCCACTGATCATCAAACTAAGGCCAGATCCCTTCAGCTGCTAATTAAGCCCTTTAGAGTCTATTTTTACCCACAATTTCCTTTCTATTGACTGACCTTCAACCACACTGAGGTTTTTAGATTTTCCTTGACTATTCCCAAGAAATATCCCACTTTATGCCTGGGTGTTCACATCATTCTCTAACATGGTCTATTCTTTATTCTGTTCCTATTGAATTCCTATCCATCTGTAGTGAAGGCCAAGTCAAATCCTACTTAATTCATGAAGCTTTCCTTAATTTGGTCCATGATATAGGTATTATGAATTTATTCTCAGCTTATAGTAGTTATTTTGCACTAAAACTTTTCCTTAACCTAATTCAACTATGAAGTCCCTGGAGAACAGGGGTGGGGTTTTATTTTATCTCGTCAAACCCTTAATAGCATTTTGTATAAAGTACAGGGACTAGCTGTGTCATGAGCAACTGAAATCGGGTCTGGGGTGATATGTCATCTTGATGTTTAGTGGAAAACTGAAGGAACTATACTCATGATCCTAAACAGGCTTTACCTGCTCCAGCATACTAACTAAGAAAGCTAATCGATTGGAGAAAAGGAAGAACTTGGCAGGAAGCAAGAAAGTGAAATAGAGCTGGCAGCATCAGTGTCATTCAGGTTCTCAGGATGACTGGCAGGGCCTCAAGACTGAAATGTAGCATTGGGATCTTACCCATATGGTGAAGGGGGTGGGGAAGAGGTATGGCATCAGCTTTTAAGGCAGCCACATTTGGGAGGTAAGACTTCTCTCTGAAAGTCAGAGGTGAAAGCAGTTTTCCATCTGCTTGATTGAACGTCTGTCTGCCTCAGAACTAGAACTGGGGAGGAAGGCACAAGGCATAGACTTTAGGTTGCCACATGGTTCTGTACTGCTGGCTGGGTATTCACTACAGGCAGAGCTGGATTCTGAGTACTGCACAGGGTGACCCATGGCCTCTTCTAGTCAGGCTGCCACCTTGGCTTCGAAAGTGAGTAAAAGAGTTCAGAGTGGCTGTTAATAGTTTATCCAACCTTAACATTCTTCTGTGACCCCTGAGGTTGTTATCCCAAGACAAAGGGGAGAAAAGAGGAGTTGGGCAACACGGGGTGATTTCAATTTCTTTGCTTATATTTGGTTTCAAGCCTGGGCTTTGTGTCAGTACATTTGAGGTGGGTCCTAAGTAACCATTTTATGTCTCTATGTGTGATTTTGAGGGGCAAGCAGATGGAGAAGCCAACTTGTAGGTGACTGTGAGCACTAAGGTGTTCTGTGCCATAACTGACACAGCAAATTTTCTAGTAACGTGACTTAATATTGCTAGCCTTACCTGAAATTTTCAGCTAAGTATATCCATCTATGCAGAGAAACCAGCTGGTGCCTTTCAGCACAGATGAACAAGTCCCAGGGTTGAGGAATTGAAGGAAGATCCTATAATTCTTGTTGACTTTGCTTTGCTGGGAGTTGCCATTTCTTTCTTTTCCTTAGGAGAATTTTTTTTCCCTTGGTTGTGTCTTATCTGGTTCAACAACTCCAAAATTCCTTTTCAAAATAATACCTGGGGGTTGGAGGTATAGCCCAGGAGGCCCTGGCTTCAACCCCTAGCACCATAGAACATCAACAAAAGCCCAAACAAAATCTAAAATAATACATAGACGCTCATAGGAGTTAGACAGCTCTCTGCATTTGATCAGGAAATGTTTCATGTCTGTGTTTGGGAAATGCTTTGTCAGGATCCCACTGACACTGACTCTCAAATATTTTTCAGGAGATCATGGAATTGAGATAAGCTAAGTGACTTTGAGACACTGTCGCCCAACCCACTCTGTGGGTAGGCTTGTGAACATTCATACCTGGGACAGTTCTTAGACATACATACTGAGGGAAAGCCTTGGCCAACTAAGCTGGATCCTCTGGCAGTTTAGTCTTATTTACGTGGCCGTGCTCTCCTTAGACTAAGGCTCAAATGCTGACCCACATGGGTGGATGGCTGGGAGCTGAGAAACTGTGGCCTACTTTGAAATTGGAAGAAGTCTTCTGGGTCCCACCAGCTATTTCTTTCTTGTAGAAAAGATCCCAGTGGCTTTAAATTCTTTCCACCCGCATGCTGCCTCTTAGCATTACCTTGCCTTCCATACTTTTAAATGTGTCTACTTTTTCTTCTTGACTATGGCATATTATTCTCTTTACTGGTAGGAATAATCTAATCCTTTTGGAGGAGAGTGGCGTCTAAAGGTAGTATTAACATGATTAGTAACTAAGGTGGATGAAAAACGTTTCTTCGATTCTCACCTCTGAGCTTTCTTGCCTGAGCCCACTCTCTGTTCTCTTTGCCACAGACAAGCAACTTCATTGCCAATTATCGACTTTCCCCCTTCCAGAATTTTATTTTGGTGATTTGAACTGAAATAAAGCCTGCTGAAGAGCAAATGGACCCCTGCCTTGGAAGGGTGCTGACATGATCTTCTAGAAACCCACAGGTCTTTGCTAGGTACCTCCATATTCCATTTTGGGGCCCCACTCCCCAGATTTCCTCCAAAAGCAGTAGACAGGGCAGAGAATAAAGAAACACCTCCTGAAATACAAAGATACCCTCCTAGGTAGGCCCAGTGTTTGAGTCCCAGGCATCCTCATCATGGAGCAGTGAGACAGACTTGCCAAAGTGACTGATCCTGGCCCGGAGTTAGGGACCAGTGTGACACCAAGGTTTGGACTAGACAGAGCCAAGATTGGAGCTGGACAGAGCCTGGCCCACTTGTTGCTTAGGTGAGTCATCTTTCTAAAACATGGCAAAGGAAACAAATAGTTTTGTGCCCTGGAAGTCTCAGGGGCTGGGGTTGCAGGTAGCTCTCCCCACTGTCCAGGTGAGAGTGTGAGTATTTAAGCAGTTTGGCCAGCACCTGCCACTACGGACACCAGAACCAATCTATTAGCGGCTGAATTATGGGGAGGGCAGACACAGCAGGAGGCAGTTAAGGCTCAGAGCAACTCAGAGAAGTAGTCGGCTCCAACTTCAAGCACTAACAAGAAAAGAATTTCTGATCTGAAGTGCCTGAGGCTTCAAACACAGAGGCACAGATTGAAGTGATCTCAGTCTGGCTGTCTGAAAACTCTGACCAATGAACCAAACAAAATAGGCATGAGATTTTTCCAAGAAATAGTAATTCATGTTTCCTTCAATGTGTGGGGTTTGAGTCTCCAATAAGACACAGGAAAACTTTGTCCCTTTCTTGTCCCCAAACACAGGACTAAGTCCTACTAGTGGGTGAGTTTCACTTTCTATCCTTGGCCTATAGAGAAAGAGATTAAGAACCTGTGGTTGTCACAACAGATGTAAGACAACTGAGTTACAGAGGTGCCTTAAAAGTGACCATTCATTTGTTGACCAACAGACTCATCTCTTAATTAAAACTTGGAATCCAGTGGCTTTTATTCTGATAATAAGGACATGTTTTGAACTTTGCAGCATTTGGATGAGGTTGCCCAACAATTACCTGAAGGTCTGGGAGGGCTGTGGCTTTTCCCTAAAAGGCCCCATGATATTGAGAGCTGGCAGGAATCTAAGAGGAGGTTGGACACAGATATGGATTCAAGCTGAAAAATGAACTGCTGGGTGCAGGCTGGAGAAGAGCTGAAAAAGAAGTAGAAGGTCAGAGTCAGAATGGGGTAGAAGCAGGTGTCTGCACATGAGGTGATGCCCTAGACTGTCCCCTTTCCTCCTAAAGTGGTATTTCCTGGTGGTTGGTCATGCCATTTGATGTGGCAGATGCTCTCCCAAGGTGACAGTGGTGGCCAGTAGTGAGCATAGCTTCACTTTTTTCCCATAATATTTAATAGCAGTTCATTTGTTGTTTGTTTTCTTTTTGGTGGTACTGGGTTTTGAACTCAGGGCTCTACACTTGTTAGGCAGGTGTTCTATCACTTGAGCCACACCTCTAGCCCTTTTTTTCTCTAATTGTTTTGGAGATAGGGTCTTGCTTTTTGCCTGGATGGTGATCCTCTTATTTTATGCTTCCTGATGTAGCTGGGATGACAGGCATGTGCCACCACGCAGAACTATTGGTTGAAATGGGGGTCTTGTGAATTTTTTGTCTGGGCTGGCCTCAAACTGTAATCCTCCCAATCTCAACTTCCCAAGTAACTAGGATTACAGGTGTAAGCCACTGGCTTGGCTAGTTTCTTGTTTTCTTGACAAGAAACCCTGGGGTTTGAACTCAGGGCCTAGAGTGCTAGGCAGGCACTCTTACCACTTGAGTTAACTCTGTCAGTCCTAGACTAGTAATTCATGTCATTGGTGGTGTGGTTATGGAACTTTTCTGAAGCCAGGTGAGATGTGGAGTCATCAGCAGTGGGAGGCTGCCTGCCTGGTTTGTTCTGTCATCTCTGTGGGCACAGAGGTCAGAGATGGCTATCTTAAAGCACCATCGTATGGGTTCTAGGCAGCCTGGAGCACTTTGCTGTTTGTTCTCCACCCTGTCCTCTCATGCTCTAGGCCATTTGACCTGTCCCTCCAGCAGGAAAGGGACAGATGGTTTATTCTCTGATTTACAGATGGGGGCTGTGATGAGGGGAACACAGGAGCTTGACTTGAAGGCAGTTCCAGCGACTGAGCCTTCTGCTTTTGGCCCTCTGCCCTAAGCACCAGTCTCTTGCTGTGCTGGTCCCATTCCCACTCTCCCATGAAAGGAAAAGCTTCGAGCTGGGAGATCTTGCAGCCAGTGGACATCTCCTGACTTCCCTTTAGCAAAACGGGGTTGGAGAGAGGGGGACAAAGTCCCAGTTGCTGTTTTTCACACTTGTGGCATTTCAGTATTACTATTGCAGTGATCTGGCTCTAACTCTGATTAACCACAGACATGAAAAGAAACCTGAGGCTTTGAAGGCAGAGGCGATCTCAGCCTAACGAATTTAACAAAATATGGTATGAGGCTTTGCCAAGAAATAGTAATTCATGTTTCCTTGTATGTGTGGCTTTTGGGTCTCCAATGAGACCCTTTTCCTATGGCTCAGGACCTGCTCCTGCAGTGGGGTGACAGGAGGGGCAGGATGGGTAGAGACAGAAGACAGAAGCAGCCTTAGGAGGGAGAACCCTGGTTGGGGCACAGGAGTCATTTCTCCATCAGGGTCCCTACTTTGCTCTGACTAGAAACTTCCAGGTCTATAAAACTGCCTTTTTTATGCATTATCTACATATATCAGGCCAGCTCTGAGGCCTGGTTTCTCTTAATTGTTTGAGGTCTTCCTTGTCCTATAATATCTCACCTGACTCCCATCACTTTTTGGAAAGTCATTCCTCCAGGAAGCTATTCTTTCTTCCCACCTCATTCTTATTCCCCAAGCCCCTTTGTTGTACTGTCCCATATCACTCTATTCTTCCTTAGCGTAACACTCACCTCAGGTTGTTAGAAAATGGAATTATGTTCTCCCTGATTTGAGAAGCAACATATAGGTCTGTCTTGACCACAGATTAATCCTCAATGCCTAGAAGTTGATAGATTCTTCAGATATTTGAACGGAAATCTTATCTTTTTTTAAAGGTTTTTGGATTATACATCCAGACTTAATTTCTTTAGAGGAGGGGACAAAAAAGGATTTTATTGAAATTAAAGCATCTGTATCCAGTACCCATTTAAATAAATGGGTCTGAAACTCAAGTGAAAACGTCACCCTTGGGGAAATAGATTTGGAAATCATTAGCAAGTCATAACCCCCTCTCCCTAAGTTGCTACATTGCAGTGTGGAATCTTCGAAGGGGAAGAACAGAATTATAAGTGATGGAGGACAAGCTTCCCACTGCAGTTAGATTTTCTTTCTGGTGAATTTATCCATTTGTTTTTCACTCCAGAAATGGCCTCAGGCTTCAATCCCCGAGAATGCAGACTGTCCAAACAAGATGGGCAAACCTATGGCTTTTACTTGAGAATTGAGAAGGATACTGATGGCCACCTGATCCGGGTGATTGAGAAGGGTAGCCCAGCAGAGAAGGCTGGTCTCCTGGATGGTGACAGAGTTCTTAGGATCAATGGTGTCTTTGTTGATAAGGAAGAGCACATGCAGGTGAGCAAGACATTTGGGGTTTTCTAGGACCTCCTCAGTCTCCACATCTTCTCTGCCAATTATGATTTTGGGTATCAATGGAGCTTGGTTCCTTCCTGGATACCACTGGCAAGGGTTCATTATTATACTTTCTGTTGGCCAATCAAGTGCCCTACAGTAGCTGAGAACTATAAAAATTATATTTTAATAGTGTGAGGTATAACATGCATTGCCTGCTTTCTATATATTAGAAATTTTTTTGTTAATCTTGTTAAATCCTTTTCACAGCCTCATGAGTTTATATTACTGTCGCACAGAGAGAAAATTAAGCACAAGCAACTTATATATGGGAAGATCTGGACTCAGTCCCTTTCCACTATGCCATGCTGCCCCTCTAGACTAAAGGCATCTGCTGTGCTGTAAGGAAGCATTCATTTCTAGAAATGACCAGTCTTTGTAAGAGCTCCCAGATTCTGCCAATCCAAGGCCCCAGCCTAATCTCATCTGGACACTGGGGGTTGTTGGGGTGAAGGGCCATTTGCTTATGGCTTAGGAGCTGGGTCAGCTACTAGAGCCTCCAAAGTCAGATGGTGAGTTTCCCTCTTGTAGTTGATAGGTTACTACAATTACTTAAAAAAATTTTTCCCTTTTTTCCTAGGTGGTGGATCTGGTCAGAAAGAGTGGGAATTCAGTGAGTTTACTAGTTCTAGATGGGGATTCTTATGAGAAAGCCATAAAAACACAGGTAGACTTGAAAGAGTTGGGTCAAATCCAGAAGGAGTTGGATTTGAATGGTAAGAAAACTGACTCTGTGATGAATGGAGGAGTGGAGACTTGGACCCAGCCACGGATCTGCTACCTAGTGAAGGAGGGAAACAGCTATGGCTTCTCTCTGAAAACTGTCCAAGGTGAGTTTGAGGGTGAGGCTCAGACAGCAGTCGTCTAGAAAAAAAATGTTGTCATTGGTTAATGACCTTTCTTCTTTGACTTGCTTTTCAATTGCTAGACATCTCACATTGGCTTCTTTCCCCCTTTATCTTGGCTAGCACAGTTGTGCAATGAGGGACCAGGATGCCGGACAGTGGCAAGGCAGTTGGAACACTGGGCACTCTTGTCCCATTGTTTTTGTCAGGCTGATTCTTAGAGGTCAGAGATCTGGAAGGCTGATGTTTCCTTTAGTCTTTCCTACCTCCCTTGGGGCAAAGGTATAGGGGGAGCAAGATAAAGGAGGTTCGTCATAATAGCCTTTGAGTCAGACTGGTGTCTCCTTTCATCATTCAGATGATGGGCCACTTTATTTATTTAATAAATTCTTGAGCACTTATTGATATGTCAGACACAGTAACAGTTGCGGAGAACACTGCAAAAATCTTCATCTTCAAAGCAGTAGGGTGCTTGCTTTGCAAGCATGAAGGCCTGAGTACAAACCCCAGTCCTACCAAAAAAAAAAAAAAAAAAAAAGAAAAGAAAAAGAAAAGAAAAAAAGAGGTTAAAAATCTCCATCCTCCTATGAGATTTATAGTATCCCCATTTGTGGCTCAGCCTCACCTGTCCTAAAAATGTGTCCTCACCTCTAGCTGAGAGGGACCAGCTGAGAACCCCTGACCCTCAGAAACACTACAGATTTTGTTTCCATGATGTCAGAGGCACAGACTGACCTGTGCTCAGTTGACCAGAGTTCTGTAACGTTTTTCCCTGGTACACTGGTTGGAATCAGAGGGGCTATCATGGTTAGTTGATCCCATCTCTAAGGTTGCTCATGTCCATGTTCTTTCCGATCCTGGAGGCACAGGTGGTTGGCCATGACTCAGTGATAAAGGAGCAAATCAATGGTAAATTTAAAATTGTTCCAAGACTTATTTAACCTGTAGCAAGAAACATAAACCATGAATGATATTTCTAAGTTTTCCAGTTGCTAAATACAGTGGTACAGGTGGCCAAAGGAAGCTTAGCATTTCCATTATCAGTAAAATGGAAAAAAATCATAGTTCAGATTCTACTTATTTGGCTGTTGTTCTAATGCATGTGGTTCGTTAGCTTTATGAAGGAAATATTTCCTTCCAGACAAATATGTAACAAGATAACAGAAATGTTAAGTGTTTTAGGAAGCAGAGTTTAAGTAGCTCTTATTTCTTACAAGTAATTTACTAGTCACATAAAGTTACCCTTTGCCTAGATTGAAATATTGTATCTTGAAAGAATTACCAGCACTTTTTTAAGTAGCATCTAATTCACAAATGTATGGTGGTCTTCCTGTTCTCCTGTGCCTTTGACCTTGGTACCCTGATCAGTGAGATTTATTGACTCCACTGGCATGTGATGGTTGGCGATAGTACTAATTATAGAGGAGGGAACAGAACAGATACCTTCTTATTCTACAGATGTAAAGAAAGGAAATATGGCACAATGAGGCACATGGGCCTGGTTTGGTGCTTTTTGGTTCAAGAAGCCAATGCCACCTGAGATTCTATCCTTGTGGCCTCAGAAATTCTATTCAAATTGACAATGGCTGTGCCATGAACTTTAACTCTGATTCTAGACCAGAAGCTGAGGTCTTTTTGAATTGTCTCTAAAATTGGAAGTTTTAATTTTATATTCTTGGGAGAAAACCCTTTACTACTGGACTTGTACTTTTTCTGTGCAATGAAGCTCAACCTCCACTCTCTTTCAGGTAAAAAGGGAGTGTACATCACTGACATAACACCTCAGGGTGTGGCTATGAGAGCTGGTGTCTTGGCTGATGATCTCTTGGTTGAAGTGAATGGAGAGAATGTAGAGAATGCCAGCCATGAGGAAGTAGTTGAAAAGGTATACCTTCTGTCCTGTATTCACAGTGAACGTGACAAGAAGTGGGTGGTAGGGTCTGGACAGTTTACGATGGACTATCCAGCTGTGTTGCTACTTTGTATTAAGGGTGAGCAGAATCTAAGTATTAGTGTAGGGTTCTGGAACAGAGCCTTTGCTAGTTTCACAGCAGGAGGTCTAAGGATCTATTCACTTTATCTTTTGGATCTTACTTATATAGTAGTGTCCTTACCCTCCCCCCATCCACAGTTTCACTTATCTGTGGTCAACCAGTCTGAAGATACTACATGGAAAATTCCAGAAACACACAATTCACAAATTTTAAATGACTTTTACTAAAAATATATTATTACAATTATTTTATTACTTATTGTGGTTAATCACTTATTGTGCCTAACTTATAACTTTATCATATACATGTATTTATAAGAAAAACATAGTATATATAGGGTTCAGTCCTGTCTGCTATTTCCAGATGGTGACTGAATAATAGACAGGTAGCAGGTATAGGATACAAAGTATGAATGTGCTGGACAAAAGGATGGTTTATGTTCCAGGCAGGGTGGAGTATGACTGTACGAGATTTCATTCATCCCACTACTCCAAATGGTATGCAATATGAAACTTACGAATTATTTCTAAAGTTCTCCATTTAATATTTTCAGACCGTGGTTTACAATGGGTAATGAAACTGCAGACAGCAAAACTTGACAAGCGAGATTGCAGTATAGAGCCACCCATGCAGAATACTGGATAGTTCACGGCACACCGAGAATACACTGAGACTTTCCTCTGAAGTCACAGGAAAGCTTGAAAATCCACCAACCTTCTCTTCTCTTGGTAGAATGATCTTTCAAATTCCTGTTCTGACCTTTGCCATCATACCCTTCTGGGTTTTCTTTATTCTAGCTCTGTGTGGGTGAGGTCAACCATGACAAAGGGAAAAACAGCTACAGAAGTGGAGATCCCTGAACACCAATTAGGTTGCAGAAAATGGTGGAATAGGGGCTGTGCCTCTGCACAGTCACCGTAATCCCCAGCAGTGTTCATAGAGGTTGATGCTGCTCCTTATCTCCGTGTGTTGTTGCAGGTGAAGAAGTCAGGAAGCCACCTCACCTTCCTGCTTGTGGACAAAGAAACTGACAAGCGTCACAATGAACAGAAGATACAATTCAAGAGGGAAACAGCCAGTTTGAAACTACTGCCCCACCAGCCCCGAGTGGTGGAAATGACAAAGGGGAGCAATGGCTATGGTTTCTACCTTAGGGCAGGCCCAGAACAGAAAGGTGAGGTGATTAATGGGCAGAAAACCTGGCAGTATAATCAACCATTTCTGTACTCCAGTCTGACTCTGGAGTTCCACTGGGCCCCCAACTCCCCACCAGATAAATGAGGGGAACAACAAGCAAATAGGAATAGCTGAGTCACTTTCTATGTCACACAGGGGTCCTGATATTGGGAACCCAAAGTTTCCATAGCAGAATGGTAAGGCAGAATTTGGGATCAGAGCAGTGATATGTTGCTCTGATATCTGAAAAAAAGTTCTAATTTGAAGTATGTTGCTGATTTTTGTGGTGTAAATACTCCCACCATGTCTGATTTCAAGCTACTAACATGATGACTTTGAATACGAAGTGGGGCAGTATTGTACTAAATTGGCTCTCGTGA
The DNA here is from genome assembly GCF_047511655.1 of Castor canadensis. Classification (NCBI taxonomy): domain Eukaryota; kingdom Metazoa; phylum Chordata; class Mammalia; order Rodentia; family Castoridae; genus Castor; species Castor canadensis. The sequence continues at coordinate 102,018,269 of NC_133397.1, read as the reverse complement.
GCCTGTGCGAGCAGCTCTGAGTACTGCTACGGCAGACTCAGAGGTGCAGGTCAGGATCTGGGCTCAAATTGAACCAGGAGCCTTTCTGCTTCCTTGTAATTCAAAAGGAGAACTAAGGTCCTTCCAGGGAAGGTGAATACATAAAGGAAAGTGAGATCAAGCCATACAAACAAGAAGTTGCTATTTTCTTTTCATTATATGTTTACATTAATTCATCAACTATTAATTTGGCTCATATCATATAAAAGCATCCTTAGGCCTTTGAAGATATCAAATAAATCAGACAGGAATTCTTAAGTCAAGGAGCATGTTTTTTAGTGGAAGAGAAAAGATACATACAACCATGACTGAAGGTAGACAGTGACAAGATACCTTACTAGAAGGGTAGATAAGTACAGTGGGAATTAAAACTGTCTCACTAAAAACACATGTGTTGTACAAGAACCTAAGTTAGAAAGTAGGTTAGAAAGGAATGATTACAGAACATCAGTGCTAGGTTGAGGAGTTTGGACTTGGCTCTATAGTTGGTAGGGAATTATATTTTTTTGAAAAGTGTGAGGGAGAAAGAAAACAAACCTCCAATATCTTGGGGATTTTACACATCTGAATTACTCCTAAAAATTCTGCATGAGGGATTGCTGAAACTGGGGGCTTGGAGAAGATAAAGTAATTACTTAAGGATAAATGGCTAGATCAAACAGAGCTGTTTATTTCCAAAGTGCGTGCTCATTCATTTGCACTGGGACATGGCTGATGAGATACGCACATCAAGAGAGTGTGAAGGCAGACATACTGGAGGAGGGGAAGGGAGTGTAGTTAGTAAGGTGCTATAGAAGTTTACACAGAATTCTAGGCAGGACTTAACACAAACTGCACTCAGGATAGAACAGGACTAGAGAAATGTGTAAAACAGTAACGTAGCATTAAAGGATCTTGCAGTTGACTAGACAGGGGTGGATGCTAAGGATTGCCATGTGTTGGTGACTCAGGGAATAGTGCTCCATTAACAGGTAACCAACAGGAGGGACTTTGGGATGGGGAATGAGCAGAAATGATTTTTGGTTTGAATATTTTATACTTCGGGAGCTCTATCTTGTTGGAGGTACTCAGCAGCTAACTGGAAAAGTGAAACTGAAGCTTGTTAAAAATGGTGTGAGGGAAGGCTGGGTATGGTAGCTCATACCTGTAATCCCAGCTACTTAGGAGGTAGAGATAGGAGAATTGTGGTTTGAGGCCAGCCCTGACAAAAAAAAAGTTAGTGAGACCCTACCTCCAAAACAAGTCAGGTGTGGTGGTGCACACCTGTAACCACAGATATGTGGGAGGCTTATAGGTAGGAGGACCATCCAAAGCTGGCCTGGGCAAAAAAGTACAGGATATCTGAAAATAAAGTAGAAAGAAATGGAGATGCAGCTCAAGTGGTAGAGCACTTACTTAGCAAGCATAAGGCTTTGAATTGAAACTCCAGAAAAAAAATAGTGTAAGGGACAAAAGTGTGAGATCTGGAAGTATAGGTAAAGACTGATGAAGTCAGAAGATGTGCTCACGAATACGTCCCCAGTTGAATAAAAGTGCTGGCACGAGGTTCCAAAGGTCTGAAGTCTTTCCTTTTCTTCTTCACCTCCCCTACTTCCCCAACCTGCTTTTTTTGAAATTGTAGCCTAGGCTACAGTGGTCCTCCTGCATTGGCTTCCTAGTCTTGGGCTTACAGGTGTGTGCCACTATGTCCCATCCTTTTCTTTTCTGTGGTTAGCTTCTCTATAAGGTTATGGTCACAAGTACTCCCACTGACTTCCTGAGAACTTGCTGACCCTTAATGCTTAGTTTACTATTTTGTCATGAGTGAATGTCAGATGCTTTTTAGTAACAAGATCCTCAATCCTTTAAGACCTTTTAACTGTTAGTAGCTGGGTTTGTTCCTGGAGTGGGTTTTGAGTAGCAAATAGCCTAGTGCTCATAGGTGTCCTGGGATGAAGTGTGTGTGTGTGTATGCGGGTGTATGTGGTGAGGGGAGGGAGTAGTTGTAGCCAGCACACCCTTTATATCTATTTTATCAGGGCCTTGAACTCCAGCAGAAATCCCAGAGCTTACTTGTTTAGGGGCTATTCTGATTTTTCTTTTTGTGGGGGGAGGGTAGGTCAAATCATCAAGGACATAGATTCTGGAAGTCCAGCAGAGGTGGCTGGCTTGAAGAAAAATGACCTGCTAGTTGCTGTCAATGGCGAGTCTGTGGAAACCCTCGATCATGACAGTGTGGTGGAAATGATTAGAAAGGGTGGAGATCGGACTTCACTGTTGGTGGTAGACAAAGAGACGGATAACGTATATAGACTGGTAAGTAATACAAGGCCACAGATGCATGCAGTAAGGGTGGGGCCATTCACTCTTGCCTCAAAGTTTGGGCTGAGTTACTACTTTGTTCTTTAGACTGGAAGGGCTATCATGATCATCATTAATGTTGAATTGAGGCTCAAACTGATCCTGATAAGAGAATGCTAAGTGATTGATAAATGAGTTTTAAGTCCTTGAACTAAAGATATTTTCTTTTTTAATTTTTAAAATTATTCATATGTGCATACAATGTTTGGGTCATTTCTCCCCTCCTTCCCTCCGCTTCCTCCCTTACCCCCCCAACCCCTCACTACCAGGCAGAAACTATTTTGCCCTTACTCTAGTTTTGGTGAAGAGAGAGTATAAGCAATAATATGAAGGACCAAGGGTTTTTGCTAGTTGAGGTAAGGATAACTATACAGGGAGTTGACTTGCATTGCTTTCCTGTAAATGTGTGTTACCTTCTAAGTTAATTCTTCTCGAACTAACCTTTTCCTCTAGTTCCTGGTCCCCTTCTCCTATTGGCCTCAGTTGCTTTAAAGTATTTGCTTTAGTTTCTCTGCATTGAAGGCAACAAATGCTATCTAGTTTTTTGGGTGTCTTACCTATCCTCATATCTCCCTTGTGTGCTCTCGCTTTATCATGTGATCAAAGTCCAATCCCCTTGTTGTGTTTGCCCTAGATCTAATGTCCTCATATGAGGGAGAACATATGATTTTTTTGGTCTTTTGGGCCAGGCTAACCTCACTCAGAATGATGTTCTCCAGTTCCATCCATTTACCTGCGAATGGTAACATTTCATTCTTCTAATGGCTGCATAAAATTCCATTGTGTATAAATACCACATTTTCTTAATCCATTCGTCAGTGGTGGGGCATCTTGGCTGTTTCCATAACTTGGCTATTGTGAATAGTGCTGCAATAAACATGGGTGTGCAGGTGCCTTTGGAGTAACCTGTGTCACATTCTTTTGGGTATATCCCCAAGAGTGGTATTGCTGGATCATATGGTAGATCAATGTTTAGCTTTTTGAGTAGCCTCCAAATTTTTTTCCAGAGTGGTTGTACTAGTTTACATTCCCACCAACAGTGTAAGAGGGTTCCTTTTTCCCCGCATCCTCGCCAACACCTGTTGTTAGTGGTGTTGCTAATGATGGCTATTCTAACAGGGGTGAGGTGGAATCTTAGTGTGGTTTTAATTTGCACTTCCTTTATGGCTAGGGATGGTGAGCATTTTTTCATGTGTTTTTTGGCCATTTGAATTTCTTCTTTTGAGAAAGTTCTGTTTAGTTCACTTGCCCATTTCTTTATTGGTTCATTAATTTTGGGAGAATTTAGTTTTTTGAGTTCCCTATATATTCTTGTTATCAGTCCTTTGTCTGATGTGTAGCTGGCAAATATTTTCTCCCACTCTGTGGGTGGTCTCTTCATTTTTAGACCATTTCTTTTGTTGAGCAGAAGCTTTTTAGTTTTATGAGGTCCCATTTATCTATGCTTTCTCTTAGTTGCTGAGCTGCTGGGGTTCCATTGAGAAAGTTCTTGCCTATACCTATTAATTCCAAAGTATTTCCTACTCTTTCCTGTACCAACTTTAGAGTTTGGGGTCTGACATTAAGATCCTTGATCCATTTTGAGTTAATATTGGTATAGGGTGATAAACATGGATCTAGTTTCAGTTTTTTACGGACTGCTAACCAGTTTTCCCAGCAGTTTTTGTTGAAGAGGCTGTCTTTTCTGCATCGTATATTTTTAGTGCCTTTGTCAAAGACAAGTTGGTTATAGTTGTGTGGCTTCATATCCGGGTCCTCTATTCTGTTCCACTGGTCTTCATGTCTGTTTTTGTGTCAGTACCATGCGTTTTTATTGCTATTGCTTTGTAATATAGTTTGAAGTCGGGTATTGTGATACCTCCAGCGTTGTTCTTTTTACTGAGTATTGCCTTGGCTATTTGTGGCCTCTTGTGTTTCCATATAAATTTAACAGTAGATTTTTCAATCTCTTTGATGAATGTCATTGGGATTTTGATGGGAATTGCATTAAACATGTAGATTACTTTGGGGAGTATCGACATTTTTACTATGTTGATTCTACCAATCCATGAGCATGGGAGATCTCTCCACTTTCTATAGTCTTCCTCAATCTCTTGTTCAGAAGTTTATAGTTTTTCTTGTAGAGGTCTTTCACATCTTTTGTTAGGTTTACACCTAGGTATTTGATTTTTTTTGAGGCTATTTTAAATGGAATTGTTTTCATATATTCTTTCTCATGAACTAAAGATTTTAAAGAATTTACAAATAAACTACATAATTACTCTTGGTGATCTAAGATTACCTATGGAGAACAGGAGACTAGCAATAGACAGATGGAGCCCTGACATCTCCAAATACGGAGTAACTGGATTTTAAGTTATTGATAAGTTCCATGAATCTTGCATAAATGCATAGGAAAGATTATTAAACAGTTTGTAAGCCCTTAGCAAATAAAGGGAGTAGAAACAAACTCATCAAGACAAAGTTGTGTCAAAGTAATCTTACTTCCTCTTAACAATTCTTTGCAATGTTCTGAGGTTTTCTAATATCTTTATTTCATCACAAGAATTGAGTTCCAGTCATGTTTAAGACACTGGGGGCTTAAGTCCTGTCTGCCTGGCTAGGTGTTGACCTCAGAGATGAATGAGATAAATGGTTCTTGTTCTGTGTGATACACAGTAATAGAAACATCTAAGGGCTCACAACTGATAGAAGGAGGGCTATTATAGGTGGCAATATTAGGACACTGAAGCTTAGAGAGTAAGTGATTTGCAGTAGTCATCCAGCTTAGGAGACTCAAGCCAGTATATTTGAACCCAAGTTCTTGAACATTATACCATACATGTTTTCAGTCCATTTGATTAGATTTCTTAAGATAGTTTTGGAAACAAGTTAAAAGAATGAACTGGATGACAGAAGCATCAATGGAGTTTTAGGTAATTGAAAAACTAAATCTAGAGAATACTTGATATTGGAACAATGTCAACCTGAGCAGAGGTCTGTACTGGTATGCTACTTGTTTCTAATTGATTCAATTTGGATGGAGACATGGCAAACATTTAATATACTTTCAGAGAAACTTACAGCAGTGATAGCTAATTAATTGGCATGGTTCATTAATATTGAAAATATTCAGTCAAGATATAAAAACTAACAAGATTAAGTTTAAATAGGAATAAATTTCAAGTACTAGTCTAAATTAAAAGTAAACTGTATGAATATGAAATATGAGAACTATTTGAAGACTTGATGATGCTCCAAAAAAGCTGCCTCTACTCCAAAAAGACATAAATTGACTTCTGGAGATAATTACCTTTCTGTACTAAGATAGACCACCCTGGGAACAACTAGTAATGCAATCACTGGCAAGTCATCCTCCTGTGCCTCAGTTTCCTGTCCTAAGATGGGGGCAGTTACTGGGAAGGGTGGTGAGAGGGTTTAATGAGTAAAGAGTTAGAGCATGTGGGATAATGCCTCACGTGTATGTTTGTTAAATCAATATTGTGTCTGGTTCTGAGACCTTTACTTTAAGAAGGCCAGGGGGAAAAAAACGTGAACCAGCAAGATGTTGGAAGCTACCATTTGAACATTTAGCTTGAAGCAGAACAGGCTTTAGAGAAGAGGAGAGCATTTTCAAGAAGGTGAGATGTTCTAAGGGGGTACAGTTGAACCAAATACAGATGGTATAGGGAGCTATTTCTTGCTAAACAACAGCCGAAGCTGCGAGAAATAGGATGAGTCATTTCTGCAAAGTGGTGAGTTCTCAGATGGTGGAAAAAGTCAAGCAGAAATTGTAGGCCACTGCTCTGGCTGCTGTAATGGGGGGCCCTGAGTCTTTTCCAGCTCCTTCCAATCTTGTGTTAGAATGATCACAGAATGATGTAACTGTAATTTTTCCATTTTGTTTAATTTAAGAGAGAACCTTGCTCTAAAAGAATGCTTGCCCTGCCCTCTAAAGTAGGCTCTACAGGTTAGGGTTGGGGTGGATCTTTGACATGTATCAGTGAATAAATCAAATACCTGTAACAGTTCCTGGCACATATTAAGTACCCAAATATTCAAATGAAGAATGAATAAAAACTCATGAATTGGTTAAACTCTGTTACTGTGTTTTACCTGAAGATGAGCTGCTATTGTCAGTCACAGTTGGTTTGCTGGTATTTTGGCAAGTAACCAGTCACTCTGATAATTTTCCACAATTTAAAGAGACTCCAGTGTGGAATATTTTCAAGTACATCACAGAAAGGTCTGCAGTTAGTTGAGCTGCAGAAGTAGGTAGGGGGTTCTGTGTCTGTGCCACTCAGAAAGGAAGACGATGTGGTTTTGTGGCAAGTAAGGCAGATGAATAACCAGAGGACCCAAATCTAATTTTAGCCTGTCTGCTACACTGTGATGGTGTCAGCACACACTGTGTTCACTTTCAATTGCTTGATCTAGCTAAGCAATTGATCCTTGACACTTGTTAGGCAGCTGATCCAGGTTCACACTACACACAAATCCATCCTCCTTAACCTTCTCAACTAAAATCCTCAGCTAGCTAAGTCTTCACTTTATTCTAAAAAAGAAATCAGACGTGTTTGCTGTTCTATGCTTCTGTATTCAAGATCATCATTGCTTTCTTCACAGGGATGGTCTGGGAGCTGCAATGGATTAGAAATATCTAAAGGGTAGGGAGTTTGGCAAGAGAAGTGACAGCTAATTGTTACAATAATAAACAGTGAAATAAGTTGAGCACAACAGATCCTAGCACTGAAAGGGGAGGGATGACAGCAATAAGGGGTGGTAAATTACAAGATGTGACCATCTTCCCCCAATTATCACTGTGTAGGCGTTGGTCTTTTCTGATGTCTTTGAGTCTTCAGCTAGTAATAAAAATAAGAGTCTTGTGTTTTCCATTTTCGAAGGTGTTTAAGGAGCTCTGAGAACTATCTTACTGAAGGGGAGGAGACAGAAGAACCTATGTGCATGAGATACTGGGCTAGTCATTCAAATGCGTGATGCAGGGTGTTCAGTGTCTTGCTCACTATCATGGAGTCATAACAAACTAGCAATTCTGTTGACGTCTTTTTGGATCCTGTTACAGAATTCTATACTATTTTACTTTATGTATATGTACATGTTTATACAACTACAACCCCATAATCTTTTATATCTTTCCTGGTTGGGATATAGAGAAATTTTACAGCCTATAATCATATGTATCCAGAAAAGGAGTAGAACATATATGACACCTTGTAAATTAAGTCAGTACATTCAATAAAGCGTAACTAGTCATATTTTTTCCCTTTATTTTCAAAAGGCTCACTTTTCTCCATTTCTCTACTACCAAAGTCAAGAACTGCCTAATGGTTCTGTCAAGGAAGCTCCAGCTACTACTTGTGTTCCTCTGGAGCCCTCAAGTCCAGCTACTACAGAAGAAGTAGACCATAAGCCTAAACTCTGCAGGCTGGTTAAAGGTGAAAGTGGCTACGGCTTTCACTTGAATGCAATTCGGGATCTGCTAGGCTCATTTGTCAAAGAGGTATGGACATCTGTTCCAGCAGAACGAGGACAGTCTCAGCTCCCCTCACCCATTGATGGTAGTAAAAAGGTTATAATGAAGGCCTACATCTCACTTGGGTTCAGACACTGTCATGGTCTCATACCTTTTAAAACAGTATATCATAAGCCCACCTCTTACTTCCCAGACATCTGTTTAACCTAATTGTCTCTCTAAACACTTTCAAGTTAAACACAGTGACATGACTCTAGTTGATAGTCACTATCAGCCCTGTTTGGTTCTTGCATTGGCATAATGCCCCAATCTTGTGAGACCACTCCTGTGGCTCTCAAGTTGGGAGTCTAGAAGGAGACCTATGAGATCTAATGAATTCAGCACAGAAGACATATAATATAATATTCAACCAGTTTGTAACACCACTCATTTGAGTATGGAAGTTGTAGCTTTCATAAGTACAGAAACATTAAAGAACCCTTCTTAACTTCTGTGCCTCAATGAGAAATAATAGCATGCATAAGAATAAATTCTCCCCACCCTCTTTGAAGGGAGCTAGTTTGAAATCCTATACCTATGTCTGGAACTGACACCTCAGAACCTCTGTTCAAAGGTACAGAAGGGAGGCCCTGCTGATGAGGCAGGACTACAGGATGAGGATATCATCATTGAAGTGAATGGAGAGAATGTGCTGGATGAATCCTATGAGAAGGTGGTGGACAGAATCCAGAGCAGTGGGAACAATGTCACACTCTTGGTCTGTGGAAAGGAGGCCTATGACTACTTCCAAACTAAGAAAATCCCCATTACTTCCTCCATGGCTGACCCACTGGATGCCTGCCCTGATTCCAAAGAAGAAACATTGGCAGAGCATGACTTGCATATGACAAAAGAACGAGTGAGTGGCAATCCATCTTTTTTGTGATCTGTTACCAGAGTACAGTGCAGTCCCTGATGAGCATACCTCATGTCTGTGTTCACCACAGACTTTCTAAAATATTAGGAAATGGTAGTGTGAAGATAATAAACACATCAAGGAGGAAAGGAGTCAGTATAAGGACAAGTTTCTTGTTCTCACAGCATGCAGTTTTTTAGTCAGTAGATCAAGCAATAAATTTATCAAAATTATAATGGAGACCACCAGAAGAACCTGAATCAGACTATCTAGGTCCAAATTCTGGTTTTGTCTCTTACAAGCTTGGATAAATGGGTTTATTTGCTCCATGCTTCTGATTCCCCACCTACAAAAATAGAATAATTTGTAGGATTGTTATCAGAATTATGTTAACTAAGACTAGTATGATGCTTTGAACAGTATCTGGCTCACAGTGAAGTTGAGATGGCTAGGGAGCGTATTAAAAGTTGGCAGGTGTTACAGCTTTGTTATTAGGAAAGAAAAAACATTATTCTGTGTACATTTGGATTAGATACGTTTCTTAGTAAATCTGTGGTACTGAAGTATGAACTCAGGGCCTCAAGCTTCAAGTGCTCTACCACTTAATCCATGCTTTCAGCCCTTTTTGCTCTAGTTATTTTTCTAACAGGGTCTCTTATTTTTGCCAGAGCAAGCCTGGACTGTGATACTCCTACACACACCTCCCACATAGCTGGGCACATCATGCCCACCTTAATGACTGAGGTGGGGTCTTGCAAACTTTTTACCTGAGCGGGCCTCAAACTGCAATTCTCTTGTTCTCTGCCTCCTGAGTAGCTGGGATTATAGGCATAGGCCATTTCACATTGCCTGTCAAATTGTTTATACATGAACTCAAGGTCCAAAAGTGAATTGACTTGTCCAAGTTCATAAACAAAATTTATGCCAATATCAGGACTCTAAAAGTTTCAGTATACTTTTTCTTTTCATTATATTAATTCTACTGGTTGGTGATAAGTAACGAATACTCAATTTACTGAACACATAAAATAGCCACTGACCTTGTATTCTGGAAAGCTTAACAGAAAGTGTTCTAGTTATCTTCTAAAAATTCTACAAATTCTCTACTGGAGGTCAATTATAGTACTATACTAGTCTTCTAGAAAAGACATAGAAATTTGTCAATGTGTCAAATAGGAATCTGAAAGCAAAGTAGAATTCAGATCACCTGTCTTCTAGTGAGTCACTCCCCTCTCCAATTTAAGTCATCCAACTCTAGAATGGCCTATCACTCTCCTGATGTTCACCCTCTGCCACTTGTAAATCCTTTGTTTTCTTTTGCACAGGCCCACAGTTCAGCCTCACATTCTTCTTCCAATTCTGAAGATACACAGATGTGATAAGAAGGAATATAGCTCGGGCTGATAGAATTCCTATTAAATACTCAGAAACTGCTTTCTCAAGGATTGAACTACCACCGATTTACTGTCCTGTATCTGTTAGAGAAGAACTCCTCCGGAAACTGCTCATCACATGTGCTGCCATTTGTCCTAGGAGTGCTATAACTTTGGAAGATTGAAGGCAGGAGCCATCTTCTAAGCTTCAACTTTATATTTGTTTAATGATACCAAAGGTGATTCATATCTGAATATGTGATAGCTTCTAACTGAAGTATTTACGCAGATAATCCTATTAAAATTATGCTTTTGTAAGTGTTATGGCTGCTATAATAAACAGCATTAAAATGCTTTTCGAGTTGCTTGAAACTTCCCTGTTAGCTGGTACAACCTGAATAGTGCTTTGGATAATTTTATGCTTTTATCTTAATTTGCTTCTAGAAATCCAAAACATAATAAAATGTAGAATATGACCTTAGCAATAAAAGGAGACTCCCGGCAATAAAATTTTGAATTTTCTTAAGTTGTATTTGAGTATTCCAAAAATTTTTCCAACACTTTCCTTTTACAGATGAAGAACTTGAATCCCAGAACAGGAGAGTGACTTATTTCAGTTATTCATTGTTTTATCTCACAACACGAGGGGCACATGGAAAGAAAATATGAGAGCTAGCATTAACTACAGGGTATTGACACATAATACTAATTTAAAAGGAAATCATGAAAAAGGGTATAAATGTGGTCTCTTTTGGCAGAGACCACATTTCAGTTGTCTACCATCCCTTTCCCAGAAAAGAACAGATAATCTCTTGGTTATTTTAGTGGGGCAAGGGTTGGGCGAAAGGGAGGGATGCTAACTCATGTTAGGTCACACAATCATAATACCAAGCCATACTTGATAACATGAACCTAAGGCCAAAGTGTTGTAACCTCTGATTTTAATGAGTCAATCTACAGGGAAAGCCACAACCTTCTCCATATGAGCCTTGACTTAGTTATGTGTTGGGCTACCATAGACATCTTTTGCCTCAGAGATTCAGTGCATTTTCATCCCCCTTCCCTCTCACTGTCTTTCCCACTTTGCACCAGCCTCAAATCCATGCAGGACACCTGCTGTATACAGTACTGCTTTAAGTTACTTCTCCCTCTCAGGTTCTAGCTGATGCTACTTACGATCACATTATCTTCTGAGGAGGAAGATATGCTAGAGGTAGACTATGCTACCACAGCATTTTGTTTGTTTAAAAAATATTAGGACTTGATCCTCTCCATTGTTTTTCTTCCTATTTCCAAATTCTGACACCATTATTAGTTTTTAACAGTCTACAATGGGGATGAGTTCAAGGTGCCATATGCTTCTCTGGTGCCTGTTTGTGAGCCAAATAAAGGAACAGGATGCTGGAGAGGGCACTGACCAGGAAGATCACATCAAACCAACGGTGATAGAAGTTGAACTGTAGTTCTCCAAGGACTTCTGTGATTATGGTGCGGTATTCTAGAGGCATGCTCATTCGAATGAGTAGCACCGAGGAGACAAAGTACATACCCTGTAAGCAAAGCAATTAATTCCAAGATACTTTGAATGTAGTGAGAGGCAGGTCAGAAGAATCTACTAAAATATTTAAAACACATTTCTGGTATTTTACAGTTGCAAACATAAGGCTAGTTTATTAAACTTACCATTATCTGTGCTAATAGCAGGACAATGACATTGGAGGATTTACTGCTGGAGATGGCATAAAAGAACTGTTAAGAAAGAGAGGAGAGATGAACTTAAGGCAGGATTGCTAGATTCCTAGTAGTAGGAATCTAAGAGCTTATGACAATAAGTTACATGGTTAACCTTTAACTGAAAGTGTCTTTTCCATGTTACCATCCTGTACAGAATAGTTCAGATGTTAAGGCTATAAAGAAGAAACTGAAAATAGACTACTGAAAAAGTTAGTTTCCTCCATGAGGTGGTTGGTGGTTTTAAGTATTATAAGAAGGATTCTTGTGCTATTAAACTTCAGAAGCCCTGTGACACATATGGCCTTAACATAGCTACATAACATTAGAACAGATAACTCTAGGCCACCCCAAACATTTGCAACTGTTACTAGGCTCCTGAGCTCTTTCCAAACTTGTGCTATATGGCTGCAGATCCTTTCCTGTCCCAACCTCTTCTCTTTTTTCATTCAGTGTTTAGATCTTGAAATTCCTGCCACTTCTACCAACGAAGACTTCCTTTCCATTTCCATTAAGTCAGTCCCCTCATGTTGATCAGAAAACACCTGAATGTTCTCTCCCCAACTTCCACATCTTCTTTACAAATGATTCCCACAATTATTCTTCCAACCTCAAATATCTGTCTCACTTATTTATTTCGGCTATCACATGTGCCAAGTTTTATATGGATGATGGTGACACATTAGTGAACAAAACAGACCCTTCTCTATTACCTCTGGAGTTCACTTGTGATTGGTGTACAATATACATTTTCATAAATTACATAGCAGTTTAAAAGTTTTTTATGTATCATCAAAGTACTGTGACTGTTGCATAAGAGCTCAGAAGTCAGAAATGTTAAATAGCTAACATTATTTTGAGGCAGGCTAAGATAAGTTCAGGACTCTTAAGACATATATGACTAAATATTTCAGATTGAACATTCTTCCTTCTCTGAGCCTTCTTTTCAATTACAAATATGTACTGATTGTTCACACCATGGTCTGGGAAAACTCAAACTACCACCCTTTCAGCCCAGGGATCACCCATGCCCCTCCCCAGTCATTTATTATTGGTGATCAAAAATCACCCAGGTTTTTCCCCTCCCACAGGTTAGTGCAAACTTTAAAAACACTTGGAAAGAGGAAGACCCTCTCTCTGCTTCTACCTCATACCTGGCCCATCATGGCTGTTTGTAACTTTCCCCCTAACTTTTAATAAACCTTTACATACTCACTATGTTTACATATCCTGCCTGGATGTATCCATGTGTGATATAAGAATCTGGATTTTTTGTTTACAAGTGACTACACCAATTTCATGGAGCCACATGTAATTAAAGAAGTACTTTCTAACATTCTGATACAACATACCTTGGTAAGAGTAATCAGCAATCCTCTGATGGATGTGACAATGATTATTCCAACTAGAATGAAGGAAATGTGTTGGGACCAGAACTTCACCTACCGTAACAGGGAAAAAAATGTCAAATCCCTGTTCAGAGAGGTATGCAGGCTAAGATACGTTCTGTTCACTTATGTGACTGTGAGAGATGGAACTTCATCAGGCCCTTTCTGATTTTTTTTTTTTTAAGGGAGGGAAGAAAACAAGTAAATGATAAATAAAACACCTATAAGGAGATTGCAGTGGATATCTTAATTAGTAGACTGAATCAAACCCTCAGTACAGAAAAAAGTGAGCACAGTGAAGTGATAAAAAGAACACTAATAAATCAGAAAAAACACAGAGCTTTAATAAATACAGAGAAGAAGCTGAAAGGAAATGAACTCAATAGTAGCTTATTTTTAGTATTTATGAATGAGAGTTCTTAGATCACACAAAACTTTAAGAAATCTTTTTATAATAAAAGACTACATAGGTATTCTTAGCTAAGTTTTAGGAAACAGTCAAACTTAAGTAGAATCACATGATGATACTTATTGTTTGATAGTGAGAAGCAGTTTTGGGACCCTCTGCTCGATTCAGTTCTGAAAAGCATCTGATGGAGAGCTGATATCACTGACTTCCAAATGGCTTGTTATTAGACTTGTGAAAAATGGAGGGTACAGTTGAATTATAGATGGAACATATACACAGCAAGTAGCCACAGGAAGCACTGATAAGGAAGAGCATTTCTAAAAATTCAGCCCATTTAAAAATACAAATGAGGAAATCACATATGCAGCAAGCGCACAGGACACAAATTTCTGTGCTATGTGAAGAAAACATCATGTTCTTTCAGATGCAAAAAGGAGACATCTATCATCAGAAAATGTGTACTGTAGCAGGGTGTGGTGAAGCATGCCTGGAAGGATAAGGCAGGAGGACCTACAGGTAGAAGCCAGCCTGGGCTGCAGAGCAAGATCTTGTCTTTAAAAAATGTGTACTTTGAGCCGTTTTTGAAGGACTGGACTACAGCTCAATTTGCTCTGGTTAATTCTCATTTTATCTAGCTACCCTGAGACAAGGGACATGTCCTGCTGAGGATGAAGACTGTGGTAGCATGTATACTGTGTCTAGGATCAGAGCACAGCCTAATGGCCCCCACAAGGACTAAGAATATGACATTAGTCCTATTATGGAAGACTTCACTAGCCTGAATTATTGGACATACATATATCTGGAAAATATACTATTTTATGAATAAAGACACTGAACTTGGCACAAATGTGTTTATGACCACAGTTTTAAGATGGTTTAAAAAAAACACTGACTTTGTGCACAGATGACAGTTACCATGTTAATTTATTGCTAAAGATAATTTCTTGAGAGCTTGTTTGGAGGTTCTAGCAGGGGAACGCAGCTACTCATATACCCTTGACCGAAGAACGGTCCTCCTCTATCGGGGATGGTCGTCCTCTTCGACCAAGCACGCAGCTTCGGGAGGGACGCACATGGAGCGGTGAGGGAGGAAGGGGACACCCACCTAGCCAGCCAGATCAGCCGAATCAACCCTGGCGATCAATGGGGTGACAGATGTCGCAGCCAGATCGCCCTCACATCCTAAAGATAATTTCTTAACAGCAAAATTCATTTCAGATCTAACACAAGAACACTAGGTGGTAGTTAATTTTCTACCAGAGGAATCAAAGGTGAGTTGTATGTTTGAGGAGCTTAAGATTCACAAACAGATCTGAATACTTGGGGAGAAGCTGGAAGATGGTCGCTGGCTACAGACAGGCAGAGGAGGAAGTTGCAGTTTTATGTTAAGAAAGAGTAGCCTGGCCTTTTACAGATATGATATGTGAACTATCAACATATAGAGGGCAGTGGAAAGCATGTACCTAAAGTTCAGGAATTAGAATACTAATAAAGTTAAGTTAAAACAGATAGAGCAGAAAGAAATACAACAAACCAGGACCTTAATATAAAACTTACATCAAATTGGATTCCAAGGTAATTCACAGTGATCTCAATGCCTCTTGTGACAGGATCTGTTTTTCCAACTCGATCAAAAACAATATTGATGGTTGCCTGCAGAGATATAGACCTCCACATTAGAGCACCTTAATAATCATTATTTCAAAATCATTAAAAATGATGAATTAATAATCATAACCTATCTTACTGGTCAATGTCTCTAAAAGAGCAATTCTACTTTCAATCTAAGCCATGAACAGGAAATCCATTTTGGCTATTCACACAGAGAAATGAAAGTCTGTAACTATTCCATCTTTGTTTTCTGTAAAGAGCTGAGAGGAATAAAGCTATAGCATATACACTATAATTTATTAGAAGCTGGAAAGCTAACTGGTGGATGAAGTCAGAGAAAGAGAATAAAAAAATTGTAGGGCCATTCCCTGTAGTGACTCTGTGAATACTCTAAGAGCAAAGATAAAACAACACAAAAGGAATTATAGCTAATAAAATAACAAATGAGATCAAATGGAATTAAAGATACTCAGTTAATCCTATAGGTGACGGTTTAAAAGAGGGAAAAAAATGGGACAATAAAAAACATGGTAGTTTTAAATCTAACAATATTGATAGTCACATTGAACATAAATAGTATAAATCATGGGTCAGCAAACTCAGCCACTGTAGTGTGACAGTAGTCACAAACAATACATAAATGAACAGGCTTGGCTTATTTACAAAAGCAAGCAGTGGTTGGGTTTTGCCTGTGGGCTACAGATTGCTAATCCTGGTCTAAACATGCCAGTGAAATGGCAGACTGTTGGACCCGATAAAAAAAAAAAGCAAGACCCAAATGCTGTATATGTTGCCTACAAGAAACCCACTTTAAATATGAAGATACAAATAGGTTAAAAGTAAAAGGATGACAAAGATATATTATGCTAACACTAAGCAAAAAAAGTAGAGTATTTATATTAACATCAGATAAATATTTTATAACAAAAATATTGCCAGGTATTCAAAGGGTCATTAATGATTCTAAATGTTTATATACCCAGTAACAAAGCTTCAAAATACATGAAGTGTATTTTGATGGTAATAAAAAATGAAGTGAAAACTGATGGTAATAAAAAAGCCAAATCTCAAATAGTTGGATCTGTTTTCTCAACTGATAAAATAAGTAGTCAGAGAATCTTTAGGAATACAGAAAACTTTGATAATACTATCAATCAACCTAAGTAATTCACATTACAGAATATTCTAGACAATAAGAATACACATTCTACTTAAATGCACATAGAACATTTACCATGCTATACTCAACTGACTATATTCTGGACAGAACACAAGTCTTAAAAGATTCAAATCATGTAAAATATGTTCTTAGACTACAATGAATTAAATTAGAAATTTATTGGAGAATGATTATTTGGAAGATCACCAGATATTTTATAACATACTATGAAATAACATATGAGTCAGAGAAGAACTCAAAAGGGAAATTAGAATTTTGAAGTTAATGAAAATCAAAATACAGTATAATTAGTGAAATGCCGTTTAAAAGTACATAATGAGAACTTTATAGCAATAAAACATCTTTATCAGAAGAGATCTCTAACCAATGATTTTTAGCTTTGTCTTAAGAAAAAGACAATCCAAAATAAGCAGGAGGAAATAGCACAGTGAGCACAAATCAATGAAATAGGGAGCAGAAAAATAATATAAAAAAATCAACTAACTTAAAAGCTGGTTCTCTGAAAAGTTCAATAAAACCAATAAACCTTTCTACTAGCTTGATGAGAACTAAATGAGGGAAGACACAAGTTACCAATATCATGAATGAGAAAGCTACTACTTCACACTCACTAGGATGGCTATAATAAAAAAGACAAACAGCAACAAGTATAGGTGAGGATGTATGTGTATAAGCTGGAGCACTTATACATTGTTGGCAGAATGTGGAAAGACTCTGGCAGATCTAGCATATGACACAGCAATTCTACTCTTAGGCATAAATATAAGAGAAAGGACTACTGATAATAGCTCCAAACTAGGACAGCCCAAATGTTTATCAAGTAATAAGTGGATAAACAAAATGTAGTTTTGTTCATATAATGGGTGAATGCTATTTGGCTATAAAAAAGGAATGATGATGCTACAGCATGAATATGTATTGAAAAACTATGCGAAGTCAAAGAAGTCAATCACAATGACCACAAATTGTATGATATCATTTATAGGAAAGCCTAAAGATGGAAAGAAGGTTAGTGGTTGACTAAGGCTCAGGGAGAAATGATGGGTAACTATCTGCTAATGGAATTTCTTTTTAGCTTAATAAAAATGTTCAAAAACTGTGGTGATGGTTGTACAACTCTGTAAATATCTAAAGAACCACTAAATAGTACTAAGTGAGTAAATTGTACTGTATGTGAATTATATCTCTATAAAGATGTTGGAAAAAGGGATGAATGAAGAGAGTCAGGCAACATAGGAGAGACTATATTCTGAAGGCAGAAAGTGAGGAAAAGCATTAGGGATCACTAAAGAAGTAGCAGGATGGCAGAAACCTTAGAGAAATTGAGGCAGCAGAGAAAAGCAGCAAACAGTTCCAAGCCAGCTTTCTGAGAAGGGAATAGGAAGCTGAAGATGACATCATAAGGTAAACCAGACAGCCTTGGTGATAGACTGGCAATTCTAGCTATAATCTCGTATATCCTGCAAGCTCTAAACCCAGTGTGGGGATTTGTGAGACAGTGACTGCTCTGGTATGGAAGACTAGCCTCAGTGTAGAATGACATTCTGTAAGGAGGGTTATAGCAAACACCATCTTGAGGGCAGGCCTATTGTTTGACACTGAGATACTCTGAGGGCTAGAAAACAAGGAACACTCATGGGTCTTGAGACACTCTGCCAGGGTCTGGATGGAAGATGACCATAAAAGGTGGTAGAGGAGAGGGAGAGGGTCTGCCACTATGGTTGGAGGCCTTGCCCTTCCTGGCCATGAGTGAGTCCCATTGCCTGAGGCTCCAGTGGAACCACAGTACTGAGCCAGTGGCTGGCTTAGTATTCAGCCTCCAGGGCCTGCCTCCTGGCTGCACGTACTGACTGCATGGTTAACAGCCCTGCACCAAGATCCTCTAAGTCATGTGATATCCACAGCCTAGGTGAATTGTTGGGCATGGCCTGAAAGCACTGAGACCCACCCCAGGAAGTACATCCTGGTGTGCGTTTGCTGATAATCTAGGACTGAAGGTACAGAGTTCAGATCATTTGATCACAAAATTTCCATAGCCTCCTCCTCTCTACAGGGAGGTGAACTGCTAGACAGGGTCTATAAACACTGAGACCAGCAGGTACATTGACTTAAGACCCGAAGTTCTCCCTCAGCTGCAGAACTCAGTGCTCTGTCTGCTCCCCAAACTCTTAGACACATTCAGGGGTCATCCCAAGGCTTGGAGGCTTATTGCGTCTGGGGACACAAATGGGGTGTGTGTGTGTGGAGCAAATGGAAACCTGTCCAACCACAGGCTGTGAAGCTCCCTACAGCAGCCAGCAGCAGTTCCCAGTACATAAAGAAGGGAAGCTGCTGAAGTGAAAGCAGTCCAGAAGAAGACTCCAGCTAGTTTACCTTGATCTCGTAGAGATCAGGCCCCATACCCTGAGCATGTGGGTAAATGCTAGTGTAAGAAAAATGATCTTTACTATCAAAATATTTGTTACCTTCTTAGATTATTTAAAAATTCCTCAGGTCACCATCTTAGGTGACTTGCATGTTTAAAAGGTCCTTGCTTCTTCTTCCGGATTCCTGTACGACTTTTTTGCCCACCAACTGTATGCCCTAACCCATCCCCCAAGCCTTTTAGCCAATCGAGGGAGATTGTGAACCTTTGACCTGGACAAATTCTAGGTGAGGGACAGGTACAACTGTGTCAGGGATATATAAGGAGGAGCCATGGTCAGCCATTTTGTGCTTACATGTTTGCTTAGTGGGAGTGAGCACATGCTTGCACCCTCTTGATCAACAGAAATTGCCTTGTCAAGATTTTGTCTCTTGTGTGTCTGTTTTTGGCACTGGATGGTTATTAATTCCAACACCAGGCTACTGAGCTATACCCCTAGTCCAGTGGCAAGAAACAGCACCTCAATCCACTCACTACACTGTCTTGCCTGAACACTGAGAATATTTCAACCGAAAAATTACAGATGATCAAAACTTCCAACCAATGAATTGGCCTCAGATATGCAAATCTCAGTGTAGAAACACCAGTAAAAAGAAAAAAAATCAAGGAGCTCAAACCCTAATCCCACCAAAAAAAAAAAAAGTAAGAAAAAAAATCAAGGCAATATGTCTCCTCTAAAAGTCAACAATTTCACAATAAAGAACTTGAAGGATAGTGAAGCAGACAAAATGTTCAACAATGAACTTCAAAGAAAAATGGCAAGAATGATCAATGAAATTTAAGAGGCAATATATATGAATGAATTCAAACAGAACAGAAATAAACAGCTGAAAATGAACTCAAAGAGAATTCAAATAAACAGCTGAATGAAATAAGGAAGAAAATGCAGGATATAAAGGAGGAATTCAATAAAAATATAGAAATCCTGAAAAAAATCAAACTTAAATTCTGGAAATGAAAAGCTCAATAGCCCAAATAAAAAAACTCAGTTTAAAAGCTTGCTAATAGAATGGAACAAATTTAAAATAGAGCATTGGGGATTGAAGATAAAGTAGAGAAATTAGATTAATCAGAGAAAGACAAAGAAAAACACTCAGAAGATATGATGGGACATGCAAGATTTCTGGGACACCATCTAAAGACCAAACCAGTGAATTAGGATGGGTATAGAAGGAGAAGAGGTACAAGCTAAAGGCATACAAAACATTAAAAAAAAAAATAGCAGAAATCTTCACTAATCTTGAGAAAGAGAAAGAGAGAGATACAGATATAGGAGTCTATCAGAACATCAAACAGGCAAAGTAATAAAAGAAACACCCTTAAATATATTATAGTTAAAACACTAAACACACAGAACAAAGAAAGAATAATGCAAGCTGCAAGAAAGAAGTGACAAGTCACATATAAAGGCAAACCAATCAGAATAACAACAGATTTTTCTAAAGAAACTCTAAAAGCAAGGAGTACATGTATTGATATATTCCAAAGCCTAAAAGAAAATAAGTAAAAACCCAAATTAATGTATCCAGCAAAGCTATCCTTCAAAATTGAAGGAGAAATAAAAATCTTCCTCAATAAACAAAAACTAAAGGAATTCATAGCCACTAAATCAGCACTGCAAAAGATATTCAAAGGAAATCTACATACAGAGAGGAAGATAAACACAACCAGGAAAATATAGGAAAGAATAAATTCTACTAGATGAGTAGATTAGCCAAATAAGGATTGGGAAAGCAAAAAATAAAAAGTCAGGAACAAGAAAAATGTGTCTACTGTCCCCACTCTTACTTGATTCCTAGCCAAAGAGTAAGACAAGAGAAAAAAAATCAAAAGATTCAAATAGGGAAGAAAGAAGTCAAATTACAGCTATTTGCAGATGATATGATCTTACACTTAAAAGACTCTAAAGAGTCCACCAAAAAAACCCTAGATCTGCTAACACACTTTCAGCAATATAGCAGGATATAAAATTAACATAAAAAATCACTAGCTTTTCTGTATAACAACAATAAACAGGCTGAGAAGGAAATCAGAAAAACAATTCCATCCACAAAACAAAACACAGAAATAAACTTAACTAAGGAGATGAAAGATCACCACAATGAAAACTATAAAACCTTGAAGAAAGAAATTGAGAAAGACACCAGAAGATGGAAAAATTTCCCATGTTCATGGATGGGCAGAATTGATACTATGAAAATGGCTATTCTACCAAAAGTACAGATTCAATGAATTCCCATCAAAATCCTAAATTCAATCTTCAAAGAAATAGGAAAGTCAATCTTAAAATTCATATGGACACATAAAAGATCCCAAATAGCAAAAGCAATCCTGAGCCAAAAGAGCAATGCTTGGAGGTTTCACAATTCCTGACTTAAAATTATACTACAGAGCTATGGTAATGAAAACAGCATGGTAATGGCAGAAAAAAACAAAACAAAACAAAACAAAACAACCAAAAACAGGAAGACCACTGGAACAGAATACAAGATCCAGAATAGCTATGGCCACCTGATTTTTGACAAAGGAGCCAAAAAACATACACTGAGGAAAAGAGCCTCTTCAACAAATGGTGCGAGGGAAACTGGTTATCTGTATGTAGAAGACTGAAATTAGACCCTTATCCCTCACTCAACAAAAATCAATTCAAAATGGATCAAAGACTTTAATGTGAGATCTGAAACTTTGAAATTACTATGGGAAGACACTAGAAGAAGGCTGGTGGAGTGGCTGCCTAGCAAGTGTGAGGCCCCGAGTTTACATCCTAGTAGCACAAAAAGAAAAAAAAAAAACCCCAAAAAACCAAAAAACAAACACTAGAAGATATAGGCATAGGCAATTATTTTCTAGATAGGAATTTAATTGCCCAGGAAATAGGAGCAAGAATTAAAAAGTGGGATTGAATCAAATTAAAAAGCCTTTATACATCAAAGCAAACAATGACCAGAATCACTGGGAGAAAAATCTTTGCTAGCTATTTAAAAGATATAGAATTAATATCTAGAATATACAAAGACCTCAAAAACTAAAACACCAAAGGAATAAATAATCCAATTAATAAACAGGCAAACGAACAGACAGTTTTCAGAAGTACAAGTGGCTATACATGAAAAAACATTCAACATCCTTAGCCATAAAGAAAAAGAGAGTCAAAACTACACTGAGAATGCATCTCACCCCAGTCACAATGAAAAGCATCAAGAAACAAAATACAACAAACTCTGGAGAAGTTGTGTGTGTGGGGAAGGGAACCCTAATATGCTGTTGGTAGGAATATAAACTAGTGTGAATACCAAAGAAGTTAATATGGAAGTTCATCAAAAAACTAAAAATAGATCTACCTTATGACCTTGGTTCATGGATTATTGACATCCTTATAGCCCAGTGATGACTAACAACCCTGAAAAAGGAAGATCAGAGGACCCCAAAAGGCATCGACAGGGTCCCATAAACAGCAAGGAGCAAAGCCCTCTCTGAATCCCAAAATAGAGAAGCAACTAACCATGGGAAGAAAAACTTGCAGTTCAACACTCCCAATCCCCTGCCCCTGAAGTCTTTGCAGCTCCAGGCTCTGTTACTTGGCATGCTCAGTGGTTAAGTCCTGCTTCCCAGCACACACAGGAACTCAGAGCACCACACTCCCCCCCAATACACAACCTGCTACTTTCATCTTGAAACACCAGGGAAACTGGCCCCCCTGTGTAAGCAGGACCCATGGCTCCTGCTGCTCCATGGGTGACAGAAAGGTGCAAGCCAGCAGCCTTGGTTCACCCGAGCTGGCAGCAGCTGGTATGGCTCCTAGAAGTCAGCACCAACAAGCAAGCCCCAGGGCTCCTGCTGCCTGTAGGCTTGGTACCCCCTGTGCCAGCAGTAGTGCCACTGGACTATGCTCCTGGAAGCCTGGGCTGGCAATCAGGACCCAGAACTTCTGATGCCCACAGGCTTAGTTCCCCCAAGCAGGCAGGAGTTGCTTGGCTCCTGGTAGCCCAGCGCCAGCAAGTAGGCCTTAGGGCTCTCACTGCCTAAAGACTTGGGTCCCCTGTGCCTACGGTGCTACTGCACTGCCTTCCTGGAGCCCCTGCCTGAAAAGCAGGCCCCAGAACTCCCACTGCCCAAAGGCTTGGTTCCCCGTGCCTGTAGCAGTTGCTGTGGCTCATGGTAGCCCAGCACCAGCACCAGCAAGCAGACTTCAGGACTCTTGCTACTTGCAGACTTGGGTCCCCTGTGCCTGCAGCAGCTGCTGTGGCTCCTGGAAGACCAGTCCCAATGCAAGTAGACCCAAGGGCCTCTGCTGCCTTGTGGGTACCAGATGACTCAAGCCTGCTGGCTTTGCTACCTCAAGGATACTCTCAACTTGCTACTCAGTGCCAGGAGTACATCTGCACACACCTAAGTGAATCGTAGGCTCCAGGCCTTGCTATTTTGTTAGCGCCAGGAGGCTTCCCTCCTCACAGAGCACAGAGGCCCTGCACTCCCCACTGTCCCTGACAGCAAGACAGCCTTAGTTCCTCCATCACAGAGCGAGAATGCCAGATTCCCAACTGAGGGGAGGAAAGCTACAACCTGCTACTCTGCAGATGGCACCAGAAGCCCTGTTCGCCCAAGGTACACAGAAGTCCAGTGCTTCATACTGCGCCTCCCTGCAGAAAAGCCATGTCTCTCCTGTCCAAGAGCTGGAATCCCAGTCCCTCCACTCAGAGGCAACCCACTACTCTGCTGGTGCTAGAAGGCCTGCCCTCTATAGTGTACAGAGACCCAGCCCTCCTCACTGTGACTGCAGGAGATCTCCCGTGCACCCATCAAGGAACAGGAACTCCAGACCCCTTGCTGAGGGGAGAAAAGAGGTAAACAGCACCACAACAAGAACCCTGCAAGGGGCAACATATCCAGCATAACCCTCTCTGAGGAATACTGCTGGAGCTCCAGGAGAAAAAACTCAAAACCCCAACTACAGGGGCATAAGGGATTAAAATCCTAATCAAAAACAACTCCAGATGTGTAAATTCCAATGCAGAATGAAACAGCGAGACAACTGCTCTCCATCAAAAACCAATTCCATCACTAAGTATCTAAACACCTGCATAGAGGAAGTGCTATGAAATAATGAATTCCAAAAAACAATAGTAAAAATGACTATAGACCTTAAAGAAGAAACACAAAAGTTAGTACTTGACCTTAAAGAGGACGAGAATAAAAAAATATGAGCTCAAAGAGAATACAAACAGATGAATGAAATTAAGAAGACTATCCAAGATAGGAAAGAGGAAATCAATAAAGTCATGGAAACCCTGAAAAATAATCAATTCAACATAAACTACTCAATATCCCAAATAAATATCTCAATCAAAAGCTTGGCAAACAGAGTGGAACAAGTTGAAAACAGTATCAGGAATAGAAAACAAAGTAGAAGAATTAGACCAAACAGTAAAAGACCATGAAAGACAGCTAAGAAAACACAAATGGAACATGAAAGATGTCTTTGACACCATGAAAAAACCAAACCTACAAATCATGGGTGTAGAAGGAGAAGAGACACAAACTAAAGGCACCGATAACCTATTCACTAGAATAGGTGAAAGCTTCCCTAACCTTGAGAAAGAGAGAGTCACCCAGGTGCAGGAAGCTTACAGAGCACCAAAATGTCAGGACCAAAAAAGAAACACCCCCAGATACATCATAATCAAAACAATTAGCACACAGAACAAAGAAAGAATTCTGAAGCTGCAAAAGAGAGAAGAGAAGTCACATATAAAGGCAAACCCATTAGAATAACAGCAGATTTCTCAACTCAAACTCTAAATGAAAGACAGTCATGGAAAGACATAATTCAGGCCCTGAAAGAAAGCAACTGTCATCCTAGACTAGTCTACCCAGCAAAACTATCCTTCCTAGTTGAATGAGAAACTAAAACCTTCCACAACAAGAAAAACTAAAGGAATCTGCAACTACCAAGCCAGCACACTATAGAAAATACTTAAGGGACTTTTACACATAGAAAAAGAAACTACAGTGAGACAGGAAGACTCAAGAAAAAATGAACCCTTTTGAGCAAGCAGACCAGTAAACAAGGAATAAGTAAAACTAAACAATAGGGGAATAAAAATGACTGGTAACAACAGGCGCTTCTCAATTTTAACACTGAATGTAAATGGCCTCAATGCCTCAACCAAAAGATACAGAATAGCAAATTCGGTTAAAAAACAAGACCCAACGCTTACAAGACACTCATCTCACTGAAAGAAATAAGTACTGGCTTAGAGTCAAAGGGTGGAAAAAGTTTTCCAAGCAAATGGACCCCATAAACAGGAGGAGTAGCCATACTCATATGTGACAAAGTAGACTTCAGACTAAAATTAATCAGAAGAGATAATGAAGGTAGTTTCATATTAATGAAAGGAAAAATTCATTAAGAGGAAATATCAATCCTTAACATATATACACCAAACACAGGGGCACCCATCTACATTAAAAGAACTCTAATGGCCTAAGAGTACAGATAGACACAACACAGAGAGAGTGGGAGATATGAATATCCCACTGTCACCAATAGATAGGTCGTCCAAACAAAAGATTAACAAAAGAACTTCAGAGCTACTCCACACATTAGATCAAATAGACATGGTTTATATCTACAGAGTATTTCATCCAACAACTAGGCAATACACATTCTTTTTTGCAGCTCATGGAATTTTCTCCAAAATAGATCATATTTTAGGACACAAAGCTAGTCTTAACAAATTCAAGAAGATTGAAATAACCCTCTGCATCATATCAGATCACAGTGGAATAAAACTAGACCTTGACAACAAAAGAAACCCCAGAAAATATTCAAACACAGGAGACTGAACAATACACTGCTGAAAAACCAATGGGTGACCAAAGTAATAAGGAAAGAAATCAAAGTTTCTAGAATCCAATGAAAACGAAAATACAACCTACCAAAATCTGTGGGACACAGCAAAGGTCATGCTATGGGGAGAGTTTATAGCTGTAAGTGCCTACATTAAAAAGAGACGTCTCAAATAAACAATCTAATGGTGCACTTAAGTTCCTAGAAAAAAAAAAGAACAAACCAAACCCCAAACGAGCAGATGGAGAGA
Source organism: Castor canadensis (assembly GCF_047511655.1). Taxonomy (NCBI): domain Eukaryota; kingdom Metazoa; phylum Chordata; class Mammalia; order Rodentia; family Castoridae; genus Castor; species Castor canadensis. The sequence goes on along the minus strand of NC_133397.1, from coordinate 101,992,302 downwards.
AATAATAAAGATCAGGGCTGAGATCAATGAGATCAAAACCAAACAAGCTACATAAAGAATCAATGAAAGAAAAAGTTGGTTCTTTGAAAAGATTAACAAGATCAACAAACCCTTAGCCAAAATGACAAATTGGAAGAGGGAGAAGACACAAAATAATAAAATCAGAGATGAAAAAGGAGACATAACCACAAATACTAACACAATTCAGATAAATCACTAGAGAGTACTTTGAAAATTTATATTCAAGTACACTGGAAAATCTAGATGAAATGGATAAATTCCTAGATGCATATATCCAATCAAAATTGAACCAAGAAGATATTAATCACCTAAATAATCCTATTACATGCAATGAAATTGAAGCAGTAATAGAGTCTGCCTACAAAGAAGAGCCCAGTACCTGATGGATTCATGGCTGAGTTTTACCAAACCTTTAAAGAAGAACTAACCCCAATACTCCTCATAATTTTCCAGGAAATAGAAAGGGAAGGAATACTACCAAATTCATTCTATGAAGCCAGCAAACAGCCCACAGGATGGGAGAAAATCTTTGCTAGCTACTCATCTGATAAGGGACTACCATCCAGAATCTATAGGGAACTCAAAAAACTCAGCCCCCAAAGAATCAACACCCCAATGACTGGGCACATGAATTAAACAGGGAATTCTTAAAGGAAGAGATACAAATTGCCCAGTAAATACATGAAGAAGTGTTCAACTTCCCTGGTTATAAAAGAGATACAAGTCAAACAACACTTAGATTTCATCTCACCCAAGTTAGAATGGGTAATCAAGGGTAGCAACAACAACAAATGTTGGTGAGGATGAGGTGAAACAGGGACCCTTATACACTGCTGGTGGGAATGCAAAATTAGTACAATTACTATGGAAAGCAGTACAGAGATTCCTCAAAAAACTAGAGCTAGAACTGCCATATGATACAGTGATACCACTCCTGGGCATCTACCCAAAAGAATGTAAGACAGAATACAGTAAAGACACTTGTACACCGATGTTCATCGCAGCACTATTCACAATAGCCAAGCTATGGAAACAACCCAGATGCCCTACAACTGATGAATGGATGAGAAATTGTGGTTTATATACACAATGGAGTATTATTCAGGCACAAAGAATAATGATATGTGGTTGGAAGGTAAATGGATGCAATTGGAGTACATCATGTTAAGTGAAGTTAGCCAGGATCAAAAACACAAAAGGCACATGTTTTCTCTCACATGTGGAAGATAGATCCAAAGATAAACATACACACACACACACACACACACACAAAAGCCAAAGCATGATCATATACAAACTCAGAAGTGGAACATGTCTGTAATAGTGGAACTCCTCTATGGAACTCAGGGAAAGAGGGAATGGTAACGAGAATGATAGAGCACCAGTAATATCGCATAACATAAGATGTGAAGGTAGAGGATATAAGCATGTGTATTGAAAGCTATTGAAAAATGGGGGTGGAGGTAAAGGGGAAGGGAGAGCAATTAAAGGGATTAAAAAGCCCAAAGTAAAGCACACCCACAGTGGCAAACATTGAGACACCCCTTTGAATGTCAACATAAATAAATATAATGAAAACCAGGACTGTAAAATAGGCACTGTGTGTGTGTGTGGCAGGTACTAGTGGGAGGGGGAAGGGTGAGGGAAGGAGATTAAGGCAATGGTATACAGTTGATGGACTTCATATACTTATATGAAACAGAACTAAAAAACCTCTTGCAATTGCTTTGGGTGGGGTGGGGAGGAGGTGGGGCGGGGGGAGATGATGGAGGAAATGTAAATAACGTATAATATAAGTCTGATCACAATTGTCACTTCAAATCCACCTCATACAATGAATATATTCTAATAAAAATTTATAAAAAAGAAATACAGAGTTTTTAACTTATTGAAGCCACCATAAGAAGGGGACTAAGGTAGAAAGAAGAAAAATAGAGATGAACCAATTCTGGTTATAATACATGGGAATAGCACAAGGAAACTCCCTATGTAGCTATTTTAAACAAACAAAAATGTTGCTTGTCTTTTTAAAAAATTTACAAATATCGGAGAACAGGAGGGTGGAACAGGTCCTTCATGGTGGGGGGAGTTGGTACCAGTAGGAGGGGGGGAAGGGTGTAGGAGGGTAAATATGGTGCAAATACTGTGTGCACGTGTATGTAAATGGAAAAATGAGACCTGTTGAAACTATTCCAGGAATGGGGGAAGGGAAGGATAAAGGAGAATGGTGAGAATTTTTGTAAAAGCCACAATGTACCCACAGCCAGCACAACAATTAAAAAAAAAAAAAAAAAAGAGAAAGAGAGAGTCTAGAAATAACAAGGAAGTTAGTAATAGCAAGTTGCAGGATATAAAGTCAATATATAAGAATCAACTATGCATCTACATACTAACAACAATCAAATTGAACTTATAAAAACAATTACACTTACTATAGGATCATAAATCTGAAATACTCAGAGACAAATCTAACAAAAGATGTGAAAGGCCTGTAGCTTCATGGTACACTTGCCTAACATGTATGAAAGCCTCAGTTTGATACCAGCACTGCAGAAAAGAAAAAAGGAAACAGAAAAGAAGAAAATGTATTTGTGACCTGCCTGTTTAGGCAGATTTCTTAGATAAAATATCAAAAGCACAATCCATAATAGGAAAGAAGAAAGACAATACTAAGAAAATGAAAAGCCAAGCCAGTGATTAGTATAAAAATATTTGAAAATCACATATTCGACGAAGGACTTCTTCAATACATATTAAAAAAATCTAACTAAAAAAATTGGCAAAAGAGTTGAATAGATACTTCACCAAATAGGATGTGACTTGCAAATAAACACTTGAAAAGAAGCTCGGCATTGTTAGGCCTCACTTAGAGAAATGTAAATTAAACCACCAGTCAATACCTCAAGTCTATTAGAACATCTGAAATTAGTGACATGGACCACAAGGAGTATTGGTGATGGTACAGAAAACTGAAACTCTCAAACACTGCAAATAGGAATGTAAATGGTACAATCTCCATGGAAAAGAGTTTCTTCAAAAGTTAAATATACACCTATATCTGCCATATGAACCAGATGTTGTACCCGTAAGTGTTTATCTAAGAGAAAATAAAGCATATGTCTACACAAAGCCTTGTCCACAAATTTTCACAGCAGCTTTAAGTCCCCAAATTGGAAACAACCAAATATTCAGCACCAGGTGAATGGATAAACAAACTGTTTTGCATTCATACAATGGAATACTAGTCAGCAATGAAAAGAAAGAAATTACCAATATATATAATAATCACATTGAGCAAAATGTCAGAAAGAAAAAGTATATATACTGTAGGATTTTATTTTTATAAAAGTCTAGAAAATATAAACTAATATACAATGAGAGAAAGGTGATCAGTTGTTCCCTTAGGAGTGGAGGTTTCAGAGAGGCATTGTAAGGGAGTGCAAAGAAACTTGGAAGTGATGGATGAGTATGTTCTCTGTAAGAACTGTGATCAGGCATATACAAGTCAAAGCTTACCAAACTGCATATTTTAAACAGGTACAGTTTATTGGAATATATTCCAATAAAGCTGTGAATGAATGTTATAGTCCCTATAAATGAGATGTTTGCATCTCAGGAAAAACCCTTTCAATTGGTTAATTATTTGAGCACAGGAGCATCATGAATCCTTTCTCAATGAATGAGTCAAAATTTTACAGTGTCATCTGAGTGGTATGGACTTCAATTTATTACAACATTAAATCCATTATACTCAAAATCTCCCATTCATCCATGTTGATCAAAATTAACTAACCAGCTGACAATGCTTCTCTTTGTGCAAACACAGCCCCAGAAGGAAAGTCACTAAGCTGGAAAAGTCAAATCAGCCCTTTCTATGATCACACCGAAATCCATGAATACCTGCAGCTGAGTCAGAAGTAAAGACAAATGAATGTATATTAAAAAAAAAAAAGGATAACACATTAGCTAGGGGTGTGGCTCAAGTGGTACTGTGCCTGCTTAGCAAGCATGAGGCCCTGAGTTCAAACCTCAGTACCACCACACACACAAAGAATAAAACATTAAGGGAGAACTGTAATAGTGGTAAGTGCAGAAGACAAATATATCTACAGAAACACATTTTAGAATTTGTATTGGACTTAAGTTTTTAGGTATAGAGATTATTATAAAGGATAAATGGGTTCTATTCTGGGCTAAAAGTAGGAGTTGAGGTTATATGGGAAACAGGAAACTCTTAAATTAATTCATACACTTCATAATAATAAAACTCATTAATGATTTCTGAGAGAAGAAAATGCAACCTCTCTTTCTAGGTCGGAGACGGAAAAAATGGTGAGGCTGGAGATAAAAGCTAGCAGTGGACTCTGCTGACTCAATGGAATGTGAAAACAAGCACAATGTGTCAATAAAACTCATCTCTGCTATTCCCAGGGAAAATCACTTGTCAAAAACAACATACATACCATAAAAATTTTCCAAACACAGTAAATAGAGAAAAAGTAACCCAGAAAATTAAAGTATTTTCCCTTGAAAGTTTTGGAGTATTCTATTCTCTCCTGAGGAAAAACAAACACATGGTTAGTTTCAGCAAAATATAAATTTATTTCCCACAGAAGTATTCCTCCTTCTATCACTGTCAAGTCACTGTTTAGGCTGAGTCAAAAAACTATATATGGCAATAGCAGTTACTGCTATAACATTTATTAAATGTCTACTTTAAGCCAGAGATTGAGACAAACATCTTGACATGCACATCAACATTAATCTTCATTAACAACTCTTATAAGACATGTTCTAATTTTACAGATGAGAAAACTGAGTCTTCAAGGGTAATTAAATTGCTCAGGGTCACACAGCTGGTGAGTACGCTCAGGTCTGTCTCCAAAGCTTTTGTTAACCTCTATTCTGCATAATGCTACCCCTGTGAAGTTACCCTCAGGAAGGATTAAGTTTGCAACCTTAATTAACATATTTTGCACTTATAAATTAATATTGCATTTTAGGTGTACAGCGGAAGTTTCTTCTCATAGTTTGGAGAGTTCTAGTTCTGAGTCCTTTAAAATAGGTTTAGACCACAGCAGTTAGGTATCTACTACTCTTGTAATATTACTAACTTGTAAGGAAAAAAAAAAAAAAAAAAAACAGAGGAGCTACCGTCTTTATCCAGGTCAGTAGGAAGTGGTGTGTGGCAGCTTCCAAGCTGTTGAAAGCCTCTTCTGATTCCCTTCAATTTCTATCAATTAAGAGCGTTCCATTAAGGATTTTGCCAGTGATAGGAGTGATTTCATGAAGAGTAACCTCTCATTCGTAATGTTTCAGGCTTATTATGAGGTGCCTCTTGCACTGCTTGGTCATTAGAGGAACCTGAAAAGCCATTTAGTCTTGTTCTCTCTTCAATCCTATGTAAAACCCACAGTTCGAGTTTCCTTACTCTGTACCTTTGTAGCATAGAGATCAGCTGTTTCCAGAAAAAGCTGTCTGCTTAGTTCTTCCAAAGCATCCACTTCCTGTTGAATAAGAGTAAGATCTGGCACAAAATGGGCATCAAGGTTTAATCCACATAGAAGTTTTAAAAAATAGTAAGGAAGAAAGCATTTGCCCTTGGCTTCTTCTATATAGCAGATAGGAACTGTCAGTATTTTCAATTTCCTATCTCAGAGCCAGTGGTGCTACTTCAGGGCAATTTTCCCAGCCTGACAGAGGTGTGTCAACACTTCTGCCATTTAATTTCTCCCAACCCTAAAGTCTCAGACAGACAGATGTTTTTCTCTATTTGTTTTATCTTTTAAATTAAGTCAAATGAATTATCAAATGGTTGTATAATAATATCACCTACTAAAAAAGCACAGCTTTCGCCTACATTATCTGAATAAATGCAATGTTTGCAAAGAGAACTAATATTTAAACATAGGCTGGGGTTTATAGAAGATACCTTCTTTAGTTCTTTCGATACATTATTTCTTCTATTTTCCCAAAAATCTCATAAGAGAGGTGTTATCCATTTTGCAGATCAGGAAAGTGAAGCTCAGAGAGTTAAAGAACTTGCTCCAAGTCACACAACTAAGAGTTACCTCACTCCAAGGCCTGTTCTTTCTACTAAGCTATGCGATTTTCCAAGAACTCGGAGAGTAGTGGTATTATTCACCTCATTTAGGAGACAGTTCAGAGAGGTTAAATCACCTTGACATATTTATTGACTTATTATCACTAAAATAGCTTAAACCTACATTTTTTATTTTTAGGGTTTTTAAGTAATAAAAACAATAAAGATAGCATCTTCTAAAATAGAAGCAGTAAAGTTCAATCCAACTCTCTCTTCTTCTTGTGTATTTTTCTACTGTTACTCAAATCAACAAGTACTCTTCAGTTCCTTCCTAAACAGTGGCAGCTACTGGCACAGTCCAGGCCACTGAACAAGAAGACTTAACCAGCTATATGTCTATCTCTTCCATGAGCAGATGTAAACGTCTTGAGGAAAGGTTATACTCTATTCATGCTCCTATCACTGAGCACTCTAATAAAAGACACAAAGTAAATGTGTCTTAATTAAATTAATTCTTTTTCTTTCTCTGATATAATTATTCTGCCTTTCTTTGGTCTTATTCTTACCTGCATTTTATACCAGAAGGATAGCTCACAATTATAGCAATATACTACATCCTTCTCTTCCAACTGAAGCAAAAGGGAATTTGTACTTTTCTAAACCAGAGAAGGAAATAGGAGTATGCCATCTCATGCCTACTCCCTGATAGATTTGACTGGACAATCTGGGAGTCATTTAATTTCCCAAATTTGGAATTAGTTCAATACCATACCAAGAGGGCCAGGAACATCTATTAACCCAATCACCTTGATTTTTTAAATAAAAAGTTTACTGGACAAGTAGAACTACTTAAAATTTGTTTAAGTACACTAATTACTTTTGAGATGGGTCCTTACCATCCCATAAATAAGCTACCCATTTTAGGAAGCCAATATGTTTTGTGGTTTTCAGAGTTGGGAAATACAATAGTGTAGTGGAAAGAACTATAAAGCAGAGACCACAGTTCTGTCCCTAGCTCTACCACAAACCACTGTGTGACTTAACTTCTCTGGGTCTATTTTCTCATCTGTAAAATGGAAAGACTGCCTTTTTAGAAGCCTTTTAGCCCAAAGACAATGATGTTATGGTCTTAGTATGTTGGAAAAAAGGCTCTGTCCATACTGTATTTCCTAGGCCTAGCCCTGGCTGGTGTGGTCTTATGGTCAGGTTTCTTAGAAAGGACCATTCCAATACTACTGCTTTCTTCTGTCCTTGGTCCAGAGTGGAGAAAAATGATCAAACAGAGGCACAAAGGATACTTTCACTTCCTGGCACTGAAGTTGTAACACTCTTTATCATTCCCCAAAATCCTGATGGTTTGTTATGCACTTCCCCCTTCTGGAACATAATTCTCCGTGCCATTGCCATCCTAAAATAAAATAAAATATAAACCTCAGTAAGGAAGCATGGATGCTCTTATCTACTGTCTAGCTTCATGACTACTTCTCTCATTTGTAGAACTGTTTAAAGAAGGGTGCTGACTCTGGAGTCCCCACTTTTCTAGTACTTACACTATACTCCCAGAAGCAATGTGGCCTAGACAAAGGAGGACAGAATTTGGTGTAGGTAATAACTTTGAGCACTGGCTCTGTTCCTTAGAAGTTGTGAGACCTAGAGTTTTCATTTCCTCATCTTTGGATGGCTATAAAGATCAGTATATAAGATCACCCATTGTCTACTACAAAGTACAATACATATACTAATAATTATAGTTACTACTGAAAGAAAAAATAGCTTATACATCTAGATAAAGGACAAAGTGCAGAGGAGAAAGAAAAAAACAAAACAAAATCACGTAAGCCTGACCTCTTAATTCTATCCTGTCCCTGTATCTGTTCCACTTCTGAAGAAACAACAAGAAAACTACCATTCCTTCCTCTTGCCTCTCAGTGTATGGAAGAACATGTAACAAGGCCAAAAAAGGACATGTAACATGCTTAATTTAAATGAGAAATTGGAAATCTGAGATTTGTTGAAAGGTGACATGTATTTAGTGCAAGGGTGCACTTTAGTGCATTTAAATTGCATTTTAGTGCAATTTAAATGAAAAATGAATCAAGTGTCCACAACACAGCACTGAACTCTATGCATCTTGAGCATTCGCAGTTTTTCCTCCATCACAGTCTTCTTGGATCCATAGATCCGTGGATACTAAGGGTCTGCTGTGTTCAGTTGTGGTTAGCATACTGGCTTAAAGGAGAGGCCGTGGGAAGAGAGGGGACATGGAAGCACATTCTTCTGTTGTCCTTATTTTCAGTATCTACAATACAGAAGACACTAATGGCTGGATGTGGAATGGAACTGACTGAATGAATATATAAAGGAGACTGATGTTCTGTGTCTCATAATAGGCAGAGCAATATAATAAACAGAAGTAAAGGTTGACTGCACACAGACAAGTATGGCCTTGTTTTAAATAATTCACTTTTAATCACCTAATTCTAAATCAATTTTGCTCTTATCAAGCAAGCTGCAGATGACAAATGAATACTTATATATTTAAGAAGGTAACAATATCAAATCTTCTGAGATGTAGTAAAAAGGAATCAAAAATTAAAAATATAGTAGTGGACACTTTCATCTTCAACTTTTCTTCACCATAATCACCATCACAACGTGTTCATCATCACCACTGCCCCTTTTTAACAAAGGTGGTTTATAGCAAGACATTATTTTTTATTAGCTGAATGTCACTTAAAATTTCATAAGATGAAAAAAACCACATGGCACTTGGTTGAAGTTCGGGGGTGAAGACGGAGAAGAGGGTGACAAAAGTCTACTGTGATTTCAATATGTTATCCTACTGTTTTCTGGTTTCCATGGTTTCTGGTGAGAAGTTAGCCATTACTTTTCTTTCTTTTTTTAATTTTTTTTTTTTTTTGATGGTAGTTCAGGCTGGCCTCAAACTCCTGCCTCCACCTCAAACTCCTGCCTGTTCCTCTTAACTGCTTGGATTATGGACCTGCACCACTACACTTGGCTTTTCACAGGTGAGGAAACCAAGGCACAAAAACATAAAGTAACTAGTTGAAGGTCACATTGTAAGGTATAGACCAAGGATTCAAATTCAGATGGTCTGAACCTATACTTTTGTTTATTGATTTCTATGAAATGCTACTTTGTGAACATACAATTTTAAAGTACTTTTTGATAATTAATAAATAGCAATAATGACTAGAAGACTTAAAGAATTTTAGGTACTTGGAGAAAAAGAAGTCGAAATGATAGAAGCTTAGCATGAGAAGGTTTATAAAAATGTAGGACAAGAGACTTACAATAACAATCTTTCAAATAAAAACTTACATAACAATTTAAAGAGAAATATCTAAATTTTGGGGCTATGGACTTGGCTCAAGTGGTAGAGTGCCTGCCTAGAAAGTGCAAGGCCCTGAGCTCAAACCCCAGCATGGCCAAAAAAAAAAAAAAAAAAACCCTAAATACTTAAATTCAGGAAATAAGGTTAAATTTGAGAATTTTTTTTTTAAACATAAGATTAGACAGTAAAATCTTTGATGGTACTTCATCCTAAAATAAAAATGAACAAGATGAAGCTCCATGCCAGCATCAATTCATAGTCACATTTTATTGCTGACAAAAAAAACAGAGCATAGATTTTTAAGTGTGCTGATCTTACCTTTTCTTTTTGCTTATGATCATATCCATGGTTTGGAGCAGCCGCCGTTCCAGTGCTAGAATATCTGTGTCAGTCACATTCCTAAAATAAGCATAAACTGTTAGCAGTCTTTTGGGGTTCCACAGTTGGGCATAATATAAGGCATCTGGAGAAAAACATATACCCTAATTGTTACCAAAAATTCAAGGATCGCCCTTTTTCTAGAAACTATTAAAATGACTATAATAAGCTAAAATGCTTTTGCTGTCATGTCTTGTAGGTAATTCTTCTTGAGTCTCAGGGCAGAAGGTACTCAGCTCTCTTTTAGTCTTTCTTAGCTTTGATCCAGGGACATTTAAATACATGTTTAAACATGCTTTTAATTTGGCATTGTTTTCTACTGTTCTACCTGGAAAAGGAACTGATTTATTGAAGTTCAGAGAAGTTCACATTGCTGTCCACTAAAAAATGTGCCTTTACAAAGTACACATATGTGGAGATGATACTTGTCATTTAAAAAAATGAATGAATGAATGTAGGACAAATTACATGGAAAATCAGTATAAGTGCTAAGACTTATTATTTAGATCCCAGGTCAATAGCCATAGGAACAGAGGAAGAGAAGAATGAAAAGGCAGTATCAAAGATCTAATGTGAATATTAAATATGGTAGCATAATTTGGCATATATACTCAAGTAATGGGGGGGGCGGGAAAGAGACTAGCTGTGTATTACCTGAGGAAGTAGGACATGTAAGTATAGGGGCAGTTGACAGCACCAAATCCAGAAAGCAGAGCCATGAGAGTCACCCCAATCACACCAACCCGGCTGATGAGTTGTTCTATAGATAAGATCCCTAGGAAAAAAAAAAACCAGCACATTAATGCCAGGTAATGTAGGTAAAGCAGCTCCCATCCATATTATAAAAGGAAACAACTACTTAAAACATCAACCATTACACCTAACTGATAAGCCTACTTTAAATATCAATGTGTACTTTCTCCGTAATAAATAAATGAAAGTAATGATTTTTCCTCCTGTCTCACATGCTTCAGAGTAATCTCCTTTATTGGGTGATGATAGTAGTAAAACACAACAATAATTGTAAATAACACTTAACTGTAGGTACTGTGAACTCTAACAAAGTAAAGTACTTTTAGTAAAAGCTCTGGTCAAAAAAAAAACAGGAAAGTAAGTCTTCTGGAAAAGCAGAAATAGCAGGTGACACTTTGTGCTACTTACCTTTGATACATGTATTCCCCCTTAGGTCAGGGCTGGGATGTAGCTCGGTGGTACAGCATGTGCCTAGCATGCGCAAGGCCCTGGGTTCGATCCCAGCACCAAAAAGGAAAAGACAAAAAAAAAAAAGACCTCTCCCCCCTTAGGTCATACTTGCTAGCTTATACATTATTCTTTTTTGCATCCAATAAACACATAATGAGTTTAATAAATGGACTGAATCTACAGATGAATGAGTAATTTAAGGCAAATGCAAGAGTTTTAGATCATTGATCTAATGATCAATTATTTACTATCATCTCAGAGTAGTGAAAATTAACTCAGCAGTTAAAATAAGTGCTGTCAGATGATGTGTTTGGGATAAACTGGCTAAAAATGTTGAAGAATAACTCAGGAACTTCTTGAGTCAGGTTGCAACAGGGGCTGCACAGGGCTCCGGTCCCCATCTATAGGGGGAGTCACACAAATGCTCATTGGCTGCTTCTAAATACAGCCATGTCAGTTTGCAATAGGTGACAGTGGTACGTTCTCTAGTTTCTTTCTGGGTTCCGTAAGGACTGGTGGGAGATTATCTGCAAGCCTTACTCTCGTCATCCGGTTCTGCAACACTTGGTGAGGTGACTTCCTTTGGTTTCTTGGCAGTAGGGCAGGTATGGTCTCCACTTTTCCAGGTGGACTGGGAACAGCCAGTCCCTCTCCAAGAGAAAATAGGGGCTGGCTCCAGAGTTTGCTGAGGTTGCTGATAGAGTTGAAAATCCCAATCCTTATTTGTTTTTGACAACTGAATTCTTTCCGTTTGAAATTATTTTCCCTTGTACATCCCTACTTACTTTGTCTTGGTCTCTTCTTACTCTGCATGGGCCGTAATTCTTTCATTGAGGTCAATACATTTTCCTTCGATGATCTCCATTTCCCCAGCTTCATCTAATTTTTCAGATTCCTGGAGTCCCCTCCATGAGGATTGATACAACTATACCTTTCTAAGCTCCTGGCTTGTGCATATCAATAGTTCACTGAATTATCTGGATGTGAATGGGTAACTCAAATTCAATATAGTACAAATTGAAATTATCTTCCCTCTCAACTTGTTCCTTCTTCTTGCTGCCTGTTTTACAAAATGGCATCATTAACTACAGAGTCACCAAAATAAAAAATCTATAATCTAGTTTCCATTTTTACACCTTTTGAATATACCAACGTCTTCTATTCAAGAGCTTTACATGAAGTCTCATGCCTTCTTGCTGGGTTGTCCTTTAAATCTCAGCTTAAATATCACTTCCTTGGAGAGGATAACCATTTGAACTCAATTTCATACCCTTCTTTTTCTTATCATATTATTGTTGTACTACGGGTACATTGGGACATTTACAGAAGTTCTTACTATCTATCATAGTTGAATTCATCCTCTACATCATTCTCCTTCCCCCCAGCCCCCCATTCCTGGAATAGTTTCAACAGGCCTCATTTTTCCATTTTCAAACATGAGTACATAATTAAATTTCATTTGCTCCTTGTGACAATGATCACAACTGGCAATTATTTATTTATATATTTACCTCTTTATTGTCTAGTCCCATCCATGAGACTGTAAGTTTTAAGAGGGCAGAAACAAACTTATTTTGTTCATGGTTTATCTCTAACACTCAATATAAGTAGGTGTTCACTAAATAGTTGTAGAATGTTAAATCAGTAAATCTTTATCTAAATTCTGTTCATTTTACTTTCCATATATCTCTTGATTTTGTATTCTTTTTACAGTAAAGAATCATGTGTAATTAATCTTTGTTTTCCTTACTGTCTGTCATACAGAAGGTATTCAACAAATGTTTGTTGACTGTGGGTACATAATATCACTCAATAACATAAAAATTCTAAGGGAATAATACAAGCTACTACATATTAAAAATGGAAAAAAAATTTCCTCTACTTTTATTCCCTTTAACATGGTGTCTTCTCATTAAACATCTTTTTGTGGTTGAAAATACTCTGCAGACACTATCTATTTAGCATCAACATTTCTATGAAGAAAGAGTCAAGTGTCACTATGCTTATTTACCAGTTCATATATGGGAAATCAAGTGAGTGAGGTGGCCAGAGACTGACTCACTGCTGCCATCTGTCAGATTCCTTCTAGCTTCTGCTGCCTGAGTCTCTCTTACTTTTTCCCACTAAGGAAAGTGTCTTTCCAGAGTCAGACACTGCAAAAGGAATACTTTCAAACTTTTTTTTTTCATTATAGTAAGGCCTGGCTCTTATATTTTTTTGTGGTTTCCACAGTGATAAACCATACTGGAAGCTCTAAAAATGGTAGTGTAAACCTGGCTGCTTCTCAGCTATGGCTTGAATTTTTCTACTTTTTTTTTTTTTCTTTTTGTGGTGATATTGGGGTTTGAACTCAGGGCCTCAGCCTGCTAGCCTGGTGTACTACCATTTGAGCCCTTCCACCAGCCCTTTTTTCCATGTGTTGGGCATTTTTGAGATAGGGTTTCATGAACTATTTGCCTGGGGCCAGCTTTGAACAATAATCCTCCTGATTTCTGCCCTCTGAGTAGCTAGGATTATAGATGTGAGCCACCAGTGCTCTACTTTTCTTAAAGGGTTAAACAGATTAAGACGCCTGAACATTCAGACATAAAGCTAAAATGCTTAGTTATTGAAGTGTAAAGGAGAGATGAAAACTGAAACTATCTCCACAGCTTTCTCTAAGTATTCTTTTTAGGATATTCTCATAGAATTTAGAAAAAGGGATGAACAAAAAATACAGTAGATATGGTAGTCTTTGTCTTTCCTCTGGTATGGCCAGGCTTCAGTGGTCATGTGAGTGGACTGCTCACAAGAGAAAGCTAGAGAGCTATATCAGAGACAGGTCTCTAGATGACATGAGAGCTTGTGCTTGCTCCATCATCACTCTTCTCCCTGAATCTAACATACAGATACATCTGTCTCTCTGCGGGCTTATTTGAGACAGGTTTGTATGAGAGCTATACTGTCAGAGCCTTCTTATTGTAAACCTTTTCTACAAAAGGGATATGTTGACCACATTAGCAAATCCTATATAGAGTGTGAAATTTTTGAACTCATCTATTGTCTTGGAAACTCAATTTTTTTTCCCCATTTGCTGATTCAGAAAGCATATACCAAATACTGGTTATGTGCTCAGCTCCACTCTGGGCAATAGGATACAAAGATAAATAAGATGGAGTTTCTGACCTCAGGGAGGCCAAAGGTTAATGGGGAAGTTAGAAAAAGAAAATAAATAATTGTAAGTTTTATAGGTGACTAAAGTACATTGCGGTGGGAGCAATTAATATGTCCTAATGATGGCCAGGAAAATCTTCTCAGTGTAACTGAAACAAGTTGAATCACTGAAGAATAAGGAGGAATTTTTCAGGTAGCCAAAGGGTGAAGGATTATCACCCTGCTACAACAACTGATGGAAGCGTTCTAGAAACTTTAATTTGGCAGGACTGGAAAACTGAACATCTAGAGAAGGTAGGCAGGCCAATGGAGGTCTTGTACACAGTGCTGAGTCTGAGTCTGTTTTTGGCAGGCTACTTGAAACTCTGAAACAGCTATTTTTTCCTCCCTCTTCCTTTTTTTTTTCCGGTACTGTGGTTTGAACTCAGGACCTACACATTGAGCCACTCCACCAGCCCATTTTTGTGATGGAGTTTTTTGAGGTAAGGTCTCACAAACTATTTGCCCAGGTTGGCTTTGAATCGTGATCCTCCTGATCTCTGCCTCTGAGTAGCTAGTATGTACAGGTGTGAGCCACTGGCACTCAGCTGTAAAATTTCTTTTTTTCTTTTTTTTGGTAGTAACTGCTATTTTTACATGCAGTTGCATATGCTTTTTAAATTGCACATTTCCCCTAATCCAAGTGTAGGTGAGTCTTAAAATCTTTCTCAAGATATTATCAAGGAAGGATATGTGGGCATATGGCAGATTCTAGATGTTGGTTCACTCAACTTCATTTAAATCCTTTTCTACTTTTCTTTTTTGTTCTACAGTCTTGAAAGCACAAAGCTCTTTTCCAGACTTCTAGATGTAAGGCTCTGAATGGTCATAGGTTTCACCAAATTGACATGCCCATGTGAGGCCTCAAATGCAGAAGTGAACAGTGAGTGTAGGGATGGTGACAGCACTTGGGAGCAGGAGCAATTGGGACAGAAGTTACACAGTTGTTGGTTCCTGATGTCACAGGTCCTAGTGGAGGTAACAACTTTAGTGGGGATTTTTGGGTTATTACTGTGGCATGATTGGGTACATCTCTTCACTATGTAACCCTTAAGCTTGATGTCCCTGCTTGCCTGGAAATCCTATATATTGCCTGATATCCTGTAAATAAACCACTTTCTGCCTTAAACTAGTTATTGTAGATTTTGTTTTCTGCAATAAAAACCCTGACAGATACAGGATAATGAGTGAACAGATATGCATTAAAAACACTTCCAGTATGATAGCGCCAGTATAATTATTACACGTAGACACTAATATTTTTAGACAGATTCATACATACTTCTGAAATAGTTCTGGAAGGACTTGTTAGCTGAGGGGTTTTTGTTCATTGTTTTTAGCACAGAAATTGGGACTGCCCAATTTCTTGTATTTAAAATGATTTGTGTGTGGGGTGGGGTGTGCGTATGTGCACACACACGCATGAGAGGAAAGACACTGATTTTTGGAAAGTTTTTCATTATCTATCAGTTATGAGTGTTTTATGTAACTTCTCTTTTCCTAAATAAATATATTCCTTAAAGACAATGTTTTTTGATTTTTGTTGTTGTTTTGATATGGGGTCTCACTGTGTTGCCCAATCTAGTTGTGGGCTCCACTGATCCTCCTGCCTCAGTCTCTTGAGTAGCTGGAACTATAGACATGTGTCACCACCCTAAAGATAATTTTTATCATCACTTGAGCAGTGGACATTTTGGGTCACAGACCTCTTTGAGAATATGATAAAAGGTTATTGATAAACATACTAGTGTGGTTTGAGTAAGTATCTCCCAAAGGCCTACATGTTAAAAGACTTGGCCCCTAGCCCAAGGCACTATTGGGAAGTGGTGGCACCTTTAAGAAGCAAGGGCAAATTGGAAGTCTTCTGGTCATAGAAGGGCATGTCCTTGAAGGGAATATTGGGTCCCCAGCCCTTCCTCTTTGTTTTTCTTTGTTTCCTGGCTACCATGTAGGAAGCAGCCTCCTGTGTCATGCCCTCTCACCATGATGTTCTGTCCTGCTACAGGTCCAAAAGCAACAGGCCAACTGACCATGTACTGAAACCTACAAAACTGTAAGCCAAAATAACTCACTCTTTTTAAGTTGATTATCTCGGGTATTTTACTATGGCAACAGAAAACGGGTGCACGTGCATGTGCGCACACATGTATATTCCCATAATTCTGCAAACAATATCAGAAAATTTAAGTTAAGGACACCTTTCTATTTCTTTTAAACCCTTGACTTTTTCACTAAACCAAGGTACAAAAAAATTCTGTTCTAGAATGACAGAAGTCTGTCTCAAAAATCAGCATTTGATGCCCCTTAAGATGAAGCAGAAATTTTGGTTAAAAAACAGGTATCTTTTAGAGAAATAACTTTCTGTATTTCCTACAAGAGAAATTCTAAAACATTACAATTTTCTTCAAAATTACCAAATTAAACAACCCTTCTTCCCTCTCCCACTTCCTCCATATACTCACCATGTTTTGGGCTAAGAATGGGAAATGGATCTCCCAGTTTCCAGAAGAAATACATGAAGGTCAACCATAAGAGACAGGAAAAAAGCAGTCTCTGTTTATGTACTAAAAGAAGACAAGACAGTTATGGAAAACAGGTATCTATTAAAGAGCTCATTCTTCTTAAAAATATGAGCTAATGCTGATTAATATTTGGCTGGCTGTTTGCTTGGCAAATGATGGAACTACACAATTTTTAGTGAACACATCTTTACAAGAGAAACTTGGCTGAAATTAAGATGTGGATTGAGTTACTACAGACATTATAGTAGAAGCAGAAAACAGCTGTAGCAGGACAAATACTCTAATCATTCATTTAGTATTCATTTTGTGACCTTTTTAAGATACTGTGAGGTGCCCCCCCAAAGCAGTAGTTATGAAAGCAATGTAGGAATGAAGCTGTCCACAATCCCAATCCCTAAGAATATACATCTCAATCTATGTGCTGAAATGAGAAGACAGAATACTCACAAAGTTGGATGTTGCTCACAATAAAATAGCCAATGTAAAAAGGCACCATGAAAACCAGGATGAGCAGAATGACACACAGGTTCATTTTCCAGTGAAAATAACGGGAGCTGGAATAAATGTCAAAGAATATCACTGAGAGGACTTTTATTCTCTTTAGCCTTCCAAAGGACCTCTTGCTCTTTGAACTCAATACTGAATATATTCCATCTACTTAGTCAACAAGGCTATTATTGTCTACTAATTGGTAGAGATTAAAAAGTATATATTTCTGAAAGTACATATGACATCTTAATCTCCCAAGATTTTCACTTAGTAAGAATGCTAATGTGTTTGATATATTCACAGGCAATGTGTAACATAACATATCAGCATACACTATTTCCAGGAGAATAACTTATTTTATTCACCACTAAAAATCTTATTCCAATATAAGGATTCAACAAAAAAATAAATGTTAATAGTAATACATGCCATAATGACATTTTTGCTTTTTATAACAGCTTTTTTGGAGGTATACTTTGTCCATTTAAAGTGTACAATTCAGTGGATTTTAGCATATTCACAGATCTGTGCAGCCATAACCCCTGACTGGGTGAAATTATTTCAGAACATTTTCATTCCTGCATAAAGAAACCCTGTGCCCATTGGCAATCACTTTCCATTCCCCCAACTGCTCCACCCTAGGGAACCACCAAAGTAACTATGGATTTTCCTATTCTGGACATTTCAAATGAATGGAATTACGTAATATGTGCTCTCTTATGGCTAGCTTCTTGGCTTAGCATAATGTTTGTAAGGTTCATCCATGTAGCATTTATCAATAATTGATTTCCTTTTTATGGTTGAATAATATTCATCCCATTGTTTATCTATTCATTGGTTATAGACATTTGAATTGTTTTCTCTTTTAGCTACCATACATAGTTAAGCTATGAACATTTGTGTACAGGTTTTAGTGTGGCCATATGTTCTCATTTCTCTTCAGGTAGAAATAGCATGGAATTACTGAGCCATATGGCAAATCTATATTTACACTTTTGAGGCACTGTCACTGTTTCTCAATGTGGCTGCATAACTTTATATTTCCCCAGCATTGTGTGTGTGGGGGGTTCCAATTTCTCCTCAGTTCCAATGACACTTGTTATTATCTGCTTTTTTAGATATGATCCTAGTGGGTATGAAGCAATATCTAATTGTGGTTTTGATTTGTATTTCCCTGATGGGTAACCATATTTTCATGTGCTTATTGGCCATATGTACGTCATCTTGGGAGAAATGTCTATTCAGATTCTTTGTCTGTTTTTTAACCATGCTTCTTTTGAGTATTGAAATGTAAAAGTTCTTTATATATTTTAGATAGAAATTTTTTTTTATTAGAGACCTAATCTGCAAAAACTTTCTCCAATTCTTGGGGCACTAGTTCATTTCTTGATACTATCCTTTGTAGTTATTGATTTTAAACTTAGATCTTGTTTTAAAAAATGGTTAAACAGCTTAAGTGGTTTATGGGGACACATAAAATATAGGATGAGGAAATAAACTATAAGAAAAAAAATGAAAGAAAAGGACAATAATGACAAAATGTAAAATATTAGGTAAGGCCTGATAGCTGTAACGAAATAGAGTTCTAGAAACTTGCTATGGTAGACCACAAATTTAGCTTTACGTTTTCTAATGGTCAACACAAAATAGATAATTTGACCAGTTAGATAAAATCATAGTATCTGTAAGAAAATAAACCACTTGCTTAAAGGACGCATAATTACTACTGATTTATTATTACTGAAGTATTACCAAGACAATAATGAGATTTCTCCAAAGATTTCATAAGGAAGAAAATAACAATGTCCTGAACAATATCCTTTCAAAAGAAATATCAGTGTGTTGCCCAGGGCTGTTTCTTACTATTTCCCCTTAGTACAGATGGCAGGCATCATAAAACAAAGAGCCATTCAGGAAAGGCTGCTGTAGAGGAAACCAAAACCATTTAGTGTAGCTACACTGACAGTGTTTTGCTCATCAGGATTAACTCAATTAGGAACATTTAGAGAGGCAATCGAGATGCATATTCTGTAGGCAATCCTCTCCACAATATTTTGGGCACACTTTTGAAGCATACTAGGAGGGAGTAGGTTTGAAATCCAACTGTTGCTCCAAGTGTAACTCGTATTGTCAACTAATAGTGAACCGTATGCTGTTAGGGCTGTCAAAGACAACATGGCCACCCCTGGGTATTTATGCATTAAGATTATGTGAAGGTTTCTATTTAAAAACATAAAATTTTCTTCCTTTTTTCTGAAACTACTTTCTACTTTCTTTAAAAAAAAAAAAAGAAAAGAAATATTTATAGCATTAACTACAACAAAAAAAGTGAACCATAGGTTTGGGTGCTGTAGCTCATACCTGGAATTCCAGCTAAGTAGGAGGATTAAGTAGGAGGATCACAGTCTGAGACTGGCCTTGAACAAAAAGATCCTATATGAAAAATAAGTAAAAGCAAAAAGGGCTAGGGGCATGGCTCAGAGTTTAAACCCCAGTACTGACAAAAAAGAAAAAGTGAACCACATTTATTTATTTTTGTGGTACTAGGGATTGAACCCAGGACGTTGCCTAACCAAGCATTCTACCAGTTGAGCCAAGCCCTCCAGTCTCTGAATCATATGTTTTTCAGCTGAGGATAAAGCGACGTTCTCTTGAAATAAATGAAGGATTCTAACAAGATTCTATATTTGAATAGGAAGCCATAAGACCTATGCTCAGAGGAAAGTGAAAAAAAAAACTCTTAGTCAAGGCCAAGATTCTGTTTTGAAAACTATTCTGAATCCAGGTATGATATAGATATGATACATGATACAGGTAAGATACATGAGCAAGGGCCTATATTTCTGTCCCATGGCTGGGCTAAATGTTGCATGAAGAAACAGGGGGAACTGCAGATGTCTCAATCTGAACAACCCAATCTCCAAATGGTCCCCAATGAAGAACTAGAGGTTAGCAATGCATTTCTTATGCTCTTTAAACTATTGAAGAAGTTTGAGAAATACACACCAAAGTATCACTGTTTCTTACTACACAGGATTATTAATTTTGAGTGAAAAGTTGAGGGCCATCATCTACTAAAAACGAAGCTCACAAAGCCTACAATATTTAGTATCTGGCCCTTCAAAGAAAAAAACTTGACAACTTCTGCTTAGATACTGAAACATCCAGGCCGTGATAATAAAATTTAATGACGAGCATGCCTATTCTCTATAGTACCTGGATCTGTATCGAGCTCATCTAAAAAAGGATTGGACTACTAGAGAACAAGTTTAAAAGTAGCAGTCAGAACATATTCCTCTTTTACCTCTATCAAGAGACCATAATTATGAACTTGGATGGATTCTCTTTAACTATTTCTATTATAAGTTTTTAAATTTTTTTTTTTCAGCTCTGAGTCATACCAGAGGATTTTAGAGTATAGGCTTTAAAATAGCTTCACTCAGCACTGATTCCTGACTAAAAGTTTCTTTCACTTGGTGATTTAAGGAAAAAAAAAAAAGCACAAGAGCTGGAAGGCACAGCTCAAGTGGTATATCTATCAAGCGCTAGGCCCTGAGTTCAAATCCTAGTATCACCAAAACCAAACAATAACAACAAAAGTCAACTAGCTGATGAACTCCACATACAAATGATGGTCTAAAAAGTATTCAAGTTTGGCTGGACATAGTGGTGTATGCCTGTAATCCCAGCTATGTGGGAGACATGTGTAGGAGGATCACAGTCTGATGCTAGCCCAGGCAAAAAGTGAGTGAGACCCCCATCTCAATAACAAGCTGGGCACTGTGGTACACTTCTATAATCCTAGCTAGATGGGGAGGCATAGATAGGAG
The DNA here is from genome assembly GCF_047511655.1 of Castor canadensis. Lineage (NCBI taxonomy): Eukaryota > Metazoa > Chordata > Mammalia > Rodentia > Castoridae > Castor > Castor canadensis. The sequence continues at coordinate 101,971,269 of NC_133397.1, read as the reverse complement.
GAGCATGGTCAGAGGCCAGCTTGAGCAAAAATTCCTGTGAGATGCTATTTGAAAAACAAGTAAAGCAAAAAAGGACTGGATTATGGTTCAAGTTGTAGAACACCTGCCTAGCAAGCAAACTCCAGTACAATAAACAAACAAACAAACAAACAAACAAAATTACTCAAGCTTGCAGTTTAACAGAAAAGAAACATTTTGGCAGTACTGGGGATTAAACTCAGGACCTTATGCTTGTTAGGCATGTACCCTACCACTTGAGCCACTCCACCAGCATAAAGAAATATTTACGAGCTAGTAGAGTGGCCAAGTGGTAGAGTATCTGCCTTGTAAGCATGAGGCCCTGAGTTCAAACCCCAGTACTGCCCTCCCCGCCACCAAAAAAAAAAAAAGAAATATTTTAGATAGACTATCTACTAAACTAACAGGTCTGTTATTTGGTGCCATTAAAAAAAAAGTTTTAAAAAGTATTCTAGGTTCAATTCTAGGTTCAATCAAACTTGAGCATGTCTATAAAATCAATAAAGGTAACTAAGATAGTGAGAACTGGATTTCAGTGTTCTGAAATATCCCTGAGGAATCCTGAACTTTTCAGGTAGAGATCTTGGATTAGCAGGATAATGTGAAGTGATCCAGTCAGAACAGCCTGAGAAAACTACAACTTCTCACCATGAGGTCTGGCCCCTAAGTTCCCTCACTCTCAATGAGTCCTTCAGAGCGAAAAGTCAGCCACTTTTTCCTGGTAACTCATGATTTTTGCAAAACTAGTTTCTAGGTGGCTAAGACCCATATTTATGGTGATCACTGGAGTTAAACTATCCACATGGTGGATTTTTTCCACTATGAGACTCTTCCACTTTAAAGAAAGTACAGCATTTGGCAAGAAGTGAGGTATTCAGGACTCTCACCTGCTGTTCAGTACTCCCAAGATTTCAAAGATGATAAGCTCAAACATGGTGCAAGAAAATGCAAAAGTCACCGAGAAGATCACCTGTACAATGTATTGACGCACCTGTTCAAAGCCAGAAAGAGACCAGAAATCAGTCATTTCCTTGCTTGAGATTTTGAATGGATAATCTCCTTCTAGTGACAAGTCAGAAAACTAATGTTGAAGAAATTCTCAGATCACTAGAAACAAGGTATGGAGCCAAAGAAATACATCAAAGTCGGTAGGCATTTCTGAATTATAGATCACTATTACCAACATCCTCTTGTGGTTGGAGGATTTAAAACACAAGATGAAGTGGCAGAATCAGAAGTATACTGAGAATTCCTTATGCTCACTGACAGAGCAATGGCAGACCTGCACATACTGTTTAGTGTTAAAAGGGGCTCTTCAACACTGCTGACCTTGGACTAGTTCTGGAACCTTCCCTCGGAAGCCTTAAAATATCTAGAACAGAATCTCTAGAATTCTGGGCTTTTGCAAACATCCACCCAGTTTCCCTGGGAAGGTTTAATGGAGAATATCCTAGAAATGACCCAAAGGTAGTCCACAACCACTGAACTTGTTACTAAATAAGGATTCCTTAGAAAATGTCCAGTTTAGGATGGTCATTTTCTGAATCCAAGGCTGAAATTAAGAACCACACTAGTGTTGGGATTTTGGTATTAACTGAAGGTGTAATTCTCAGCTCTAGAGACAAGTGAAAGGGAACACAGAACATCTATGAGACATAAATTAAATTTTCTCCCAAAGAATATCTGTTTGCTATTGGTCATGTGTTAATTAAAAGACATTTGTTGCTCCTATCTTCTGGGATATATGTGATTTAAATTTTTTCCCACTTTTAAATGTACTAAGCCTAATCACATTCCGCAGTTTTACATTTCTCATTTGGCAAAAGCTTCCTATCTTAGAAGTGAATGTGCTCTTTCTTAATGGAAGCATTTTTCTTGTTTCATTTTAAACAACCTAAATTCATATAGTATAATCATAATATAATGATTTCTTCTTACCTCATAGTCCTTAAACAATTGGCGCATGAAGAAAAGCCATCCAAATCCAAAAAAAAGTATCTAGAGGAGGAAGGAGATAGAATGTTAATATACATCTTTTGAGAAATGTCTCAGAGAGACTATTTTATGTAAAAGATCTGCTAACTGGACAGTTAACTTATTTTAGTAATAAAAAATGATATCCACTCATGACATTGGAAGGAGATGTTTAAAATGATATAAGATCATTTAAATTATTCATACTATAGAACAAATTTTAAGTTAGACAAAAAGTGTCATGGTATGGTAATCATTTTATGAGCCACAGAAGTTAGCCATTACACAAGGACTCAAGGACTCACTGAAACTTACTTCTTACAGATGTTCCCTGTTGGCAAGTATTTTAAAAAATTACAACTTCAGGGGAAAGAAGTTGAAATAAAAACAGAAGAGGCGTTAGAAAGACTAATTTTTTTACACGTATTTCCTTCAGAAAGCTTTCTTAGATTCTCCACTATATTGCCTAATCTACGTAAAGAGGGTTCCATCTCAGTGTAAAGATAAGATTGCAGGATTCCACTTTTGTCGGTTTTGATTCAAACTGCCACACAACTGACAAAGCTACTTTGTTTTTCACTAGTAGACAGAACCTTCTATACACAACACATACATACTTGGATACAACTCCTCTTTTCTTCTTATATTGGTTGGCAGTTTTATGAATAAAACTCTTCTGCCATCCTTCTGACTTCAGGAGTAAATGTAAACTTTTTTTGGCAGTATTGGGGTTTGTACTCAGGGCCTAGAGCTTGCTAGACAGATGCTCTTCAGCTTGAGTCATGTCACCAGCCCTTTTTGCTTTAGTTATTTTTCAGATAGGGTCTCACATTTTTTGTCTGGCCTAGACTATAATCCTGGGATCACAGATGCATGCAACCACACCTGACTTATTGAGACAGGGTCTCAATAACTTTTTGCCAGGGCTGACCTAGAATCACAATCTTTCTGATCTCTGCCTCCCAAATACCTGGAATTAAAGGTGTGAGCCAGGTGAGTATGAACTGTGGGAACACAGCATAGACTATGCTCCAGCCTCTTGTGCTCCTCCTGCCTACCAAACATTTTCAGCCACATGGAACTTCCTCTGGTTGTGTGAACACACATTCTTTCATACTGGGACTTCTGTTGTCCTCTGACAGGAACTTCTCCCCATCCCTTTCCTGCTTACAATTCTATAGGTCTTAACAAATATTTTACACCCTCTGGAAGGCGTTCTCTGTCCTCTGAATAAAGATAAACTGCTCTTTGTGTATAACCCTATTTTACCTTGTATTTCTCTTATCAAAGTACTGACCACACATAGTTTTATAATGTCTAATTTAATTTTTTATTATAAGCTCAGTGAGGACAAGGGCCATATTTGGCTATTTGATCTTTGTATTCTCAACACCCAGCATAATGCTTAGCATACAGTAGGTTCTCCCTAAATGTTTGCTGAATGGCTTAATGATCTACAGTGAAAGATGGTTGTTCTTCCACAACATTCAACCTCAAAATTTATGTAGTAATTTCTAATGTGCTATTCTAGGTGATGGAAATTCATAGTGAGTAAGATGGCCATTAGCCTCAATACAGATGAAGACATCAAATAAATAATTATAACCTGGTATTGTGTGCAAATGTGGGGGATTATGCATATTTTCCTACAGCGGTTCCAAGGCATTCATTTAAACTGAAAGGTTTCCATACCCCTTTTTGAAATATAAGAACCATTCCCTTAAAGGACAAATAAGAATTAGGCATGCAAAGGGCAGAGGTGGTGGGGGCAGGAGGACAGGGCTTTCCAGACAAGGTAGAAGCACTGGTTCATGCTGGCAACTTTACACAATTTGGTGATGCTGGACAATAACATTCAAAGGAGGAAGAGATTAAAAATAAGGTAGGGAAGAGAAGCAGAGGATCAATCACTGAGTACTCAAAAACCTCTGAGGAGCCCAGATTACATGCTGGAGATGATGAGGGTTATTTAGCAGGAAATGACATGGCCAGATATGTTTTACATGGAGCACCATGGCAGATATGTGAGAGATACATCTGAAGGAAACAACTGTAGGAGGAGAAACATTCTAGGAGGAATCTAGATGAGAGATGATAAAAGACTTTGGTTACAGAAGAGGAGGCAACAGATTTGAGAACGATTTCGAAGGTAAAAGGAACAGGGAGGCATCAAGGGTTACTAGTTTGGAATACTGGGTGAAGAGTGAGGCCACACCCAATTTACAGAAAGAATAATGGAAGAAGAGGTGGTTTGGAAATGGGGATGGAAGAGGGGCAAAATGATGAATTTGTGTTTTAGACATGCTGAGGACTGAGGGCCATCTAGGACAATATCCAACAAGCTTTGAATAAAAGGTAGATTATAAAAAAACAGGACAGAGATACACCTATGAGTTGAAATCAGCAAAGAATGTGAGATCATCCAGGAGTAGTATGTGGTCAAGAGAGCTATATGCCAAGAACAAAACTCTAGAGGGTAGGAATGGGGAAAAGAAACAACGAAGGAGACAAAGAAGGAACTGTCAAAGAAATAATAGAACCAGAATGTGAAGTCTTGAACTATGGATAGAAAGTTTAAAGAGCATTATATGAAGCAGAAAGAAAATAAAACATGAATGAGAAATGCTCAAATGGTTTTGTAACTTGCAGATCAATGGTGACCTTAAGGAAAATAGTTTGAAATAATGAGGTAGAGGCAGGACCCAGATTATAGTGGGTTGGGGGTGAATAGGAGGTAAAGACAGTAGAGAAAATAAGCACAAATAATCTCTAACAAGAACCAAGAATGAGAAAGAAAACATAAGATAGCAGCCTAGAAGAAAGTGGGTTTTGTAAAGGGTGTTTATAGGTGAAGGGGAAAAAGGCAGTAGGGGAGGGGTATACAAAGACAAGGAACTGATGGAACACTAGAGGATGAGCTGCTGATGTTATTAATTTATTAGTATTATTAGCAGCTAAAATTGACCAGCTTACTTTATTTTATAATCTCATAAAACCATAAAACCCCAATAAGGTAGTTTGGATTATCCTATTTTCATAGAAAAAGGTGATATTTAGGGAAGATCATAAGTTTAGAGTGTCAGAATCAGGATTGAAACTGAAGCCTGTGTGACTGGACTCTATTTTAACCACTTCAAAATGAGCTATTCCAAGATCAAAGGCATCAGTAGACAAGATAGCCTTACCTAGGAATGGGGGCACCCTGCTTTCTGACACAGGAGGTGACAAGGAAATAAGAATGGTTGTGGATACAGATAACCTCTTAGATTAAAATGTAGGAAGTAGAAGGAAAGCATATCGTGTGGCCTTTCTTCTGTTTAAGTAGGAGGTGAGATCATTTGCTAAGAGGTGAATATAGAAAAGGAGGCTTTGAGGAGAGTGATAAGACTCAGAGAAATTATGAAAGGATGGAATAAGTAGCTGATTAGGTATAAGAAAGAATGATTCCAGCAGACGTTCCATCAGCAAACTGCACAGCTGGGTGTGATTTTCTACACCAGCCTTTAGGCTCCTATATTAGTGATAGACAAACTAATAATTCAAGTGTGGCCTTTTTTTTTTTTTTTTGAGACAAGAGTCTCAAAAAAAAGAGACAAGTCTCAGTTTACAGCCCAAGCTGCCCTCCAACTTGCCATCCTCCTGACTCAGCCATCTGAATGCTGGGATTACAGGCACGTGCCACTATGCCTGGTACAAGTATGGGCTTTTACATAAAGGAACAAGAGGGTTTGAGAAAGTAACTTGGATCCACAAACCCAGATCAAATAGAAAACAAAAAGGGCATATAGATTAGGGGAAAAAAAATTCCTAGACTATCTAGGAGGCCCTTTGGAGTTTGGAGTCAAGTTTATATGTCATTACTGAAGGTGGAGAAATTGGGCAATTCAGATGGGGGGCGTGCGCATGGTGGAAACAGGTCGGCACTGGTGGCTCTCATCTGTAATCCTAGCTACTGGGGAGGCTAAAACCAGGAGGATCGAAGTTCAAGGCCAGTCTGGGCTAACCAGTTTGTGAGACCCATCTCCAAAATAACCACAGCAAAATGGACTGGAGACATGGCTCAAGCAGTAGAACACCTGCTTTGTAAATGTGAAGCCCTGAGTTTTAACTTCAGTTACAACAAAAAATAAAAAATAAAAAAATCAGCAAGAAAATCCTGAAATAGGACTTTAGACAATGAAACAAACAACAAACAAAAAAACCCCACAAATTTTATAAGTTTGTATCATGGGATGGGGAATGGAAGAAGAGAAACAGATATATACCTTTAATGTTGTTTCAGGAACTCCACTGACAAAACTTAAAAGAACTTTTAAACACACATGAAATTATTTGTAGCTGGGTAGTGATGTGTGCCTAAAGTTCTAGCAACTTAGAAGATTGAGGCGGAAGGCTTGCTTGAGCCCAGAAGTTTGGGGTCAGCCTGGGCAACATAGTGAGATGTCTCTTTAAAAAAAAAAGGTAAGTGGAGAATTTATTATACCCAAGATAAATATAAATTCAGCAACATTATATAATAGATCTAAAAAGTACGTAAATTCCAAAGTTTGCAAGTAAAATGGAAGGTGCACAGCTTCATATTGAAAAAGAAGAATTTATAGTCTTAGAATTGTGTAGAGACTTGACCTTTGGACTTAAGAGTATACTCTGGAACTGTTAAGTATTATTACTGCACAGAGGGCTCAAACATATGAGTGAGATAACACTTGCTGTTACAAAAATGACCTCTAGGTTGAAAATTACCTATAGATTAAAAAAAAAAAAAAGATGGCCATTAGCAGGACAATCATTAAAGAACTCACTGGAAAAGACACCATTCTAGGACCATTTTTTCACCCTTCTATTTACAGAACAAATATTTATTAGTGACTAATATAGTTAATGAGAAAGCATGGATGCTACTCTCCAGGGGTTTATATAAAACAACATGGTAGGTTGTTATGAGGGAAGTGGGTAAAGGGTATTATGACACCTGTATAGGGACATCTGTCTAATCCAGTCTGGGAGAGGCTACTTTGATGTCCAAGCTGAAATCTGAAGGCTGAATTGGAGTTGGCTGAGAGAGTGAAGGGGACAGATGTGGGGAAAAAGCCAGAAAGACAGAAGCAACTGCAGAAATCTGGGGGCATAATATGACTGCCAGGTTAAGGATGTTTAGGAAGTATAGAGTACAAAGTAAAGTGAGCCAACACTGAAGAGCTAAAGGCCAGGGTCACAACATAAGGATTTTGTGAGCCATATTAAGGAATCTGTGTGCCATTCTGTGCCATGGTGATGTTGTCTGAGATGATACAATTCAGTATGTGACCTGTGATTTCAGATTTCATTTCGAATAAACATTTCAGTTCACACAAAACAGGAAAAATAGGGTCTGAATGTCGTTTCCAAGGTAACTATCTCTCTCTCTCGAGGTGCCTTTTTTTCTTTTTTTAATTAAGACTTACTAGGTCTCCACTATGTACAAGTGACTGATCCAGATATGAGGAGATACAGGAAAGAACAAGAAAGATAATATCTTGGACTTCATGGAGTTTACAGATAACAAACATATAAACACGTTAATAAACAATAGCAACAAAAGCTGTGAAAAAAATAAAACAAGGAAATAAGAAAGAAAAGTGGCCAGAATGAAAGGCTACTTTGATTGAGAGTGGGGGACCAGGTACAGCCTTTCTGAAGTGACACTTTTACTAATATCTAAATGATGATAAAGTAGCCACATAAATAGTTGGACAGAGAACATTCAGCGCAAAACATTCGTTTGGTCTTAGTGCTGAAAAGATTGGACAGTTAAATTTAGTATTTAAGTATATGAATATAAGGCAGAAAAGACTAGAAAGCCACTTTCCTGGTTCAACTTTTTAATTATAGTCATGTTAAAAACTGCAATGCAAAGGCAATTTTCTACTAACATTTAAATTTTTATTCTGAATGAAAAAAATGCCACTTAAATATTGTTACTTTTCTTAAATTTGCACTAGGGCTAAAACAAGAGAATAGGAAGCCTTAGAAAGATTTTAAGCATGTTCAGATTCTTCTACTTTTATACATTTAAATATTATACAGCCAATAAAAACATAGAAATCATATAAAAGATGTTAAATTTTAAAATGCAAAAAGTCACTGTAGTGGTGGGACTATGAACGGCCTTGTTTTGTATTTTCTTAAATGTTATTATAAAAGCTCTTTTAAGAGACAAGGACAAGGGCTGGAGGTATGGCTCAAGTGGTAGAGAGCCTGCCTAGTAGGGCAAGGTCTGAGTTCCTCCCCCCAAAAAGGAAGTGTGAATATGAGTGAAATATTTCATACTCATGCATGAAAATAGAATGAAAAATGAAACCCGTTGAAAATTGTTTTAAAAGAGGCGAGACAGAAAAGATAAGAAACAATAAAAGGGGCTAGTTTGATCAAAGTACATTACACGCATATATGGAAATTATCACAATGAAACCCATCTGTACTGTTAATTATATGCTAATAAAAAAGAAATTTAAAAAAAAAGGACATTGCTTTACCGACAGAAGCATTAGGATGAAGCAATATAAAAACTGTATCAAAATCCAAAAATTTGGCTTAATTTAAGCCTTCAAAGAGAAATATTTCCGTTATGTGCCATTTGAAAGAAACAAGAGAGAAAAACACATTATCAGAAAGATGAGGGGAAAAAGACCAATAATTAGGTAACCAGAGTTTCTACAAGTATTAATAGCTAGCCAACAATTATTTGAGTGCATGGAGATGGGTACACAACTCTGGACAAGACTGATCTCAAAAAATAAATTCATAAATATACAAATGGTATCAGTGCTATGACAATGCTTGAAAGAAAATGACTGAGCCACAGGAATGAATGACATGTAGAAGCGGGGGGGGGGGGGGGGGGGGCTGTCACAGCGGACAAAGCTTCAAAGCTTCCAGAGGGCAGGGGCAGTAGTGTCTCCTGCACGTTGTGCTCTGGGAGCTTTATAAATGCTGACTGTACGAACGAATGAAGGTGGCCAATTGGGACGAAACGAGGTCCGAAAAAGGCAGCAGGAGGCATAAGAAGCAGTAGACCAAGGGTGACGTGCCAGTGCACAGCGAACTTTACACTTTGAAGTCTCGGAGGCAAACACTTCCGCACCCGGATTCAGGCTGTGACAATCAACAGCAAAGCCTGCACGTGTCCCAAGCCTTCAGCACTCACTGGCGCGCGCACGCCCTGCGCCCAGAACCGCACTTTTTTCTAATTCTTGGGCCAGCGGCGCAGTCCGGAAGCCTCGGGGAACTTTGGGGACAGTTCCCCGCTTGTGGCACCAGCTCTCAGCGCTGAGGCCAGGAGACCCCTTCCAAAGGAGGACCGAGAAGTCTGGACATAGATGCTCGGTGGGAGCGCCCACGGCCGCAAACCCCCTCCGCCAGCCAGAGCGTGGGACCGGAGAAGCCAATCCCGCCTTCTCCCGGGGCTCTGGGTCCCGGCGCGCGGGCGAGGGCCGCTTCGCTGAGGCCGCGACAGTGCGGGGCGGTGAAGAGAGGGTGGAGGTGCGGAATAGCGGTGTTTCCTCACCTGGGAGGTGATCATGATGCTGGAGTCTATCAGGAAACTCATGAGGAAGTGTGAGGAGGACTCGGGCCTCCACGTCCCATGCCCCCGGCAGCTCCACACTAGAGTCACTGACCAGCTCTCGCAAGCAGCCTTAACCCGCAAGCCGCTGCTGGGACAGCTTGGGTCCAGTCCGACGCCATCAAGCTGCGCCCCAGCCAGCCAATCAGCGGTTACTTCCCGTGTTTCCTGCCTCAGGCAGGGCGTGGGCGGGGGCGGAAGCTGGGGCGCTGGGGGCGGGGTTAATCACAGTTGCTGAGGCTGAAAGGCGCGGGTTGTGATGCTGTGGATTGAAAATCTCAAAGTAATTGTAGCGCAAAGTAGCTTTTCTGTTTCAGAGGCGGAAGCAGGTCAGGCCTGAGAGTTGTCCGATTTTAAGTGGAAATTTCATTAGCTGTAATGATCATAAGATGAAGTTAACAGTTAGGCTGGGGGTTGTGCGTGACCCTGGGATAGATCTTCAGCACTACAAAAAATAAAAGTAAATTATTATAATGGTTAGACCGTAAGTCAAACATGTGTCCTACATATTACAGCTTTTACTTGGCTCCCTAAATAATTTCATAACTGCAGGTGAAGAAAGAGTGGACAGGCAATTAGATCTTTAGCAAAGGTGGCTACCAAGTACGTTTCTGATGTGACAATATAAAACACACCATGTAGTGAGACTCACCATATAGTAATCTCATTGTGCTCAGTACCAATGAGACCACGGAAGTACTGTTGCACTTTTTGTACAATTTTTTTTCCCCTGTACTGGGATTTGAACTTAGAGCCTTGTGCTTGCTAAGCAGGCACTCTGTCACGTGAGCCACATTCCCAGCCCTTTTAACTTTAGTTATTTTTTGAATAGGGTCTTCCATTTATACCTAGTACACCTATGTAACTGGGATGACAGGGGCATGACACCACATTCAACATTTGTTGATCGAGATGGCATCTCTAGAACTTTTTGCCTGGCTGACCTCAATCCCAATCCTTCCAATCTCCTCCTGAGTAGCTAGTATTATAGGCATAAACCACCATGCCTGACCCTGTACTACACTCTTAATAGCCACTTAGGGAGTGGGGTCCTGGAAGTGAAGCTCAGTGGTAGAGTGCTTGTGTAGTATGCCAAAAGGCCCTGAGTTTGATCCCCAGCACCTCCAAAAAAAAAAAGACATAAACATACTGGAGCATGCTAACACCAGATTAGAACCAGTGGAAGGAATTTAAGAAAGACAGCTTCATGAGAGGGAATAGGTAGAATTGATGTGACTTCAAGAGATATTTGTAGGGCAAAGGATTGAACAATAAATGATACATTTTAATTAAAAATAAAGAACAATTATTTAGGATCTGAAATTATTATTATTATTATTATTTATTTATTTATTTTTTTTGCACATTAAATAATATTTATGGGAATATCACACTGTATCACATAAATAACCATATCCATCACCTACATATCTGTTTTTTTTTTTTTTTTTTTTACATTTCTTGGTTTTGTTTTATTTTGTATTATAAAGGTTTTCTTTTTTTTTTTTTCATTTTTCTTTTATTATTCATATGTGCATACAAGGCTTGGTTTATTTCTCCCCCCTGCCCCCACCCCCTCCCTTACCACCCACTCCACCCCCATTATTATTATTTAGAAAGTAGCTTCTTCCTCCCAAAACACACCATGTTGCAGTGACTCAAATATAGACTAATAGACTAAATTACTACTTTACTCATTCAAAACTCATTTCATGAAGGCTTAATGCACAGCAGGACGGCTTATTCTTTCCCACCATGGCCCTAGATAGTCTGAGCAGTCCTGGTAGTCTCCTAGTCTTGGAAACTGGTCTGTGTGGGAGTGAGCAGTTAAGACTTGGAAGCAGGGCCTTTTATCTAGGACCTGAGTCCTCAGACTGAAAGGCATCTTTCTTTGAATGAATTTCTGCCCTACCAAGCAGCCAAAGCTACTTATTGAATGTCTAATCCCAGATCCAGAATGCCAGGGAGCTGTGGAGGCAGCTTTCCTATGAGACTGTCTTAAACCACAGAACTTTGTGTGTTACTTTTATCAGGGAATCAGGTAACTGCCCACACAACAATGTCTAACTGACATTCAAGGCTGTGTAATAGTGCAGCATAGTGGGAGAGCCTTTTAATATAATTATCATGCAGAATTAATTTGATACATGTGATTTGTGAGCATAAGAGAAGAATATATATATATATATATTTAAAATTCAATATAATAATTTGAAATTTACAAAGTAAAAGATGTGCCTTCTCTTACCTTATGAACTGTTCTGAACATCTGGATGCCTGTCCTATAGGCTTAGGTGGGTCAGAAAGGCTCTCCCTAACTTCCCACCACTTCTTGCTCCGGGACCAACCACTTCCTAGGCTGGTGAACAGCAAGAGCACTCACTTGTTTTAGATAAGTCTCCACCTTTATCCCTGGGTTATAATTTACCACCATGACTTTGGTAAGACAATCATAAAAGAACAAAATACTAGCATATTTCAAAATCTGAAATATTCTTGTTACCCTGATACATACCCATACAGATTTTTTTTCAATTTTTAAAAAAATGGGTCACAATGAGTACAATGGACTGAATGTTTGTGTACCCTTAAATTCTTATGTTCAAGCCTTATCCCCCAATGTGATGGTATTTGGAGGTGAGGCCTTTGGGAAGTAATTAGGTTTAGATTAAATCATGCAAGTGAGGCCCCTATGATTATTGCCCTTATAATGAGATCAACAGACCAAAGTCTGCTCAAACTCACTCACTCTCTCTCTCTCTCTCTCTCTCTCTCTCTCTCTCTCTCTCTTCTCCATCATATGATGATACAGTGAGAAGGCAGCTGTCTGTGAGTCAGGAGGAAGGCCCTCACCAAGAATTGATTTACTGGCATCTTGATCTTGGACTTCCAGCCTTCAGAACTGTGAGAAATAAATGTTGTTGAAGCTACCTTGTGTGTGGTATTTTATCAAATTAGCTTGAACTAATACAATGAAAATAATATTTTGCTAAGTAGTTTTCACTTGGAATTATATCATGAACATTTTCTCATGCCAAAGACTTTGCATTTTCATTGACTCAACAATATTCAGTCATATGGTTATGCCATGATTTAATGAATGTACATTCTTGATATTTGTGTGATAATTGCTATAATAGTATGGTAAAAAATTTGACTCACAAAAAACACTTATCCAAGCCTTCAATTTTCTTCAGACAAGAGACTGTCACTGTGTCTGTGTCCCAGTGAATTCTAGGATACACATCAAGCTCCTCTAAGCTTGGCTCCTGTGGCAGCCTTGCGAATGTCTGCAGACTAGCAGATGAATGTCTTATGGATAAGAAGTCACCCTTCCATCCTAGCAAGTGCTTCCTAAAAAGTCTCAGAGGTTTTCCTTAAGCCCCCCATGCAGAGAGGAGAGGAGTAGGGGAGGGGCAACACCACAGCACTTTCTTCTCCTCTGATAGCTCTCCTCAAGGACTGCCCCTCTCAATTAAGTCTTACCTATCTCTTAAATAATCTAGGAGTGGAAGGTGAAATAGGAGTTGGAGACCATTTTGGAGCCGCTTTTTAAAAAAAGCAATTCTGAAGAGTTTTAGCTTTTTACAGTGTATAGACACTGAGTATTCAGTGGGCTCAGATTTGTGGTTCTGCTGGGAGTTCCTAGACATAGAGAATATTTCCACTTAACATTCTATTATTATCCTTTAAATCAGACTTGTAAATTATATTCAGGTCCTGTATATTTTTGTCTTCTACCAATTTGTCAAGGACTAAGGAAGCATATTGGAGTCTTGTACTGCTACTACTTTTCTGTTCCTATATCCTATAGTCTGATGCCTGCTTTCTCACTGCAAAATGATTCAAACTATGTCTCTGTTGAATATTATGTTTTATATCAATGAAAATATTTTATTTTGGTTTGATGATTCTGTTATCTTTTTTTCCAGTGGTACTGAGGTTTGAACTCAGGACCTCACACTTGCTAGGCAGGTGCTCTTACCTCTTGAGCTACCTCTCCAACCCATAATGATTCTGTTCTATTATTTTGTCTTTTGTAGGTTTGTTTGCTACATGGACTGTGTGTTCCTTGATTTTTTCCTAGTATTTATTTTGTTTCAGAATAACCTGTGTAGTAAATTTGAAGAAAGTACATTGTATTAATCACAATAAAATCCTTTTTAACAATTAATATATGCTAATAAAAAGCAGAAAAAACCCATATAGCCCTATTTTTTCTATTTACTAGCATAGAGAATCAAATAATATCATTGTAAGTTAAGAATATCAGGACACTTCTTCCTCATGTTCCTCCTTATCCCTTACCTATATTTCTCCTTCTCCTTTGCTCCACCCCACACAGGTTGTAAATTTGTGCTGGTATGACCTGGGATTTTAAACTTTACTTTACAATTATGCACTAAGAATTATGACATTTGTCTAGGTGTGGTGGTGGCTCATGCTGGTAATCCCATCTATGGTGGAGGCAGTGCTCTGGAAGATTGAGATTCAAGGCAGCCCAGGTAAAAAGTTAGCAAGAATCCATATCACACACACAAAAAAAGCTGGACATGGTGGTATGTGCCTGTTATCCCATCTACATTGAGATGTAAGTAGGAGGAGCAAGGTCCCAGCCAGCCTGGGCAAAAATTGGAACCCATATCTGAAAAATAAGTAGAGTGAAAAGGGTGTGGCTCAATTGGTAGAGTGCCTATCTAATGAATGTGAGGCCATGAGTTCATATCAAAAGAACTCAGTACTGCCAAAGGAAAAAAAAAGAATCATGGTATTTACATTCTATTTTGTAACTATACTTACAATAGTTGCATTTAATTAATTTTGTGCTTGTATGCCTTCATTATTCATCAATAGATTCTTTCATAGTTTGCCTTCTTGAATTATTTTTTTCTCTTTTGGTTTGAGTGAGTCATGAAGTAAATTTTTCTTTAAAGAAAAGTTTGTGGGCATTTAAAATTTTGCATAATTGAGAGTGCCTTTTAATTGCCTTTACTCCTACATGAAATTGACTTGTGGAATTCTTGGTTTGACTTTTTATTCACACTATCCTATAGGTGTTCTTTTCTTTTCTGAAATTTAATATTATCATGGAGAAGTATGATGCCAAGCTGATATTTTCTTCCTTTGTTGGTATGTTAATCTTTCTCCTTTCTAGTTTATTACCTCCACAGTAGTTGGAGCCATCTGAGGGAAATGGCCAATAGAGTACCGTGGAGATGATGGCATATGATTTCCAAGGTTAGGTCATAAAAGCTTTTATGATATTGGAGCTTTTGCTTTGATCTCTTGAATCACTTGCTCTGGGTAACCAGCCACTACATCATAAGGATACTCAGCAGCTCCACAGGGAAGCACAAGTGGAGAAGAATCAGCTTTGCCAGCATCACCTTGCTACTCACATAGCCATGTGAGGGAGTGGCTATTGCAGTCTAGTCTTGGATAACTGCAGGTCTCTGTTTGTAACCTTATGAGAGAGCTCCAAGTGGCTTGAGACTTCCTGACCTTTAGAAACCCTGGGAGATAATACATGCTGGTCCTTGTTTTCAACCAGTAAGTTTTGTAGTGATTTGTTTGATACATAGTAATGGATAACTAACATATAAGTCTTCGTGGGCAACATTTTTGTGGAGTATTTGCATGGAATAGCCTGGGACTCTATCCTTGTAGCCTTTGATTTTTGTTTCTTTACCACTCACTGAAGCAAAAGCTACATACTTTAGATTTTTTATAGACACACCTAACCTCAATATATCAATTTCTGTAAACAGATAATGCTAGCTATTATAATAGATAAATCTTGACATCTCACTGGATTAATACAATAAAGTTTTTTTCATTTCATGTAAACTCTGGAAGCCCAATTAACGGGGATTGGTAGGGTTGGTGAGCCATCTGATCTGTAAGACTGATTGACGTCTTCGTTAGATGGCTTCCAAGGTTGCCCTGGTCACAGCATCTTTAATATATGCCTGTCATCTTCAATAGGTGACTTCCAAGGTTGCTCTGAATGACAACATCCAGGAATCCATAAAATATTTTTTCATGATAAAAACAGGTTTTGTCTTAAAGAAAAGAATTGTTCTAAAATGAAAATAGCCAGATAAGGACAAAACCAGGAGAGTAAAGGATGTGGTAGAACAATTGTGGTAGGGTTTCTAGTAAGGTATAATTAATTGAAAAAACCCAATACTGGCTTGATAAATTTTTAAAGGGGTCTCTAAATCTTCCCATTAGACCCTAATAAAGCTGGGATGCAAAAATAGCGCACTTAGCTGGGCACCGGTGGGCTCACACCTATAATCCTAGCTACTTAGGAGGCAGAGATCAGAAGGATCACAGTTCAAAGCCAACCTGGGAAATTAGTTTGCGAGACCCTATCTCAAAAATAACCAGCCAAAAAAAGGGCTGATGGAGCAGTTCAAAAGATAGAGTGCCTGCCTAGCAAGCATGAAGCCCTAAGTTCAAACCTTAGTACCACACACACACAAATAGTGCACTGTTGATCTCTTCTTTGAGATGACCAGGTCTCCTCTATAAAATGTATTTTTACTATTAACAAATTTCACTATTGCTTTCTCTATGTGTCATGTCTTGCTTGAAATCTTTCACAGGAACACAAGGACTGAGACACTCAGCTAAAACTCCTGGTAACAAACTGACCAACAGAGTCTTCATGTTCTTTCTGAATCATATTATCCTCCATCCTATCCAGAAGTGTGTTGGAGCTGACTTGAACTGGCCAGTAAGAGCCATTTGCTAAATTTTCAGGAATTTTGTGAACCAGTTGTTAAATACAGTCATTATTAACAATTGCACTGTATAAATTTGGCTAGGCATGGTAGTACCCTAGAAAATTGGGAGGTGGAAAGTAGGAGGATTGTGGTTTAAGGCTGGTCTGGGCAAAAGCATTAGACCCTATTTAAAAACAAACTAAAAAGTGCTGGGGTTGTGGCTCAAGTGGTAGAGCACTTGCTTAGTAAGTGTGAGCCCTGAGTTCAAACCCTAGTACCATTAAATTAATTAATTAATTAAAAATGGAACATGAAGGTAATAAATACTCAAAGCTTACCACTCCCTAATTATTTTGCCATTTCCTATAATCTAAAGTGTATTAGTTTTTTTTATCACTATAACCACCTGACACAGGTTACTTATGAAGAAAAAGCAGTTTATTTAGCTCATAGATTTAGAGGTTCAAGGACTGCTAAAACTTGCTTCAGCTTAGTTCTGGTGAGGGCCCCATTATAGATGGCAATGGCAAGAGGATGATTTGGAGTAAGCAGGCATATCTTAAGCCAGGAAGAAGAGGCAGCTGGGAGGGACCAAGCTTTCTCCTTTTATAACCACCGTCTTGGGAGAGCTGCCATGAAATAACACTAGAACTACCAAGAAGTCAGGAGAATAACCTCACTCCCCATGACCTGAGGGTGTTTCATTAGGCCCATCTCTTAAAGGTGCTATCACATCCCAATACCATGGCCCTAGAGACCAAGACTCTAATCACATGGACTCTTGGGTGGACACCCAAACCAAAGCATTGAGGTTATTTTTTATCTACTGTATGTTGCACACATCCATTGTAAGGATGTTTATAATGTTCTGCTTCTTCAGGACTCTGCCTTCAGGTCATTATATTGGTAGCCCCCATTGGTAATGGTGGGAGAATTTACACCAAGAAAATTAGCAAACACTACAAGCTAGATTTGCTTTATTTTGGACAGAGCTGGTTGTTAAAGGTTTGCCAATACACCACCCCCTCCCTCCTTCCTTTCTCGGACCCTCAACTCCAGAGAAAGAATGACTAAAAACCGAGGCAGTCTCTTTATTCTGTACCTTAGTGGATAGGTCAAGAGAAACAATAAAGATGGTTAAAAGTCAAGTCAGTTTTATTTGTTTTGTAACAGTCTAACATGTGGTTATTAGCTCTGACACAAGAATGAGGAGGGTTGGAGAATACAGGACCATGATCCTAATAATGCTTCTATTTTGCCAGAGATTTTTTCATGATGTTGTTATGAATGTGTTTTTTAGCTCAATCTTTAGTCTCCTATTTCACAGATGGAAAAATGTGCAGAAAAAACAATGGGGCCATCTACTTTTCTTTCCAGGCAGCTGGAGAATTCTTTGTGTGCCCTGGAGAACATCCAGAAGGCCTCAAGGCTGAAGACTACAGTAGGTCCCACTGTTACCTGGTGGCTGCTACCAGAGCTGAATACCACCACCTCCCTAGCTTTGGGAGCTGCAGCGTCTAAGGCAGTGGAGAGCAAATTGTCTTTCACAAGTTTTCTTTCTTCTTACCTAGCTGCTAATCCTAGGATTTCAATTTCCTTTTTTTCTCTTCCCTTCCCCTAGTTAATACCTAGTTACAATAACATAATCGTAAGCTAAGCAATTCTCCCTGTCTATCTCACTATGATTTCTAGGCACACACCACATTTTACAGATTGTATTTACACTCAGAGGAGTTTTCCATCCAACCTTTTCCCTACCTTTTTCATCTAGACTTTGTTAACTTGGGTTGTGCAATCATTTGCACATGACATGCATAGAAGGGTAATCTAAGGGGAAGAAAAGCAGGGGAGTTTGGGGGAGTAGAATGGGAGATGCTGTTGGGGTCCCTGGGCTCATTTTTACCAAAGCATGCCTAATGCCCCTCGTCAGGAATTGGGAGAAGCAGTGGTCAGTCTTGCCCTTAGCCTTCCACATGGCTTGGGCTGAAGAGTTCCTACATAAAACTCTTTCAGTATCCATGAATTCTCTTCTGCCCTGAGTCAGAAACTGTCTCCATATGTGGATTCAGGTAAGCTGAGTACCTTCACCACTTTCAGTGATTAATTCTTGCATGATTAACAATGTTCTTTGTAGTATAATTCTTAGGAATTTGGGACTTACACTCCCCATTTACTTCCCTCATTTTACTTATTATCTCATTTTTTTATCAGTAGCTTGTTAACAACTTGTACATTGTTTGAAAGTCATGACTGTCATTGCTTCAGTGTGCATTTTACAAGATGAACTTACAATTTGAATAATGCCTTCTTTCTTGTCCTTTTATTTCCAAATTTGTGAGTTGTTTTTTAGAAGACCTATGAAGGAGGGGTATACTTATTATTCCCAATGAACCTAGAGAAAAGTATTATACAGAGCAGTGAAGTGGCATCTTGACATCCCCAGAATTAGTAAGGGGCAGCTGCCAATCTTGGCTCAAATGTCAGTGTTCTTTGTGGGTCTCCAAGTCACACTGACATTCAAGAATATTTGTCCAATGCTGTGTGAAAGGCCAAAGTCATGGAGAAAAGCAGAGAGCCTTTTTACAATGCCCCAAATGCTAGGCTAGGGATTACATAGCCAAACTTGAAACTTTCTAACTGAACTTTGAGTAACCCTAGCCTAGCTGGTCACAGATCTTCCGACAGAGGTGTTATAATTGCTATTGAGTGATTAGCCCTCTTTCTCTTGAAGGAGCTACACTTCTAATGTCCTATTAACCATTGTACCTTTTTATTGGTAGGATAATGTTCTCTAGCATTTATCGAACAAGGGACTGACTAGCTGCACCTAATGGACCCCAGGGGAATATTAATCCTGAATCAGTCGTAATTATTTGCCTCAAAAGAAAGGCTGAGACATGAAGCTGCCTCTGAATGGAACCTGGCAGAAGTCGTGTGGCAGCTTAAGATGAGGTACCTTATTCCAGAGGATGAAAGTAATGGCCAATTTGTCCTTGATCATTTCTTAAGATGAAGTCTCAGGTTCCTACTAATCATATGGAGTCAAGATTTTGTTGAATTGTCTCTGAGAAAACTGATCTACAGAATGTCTACTAGCATTGAAAAAATTCTCTGCCAAGCATGTTAGGAGGGGCAAGTGGAAACCACCCACCTGTCCTTCCAGTCTTATTGCTGTTGGAGGAATCTCTCAGGCAGTGGCACCACTTGGCAGGCTCCAGCTGTGGCAGCCAACTCGTGAGTCCTTATCATACCCCTGGAGGAGGTAGGTGGTAAATGCCATCTCTACTTTATAGACAGAAAACTGAGGTATGGGAAGTTAAGGGATAATAATAATAACACAGCTACTAAATGGCAGAAGTAGAAAGAAAATTGTGTCTATTTCTTCCAAAACAGGCGTTCTTTGTTTTTTGGGAAGAATTAGAGAGAAAATGGCAACTTATGCAGGACAGAGCAGGTACAGACAGGGATTGCAACAGGATGCTGCTTCATCTGGGAAAAGATGCTGATCACATAGTTATTTCCCAGCAGAGACAAGGAGCCCAGCAGCCCTCACCTACAGCTCTACAACTGGCTCCAAACAAAGCACCTACAGTTTCACTTAGAACAGGATGTAGTTTTTCCTTTTGTATTGGGTACCAGTTGAGACAGATACTTTTCTGGAACTGATTGAGAAGGTTCTTCCTAAAATGGAAGCAAAACTGTAGGCATCATAGTGTAGGCTTTGGGGTCAAGGATGCAATGTCTGGTTCTCAGTCTTGGGATTTTGTTAATTCTCTCACCATACAGGACAAGGTCTGTGTTGGAATACTGTTACCTGATAGAAGTAAGATTCAAGCAGAAGCCAGAAAGTTACATATGTATAAGATTAATACATCTCTTCAATTCAACTGTCCATTGCTTGAGACACTCCTCCATTAAAGTTTGTCACTTTGGGTTTCTTAAGTTAATGTATCTTTTAGGCTCTCTCTCTTAAATGCAACTTTCCCAGAGGCAATTATCAAACAACCATGCCTTAGAATAAATTTAATTTTTATACCACTTTGCTTTAGAATGAGGCACCAAGGAATGGGAATATTGATTGTAATGGTGAGAAATAGTCTGGAAAAGGCTTGCTTTGGAGAGGAGTATCTAGAATGAATATGTTAAAGAGAAGGTAGAAACCAGAGGGCAGTGAAAGGGACTGCTATACTTTGGGATGGTACTGGTAGGGAAGAAGATGGAACAAAGCACCCTTTCCTGTACTCCCTATCCAGATCTCTGCCACATCAACTTGGTTTCCATACCTACTACCCTGTTCTTGGCACTGCAGTCCATAGACATAGCTTTGGTTTAGATGAACCATCTTAGTTGTCACTTTCTCTCTCTGTGTATAATTGTCTCTGAGTATAATTGCTTGTAAAACATGTACTTGTATGTGAGGTTTTCCCCTGAATGGCTCTATGTTTGAGGTGGGTTGGTTTAGGGAGTAAAGGGCAGAAAACCATGAAATTCTTTTATTTCCTTTAGCCGCTATGTCCCTTTCAGGGATAAAACTTGGCCTGGTCTGGACCCTGACTAAGCATCTACTTATAGATATAGGTTCTCATCTTGTGCCTGAGCAAGGCCTGGAAGCTGACTGTCAGGATAGGCCTGTGACCAGATGTCCTCCAGCTTGGAAATGGCCTTGTTTCCAGCTCCCCATGAAAAAGATGTAGATTTTAAGCTGAGCACTGATGTTAGAAGAGGAGAATTTAAAAAACAAAGATTTTTTGTTTCTTTAGGGAGGAAAACTGCTACCAGGCCCCAGAGCCTAAAGCCTTTTCATTTCACAGGAGAGGTTTTGGCATCTTGCTCTCTTTCTCTGATGGTGTCTATGGCAGAATTCCTTTCGATACAAAGGATATCAATGCTTCAGAACCCAAAAGCTATAGACCCAAAAGAATAGTCATTAAGAACTCTGGGCATTTCCTGGACTAATGATTTAAACCAAACATTCCAAAGTGGTGGAATGAAGTTTGGAAGCCACAAGAACAAGTTAAGACTATAAATAACAAGACAAATTCCACAGGAAAGCTGGGCTCATTTATATAAACTGACTTTGCAGATCAGTGCCCCACAGGTTAAATGTAACTTGGACACTTCATTTGGCCCATGTGTTGGATTTAAAGTTTAGTTGCTGACATTAAAAATCTGGGAAATTTCAATTAAAAGTTTGAATTTCTGGATTCTCTTGAAAAATCAGATGGCCAGGTAATGCTAGGAGGTAATCATTACCTGAAACTGACTTTGCTTTCCAGTATGCACAGTCCATCTCTCTCCATTGCATTACAACTGGCCTACCTCAGCAATTTAAATCACCTGCCTGGATCCCGCTGGCACTTCAGTTTATCATCTGGTATATATGGTCAAATGGTATCTGCTAGGAAAGTGCTGAGTTGATAGAGTTAGTGAGCTTGAAAGAAGACTAATAAAAGGCTATGAGGTAACCACAATTCTGACCAGAGGGGCCTCCATGGAGAAATGGGGATGAGAGCAAAGTCTCCCCTAGCAGCTAGAGTACAGAAACAGAACAGTCATGAGACAGGGAACTTTGATGGGACAATGGATTTACCTTGGTAGCTCTTAACCAGTTTCCTAGTTGTACACCTTGTACCCCAGGCACTGCCCAAGGAAACCCTTGTCCAATCAGGGGTAGGGGTGACCAGAGGGGACACTTTAGACTCAAAGCATGTTGGCACCTTTTCATTTCATTTTTCCCTATGTTAGCTGGGGGATTCTTTCCTTGGCATAACCTCATATGGTTAGATCATCTGACCTAGCCCGGCTGCTGGCTTTGCTCAGCCTGCTTAGTGGCCTGGAGTCATCTACCATCAGCTCTGGACAAAGCGAAGGTGCCTTCTCAGTGGACAGCCCTTGCTTGGTCACCTTCTCAGCCTGCAGCTCTTCCTTCTCACCCTCCTTCCCTACTCCAGGGGTCTCTACTTTTTCCCCGTCTGGCACTGCCACTACCTCCTGCCCTTCTGTGGTCTTCTCTGCTTCCTGCTTCTTCTCCCCCACTTCCGGTTCTGCTCCCTCCTCTACAGGCTGCTCCTCCCCTTCCTCTTCCTGTGGCCCCACCTGAGCATAAGAAGGTAGTGTTTCTTGGTAACCCCGGGACATGTCTGCTAGGGGTCCAGTGCTGATCTTCTCCTCAAACTGACTGAAAGGCTTGGCAGAAAGTGGGGTCGTCTCCACCATCCCAACCTCAGTCAAAGGGAAATAGTGGGACACGATTTTCTCTTCCTCTAGGAGCTGGTAGCCCTTGGCTTTCTGGATGGAGGAGACAGCGATGGAGTGGAGGGATTTCTCAGGAATCTCCCCCAATGGCTGCTCCACGGGCCTCTTGAAGGCAGACCGGATTCCCTTCAGGCCCAGATGGCTCATCTCCATTATATTGAGGAAGAGGGACACAAAGGCCACAGACAACATGAACAGGATGAAGATGGTTTTCTCAGTGGGCCGGGACACAAAGCAGTCCACCACATTGGGGCAGGGCCACCGGCTGCAGCGATAGAGGGGCAGGATCCGGAAACCGTACAGGAAGTAGTGGCCCACTATGAAGCCCACCTCAAAAAGGGTCTTGAAGATGATGTGGCAGACGTAGGTCCTCAGCAGGGTTCCCTCCAAGCGGAATTTCTTAGTGCCTTTGCTGCTGCTGCTGCTTTTCCTGATGCTGCCCTGGTCTGGGGCAAGTGGCACCCTCTCTCCACCGTTGCCCCGGGACTGTTGGCACAGCTCCTCAGCCTCACGGTCCTTCCTCTTCTCCTCCATGCGGACATGGTGCACCGCGTGTCCCACGTACATCAGAGATGGAGTGGAGACAAAGATGATCTGCAGGACCCAGAGGCGGATGTGCGAGATGGGGAAGGCCTCGTCATAGCAGACGTTCTCGCAGCCTGGCTGCTGGGTGTTGCACACGAAGTCAGACTGCTCATCGCCCCACACGAACTCTGCAGCTGTGCCAAGGATGAGGATCCGAAAGATGAAAAGCACAGTGAGCCACACTCTGCCGATGACCGTGGAGTGCTCGTTCACTTCCTCCAAGATGTTCCCCAAGAAACTCCAGTCACCCATTGCTCACCTAGGAAGGAGAAGGCAAGAGCTGAGTGGCCACAGTGCAATCCAGAGTCCATGTCTTGCTTACTCGTGGGCTACGGGATACCTCTCCTTTCTGAGTTCTGGAACAGTCAACATGTAAACAACATCTATTGAGTGCTTCCACTGTGCCAGAGTACTAGGGGACAAAAGAGGCATAAAACAATCTGCTTCCATTGGCCTCACCCATGCCCTGGGTTTAATAGTAACAGCTATTCTCACTCACTTCACAGTGGTTGGAAAGGACCCACAGGGCAAAATCTGTATAATACCTTGAACTCCACCAAAAATGATTTATTGTGGGCCATAAATAGAACCCCATGGTTCCACAAGTGTAAATCAACACCACACATTGTTTGAAAGTTCATGCTGAAAAGTGCACCATACTTTAGATGCCTGGGTCCCCAATAAAATTCTTGTATGTATGACATTGTGGCCATTTTGATTTTAACTGTTTGGGGGTATACAATAATCATATGCTTGAGAGGAAATGTAAGAAATACTGCCTGCAATCAGAGCTACATGATTCTTTGACTTGTGCACTCTTAATTTATGTTTTCTTTTCCCAAGGTTGAGATCTGGAAGCCCTTCTTAATAGTTTTACAGATTAAGGGCAGTATATTTTTATTATTACTCTTTTAAATCCAAAGAATGGAGAGAGTGCTTTAGGAAGGTGTCATGTTTTAGGATGAGGACTCCAGTAGAACACTTTTACTGTTCCACAAAATGAAAAGTTTTCAGGGTCTGTAACATGTGGTTACTTTAATAGAGTTAAAAATTTGGTCTGTAGAAAAAATAGCACTAAACATGACACTATATCGTGTCCCTAGCACAGTGTGGCCAATAGAAACAGGGCTGAATTGACCAGAAGAGTGTGCAAACTGGTTATTCATCCAGTGCAAACCTGTAACCTATGAAAACTATGATCAAAACTTCCAGCTCAATGTAAGGCATCTGAACAGTTGTGGAGTTTACTCATGATTGCCCTTAGACAAGGGCAACAGCTCACCTTAGAGGATCCTTCTCTGGGCTTCTTCTAGCCATGTCTTACCCTATAGGATCAGGAGTCCACGGGCCCAAAGGAACATGCAGTGATATTTGTTAGACACTTGAAAGAATGATGAAAAGTGGTATCTTATATTAGATATGATTTTCATCTTTGGGGATGGATACACAGAATAGCTTTTAAAGCCTCCTTCCATCCTGTGATTTGGAGCCTGGCCAGACAGTGTCTGGTGGCAGGATACTAACTGCAGGCATAGGTAGTGTCTAACTTGTGCTAGACACTATGCTATATTGGGGTCTGCACATCAGCTATCTTATTCCTCTGGAGAGCAGAGAATGTTCCTCCTCTTGAAGCCCCAGAAATCCCCAGTTAGATAAGGTATACTGTAGTGATTTCTCACATCCTGGGAAGGTAGGGGCAGCTGTGCCATCTGTAGCTGTGCATTCCATCTCAATCAATAAACTGAGTATGATGGTATACATCATAATCCCAACTATGTAGGAGGCACAGGTAGGAGGATTGAGGTCTGTGGTCTGAGACCACTGAGACCTTACCTGAAAAATAACTAAAGCAAAAAAGGACTGGTTACATGGCTCAACTAGGAGAGCACCTGTCTAGCAAGACCCCAGTGCTGCCACCAAAAAAAAAAAAAGTCTCTTGGAGGGCAAGAACCATTTTGGTTTTATCGCCCATGAACTATCACAACATAGAATACAACACTTCACAGTGTGAGATCTCCATAGCTCCAGAGCCTGGGGCTGACAGTAATGATTTTTAGGATCTGAAATTCTCAGTCCCTGTGTGCATACAGAAGCAGAATCACCCAAGTCCAGGTCACTCCAGTACTCTTCCCACAGCAGCACTAATGAGAGTAAAACTTGCAAAGAAACACTCAATGCCAAAAGGGGCAGTAAATTGAGATCTCCAATCAGTTGTTTTGAGACAAAGAAGGTTTATTTTGTGTAAGATCAAAAATATAAATGGGAGGACCAATGACTCTTGTCATATGAGTGTCATGATACATGTTCATGATGCAAGAACACTTTCCTGATCACATTAATTACAAGTTAATTACCAAATTAAGCCAAATAGAGCTGTGTCCTTGAATAGCCCATTCTGCCATGTAGGATTGTTTTAAGTGTTTTTTTTTTAATTTTAAAAAGTTTCTTGTGATAATTGAAGGAAAGAAACTGTAACTTAGGACGAAGTCTTTCTAAGGGCATGATAGTGAGAGAGGCCAACTATGTTATTGAGGAGGGAAGGTTTAGAGATGCCAAGGACAGGTGCCCTCAATGCTAGAGATTGACTTAAAAGCCTTGCACGTGCCAGACAAGTGCTGTGCCATTAAGTTCCATCCCCAGCCTGGTTCTTGACTTTAAACATCGAAAATATAAAGGAAGTCAAATTAGGGTAGCAAGATATTCCACTGGAGCACAGAGAAATTTGAACCAAAGGAAGAATTCTCTTTTTTCTTCCTTAAACAGAGAATTCTTTTTTATTTTGCTTGTGAATATTTAGATCTATTACAGTTGGAAATAAATTGACAGAGTTCAAGCCTGCCACCCCAGGGCCTCCATATATTCCCAGGAACATCCCACCAGAGAATTAGGGCTAGAGGTGATGATTAAAGTAACACTTTGTGTTGGAGTAGTCTCTTACTCCTTATAAGGCTACGATTTCATATATCTTGTTTCATTCCTCATAATAAACTCTGAACGAGGGCAGTGATGCTCAGTTTAGGATTTCACAGACAACAAAATAAGGTGGGTGAGGTTGCCAACTACTTATCTTGTCAAACAAGGACGTAAAAATAAGAAATGTAGTAAGTCACTAAATAAATGACTATAGTCTATTTCCACTATCATTTCATAAAAGGGGATTTTAATACCCCCCAAACTTAAAAAGAATACCATTTCTGCACAAAAGACAGGGCTTTAAATTGAACATATTTAACTCAGTAAAAAGTTTACTTCATCATTCTAACATTTTTATCACAGGCCGCTGAAAACTTTATCTTGAGTTAGAACTAACAGATCCACAGTTGGATGTTTGAGACCCAGGGAATGAGGCATTATCAACCACTATTACCAGCGAAGGACAGGCTGGGAGATTAAATGAGTGTCCCGAGTAGCTGGTCCAGTGAGGGCAGAGTGGGATGTGAATCCTGGCCTTCCCTTCTAAGCCCAAGGGCATTTCCAGTAGAGTGTAACCTTGTCCCAGCTATGAAGAGGCACAAAAGTACATATATACCCATGGTAATGTTTCCCAAGGCAGTAGTGGACCACATACCTCTCAAGTTGCTAGTGGAGGGTAAGCGTGCCTCCATTCTTGTTTCTGGAGCAGCCATTAGCCAGCAAGTCTCATAAAGAGATAACAGAACCTACTCCCAGAAAGAGTTTTATGATCCTTGGTCAGACTCATTACTGTGCTCTGTTAAACGCTTTAAGATTGAAAACACTGACCAGAAGGCCTCCCCTACACCTACAGCACTCAGCAAGTGGGAACCTTTTTCATAAACCAAAACTTGGTTTAGGTCCCTCTGGATTCCTGTTCATTCATTCTGAAAAGTGAAGTGACCTTGAGTCAAGTTTTATTTAGATTTGAACATCTGCCCAGCCCCTATCTTCCCCCATCCCTCTTCCTTCCAAATGTCTACCAACTCTTAGATCAACTCCAAGAGGGTTTTCAGAGTTAGACCCAGAGTCCAGCCATTCCAGTCCAAGAATAAATCTTAGCAGCTTTTTTTCTTTTTGGAAAAGTCTGTATGTGGTCCTTAAGTTAGGCTGGGAAAGAAGTGGCCGCACAACCTAATATTGCCCGAGGGAAACTTGCCAGTATGAGTAGGGTCCCGCGGAGAAATAGGTGCTGTCTTTCTCTCTTGGCGCTTAGCAGCAAAATGGCAACTTTGGCATCTTTCCTTTGCTGCCTTAAAGCCCACCTCCCACTTCTCTACCCCGCCCCTGTGGTGCTGCACGACTGAGCAGATATGACCGGATGGGCCCTGATGGGTAGGTTTTTACTGTCCAGCAATATTTTAAGCTCCCAGCCAGACAGCTTTGATGAAGAGAGGGATGTGTGGGAAACAATAGGATGAAGAGAATGGGAGAGTTGTGTTGGGCACTGAGGGGAGGAGGATGGGGGGAAGCAGATCTGTGAAAGCTTATATGGCTTCAGCGGCCTCCAAAAGTTTCTCTTAGCAGCAGACTGGCCCTGAATAATGGGAGACCTTTGACTTCTCTCCAGAGGGCATAAGTCCAGGGAAATCTTCCCAGGCCTTACCATCAACTTAGAGAATTTTTTAAAAGCCAGGTTTCATTATGTAGTTCAGGCTGGCCTTGAGCTCACAATTCCCCTGCCTCTGCCTCCTGAATGCTGGAATTATGGGTGTGCCCCACCGTACCTGGTTAGTGATGTAGGGACAGTAAGAGGTCATCTGTGTGCCCCCTTTGTTTCAGGTGAGACTGAGAGTGGTTGGTCTCTTTTTTTGAAAGATGGTATTTCAGCCTCTGTAGGTGGTTTGTTGTTGTGTCTGAAAACCTTTAGCAGTGCAGTCTCCCTTTTTAAAATGGAGCCTTCTATTCTAAAGGGTTTTGGTGCATATGTTAAGGTAGCAATATTTCCCACCATATTTGGCTTATAATTACAAATGCTTTAGAGAAGGCAAAGTTGAATCCAGGGAGTTACGCAGCGTCAGCTAACATTTGTCTGTAAATGGGGTGGGGGTGGGGGATGATGTTTTTGCTAATAAAGAGGCTGTTGGATGAAATTCCAAAGTAGCACATGAGGAATGTTGCTTGGAAAGTGGCTTGGAGGGCACAAACATCTGCTCCCTTCTCATTGTCTGGGACTGACTATTGCACTGGTATAAAATGGTTGTTTTGACTACATTTTCCAAATGAAAAATTGAGGCATTTTATCCTATAAGTTTACTTGTAGAGAAAAATATTTTGAACTTGGATTGTTTTAGGAAATCTGCAATGTTTGATGACTAAATTCAAGACAGTTTTTGAGAATAAACCAGATAAAAAAAATATAAGTGCTGTGTGTCATCATCTCCCTTCCATTTCTGCCATTTTTGTCCTTTTTGGTGTCATGGACATATTGCATCTTAATGGTGGCAGTGTTGTGTGAGTCTCAAGTTCCATTTTTATTAAAATGCTCACTAGCTCACAACCTTATTTATTTTAGACTTCTGATTTCTCTTGAACTCCCAGGTTTGGGGGTTCACACTGACTGGGATAATGTCCTCTTCAAATCCTTAAGTTAAAAACAGATGGTCAAGGTTATTCCCCCCATATCAATGAATTAAAAAGTCAGAAGAGAGAGGAGAAGGAACCCATTATTCTTTGTTTTGTGAGTATTTGTTACATGTTGATTCCTGAAGCTTTCCACAAACTTGATTCCAGAACCTACAAAGTCTATCTTCAAAATGAACTTCTCCCCCACCTTAGGGCTTCCCCGTCCATCTTGTCTAATGTGATGGGTGGCATCATCTCTCCGCATCATTTTGTGAGAGATGGGAGATGGAAGTAGAGGCTATGTTTGAGTCTGGACAAACATAATGCCAACGTAGCTCTGAAGTAATTATAGTCTCTCAGGTGTGGACAGACCTAGGTTGGCACTTCGCTTATTTGTTCCGTTGACACATAGAAGTCACTCTACTATTAGGGCCCAATTAACTGAAGTTTTCAACTCTCTCTCTCTTTCTCTCCCTCTCTTTCTCTCTCTCATTATATAGACCAGGCTGGCCTGGAACTTGTAATCCTCCTGCCTCAGCCTCCTGAGTGCTATGTCTACAAGTGTGAAACACCATGCCTAGTTATTGTTTTTGTTGTCAGTTCTCTTTGCAAATGGAAAGTCCTTGAAAATATTACCACTCAATCATATATTTCTTGGGGCAAGTTTTGAAAGTGATAAGGTGAGAGGCTCATTCTAGCTATCATTGAGATGAGCTGTCTGTTCCTTTTGGGAATTGGGGCAGTTTAGCAGGCCTTTAAGAGAGATACCTTCTCACAGAGGCTATATTGCTTTACTTATGTAAATAAATAAATCTCTGGAACATGAGACTTAATTTAATTTAAACGCAAATTCTCATTTTATATTCTGTAATCATCTGGAATAAATTATTAGATTATTGACGTTTTATATAATCAAATGGAAGGATTCTTCTTCCAGAGTGCATTTTAGGGATGCTGAGGTAGTGTGTGTGGAAAAATTATGGAATGTGAATTTGGAACCCTGGGTTTGGATGTGGTGTTCAGCTTCCTATTTATGGGAGACTCATTCAGCCTCTCTGAGCCTCAGTTTCTCATCTGTGAAGTAAGGATAATAATAACTGCCTTTCCTGCTTTGTCAGAACAGGATGGTGGCCACTGATGTGATGTTGTAGATCTCTTGTCACCTGTCACATCTATTTCTATGGTATCTTCTTACTCTGCCCAGTCATGGACAAGATTGTTTCTACCAATCGAGCCATGCTGCCAGCCTTGTTTACTTTTAGTTATTTTTCAGATAGGGTCTCATGCCTCTTGCCTGGGGCTGGCCTTGAATGATGATCTGCCTATCTATGCTTCCTGAATAGCTGGGATTAGACATGGATCACCATTCCTGACTTATTTATAAATGGGGGTCTTGCTAACTTTTTGCTGAGGCTGGCCTCAAATTTGATCCTCCTGATCTCAGCCTCTCGAGTAGCTGGGTCTTAGTGTATCTTGACCAAGGTCACATACTCTCCTCTTTCCATGGGAAACTGTTAGAACTGAGGTAGACTGGAAGACAATTTTACCTTGGTCCCCTCATTTAATAGATGAGGAAACCAAGGCTCAGAGTGGAAGTGAAACTTGGCTTGGGGTATAGCTCTCAGGCCTGAGTGCCTTCCATGACTTCAGTCCCCTGGGACATATGGGCCATAAAGTCACTTAAACAACAAAGCTGTGTAGGCCGAACCAAGTAAGCCCTGTCAGTAGAAGAGTGGAATGAGTTATGGACCTGCAGCCACCAATCTCTGCCACCCTTTGTGGCACTGCATTAGGGGATACACAATGTGGGTAAATTGGGTCACTTCCCCCAGTATTCCAGGCCCAGCTCTGGCTCAGTGGGCAATGCTTCCAAGAAGTATTTGTTGAACTCCCACCCTTTGAGAAGTTTAGGACACATCAATGAATAAAACTCCCCCCCTCCATAGCATAGTTCATTTTCTAGTGGGGAGGCAGATGATACACATTAAACAAATGAGTGAGTGAATTATCTAGCAAAAATGAAAAAGTATGACAGAGTGAGGAGGTTTGGGAGGGCTCCTGGAGGGAAATTCTCAGAGGGATGTCCCTGACAAGGTGAGATTTG
Source organism: Castor canadensis (assembly GCF_047511655.1). Taxonomy (NCBI): domain Eukaryota; kingdom Metazoa; phylum Chordata; class Mammalia; order Rodentia; family Castoridae; genus Castor; species Castor canadensis. Next base: position 101,940,482 of record NC_133397.1, on the reverse strand, counting down.
AACAGACATCAAAATCTGGGAGGGAGGGAGCCATGAGGGTTGGGGGAAGGACCAATCTAGGGCAAAGGCTCCACGTAGCAGAGAGCTTAGAGGTGCTGAAACAGAGTGGGTTAACACAAGAATGTTGGCAAATGTCATTTTGTCTCCTGATTGTTTATTCGTGCGTGGTCTGTTCACCTGCATATCTTCAAAACTTCAACACCACCAAGAAATGAGATACTAGCCAATACCCAACTACAGCCTAGCCTTTCCTTTCTACCACAGTCTCTTGCTGAGCAGTCACCATGTGCTTGGCACTGTGCTGGGGACACAGAGGTGGTTAAGACTTATCCCCAATGTGCAGAGTCCTCCTGAGGGGAGGCCTGGAGGAAGGGTAGAGAATCTGGTTCACCTCGTCACTCTGAATCTGGATCTGGCCTTAGTGCCAGGAGCCTCCATCTGGTTGGAAACTGAACAGAGAAGTGGTGAATGCCAGGGTCTGGGGTTAGTGGTCTCAGCTTCACCACTGGCCATCTGCCTGCCTTGCGTAAGTGACCTTTCTGGTCTCAGCCTCAGTTTTCTCCTGTGAAAAATAACAACAGTATTGGCCTCGAAGAGCTCAATGATTAGCCTACCAAAGACTTGATAACTAGTAACTGGTATTATTACCATTATTAAGAAGAAGGTTGGATATCCCTGGAGAGAATAAGGGTTCTTTGCTTCACCAGGAAGCAATACTTGCTTTTCCTTGTTTGTGCCACTTGGATAGAATGAAGAGGAGAGCTACAACCCTCCGTGTCCCTCCTCCCTGGTCAATTTGGTTGTGAGCCAGAGATTCTTCTTCATCATGAGCATCTGGCTGAGGTTCAAGGGCTTCTATGCCCTGAGGGGCAAAAGGCAGGCTGAAGGGGGTAGCTGGGGCACTTTCACTGGAGAGAGGATTTCCAGCCCAGACGAATTGTCAGGGCAAGGCAGGGGCCTCTATTGAACAGAGCAGCTCATGCATGAGAACAGATTGTGCCAATTCTATAGAGCACGACCCCCTTGGCCCAGCCTTCTCCTGCTAACAAAGTTATCTTTCCCAATCTGCTTAGGCAGAAGGGGTACACTTCCTGTCCTTGTGCTGAGCACACAGTGCGGGCAGGACCCAGCCAGAGCTGGATCTGGCTCTCCCTCTCCACTAACTCAAAGCCTTGGGTTCTTTCAGCTGTCCCCTCATCTTGGGGAGGTTAACACAGGCTTCAGAATCTGCCTGCTGGCCAGGAGACAGACCAGGGAGTGTCGTGGCATTCTTGGTACTGGTACCTGGGGTGCAGAGAGAATGCCAGAGCAGGCACCCCAGACACGGGGTAGAGAAAGGGGCTGCTGCAGCCTCAAGTTCACTGAGGTGGGAGAAGTGGATGCTGTAGATCTGTGGGTCTCAAAACGTGATCCCTAAGACCCCGCTGCCCTGCCCCCAGCAGCAGCAACAGCAGCAGCAGCAGCAGCAGCAGCATTTCCTGGGTAGGAATATAAACTCCCACATTCCACCCAGAACTACTGGATCAGAAACTTGGGGTGAGAATGGCAGGCTGGTTCAACAAACCCTTCAGGGGATTCCAATGTAAGTTCCCTTATCTGTTCTAGGTAGCCCCACATATGGGAACTGTCCACCCAGAACTTTTGTGTTTCTGCCTTCTTCTACAACCTGCTGTACCTCTGGATGATCTGCCACCAAAATAGGGTCCTGGAAATATTGCTTTGGGTCCACCAAGGGGAACATCCTTGTAAAGAGTAACCTGTAGCTTCCAGGTACCATATTAGTCCATCCTACTATCACACATCAGGAGGGGAGAATGAAATGTGGCACATGCATGGTCTGTACATAATGACTGAGGGTAGGCACTTTTATCTCCAATCTATAGAAACTCAGGGAGGTTTAACTAATTAGCTCCCAGTCATAGAAAGAAAGGGTCAGGGCCAGGCCTGGAACCAGATCCATTTAACTCCAAAGCCTATGCTTGTTCTGGGCTGCCAGTGGTATCTCCTGTAATTATGAGAGTGAATTCTACAGTCTGACTTTTTGGAACATCTGGGGTCACCAGTCTTTGTGATAATTAGTTGATGTTTGAAGTGCACAATTTTTTTTTGTTCTGAAAAACCAACATAGCTGTGAACATTTTGTGAATACTGTAGACGAACACATACCCATATTGAGAGAGAGAGAGAGAGAGACAGACAGACAGACAGAGAGAGACAGAGAGAAATATAAGACACAAATACTTGTACATTGAAAAAAAATCAAACAACAAGCAATATTCAGGGTAAAAAAGGAAAGATTTCTTCTTACTTTCTTCTTCCTCTGCCACTACCAATGTGACCACCCCTAGCAGTTTTGTATGTGTCCTTCATGACCCTTTTTCTATGTACACATGCATATAAATATAAATGAGACCAAGGTATTACATATGGTTGTATGACCTGTTCTCTTCACCTATAACCTATATCTTGCTGGTCTTTGCAGTCACCCTGTAAATTCATTCTGCTTGTTCTCTACTAAAGGACATTTAGGTTACTTCTTTTTTCCCTGTTACAAACTTTTAAAATAGAAACTTCTTGTGATAATATTTTGAGCAAATGGAGGGAAATTTCTGGAAGATGTATTCCTAGAGACAGAATTAATTGTTCAAAAGAGGTAAAATTGAAAGTTGGTAGATACTACTAATTGCTCTTCATACTTCCAGACTGTGCTTGCTCATAGTTCTCAAGAGGGCAGGTCACTGTGGATTCTGACCATCACTGCTGTTGTCTGTTTACAGTTTCTGTAATAGATGGGTAAATGGCATCTTTATGTTAATTTGCATTTTTCTGATTTTGTTTGGTAGCTGTTTGCATTTCTTTCCCTCTAAATTGCCCACTCATAGCCTTTGTTCATCTTGGGGGTGTGTGGGGGGAGGTTGCCTTTCCCCTGTTGACTTATAAGCTCTTTTTTATAGACTATGGCTATTATTCCTTTGTTACATATGTTGTAAAACTTCCAACAGATTGCTTGTCTTTGCTGTTAGTATATTTTGCTGTCTAGAGGATTTATATTTTTATCTAATCAAATCTGTCATTTAAAAATTTATGGTTTCTTGACTCTGTGCCTGGCTTAGAAAGGTCCCTACATTTCATTAAAATTCAGGAAACAACTACAAAAATGTTTCTCAGAGTAGCTTCTTTTTTTCAGCATTTAAGCCAAGATCCTTAAAAAACCAAATTGTCAGAATAATATGAGTACTGCCTTTTCTCCTTCTAGTTTTTAGCCCTCTTTTTCAACTTGCCTTTTAAAAAATCCTAAAAGGATATGTATTTTATTCATCATCTGGGTACATTTGGCAACAGACTTCATCATCATTGCCTGCTCTGATTTGCAAATCAAAAAACCTGGGCTCATCTGTCTTTTGCTTCTAGTGGGTGTTTTTGGTTTGCTCTTTTATGGTTCTAGTTGTCAGATTTGTACTCATTTTCAGATATCATGGGTAGTGACAGAGGTCGGGGTGGAGGGGAAGAATGCTATTGTTTCTTCTTTACAGGCACATCCTCTACCTTTTTTATGAGCTTTAAAATTTTTTTTTGCCTTTACCTTTATAAAGAATTGCTTGTCTTTTTAAAGTATCTCTAAGGTTGTTACTGAAACTTCTTACTGAGAAGCAATACAGACTTTCTACAGCTCATTGGGATTGATCCTCTCTATTGATACTTGGTGTCTTCTAACGCAATATATATGGATGGATAGCAGAAAATAGACCCCAAAGATGTTCACATTCTAATCCCTGGGACGTATGGGTATGATGTTACATGACGAAGAAGGTCAGCTGATCATCTGACCTTGACATGTTATCCTGTTATCCTTATAATCAAAGTGAGCTCAGTAAAATCTCAGGAGTCCTTAAATGGGGAAGAGGGAGACATAAAAGGGATAACCAGGAGATTGCAGCATGAGGAGGACTTGACTGGTCCTTTCTGACCTTGAAAACGGGAGGAGGCTAAAGCCAAAGCAGCCTGCAGAAGCCAAAGAAGGCAAGAACAATTACCCCCAGAGCCCCCAGAAAGGAATAAAGGCCTGTTGATGCTTTGTTTTTAGCCCAGTGAGACTTATTTTAGACTTGTAACTGAAGAACTGTAAGATAATAAGTTTGTAGTGTTTTAAGCCACTGTTTATGATAATTTATTACAGCAGCAATAGGAAACCAATACAACATACAAGGAACATTGTGACTGATAGTACAGCAAATTTGGCCACTATAGATACATAAATCCTGACTCTCAAACTACAATTCCTAGCATTTTTTCCTGACTGTAAGAGGCATTCACTCTACAGAAAGTAGTTACCCTCTCTGCAGAAGCATAACTTGTTGGACATCTGATTGGCTTTAGGCTCACACACAGATTCCTATAAATTGCATATTCTGATTGTAACTGTCCTATAACTATCCTCAAGTCTAATCTACAACTGTGCTTTTTGGTCATTCATGACAAGAAAGTCTGGGGCAGTTGTCCTGAATTCCAAAAAAAAGCTTGCCTCTTTCCTAATCCTTTACCACTTGGTTTCATTTTGATGCAAATAAGGGGTTTGAATCTGACCAAATACAGTGGGAGAATGTGGATTTGGAAGCAGGAAATCTTCAGAGTCCATAGCTCAACTGCTTGGTCTGCCAATCACCAAGGGATTCACTTTCTGTAATTTGGATGTAGGGGTAATGTCAATCTCATGGAAACCATCTAACATGGTCCCTAGCCCACAGGACACTCTGAACAAATATTGTGTCCTGTTCATCCCTCAGGCTCCTGACATGTAACATGGTTATAATAATGAGGCTTTGGGGGGTTAAATAAGATAATAAATTTGAAAATTTTGAAGAAATGAGCAAAGTTCTAGATACTTAAGACCATCCAAAACTGAACCAAGAGGATATTAACCATCTGAATAGACCTATAACACAAAATGAAATTGAAGCAGCAATCAAGAGTCTCCCAAAAAAGAAAAGTCCAGGACCTGAAGGATTCTCTGCTGAATTCTATCAGACCTTTAAAGAAGAGCTAATACCAGCTCTCCTTAAACTTCTCCATGAAATAGAAAAGGAAGGAACACTGCCTAACTCATTCTATGAAGTCAGTATTTCAGTCACCCCCAAACCAGACAAAGACACCTCCAAAAAGGAGAATTATAGGCTAATCACCTTAATGAACATTGATGCAAAAATCCTCAGTAAAATAATGGCAAACCGAATCCAACAACATATCAGAAAGATCATTCACCACGACCAAGTTGGCTTTATCCCAGGGATGCAGGGGTGGTCCAACATATGCAAATCTATAAATGTAATACAGCACATTAATAGAAGCAGAGACAAAAACCACTTGATCATCTCAAGAGATGCAGAAAAAGCCTTCACCAAGATCAAACACCACTTCATGATAAAAGCTCTAAGAAAACTAGGAATAGAAGGAAAGTACCTCAACATTATAAAGGCTATATATGACAGACCTATAGCCAATATCATACTTAATGGAGGAAAAACTGAAACCATTTCCTCTAAAATAAGGAATGAGACAAGGGTGCCCACTATCCCCACTCCTATTCAACATAGTCCTAGAATTCCTAGCCAGAGCAATTAGGAAAGAAGAAGAAATAAAAGGAATACAAATTGGTAAAGAAAATGTCAAAATATCCCTATTTGCAGATGACAAATACTGTATCTTAAAGACCCAAAAACACTCTACCCCAAAACTCCTAGATACCATAAAGAGCTTCAGCAAGGTGACAGGATATAAAATCAAGTTACAAAAATCATTAGCTTTTCTATACACCAATAATGAACAAACTGAGAAAGAATATATGGAAACAATTCCATTTATAATAGCCTCAAAAAAATCAAATACCTAGGAGTAAACTTAACAAAGGATGTGAATGACCTCTACAAAGACAGCTACAAAATCCTGAAGAAAGAAATTGAGGAAGACTACAGAATGTAGAAAGATCCCTCGTGCTCATGGATTGGTAGAATCAACATAGTAAAAATGGCTATCCTACCAAAAGCAATCTACATGTTTAATGCAATTCCCATCAAAATCCCAATGACTTTCATCACAGAGATTGAAAAATCTACCCTGATGTTCATTTGGAAACACAAGAGACTGTGAATAGCCAAGGCAATGCTCAGCAAAAAGAGCAATGCTGGAGGTATCACAATACCTGACTTCAAACTATATTACAAAGCAATAGGAATAAAAACAGCATGGTACTGGCACAAAAGCAGATATGAAAACCAGTGAAACAGAATAGAGGACCTGGATACACACAGCTATGCCCACCTTATTTTTGACAAAGGCACTAAAAACATACAATAGAGAAAAGACAACCTCTTCAACAAATGTTGCTGGGAAAAGTGGTTATTTGCCTGCAGAAAACCGAAACAAGATCCATGTTTGTCACCCTGTATCTACTCAAAATGGATCAAAGACCTTAATATCATACCTGAAACTCTGAAGTTAGTACAGGAAAGAGCAGGGAACACTCTGAAAGCAATAAGTATAGTCAAGGACTTCCTCAATAGAACACCAGGAGCTCAGCAACTAAGAGAAAGGATGGACAAATGGGACTTCATAAAATTAAAAAGCTTCTGCACAACAAAAGAAATGGTCTCCAAACTGAAGAGACCACCACAGAGTGGGAGAAAATATTTGCCAGCTATACATCAGACAAAGGACTGATAACCAGAATATAGAGGGAGCTCAAAAAACTAAACTCCCCCCAAATCAATGAACCAATAAAGAACTGGGCAACTGAACTAAACAGAACTTTTTCAAAAGAAGAAATTCAAATGGCCAAAAAACACATGAAAAAATGCTCACCATTTCTGGCCATAAAGGAAATGTGAATCAAAACCACACTAAGATTCCACCTCACCCTTGTTAGAATAGCTATAATCAAAAACACCACCACCAACAGGTGTTGGCGAAGGTATGGGGAGAACGGAACCCTCATACACTGTCGGTGGGAATGCAAGTTAGTAGAATCACTCTGTAAAAAAATTTGGAGACCTCTTAAAAATCTAAACATATACCTGCCATATGATCCAGCAATCCCACTCCTGGGGATATACCCAAAGGAATGCGACACAAGTTACTCCAGAGGCACCTGCACACCCACGTTCAATGCAGCACTATTCACAATAGCTAAGTTATGGAAACAGCCAAGATGCCCCACTACTGATGAATGGATTAAGAAAATGTGGTATTTATTTATACACAATGGAATTTTACTCAGCCATGAAGAAGAATGAAATCTTATCATTCACAAGTAAATGGATGGAACTGGAGAACATCATCTTAAATGAAGTTAGCCAAGCTCAGAAAACCAAAAATCGTATGTTCTCCCTCATATGCGGACTTCAGATCTAAAACAAATGCAGTAATATTAGAGTTGGGTCACACGCTAAGGGGAGAACACATACAGGATGAATAGGGATAGATAGGAAACCCAAAACTTGAAAGTGTTTGATGTCCCCACTTCAGAGGAGCTAATACAGTAACCTTAAAACAACAGAGGTCAATATGGGACCGTACCAGGAAGTATTGAAGAGGTCTGGTAGAGATGAATCAATTCGGCTTGTAATACACTTGTGCATGGAAGCAATGTCGGGAATCTCTCTGTATAGCTATCCTTATTTCAACTAGCAAAAATGCTATGTCTTTCTTATTATTGCTTATGTCTACTCTTCAACAAAATTGGAGAAAAGGGCAGAACAGGTTCTGCCTGGAAGTGAGGGGGGTGGGGGAGAGGGAGGAGGCAGAGGACAGGAGAGAGAAATGGCCCAAATAATGTATGCACATATGAATAAATGAATAATAATTTTAAAAAAGACATAAACACCACACAAAGGTTATTCAGAAGCAAGCTTGGTTCCTTTGGTTGGGGGGGGGGTCATGCTGCAATCCTACCACAAGATGGCACCATCAACACAACCAGCAGGGCTCTATCCAGAACAGAATCCAAAGCCAGGAAAAGAGCATCTTTCTGGACAAAGTATGTATTAACAATTTCTACAGATATACCTAAGAAGTCTTCCTTCCTCCCTTCCTTCATTCCTTTCTTTCTTCCTTCGTTCCTTCTGTCCTTCACTCCTTCACTCCTTCTTTCCTTCCTTCCTTCCTTCTTCCCTCCCTCCTTCTTCTTCCTCTCCCTCCCTGTCTCCCCTTCCTTCCTCCTTGTCTCTCTCCCTCCTTTTCTCTGCTTCCCTTTCTTCCTTCCTCCTTCCCTTCTTTTCCCTTTTCCTTCTTCCTTCCTTCTTTTTTTTTTAAATAGTGCTGGGGATTAAACCCAGGGTCCTACGCATGCTAGGCAAGTGCTCTACCCCTGAGCTACAACCCCAGCCAGAAGTTTTCATTTTTGATGTAAACCATTTCTTGTCAGAACTCTTCTCAGGCACTAGACTGCCCAGAGGAATGGTTGTAAGTGGAGCCTGGAAGTCAGAATTGTCTTTTTGCAACATGCATATGTATATACTTATATACATAAGTATATAAAAAGTCAGTCAGATTGGGAGTAAGAGGCCCCAGTCTTGCCCCCAAGACCCATGGTGGTGCCTGGGCTTAAGAATCTTTTTCAGGATGAGGCTTGCGGTCTTTAGCATGGTGCATAGGGCCCTCTACTGTCTCACACCTGTCTATTTGCCCCTCCAGCCCATTGCTTGCAATCAATAGCTTTCCTCTTAATGCTCAGTCTATAAATCTGCTGAGGTCCTTATTCCTATCATCCTGTTTCCTGCCTACATGCCATTGCCTGTACAGTCTCTTTACTTCAAGTCTTTTCTCTTCCAACTTTGACTTATTCATTGAGGCTCAGTTTAGAATTACTTTCTCTAGGAATTCTCCTCTGACTCTATTGTTTTTTAATAGTTCATTTTATGGGCATCTCTTTCACTCTATGAGATTTCTGAGTGCAGAGAATGTGCCTATTTTATAAAGGCCTGGCAAATGAGAGACCCACAGTGAATGAAGGAGTGATGAGTAGAGAGAAGGACGTTCTTGGGAGATGAGCTGACAGGAGATGGAGATGTAGAAGAGGGAAAGGAAAATGAGTGTTTGGGGGGGGGTGGATGGTTTGAAGTGAGGTGTAGGAAAAGTCTGTCCCAGACTCTCTGCCAGCCTCTTGCAGGAGACAAGGGTGGGCCTTCTTTGCTCAAAGCCCAGGTGGCAGCCCTCATGGGGTCTTTGGGGTTAGGGGATTGGAACTTCTTTACCATATAGCAGCTGCAAGCAAGCCCTATCACTGTCTTGCTTCTAAGAGTCACTTTGACTGTGACCTTCAGGGGGTTTAAGGTTGAGGGTCTAGAACTACTCAGGTACCTGTACCTAAAGGTGAAGGTCTTACCAGGGATGCCCCCTGCCAGAGGCCCAGAGGCTGAGGGGGCTCTTGGTCTGAAACTGGGAAGGAAATCATGTACATTTAAAAAATCACTTCTTCCTGCATTATCTTTCTGAGAGGGTCCCCAGGCATCCAAACAATGCCTCTCCAGGCAGCCTGGCACAGCTGTCATAAAATGAAACTGAAATCTGTATCTATGGTAACAGGCTGGCTCCTGGCTTCCTTTTACCTCTCTTACTCCCTGCTTCTATGGTGGCCAGGAGGGGTCTAGACTCTGGGTTCTGCACTTAGATGTAGGGACTGCTTCACCTGTACCCTGCCCACTCTCCTGTGTCTGCCTGCCTCTTACTTCTTCTTAGCAGAGGCAGGAGAGGCAGGGGAGGGTGGCTTTGGGCTGGTGGCAAAGCCTCAGACAGTCTGGAAAGACAGTGCAGAAGGACGACTGTCTGTCTGCCCAGGCTCTAGGAAAAGCAGGCAGGAACTGGGGGTGGGGGCAGCCCTATCCTGGGCACCATTCCCTTACCTTTTTGAGCTCAAGGCTGAGATCTTTACTCAATCAACACAATTCATTCCTTGCCTCTTCTACTCACCCTAGGTGTGACTATGAGCCTCTGGGTCTTTCCTTTGCTTAATTCATTATTCATTAGGGGTACATTTGATGGGGTTGAGTTTGAGAAGTTTATTTATTTGTTTGGATTTAAGATGAATGAAAGTCAGTTTGCTTCAACTTGACAGAGTGGACCAAAATGGAAACAAAGACAGAACTCTCTTTTCCTCTTCAGGCCTGATCTGTTGACTTACTAAACCATGAATCCTCCCACACCCAGGGGTAATCTGCCATCCAAACACATTATAAGCTGGTCTAGCTTACCTGTGTGGAAAAGTGGCTGGGAAGGTAGAGGGAGCAGGCTGATGCCATTTGGATACCCCATCATTCTGACAAAATGTGAGTCAATTAACAGCTAGAGGTTCTATGAAACTCATTTCCATTCCAACAGTGTGCCTCTACCTTCTGCCATGGCAGTGCTGGAAACCTCCCAGAACACCATAGAGATGGGCCTTGCTCCACTAGGGAGTGATGCTGTCTCTATTTTCTGTCCATACTGTAGGACTCTTTCAGAGCCTGTAGGCAAAGAAAAGAGACCATGCCCAGAGAACTCTCACAACAGAATAGGGAATAGGACAGGAGAGAAGGGAAGCAGAACTGGGCTTTAATTTGGGGTACCGTTTATTGTATGATCACATTTCCTGGGTTGGTCTTCAGGTGCCCTCTGTCTCACCCTGTTTAAGGATCAATTAGCTTTTCTATTGGTGGAACTAGACACCCCAGAGGGAGTCCTCCATTTTCTTCTTTTCCTTTTCTTCCTACACAAAAACCTTTCTCATCACTGAAAGATTTGCCCTATTTCCCACCAATTCCCTATCACCAAGTCCAAAATCATTAAATCTGAGAGTCTCAAGATTCTCTCCCACACCCCACTTCCCTCCCCCAGACCTGCCCCCATTTCCTTTGATCCTGTACCCCTGACTGTACCAGGGACAATATTTGATCATGAAAGGGCAGAAGGAAATCATGGGAGGGCAGAGCCTGATCACAGTGATTACAGGAACAGAGACAAAAACACTCTGGAGCCCTTTTGGTTAGGGCAATGGAGAATCTATTCTAAGAGCTATGGCTGAGACTGTGTGGATTTAACTCATCAACCTTCAAATCAGAGGCAGGAAGTCTACAGCCAGCCTCAATTGCCAGGGCGGGGTTGATGGAGTCCTGGGGCTGCCAGAGATGGTTGGGAGGAGGGCTCCTCTGCTGTGAGCTGCCTGCCTGTGGGCTTGCCCTCCAGAAGCCTCATTAGAGATCAAAATCCAGCAGAGAAGCCTACATCAACAGAAACTCCAGGTTCCTGCTCAGGAGTTCATTCTCCTCTTGGCCTATCTGCAAACCCAATAGAGACTCTAAAGGAATCTCTCTCTTCATTAGATCCAGCAAGCACATTTTCACATCTTTCCAATGATGAGAGAGTCTTCCATGGCAGACTGTAGTTGGAGCCTGTGGTTGGCTTTCCCAACATGGTTTAGTATTTTCTTTATTCTCAGGCTCTGAACTTATCACTTACTAACTTGGAAAATTAACTCTTTTAAATCTCAGTTTTATCATCTGTTGTTGGAGATGTTCATTATGGGAGATTTAATGAGATAATCTATGTAAAGTACTTGGTCCAATGACTGGTGTATAAGTAGTGCAATGGCTAAGCCAGCTGACTCAAATCTGGACTTTATCACTTACTGGCTGTATGATCTCAGGAAAACCATTTGAGTTCCATGTGCCTCAGTTACTTCATTTATAAAATACAGTTTAGGGGATGGAGATGGAGTTCAGTAATAAAGCCTGTGCTGAACGCACAAGACCCTGGGTTCAATCCACAGCATCATATTAAAATAAATAAATAAAAATACAGTTTAATAATAGCACTTGTATCATAGGGTATTCATTAGGACTAAATAGTTAATGCATGTAGAAAGCTGAAAACAGTTCCTGGTACATAGTAAGTACCCAAGAAAGACCAGTTATCACTGCCTGTGGGGCTGTAGCCTAGATTATCCAAAAGTGTTCTTTATTTGGCTCTGCAATGTTATGATGTGTGTTTTAGCAGGAGAGTGATTTTTCTCATTTGACTTAGTTTGCACTAAGATTAATGTGCGTTTGTTGCTTGTACAACTGGTTAATACTGGGTCCAGGACTCAGAAACTGGGCAAGGGAGACCTGCTAGAGACACAGATGTGCTGCAGAGTCCCCAAACCACATCACTTTAAGGCATTCACATGGCACTCTTTCAGCAGTGGTCCTGTGTAGTTTATCTTTTGCTGCATATCACTTTAGAAAGATCTTATTGTCACGCCAATTTTGTAGGTAGAGAAATAAAGCCAAAAAAAAATGTGCCCTAACCAAAAGTAACAAAGGCAGGATCTGTACTCTACCCACACGCCAACTGCATTTACAATAAAAATTAATCAAAGCAGCTTTGAGCATTGCCTGACAGGACAGATCATGGTGAGTCTGATGTGTTTTCTAACTATATGGGAAGCCTTGGGCACAGTTGCAGTGAATCTTGGGGAAGGCCAGGAATAGAGCTCATCTCAGGGCTTCTATAGCACATCCCTGACTGTTTATTTTTAGAGTCGTCAACAAGAAAATTTCAATAAAAATGAAGAGAGTTGTGGGTAGAAATCAGAAAACAGCAATCTAGAAAAATTGGAAGTTTTTAAAATAATTTTCAAAATGTATATTATAATTTCTAGGCCCTCCTGGGCCATTTTGATAAACCAGTTTCTAAACCATATCACTGTCTTCTAGGAGGAGAATTCTGAAGAATAAAAAGATCAGAATGAGGCTGACATGCTACCAATAATTCTAAAGAACTGAGAATTAATTTGGAGAAACAATTATGATCAACAAATGTTTAAGTAACTCTGGTGACATCATTAGCATTGATGGTTAGGAGCATTTGCAGTCCTTTTCTAATTATCTGTGGATTAGTAACCTGTATTATCCAGAAAGATACTTTGGGCTCTGGAAAATGTCATGATGTTTGTTTTGGTACTAGATTACTTTTCCAACTGAACTTGTTAGCTGTATTAAAATATTTTATTTGAGAATGATGAAACTCTCAGTGCTGTATCTTCTTTTCTTTCAACAAGTATTTATGGAGGATCAACCCTCTGTGTCAGATACGGGGCTAGGAGCTGGAAATAAAATGTCAAATGAATTAGACATGGTTCCTGTCTCCTGGAGCGATACATTGAAGAAACAATATACACAAGTAATTATTTAATTAGTATTGTCATTATAAAGAATACATATAGAATGTTAAATGTGCATATAATAAAATGTTGGCCTTGCCTGGAAATATGAAAGGCAAGAAATATGAAAGTCCTTTGAAAACTGCAAAGTGTTAACTAAAGACTGAGTCATTCTCTTACCCCATCCCTTGTCTGGATTCATGGTTAGTTTCTACATGGGTATGGGGCCCTGTTCCTACCTCAACACCCTCCCTCTCTTTTTAGAAATTATTATTTATAATTTTATTAATATTACTTTTGATTGATAAACCACAATATACATTTATGTGATACAATATGATATTTTGATATATGTATATAAGGTGACATGACTAAATCAAGCTAATTAACATATCCCTTACCTGGTTCACCTATTATTTTTTTCTGGTGGTACATTAAAATTTACTATCTTAGTTATTTTGAATATATAACTTATTGTTGACTCTAGATACCTTACCATGAAATAGTTCACAAAACCTATTCCTCTTGTCTTTATGAAACTTTGTACCTCTTGATTTTAGCTAAGTTATGGAAACAACCTATGTTCATCGGTGGATGAATGGATAGAAAAAAATGTGGAATATGCTGGGCATGGTGGTATATACCTGTAGTCTGAGCTACTCAGGAGGCTGAGGTGGGAGGCTCACTGGAACCCATGAATTCAAGACCAGCTTGAGCAACATAGCAATACTCCATCTCAAAAAAGCAAGCAAACAACAAAAACCCCAAACAAAACAACAAAAAATCAGCCAGGCATGGTGGTGCACACCTGGAATCTCAGCACTCAAGAGGCTGAGGCAGGAGTTTCAAGCCCAGCCTGGACTACATAGCAAGACCCTGTCTCAAAAAAACAAAACACAATTAAACAAAACCCTAAGTTTCCAACAAGAGCAACAGCAAAATGAGGGAAAATATGAAATATGTTCACAGTGGAATACTCTTCAGCCTTGAAAAGGGGGGATATCCTCTCATTTGTGACAATAGGTATGAATCTGGAAGACATTATGCCAAGTGAAAAAAAGCCAGACACAGAAAGACTAATACTGCATGTACTTGTTTATAATATGGACTCCAATACAGTCAAACTTACAGAAGTAGAGTTCAATTCCACCATCCCTGGCGCCCTTCCATCTCCCCAGGAAGAGTTTGGAGAAGCAAGTTGGCACCTTCAAGAGAGACAGTTCATCAACTTCCATTCCCTCCCTGCTACCTCCTCCTATCTATCTATCTGTCTGTCTATCTATCTATCTGTCTAATCACCTATTTTTTTGTGATGCTAAGGATTGAACCCAAGGCTTCATACATTCTAGATGAGCAATCTACTACTGAGTTACACCTCCAGCTATGGAGCTGAATATATTAACTCACTTGTCCAAAGTCACTGTGCTAAGAAGTACCAGATTCAGGATTTATACCTAGACCCACTTGAACTATTAAACCTGCATTTTTCTAGTAGGTGGCACCTGTCCTTTGGATGATGTAGAGATAAAACCAGCAGTTAGAGTTCATGACCCTGGTAACCTTATTTGCTTTCTCTAGATAAATAAACAAGGACAGGAGGAAAGAGTCTAGAACTGAGCTGTACACTGGGGATTAGTGGAAGTAGATGTTATATCATTTTAAACTCAACATCTTTTATTGAGTGGGCCCCAAAAATGAGAGGGTAGGAAATAGGATGTCTGCTCTGAGTTGGAGGTAGAAGATCTCTATGTTGACATAACCTTAGAGTTGGAGATGAAATATAGTCAGTCAGAGGAGGGCTTGAATAAAAGAAGCAGAGACACACAATGGCAATATGAAAGGTCATAAAAGGGACCAAGACCCAGAGAATCACAGAGATGAGGGGTGCATAGCTCCTTGGAAGCTGGAGTTATTTGTGTTTAGAGAAACACCAAAGCCCTCCTCTAGCACTTCTCCTTTAGTTTTAGTGATGTGAAATTCTGCAGGTCATTCCTACTAACTCTGTCCCCTTCATGACTCCCTGTATAATTAGATACAGCCTTTTAAGAAGAGGGCCCTGGCAGATATGTCTCATGGTTTATGTATAACCCAATTCCTTTCATGCTTCTTGCTTTAAATTTATGCTTGTAAATTGCAGTTTTGAGACCCTATTGTAACTATTCCTGGAGTTAGGAAATTTTGTTATAATAAGGCCAGTCGGCTGCTGTTTTGTCAATTACTAAAGTAGAGGCAGTGAAAGAACTATGCAGAGAGAGCAAGGTAAGGACATTGAGAATATTAATGTATGGCAATTTTTGATCTTCAATCTTCTTTCATCTTGTAAGGTACATAAGAGATTGCATTAGTTAGGACTCTCCTGAAGCACAGAACCAATTGCATAGGTAGGGCAGATAGACAGGTAGGGTGGTGTAGGTAGGGTGGTAGGTATAGGTACAGATAAACAGATAAGATGAGGTTATTATGGGAATTGACTCAGGTGCCTTTAGAGGCTAAGCCCCACAATATGTTGCCTGTCAGTATGAGAACCAGGAAAGCTGGCAGTGTACCTCAATTCAAGTCCTAAAGTCTGAGAACCATGGGAACAGATGGTGTAACTCCCAGTGCCATACTGAAAACCTGAGGACAGGATTAGGGGAGAAGAAAGGGAGAGGTATAAATCTTGGAGTTTGTGGGCCTAAAAAGTAGGGACTCTGATGTTTGAGAGCAGGAGAAGATAGATGTTTCATGCAAAAAGAGAACGAATTCACCCTTTCTCCTCCTTTTTTATTCTATTCAGGCATTAATGGATTAGATGATGCCTGCACTCACTGGGGAGGGAGTCATGAAGGGGACAGAGTTAGTTAGCTTAAATGAGAAATATTTATAACTATGACCATATCAGCAGTATTTTTATTTTAAAAATAATTTTTAAAAATGAATTACTAAGGGACATAATATGTGTGGAATGATTTTGAGTATGGAATACCTTCCACTTGTCATCTCCTCCACCACCTCCTCTAGGAAAGAAGAACACTTACTGTGTGATTGCTGTGTGTCAGGCACTGTGCAAGAGTTGTGGTTCTCAACTTTCTTTGTCCTCTAGAAACTCCTGTGGAATTAAAAAACCTGCTCACACTCCACCTCCTGAGTTTATTGAATTTGATCTGACTAGGGCTGCTAAGAATTTATATTTTTAAAGAGCCCCAAGATTCTAATTCTAATTCATAATTAGGGCTGAGAACTGCTGAGATTGGTTCAGTATTGCTTACTTGCATCTTTATAAAACCAGCTGAGATAAATATTACCAACTCTCTTTCAAGTAAGGTTTCTCTAGGGGAAGTGTCTGGATGGTTCTACAGCTAGTCAGTGGCTGAGGATAATTTTATTCTCAGGTTTTTTGACTGCAAGTCCAGAGCATTTTTGTCATTCAGTGAACAATGATTAATATCTTTCAAGTTCAAGTTAGGCACTTGGACACAAAGAAAGATGGCAAGGATAAGGTTCCTGCTCTCTGGGAGGAAAGAAATCTGGGGTGAGTGCCTGTTACCTGTCAAGAGCTTCTATAGACATCATTCTCTTTAAATCCTAAGAATTATCTTTTAAGAGTAGATATTACTAGTTCAATTTTAATATGATGGACCAGACTTAGCAATTAAGCAATGTGCCCAATTCCAAATAGAGTTAAGTGACAGAGCTTCGACTTGAATCCAAGTCTATCTATCTCCAGGGACAGCTTCATCAGGGCTTGTACTATCATAAAGTAGGTGGGAAAAATGCAGTAATAACTATTTGATAAACCAGTATACAATTAAGAGCCATAACAGAGCACAATGTGGATGAAAGAAGGTTTCTTGAGGGATGTAGCAGTTCTTTGGTATCCGATTTCCAAGGCTGCCACCCCCGCCTTTGAAGAGCAGTGTAAACACAATCATGTTGCTATAGTTACGATTCAGAATGTCTTCCAGAGGCCCCTTTGTTGAAAGGCATGGTTCCTAGCCTGTGGTGCTGTTGGGTGATGGTGGAACTTATGGGAGGTGGGGCCTACAGGAGGAAGTTTGGTCATTAGTTAAGTGCCCTTGAAGGGGATGTTGGACTCTGGCTCCTCCCTTTCTTGTACTTTGCTTTCTCCCTCCATGAGGTGAGCACTTTTTCCTGCCATGTACTTGCATCATGATATACTCTTACCACAGGGCAAAAAGCAGCAGAGCCAACCAACCACAGGCTGAAACTTCTGAAACTGTGAGCCAAAATAAATCTTTGTTTAACATGATTATTGTCAGGTGGTTTTCTGTTTTTTTTCTTTTTTTTTTGGTGGTACTGGGGATTGAACTCAAGGACCACCACTTGCTAGGCAGGTGCTCTGCCACTGAGCCACACTCCAGTCCCACTTCAGTTATTTTGTTGCAATAATGCAAAGCTGACACCTGTCAATGGTTTCCTATAGTACTGGAAAAAGGGACAATTTCAATATTTGATTATCCACAAAGAAACTCTGTAAACAGTGGAAAGACCACTAAGAATACTTCCCAAATCATCTTCTTCTTCTTCTTTTTATTGGCGGCACTGGAGTTTGAATTCAGTGCTTGCAAGCTTGCTAGGCAGGCCTTCTTACCACTTGAGCCACTCCGCCAGTCCCCAAATCATTCTTTGAAGTTTATATAATACAAATTTCATCCCCCCCAAAAAAAAACAGAAAAAAAAAATCTCAAGCCCAACCATCTCAATAATTAAGTTAAATGAATATGGACTAAATACTTGATTCTTCCTTACTCATTTGCTTATCTACTCATCTAGTGAGATTTACTCTCTCCTGTATTTTTGTGGTTGCATTTATCTTCCTCTTCTGTGGGTAGGATTCCTTTAAGTATCTTCTGTAGCACTGGTTTAGTGGTCATGAATTGTTTTAGCTTTTGTTTTTTAATCATGGGAGGTTTTTATTTCTTCTTCAAGCATAGTTTTGCTGAGTACAGTAATTTAGGTTGGCAAATATTTTCTTTTGGGGCTTGAAATACATCATTCCATGCCTTCTTTCTTTTAAAATTTCTGTTGCAAAATCTACTGTTATTCTGATGAGTTTGTTTTTATAGGTGACTGGGTTTTTCGCTCTTGAGCTTTCAATATTCTTTCCTAATGTTTTGAATATAATATGACATGTGGGGAGGTTTTTTCTGTTCTTATCTGTTTGGATGACCATCTCTTTCTCAAGTCTTGGGAAGCAGTCTACTATTATTTTATTGAATATGTTTTCTATGCCTATAGTTTGCTTCTCTTCTCCTTCTATATCCATGATTTGTAGGTTTGGTGTTTTAATGATGTCCCAAAAGTCTTGCATGTTCTGTACAAACTTCTTTAGCCTTTTTCTCTATCTTCATCTGGATGTTTAACACATCTACCTTTATTCCCTGATATACTGTCTTCAACTTGATGCAGTGTACTGGAGAGGCTCAAGTGAGTTTTTTATCTGAGTTATTGAGCTTTCAATTTGATTTTTTTTTTCAAAATTTCATTTCTGTATTTTTTTTGTATTTTCTTTTCATGTCCTGCATTGTGGTTTCAAAGAAGAAATCACAAGATAAATTAGAAAATAGCTTACTTGAATAAAACAAAACACAAAAAAAATTACAATAGAAGAAAACTAAAGACCATTATCTTTCAAGAATGTAGTTACAAAAGTCCTCAACAAAATATTGGTACATAGAATTTAGCAATGTTCAAAAGGGATAATTAAAAGCAAACCAAAAATAAAAAAAAGTACTATATCAAGACCAAGTGGAGCTTTTCTAAAAGAATGTAAGGATAGTTTAGCATTTGAAAACTAGTCAATCTAACTCAGTATTACAAAATAAGGAATAAAACACATTTGATCAGCTTAATAAATGCAGAAAAAAGTTTAAAAATCAACACTCATTCATGATTTAAATGTTTCCTAGAGAAGAAACAGAATTTTCTCAATCCTAAAAAGGGTATCTGTGAAAAATTACACAGCTAACATCATACTTAATAGTAAAATACTGAATAATATTTTCTTAATTTCAGAAAAATGCTCTTACCACTTCTACTCAACATTGTATTGAAGGTGCTAATAGGTACAATAAGGCAAAAAAAAAAAAAAAGAAAAAAATGGCATAAAGTTTGAAAAAGAAGTAAAACTGTTTTTATTGTCAGAAAGCATATGTATGTAGAAAATTCTAAGAATTCTAAAAAAAATTTTCCACGAGAATAAGTGAACCTAGAACATGATAGGATATTGGCTTTAGTCAACATATGAAGATCAGTTGTATTTCTAAATACCATCAACCAAAAATTAGACAGTAAATTAGAAAATATCATTGCAATAGCATCAGAAACACCAAGTATTTCGGAATAAATTTAATGAAAGTAAAAAAAGTCTTTATTAAGAAGATTGTGGAGAGAAATTAAAGAATTGCTAAACAAATGAAGAGCTATACTGTGCTCATGGATTGGAAGAGTCAGTGTTGTTGAAATGCCCATTCCCTGCAATTTTATCTATAGATGCAATTCAATCCTAATCAAAAACCCTAGCAGATTTTTAAAATCCAAATGCTGATTCTAAAATTTATGTGGAAATGAAAAGGACTAGAACAGCTCAAACAATCTAGAAAAAGAACAAATTTGGAGGATTTCCGTTATCTAACTAAAGAAATAATTTTGAATTATACTAATTAAAATAGTATATTATATGTAAACACACAAAATAGATCAATAGAACAGAATATAGAGTCCAGAAAGGGACTTGTACAGATATGGTCAATTGATTTTTGACAAATCATCAACTCAATTCAGTTGAGGAAAGGGAAACCTTTTCCTCAATAGTGCTGAAACAACTGGGTAAATGTATGAAAAACAGTGAACTGCATCCTTTTCCACATCACACACAAAATTAACTTGAGATGGATCCTAGACCTAAACACAAAATTTAAAACTGTAAAATTCCAGATGAAAACATAATGGTATATTTTTGTGACCTTCTTTCTTTTTTTTTTTAATTTTATTATTCATATGTGCATACAAGGCTTGGGTCATTTCTCCCCCATGCCCCCACCCCCTCCCTTACCACCCACTCCGCCCCCTCCCTCTCCCCCCCACCCCCTCAATACCCAGCAGAAACTATTTTGCCCTTATTTCTAATTTTGTTGTAGAGAGAGTAGAAGCAATAATAGGAAGGACCAAGGGTTTTTGCTGGTTGAGATAAGGATAGCTATACAGGGCATTAACTCACATTGATTTCCTGTGCGTGTGTGTTACCTTCTAGGTTAATTCTTTTTGATCTAACCTTTTCTCTAGTTCCTGGTTCCCTTTTCCTATTGGCCTCAGTTGCTTTTAAGGTATCTGCTTTAGTTTCTCTGCGTTAAGGGCAACAAATGTTAGCTAGTTTTTTAGGTGTCTTACCTATCCTCACCCCTCCCTTGTGTGCTCTCTCTTTTATCATGTGCTCAAAGTCCAATCCCCTTGTTGTGTTTGCCCTTGATCTAATGTCTGCATATGAGGGAGAACATACGATTTTTGGTCTTTTGGGCCAGGCTAACCTCACTCAGAATGATGTTCTCCAATTCCATCCATTTACCAGCGAATGATAATATTTCGTTCTTCTTCATGGCTGAATAAAATTCCATTGTGTGTAGATACCACATTTTCTTAATCCATTCATCAGTAGTGGGGCATCTCGGCTGTTTCCATAACTTGGCTATTGTGAATGGTGCCGCAATAAACATGGGTGTGCAGGTGCCTCTGGAGTAACCTGTGTCACAGTCTTTTGGGTATTTCCCCAAGAGTGGTATTGCTGGATCAAATGGTAGATCAATGAATAGCTTTTTAAGTAGCCTCCAAATTTTTTTCCAGAGTGGTTGTACTAGTTTACATTCCCACCCACAGTGTAAGAGGGTTCCTTTTTCCCCCGCATCCTCGCCAATACCTGTTGGTGGTGGTGTTGCTAATGATGGCTATTCTAACAGGGGTGAGGTGGAATCTTAGTGTGGTTTTAATTTGCATTTCCTTTATTGCTAGAGATGGTGAGCATTTTTTCATGTGTTTTTTGGCCATTTGAATTTCTTCTTTTGAGAAAGTTCTGTTTAGTTCACTTGCCCATTTCTTTATTGGTTCATTAGTTTTAGGAGAATTTAGTTTTTTAAGTTCCCTATATATTCTGGTTATCAGTCCTTTGTCTGATGTATAGTTGGCAAATATTTTCTCCCACTCTGTGGGTGTTCTCTTCAGTTTAGAGACCATTTCTTTTGATGAACAGAAGCTTTTTAGCTTTATGAGGTCCCATTTATCTATGCTATCTCTTAGTTGCTGTGCTGCTGGGGTTTCGTTGAGAAAGTTCTTACCTATACCTACTAATTCCAGAGTATTTCCTACTCTTTCCTGTGTCAACTTTAGAGTTTGTTGACCTTATTTCTTAAGGAGATCACAAAAAACACTAACCAAAAAGAAAAAGAGTTGCTAAATGAGATTTTACCAAAGTTCAAAACCTTTGCTCATCCAACGATACCACCATTAAAACAAAAATGCCAATCACAATCTAGGAAAAAATATTTGCAAAATGTATATTTGACAAAAAATTTCTTTTATATATATATATATATGAAACAAACTCTTACCTGGCAATCATAAAAGGAGAATCCAACAAATAGAATAGGCAAAAAACTTGAATGGAGACATCACAAAAGAAGGTATGTGAATGGCTAATAGGCACCCTAGTCAGGAGGAATATCAAATTAAAACTGTAACAAAATATCACTACATATTTGCCAGAATAGCTAAAATTAAAAACACTGACAATACCAAACATTGGTATTCTTGTGGAGCAATGGAATTCACATTTCTTGGTGGTAGAAGTTTCAAATGGTATAGTCACTTGGCAATAGCATTTTGAAGTTTTTAAAATGTTAAACTTACACCTATTTTATAAGCCAGTAATTTAAGTCATATATTTACTCAAGAGAAACAAAAACATGTCTGCAAAAAGATTTTTGCAACAATGTTCACAGCATCTTTATTTATAAAGACCAAAACTATAAATGATCCAGGTACTATTCAGCAATAAAAAGGAACAAACTACTAATACAACATGAGTAAATTTCAGAAGCTTTGTCCTAAGCTGAAGGGGCCAGAAGAAAGAACTTGATATTATGATTATATTTATATGACAAACTAAGGAATGCAAAATTATAGTAATGGAAATCAGCTGTTCAGGAAGTGTGAAGAGGCTAGAAGGAACTTTTGGAGTTGATAAACATGTTTTCTTTCTCTCTTTTTTTGTGGTACTGAGAGTGAACTCAGTGATCACACTTGTTAGGCAGGTGCTCTACCACTTGAGCAGTGCCTCTAGCACCCACTCCTTTCCTCCTTCCTTCCTTCCATCCTTCCTTTTTTTGCAGTACTTAGGTTTGAATTCAGGGTTCACACCTTGAGTCACTTGACCAACCTTTTTTTTTTGATGTGCTTTTTCGAGATAGGGTCTCACAAACTATTTCCCTGGGGTTGACTTTGAACCACAATCCTCCTGATCTCTGCCTCCTGAGTAGCTAGGATTACAGGTGTGAGCCACCAGTGTGCCCATCCCAGCCCTCTTTCTTTCTTTCTTTTTTTTTATTATTCTTTTATTCACATGTGCATACATTGTTTGGGTCATTTCTCCACCCTTGCCCCCTCAGTTCCAGGCAGGTCCTGTTCTGCTTTATCACTAGTTTTGTTGAAGAACAGAGACAAGCCTAATAAGGGAGACAAAGTGTTTTTGCTAGTTGAGTTGAGGATAGCTATATAGAAATATTCCTAGCATTGCTTTCGTGAACACGTGTTATGACCCATGTTGATTCATCTCTAACTGATCTTTACCCTGGTTATTGATCCACTTCTCATGATAACCTCTGTTGCTTTAAGGTTTCTGTATTAGCTTCTGTGGAGTGGGTGTCCCCACTCCACAGAGCTGCTGGGGTTCTATTGAGGAAGTCTTTGCCTATACCTATTAGTTCCAGAGTTTTCCTGCTCCTTCCTGTAGTAACTTCAGGGTTTCAGGTCTGATATTTAGACGCTTTCATGTTTTGGGTTTTCCACCTATTTCTATATCACCCAAATGTGCTCTCCCCTTGTCATGTGGTCCCAGTCCAATCACATTGCTGCATTTGCCCTAGATCTAAAGTCCACATATGAGGGAGAACATACAATTTTTGGTCTTCTGAGCTTGGCTGACCTCGTTCAGAATGATGTTCTCCAGTTCCATCCATTTACCTGCAAATGTTAAGATTTCATTCTTCTTCATGGCTGAGTAAAATTCCATTGTGTATAAGTACCACATATTCTTGATCCATTCATCAATAGTGGGGCATCTTGGTTGTTTCCACAACTTGGCTACTGTGAATAGCGCTGCAATAAACATGGGTGTGCAGGTGCCTCTGGAGTAATCTGTATTGCATTCCTTTGGGTATATACCCAGGAGTGGGATTGCTGGATCATAAGGCAGGTATATGTTTAGATTTTTAAGAAGTCTCCAAATTTTTTTCCAGAGTGGTTGTACCAGCTTGCATTCCCACCAGCTGTTTATTAGGGTTCCTTTTTCCCCGCATCCTCACCAACACATGTTGGTGGTATTTTTGATGATGGTTATTCTAACACGGAGTGAGGTGGAATCTTAGTGTGGTTTTGATTTGCATTTCCTTTATAGCTAGAGATGGTGAGCATTTTTTCATATGCTTTTTTGCCATTTGAATTTCTTCTTTTGAGAAAGTTCCATTAAGTTCAGTTGCCCATTTTTTAATTGGCTCATTGATTTTAGGAGAGTTTAGTTTCTTAAGTTCCCTGTATATTGTGGTTATCAGTCCTTTGATGTATAGCTGGCAAATATTTTCTCCCACTTTGTGGGTGGTCTTTTCAGTTTAGAGACCATTTCTTTTGTTGTGCAGAAGCTTTTTAATTCTATGAAGTCCCATTTGTCCATCCTTTCTCTTAGTTGCTGAGCTGCTGGGGTTCTATTGAAGAAGTCTTTGCCTATACCTATTAGTTCCAGAGTGTTTCCTGCTCCTTCCTGTAGTAACTTCAGGGTTTCAGGTCTGATATTTAGATCCTTGATCCATTTTGAGTTGATTCTAGTACAGGGTGATAGACATGGATCTAGTTTCAGTTTCTTGCAGATGGATAACCTCTTTTACCAGCAACATTTGTTGAAGAGGCTGTCTTTTCTCCATCGTATGTTTTTGGCACCTTTGTCAAAAATGAGGTGGGTATAGTTATATGGATTCATATCTGGATCTTCTGTTCTGTTCCACTGGTCTTCATGTCTGTTTTTGTGCCAGTACCATACTGTTGTTACTGCTATTGCTTTGTAATATAGTTTGAAGTCAGGTATTGTGATACCCCCCAGCATTGCTTTTTTTGCCAGCCCTCTTTCTTGATGATTACCTGACTATACTTTTGTAAAAACTTACTGCATTTTATGTTTTTAGTGGATGAACTTTATGTGTGTAAATTATATCTCAATAAAGATGATTTAAACACAACTTTCTGAGGGGAGGTTATTTATCATCTCTTTTTTACAGAGGGGAACATTGAGGTCAGAGAGTGCCTGAATTCATAGAGCAAAGTCAGAATTTGAATCTCCATATTGCATTGCTGACAAAGGTCATGTTCTTTCTGTTATACAAAGAACTTAACAAATAATTGTATTTGTGCATGGTACTTATGCATGCAGTTATCTCCCAGTCCCTCAATTACATGGATGCTCTTCAAGGCAAGAAGTTGCTTATATATATCTTTTCTAGCCCCTCATCTGGAATTCTCTGTAACAGAATTAGGCGTCTGTAGATCTGAGCTTGCCTATTAGTTGTGTGTAGAATAACTTTGAATGGATTACAGAGATGACCTGAGATATTGATCCCCTTTGTCCTCCAAGCTTTTGGAGTTCTTGTGCTAGTTGTTCTTGCTGATGGAAGTGTCACGTGCTGTCCAAATCTCATCTTCTATAAAAAAGATTAGGAAGCACTGACTTAGACAGGAAGTCCTGCTAAAATTCCAAAGTGAGAAAGGGTAACTGGTTTGGTCAAGGACCAAGGGGAAAGACCTTGTGAATCAGAGAGGAAGGGAAGGGAATATGTGGAAGAGGAAGAGAAAGATGGATTGGAGTGAGATTGGGCTTGACAATATTTGGGGACAGTGAACTGATCAACAGACTAGAGCTGGATTTGTGGACACTATTCAAGAGGGAAATGGACACTTTTCTGGTGAGGGCCTGGCTCTGAGCTAAGGACTTGGAATGTGCTCTGCAGTACAAAGTCCCCTGGTCAGATTTTACATAGGAATTGGAGGGGTGGTGTATAGAGGGTGGAGGAAGGAAAGGAAAAGTATGTGTGTGTGTGTTTAAGAATGACATGCTTTCCTGGACTTTATGGCAGAGGCTTGTACTGAATTCTGGGAAGGGCCAGCCCTTCAACCTGGAGTGTCTGGTGAAGTCTGGGTTCTCCTTTCACACAGCAAGTGTTCTCAGCCGGTGTCTGTCTCCCCTGGGGAGGACATCCGTGGGGACGGTTCCTGTTTCCCTGTTGTTCCAGGCCCTTGCCTTCCTGAATGTGATATGATTGTTTCTCTGGGCACAGTACAAAGATGCCAGTAGGGAACGGAAGTATCTCATGCCTCAGCAATTTTTTAAGGCAAAAAAGAAAAGGGTATTGAACTTGGGAACCCTGGAATCCTCTCTTCCTGATGTGTAAGTGATGACATTGTACAGGGTCTATCAGTCAGCCCTGTGGGCCAGATAGCAAACATGGGAACAGTTTGGCTCCCATTCATCAGTCAAGCAGTGGTGATAGCACTAAATTCCTTCTTTCTCTCAAACTACTATATTTATGCACTGTTCCCCTTGGGAATCTCAGAGCCTGAAAATGGTGAATTTTACTCTATCTTTCTTGTCCTCTCTTTCCACAATCTCATCTCCCTTTAATCCTTCATCCATTCACTCATTTCTTCAGTTGTTCAACAGCTATTTTTTTTTTAGTAGCTACTTGTGGTATAATAGGAAATATATTTGGTCTTTGTCCTTGGTTCCTGGCACAAAGTTCCTAAAACCCTTGGACTTCCTGAGTGATGAGTGCCTTCTATTAAAAGGAGGCTCTTTCAGTGACATCCGAGTTATGCTATTGAGGTGACTTAGGGTGAGGCCTCAGGATGGGGCTGCTTACCTGAAAGGACAAATGATTAGAGGGTTGGTACTTTCAGTCCACCCATTGGTTTCTGGAAAGTTGTCAGGGGATAGAGATTAAGATCTACCAAAAGTCTTGAATAACAAGACCTGGTGAGTTTCTGGGTTGCTGGAAACACCTGGAGATGTGGGAGGGCACGCTCTCGTGGAGCGCTTCCATGCCCTATGCATCTCTTTTTCTGGTGTTCCTGAGTATATCCTTTATGGTAAATGGGTAAATACAAATGAAAGATATCTCTATGTTCTGTGACCCATGCCAGCAAATTATCAAACCCAACAAGGAGGATGTGGGAGCCCCCAGTTTATATAGGTGGTTGAAGAGAAGTATTGGAGGCCCAGACTTGTTATTGGCATCTGAAATAGGGACAGTCTTGTGTGATTGACCCTTAACTTGTGGGACCTGGTACTAACTCCAAGTAGATAGTGTCGGAATTGTAGGACACTCAGTTAGTGTTTGGAGAGTTGGAGAAGTGGAAAACCCCTGCACATCTGGTGTCAGAAGTGTTGTGTGAGAGTGTAGAGAAACAGTGTGCTAAATACTAAAACTGTAGCAGTGTTAGGAAAGACCTCATCCTTGACCGCAGGTACTTACAGTCTAATGCAAGATATTCTTTATGTGTTCAGATACACTGTGTAGGTCGAGTACACCTTTTCTGAAATGCTTGGGACTGATCAGGCATGTTTTGGATTTCAGATTTTTAGAGTAGGCATGGTCAACCTGTACCAGACAAGGAAGCACTGAAAATACATAAAAAGAGAAATGGCAACATAAAGAAGCTCTTTGAAGCCTGGATTCTGTCTAATTCATCTTTAACTCTCTTATAAAACATACTACAATGCATGACACATAATAGAACTTACCATGACTATTTGCTGAGTAAATAATGGCGGAATGAAAGAGAAACCACAAGTATAATATAAAAAGAACGTAGGCTCTGGAGTTCCACAGACCTGAATTTGAGTTCCCACTCTATTACTTCTTGGCTGCTTTGGCCTTAGATAAATTGCATAATCTTGCTGGGCCTCAGTCCAATCTTTTTTAAACTTCTTGTACAGGAGGGAATTACACAAGGAAGATGTGAATATCAGGAGGTGGTCACCGGGAGCCATGTCAATAGCTGCTATTACACCAGGCTTCTTGACTGCTACCTCCTCTGCCCATAGATTATACCCTAGATTCTAGCCCAAATTGTGTACTGTCTGTGACTTGGATATGTTCCCTTCTGTGACTTTAACTTTCTTGTACCTAAATGCCTCCATAGCTGAATATTACTTCCTATAAGCACAACTCAAATGCTACTATTCCTGCAAAGCCTTTTCTTTTTTTTCAATTTTTATTGTTTTATTATTCATATGTGCATACAATGCTTGGG
Source organism: Castor canadensis (assembly GCF_047511655.1). Classification (NCBI taxonomy): domain Eukaryota; kingdom Metazoa; phylum Chordata; class Mammalia; order Rodentia; family Castoridae; genus Castor; species Castor canadensis. The sequence goes on along the minus strand of NC_133397.1, from coordinate 101,912,752 downwards.
TCATTTCTCCCCCCTGCCCCCACCCCCTCCCTTACCACCCACTCCACCCCCTCCCTCCACCCCCCAACCCTCTCAATAGCCAGCAGAAACTATTTTGCCTTTATCTCTAATTTTGTTGAAGAGAGAGTATAAGCAATAATAGGAAGGAACAAGAGTTTTTGCTAGTTGAGATAAGGATAGCTATACAGGGAGTTGACTCACATTGATTTCCTGTGCATGTGTGTTACCTTCTAGGTTAATTCTTTTTGATCTAACCTTTTCTCTAGTTCCTGGTCCCCTTCTCCTATTGGCCTCAGCATCTGCTTTAGTTTCTCTGCGTTGAAGGTAACAAATGTTAGCTAATTTTTTAGGTGTCTTACCTATCCTCACACATCCCTTGTGTGCTCTCGCTTTTACCTTGTGATCAAAGTCCAATCCCCTTGTTGTGTTTGCCCTTGATCTAATGTCCGCATATGAGGGACAACATACGATTTTTGGTCTTTTGGGCCAGGCTAACCTCACTCAGAATGATGTTCTCCAATTCCACCCATTTACCAGCGAATGATAATATTTCGTTCTTCTTCACGGCTGAATAAAATTCCATTGTGTGTAGATACCACATTTTCTTGATTCATCAGTAGTGGGGCATCTTTCTGTTTCCATAACTTGGCTATTGTGAATAGTGCTGCAATAAACATGGGTGTGCAGGTGCCTCTGGAGTAACCTGTGTCACAGTCTTTTGGGTATATCCCCAAGAGTGGTATTGCTGGATCAAATGGTAGATCAATGAATAGCTTTTTAAATAGCCTCCAAATTTTTTTCCAGAGTGGTTGTACTAGTTTACATTCCCACCCACAGTGTAAGAGGGTTCCTTTTTCCCCGCATCCTCACCAACACCTGTTGGTGGTGGTGTTGCTAATGATGGCTATTCTAACAGGGGTGAGGTAGAATCTCAGTGTGGTTTTAATTTGCATTTCCTTTATTGCTAGAGATGGTGAGCATTTTTTCATGTGTTTTTTGGCCATTTGAATTTCTTCTTTTGAGAAAGTTCTGTTTAGTTCACTTGCCCATTTCTTTATTGGTTCATTAGTTTTGGGAGAACTTAGTTTTTTGAGTTCCCTATATATTCTTGTTATCAGTCCTTTGTCTGATGTGTAGCTGGCAAATATTTTCTCCCACTCTGTGGGTGTTCCCTTCAGTTTAGAGACCATTTCTTTTGAACAGAAGCTTTTTAGCTTTATGAGGTCCCATTTATCTATGCTATCTCTTAGTTGCTGTGCTGCTGGGGTTTCGTTGAGAACGTTCTTACCTATACCTACTGACTCTAGAGTATTTCCTACTCTTTCCTGATCAACTTTAGAGTTTGTAGTCTGATGTTAAGGTCCTTGATCCATTTTGAGTTAATATTGGTATAGGGTGATATACATGGATCTAGTTTCAGTTTTTTGCAGATTGCTAACCAGTTTTCCTAGCAGTTTTGTTGAAGAGGCTGCTATTTCTCCATCGTATATTTTTAGTGCCTTTGTCTAAGACAAGTTGGTTATAGTTGTGTGGCTTCATATCTGGGTCCCCTATTCTGTTCCACTGGTCTTCATGTCTAATTTTGTGCCAGTACCATGCTGTTTTTATTGTTATTGCTTTGTAATATAGTTTGAAGTCGGGTATCGTGATACCTCCTGCATTGTTCTTTTGACTGGGTATTGCCTTGGCTATTCGTGGCCTCTTGTGTTTCCATATAAATTTCACGGTAGATTTTTCAATCTCTTTAATGAATGTCAGTGGAATTTTGATGGGAATTGCATTAAACATGTAGATTACTTTTGGGAGTATAGACATTTTTACTATATTGATTCTAACATTCCATGAGCATGGGAGATCTCTCCACTTTCTATAGTCTTCTTCAATCTCTTTCTTCAGAATTTTATAGTTTTCCTTGTAGAGGTTGTTCACATCTTTTGTTAGGTTTACCCCTAGGTATTTGATTTTTTTTAAGGCTATTGTAAATGGAATTGTTTTCATACATTCTTTTTCAGTTTGTTCATTATTAGTATATAGAAATGCTAATGATTTTTCTATGTTGATTTTAGATCCTGCTACCTTGCTATAGGTATTGATGATGTCTAGAAGCTTCTGAGTAGAATTTTTTGGGTCTTTAAGTTATAGGATCATGTCATCTGCAAATAGGGATATTTTGACAGTTTCTTTACCTATTTGTATTCCTTTTATTCCTTCTTTTTGCCTAATTGCTCTGGCTAGGAATTCCAGTATTATGTTGAATAGGAGTAGAGATAGTGGGCATCCTTGTCTGGTTCCTGATTTTAGAGGGAATGGTTTCAGTTTTTCTCCATTAAGTATAGTGCTGGCTGTAGGTTTGTCATATATAGCTTTTATAATGTTGAGGTACTTTCCTTCTATTCCTAGTTTTCTTAGAGCTTTTATCATGAAATGGTGTTGGATCTTATCAAGGGCTTTTTCTGCATCTATTGAGATGATCAAGTGGTTTTTGTCTTTGCTTCTGTTAATGTGGTTTATTACGTTTATTGATTTTCGTATGTTGAACCACCCCTGCCTTCCTGGGATGAAGCCTACTGTGTCGTGGTGAATAATCTTTTTGATGTGTTGTTGAATTCAGTTTGCCATTATTTTGTTGAGGATTTTTGCATCAATGTTCATTAAGGAGATTGGCTTATAATTCTCCTTTTTGAAGGTGTCTTTGCCTGGTTTTGGGATAAGTGTAATACTGGCTTCATAAAATGTGTTAGGCAGTTTTCCTTCCCTTTCTATTTCATGGAACATTTTAAGGAGGGTTGGTATCAGTTCTTCTTTAAAGGTCTGATAGAATTCAGCAAAGAATCCATCAGGTCCCGAACTTTTCTTTTTGGGGAGACTCTTGATTGCTGCTTCAATTTCATTTTGTGTTATAGACCTATTCAGGTGAATAATTTCCTCTTGGTTCAGTTTTGGATGATCATATGTATCTAGAAATCTGTCCATTTCTTTAAGATTTTCAAATTTATTTGAATATAGGTTCTTGAAGTAGTGTCTGATGATTTCCTGGACTTCCATGGTGTTTGTTGTTATCTCTCCTTTTGCATTCCTGATTCTACTCATTTGGGTTTTTTCTCTCCTCATTTTAGTCAGATTCTGCAAAGCCTTTTGTGACTAGATATAAATGTGTCTCCCATTTGGAGTCCTGGGGGGCCTCTTGGGCTTATCTCTTTATTGACTGTTACCACATTCTGCTCTGTGGGGAACTAGTTTGTGTAAGTCTATTCCCCAACTCTTAGAAAACTTAGTTCCTAGAGTGCAGAGTTATGCCTTATTCAATTTTTTAGTGTCTTTTGGCTCTAGCACAGTTCCCGGAACACAGTAAGCAGTCAAGCATTTGTTGAATTGCAAACATTTGTGAGGCAGAAGAAGCCAGGTTTTGTGTAGATGGAATGTGGTTAAGGATGGTGGCAGAGAAAAGAAACCCTATGCTTCTCAAATAGCCCTGTACGGCTGACTTAAACCAGACAGCTGCCTTGCTGTGACTCTAAGGATTAGTCAGGGTCTAGGAGAGTCTGCAGGGACTGTGGGTTGCTGGGGACCAGAAGCTACTGATATCTGAGCTCTGCACAGGATCATTGGAAGACTAGCTTTAGGATATCTTATTCTTACTATTCCATTTAAAGAAATGCTGCTTATTACCTGAGTGAAGCCAGTGCTAGAATTTAATACTCAGAAAATTCCTTATGAAGTAGGTATTATTTTGTACATTTTAAAGATAAAAAAATTTAGAGAGAAACAAGAGGTAAGTTAATTAAACTGTGATTCAACTTCAGGTGTTGTTGCAGTCTGTGTCTGTTCGAGCCATACTCTTCTGCTATTATCTATTGAATACCTAATATTTGCAAATTTCTATTAGAGTATTAAAGATTTTTTAAGTAAAATCTTTTACAAGTAAAGTGCCATTCTTACATATCTCATTGTCAAATTCTGGGCAAGGTACATACTCTTGACACTTAGGTATGATAAGGATTAGAAAACAGATACACTTGGTAAGCCTAAATTAAACCTAAATCAGGAAATATTGGATTTGTAGCCAAAAAGATAAGTCAGAATAAATTTTTATCTAATAAATTGGATTCACAAAAAGCTGCCTTCTTAAGTGACTAAATGAGATGGATGCCAGTGCTCTGGGAGCAATAAAACACTAATCATACGTTGTGTTAATTATTTTTGTGTTGTTGTGGTGAAATGCCTGACAGAAACAATTTAAAGGTGGGAGGATTTATTTTAGCTCACAGTTTCAGAGGTTTCAGTCCATAGTTCTGGCTCTGTTCATTCTGGACCCATGGTGAGGCAGAATATAATGGCATTGGGAGTTTGTGGCAGGGGGTTTCTTTACCTCATAGTGAATAGAAAGCAGAGACAAGGAGACAGGAAAGGACCAGGGGTCAGATACTCTTAACGGTGACCTACTTCTTCCAGCTAGTCCCCACCTCCTAACGTTTTCAGAACCTCCCAAAATAGTGCCACTAGTTGGTGACCTAGGCTTTAACACATTAGTCTCTGGGGGACATTTCATATTCAAACCATTATATATGTGAAATACCAAAATATTCCTAAGTTTTTTCTTTGTTCTACTGTATAGTTAATTTTATATTTATCTTGACTATATTTCATTTTGTTGTCCTGGGGAGATCCTTACTGCCATTCATTGTGTCTTCTATTTTAGCTTCATTTATGTTATACACTAATAAACAGCTCCTTTGTTTTCTTCTGGTTCATTGTTAAAAATGTCCAACAGGACAGGGCTGAGACCATCGGACAGAGACAGGCAGTGGTGGATCAGTAATGTCTGGGCACAATCGTACCCATTAAGTCTTTGCACAAACACCTCTAGTAAGTACAGAAACACAGACACATAATGCTCTTGTGTCCACTCAGAGTAGTCTGGGCAAACTAACATGATCACTTTCAAGAGTTGTATAAAGACCTCTGCTACAATAAAAACTTATATTTATGTGCTTTGTAAGTGCTTTCACATGGACTATCTCATTTGGGCTTCCCAGGAATCTCATGAGAAAGGGTGTACAGATGTGGCTATTTTGATTCTCAGAGAATCTGATGAAGTCAAGGTTGTCAGAAGTTAAGCAATTTCTTGAGGCTCACAGGACACTAGGCAGGAGCTCTGTGTCTCAAACCGTCTTCTAACTCCCAGATCTGAAAATTTTTGCTGCCTAAAAATAGTGGCCCATTTTCATTGGAAGGTGAAACTGTTATTTTTCCATTTTGTTGCTTCTCTGCTTCTCTTACTTGTAAGAACTGGCTGGTTGCATTTTCCCCCACTAGACTGTGCTCTGTGAGGGCAGGAACTGTGCTGGTCTGTTCATAACTGTATGCTTTATACCTATATGGTGTCTATCCCAGTATATGTGCTCAGTGAATGTGTTACATCCATCTATTGATTAGATGTAATTGTTAAAAATAATAATCTTTACTTTATTTATCAGTTTTAAATTGTTCCCCTCCACTAAGCACTGAATAACTATAGCAATATGGCTACATCTTAACACAGAACTCAAGGCTTTCTCTAAATACACTCTGTTTATCCTCACACACACCTTGACAATAGGTATAGGTTAATGGTATTATCATCTTATCACCCATGAAAATAGAGAGATTCTTCATTTCTCCCAAGACTGCACAGGCATTTTCGGGAGCAGCTGTTAATAGATTTTCTGTTTCTTTATATTCAGTTCATTGCTGAGGAGACTAAATCCTACTAAAGCTATCAGGCACCACAGCTTTATGCTGCTTTTCAAGGGTCTACAATGCTCCCAAATTAATTCATGGAAATGACTGTAGGATTGTGGAAAAACAGCTGGTTACTTCCCAACAGAATTAGCTGTAACCAGTTTAGTCATTTGCTGAGAGAAGGCAGGAAATCTGCTGCAGAAGCCAGCCATGTTCCCCCATAAAATATTAGCAAGTAAATACCTTCCTCAGGACACCCAAGGCCTGGCTGGTTTAGGAAGATTTAGGGGCAGGCAGAGATCTGTACTCTAAAGAATGTGAGAGATTTTAGAGCCAGACTGGGGTCTTTGATTTGGTGACTCTGTTACTGATGGAGCAAAAATTTTGAGAACAGTGAGAATGATTTGTCAGTGAAGTCGCAGAGGGACAGGCAGAAAACCTTGAGCTACACTCAGATAGGTGTCTGAGACCACCTACTCATCTCCATTCCTAAAGGCCTCCAAGTGACCTGCAACAGGACTGGATGACAGTGAAATCAGACCATAGCTTATTTATTTAATTGTATATTTTTTTCTGAAATATTTGTGAAAGAATTACAAAGTTGAGAAACAAGCAAAAACCTACCAGTATGGTAAAGGTACCTATTTTTCTGTTACCATTTAAGAATTTGTTGCCAATTTGTGAGTCAAAAAACTTTGGTGTGTACATATATTCTATAAAGACATTGTTCTGTACATAAATCAATCAACAATATCAGACTCCATAAAAATGTTGTCAAGTGTTGCAGTAATATTTTTTACAGCAAAAGGATCCAGTTCAAAATCACACGTGTGTGGAGCAAGTCTCTTTGGCTAACTTCAGTTTGCAATGGTCCCTCATCTTTCCCTGACTGTCGTATTTTTGCCACCTTTGAAGATTGCAGGCCAGTTATTTTGTAGACGGTCTGTCTTTTCTGGGGTTTGTTCTTTCCTTAGTAGACTCAGGTTGTGCATCTTTGGAGGGAGTAACACACAGTGTTCCTATGCTCTCAGGGCCTCATGCCAGTTGGTGCAAATGTTCAGTTTTAACTGATGATGTTAACTTTGGTTGCTTTATCAAAATGATGTCTTCAAAGTTTCTCCAGTTTCAAGTTACTTCCTTTCTCTTTATGATTAATGACTGTTTTGTGTGAAAAACATTGAAGCATCCAATTATCCTATTCCTCAACAAACTTATTAATTCATTGTTTTATATCTGTATGAACTTCTGGTTTCCTAATTTATTCAATAAATTATAGTCTATTTCTATTATCTTGATACTAAAATTATCTCCAATTTGGTCATAGAAAGCCTCTTTTAGCTAGTGTTTATGTGTTTTTGATATATTCCTATCATTCTTAGAGTAATTTCTTGCCTTCTGGCAAAACAAAGATGTTTGAGGTTCATCTTATACTTTTCATGCCCTGGCCTTGAATAAGGACATTTCTAGGAGGATTCCTTATTCCCTTTAGGGGAGATGTTTAGAAGCCAGGCTCTGGGGCAAAAGGCGTACTTATTGCCATTGGGGTGTTTTTGTTCTCAGGACCCTCCTGTGGCCAGAGCCAAGGAAATATATACCTATATAGGCATATACATTCACATCCATATTTATTTCTATATGTACCTATCTATATTTTATACTGCTATCTTCAATTATAACTAAACACTATGGAATTCATTTTAATTTTCCAAATTTGTAATTCCATTTTCTGGTGGTAAGAAAACTGGCTCTCAATATCTTTCATGTATTTACTTACTTGATTAATTCCCTCTGTATGAAACCAATCTCCTGCCTCTATTGCTATGTTCTCACCTAAAAACATGCTTTGGGACTAGTTCTCCACCCCAGGCTACTCCCAGGAAGCAGACTGATTACATTACTGAGCTGTAAACATGTGCCACCTGTGTACACAAGAGAGGATGACCCAGGGGACAGAGTGCTGAGTCCAGAGGGTGGACACTTATAGGGAATTTATTTTTAGGCCTTGAAACCTAGTGAAGGAAATCTGGCAGTTGCTTGGCTGGATTTCAGAACAGTGATGGATCAATGACTCCTTTTTTACCTCTCATCTCCTCCATTTTGGAACCAGAATGTCTCTAGTTATTATCCTATACCTGTCCCACCACTACATGTGGTATTCACTGGGACAAATAGCTTTTCTCTTTAGTTTCACAGGCTCTCAATGGCGGAGGAACTGTGTCTCAGAAGTTGTATTTAATAGATCACAGCCGGCACTTGAGTTAGATGATTCAGGTGATGAGATTTTTGGATTTCGAGCTGATGAAATGAGAGCTAGATGATGTCATTTTGCTGATGATGTAAGGGAATGAGGATCCTGAGGTAGTAAACTGTTCATCTAGAGTTGCCAAATCAAAGTAGCACAGACTAGGTGACTTAAAGGACAAAAATTTATTTTCTCACGATTCTGGAGGCTAGAATCATGGTGTTAGCAGGGCTGGTTTCTCCCTAGAGTCTCCATTCTTGGCTGTAGATTTCTCTGTGTGTGTTCACACAGTCTTCCTTTCACATATGTTCAATTTTCTACTTTTTATGACACTAGTCATGTTGAATTAGGGCTAATCCTAATGAGCTGGTTTTAACTTAGTTACCTCTTTAAAGACCGTATTTCCAAATGCAGTCACATTCTGAGGTACTGGGAGATAGGACTTGCACATTTGAGTTTTAGGAGGACATACTTAGCCCATAACAGATGGGTAAATGTATTTTCCATGTGAGAGGGACATGAATTATTGTAGGGCAAAGTGTAGATGTTGGTGGGTAGAAGTCTAATATGGTGCCTAAGATTCCTGCCCCTTGTAAAATCTCCACTGCCCTTGAATGAATGTGGATGGGACCTGGGAATATGTCAGGAGAGTCACTACTGTCATTACGTTACATTACATTACATTACATTAATAGCTTCCCTCAAAGTAGACTGGAGAGAGTACTGGATTATGCTCATTTTGAAGAAGAGAGTGACACGTTGTGAAAGGACCACATGGCAGGGGGCCACATGTGGGGGCCTCTAGGGTTCCATAACAACCCATACTGGCAGCCAGCAAGAAAGCAAGGATCTCAGTCCTGCTTTCAAACACAAGGAACCAGAACAAGGAACTGCACTCTGCCAACAACAACATGAGCTTAAAGAGAACCCTGGACAGGAAGCATGGCTCAAGTGGTAGAATGCCTGCTTTGCAAATGTGAAGCCCTGAATTCAAACTCCAGTCCCACCAAAAAAGAAGGAGGAGGAGGAGGAGAAGAATAAGAAGAACCTAGTGCTCTCAAAAGAAATATGGTGATTGCAGAGTTGTGAGATCATGAGCAAAGGGCCAGGTAAGCTGTGCCTGCTCGCCTGACTCACAGGAACAGGCCATAATAACTCAATGCTGTTTTGAGCTGCTGAATGTGTGGTGATTTGTTACACAGCAATAGAAAGCTAATATGCAATTCAATGTGTCTAGTCCTCATCTGCTCTAGACTGTCATTAGATGCCCTTACTACATCCCTGCCAACATCTAACTAGCATTTTTCTAAAGGATATATTCTTTATACAGGGAGGGATTCATAATGACAATTCTGATTAGACTTACATTGTACATTAGTTACACTGCTCCCATTGTCTCCTCCTCAACCCCCTCCCACCCCACTGAAAGTAATTGCAAGAGGTTTCTTAGTTCTGTTTTGTATTGGTATATGTAGTCCATCAACCATATACAGTCACCTTAATCTCCTTCATTCCCCCCCACTAGTACCACCCCCTCCACTAGTACCACCCCCTCCACTGTACCTATTTTACAGTCCTGTCTTTCGTTATTAATATTCAAGTTGATGTTCAAAGGGGTTTCTCAATGTAGGCCCACTGTGAGTATACTTTGCTTTAGTCCATTTAACCCCTTCCATTACTCCCTTACCCCTTTACCTCCCGCTTCCCATTTTTCAACAGCTTTCCATACACATCCTTACATCCTCTAGCTTCACAGAGCTTATGTTTTACAATATTCCTGATGCTCTATCATTCTCATTTCCTTTCCCTCTTTCCCCAAGTTCCAGAGAGTAGTTCCACTGTTACAAATATGTTCTACATATGAGTTTGTGTGTGGTCATGCTTGTTTTTGGGTGTATGTTTATCTTTTATCTTTTGGATCTATCTTCCACGTATGAGAGAAAACATGCGGCCTTTGTCTTTCTGAATCTGGCTCACTTAACTTGACGTGGTGTCTTAACCATCTTTTGACTTCCAACCAACCATCCAACCAACATACAGTCCTTGCGTAAGAATTGGATCCATTAAGCTCTCTTTTGCTTCCTGGGCATCTGTGGGGATGGGTTTCATGGAAGGAGACAGTTTGTCATCTTACCTCCATGGTCCCCACATTTGCATTTAAAGGTCACCCTTGATTCTATGTGGTGAGTGAATTGGCATGAGCAGCTGCAGGATGGGTCAGGAGGCTACTGTAGAGGTTCTGGTGCGAGATGATCAGGGCCAGGATCTGGAGAGAAGATGAATTTGAGGGAAGAGAATAGAAGTCACCCTCAACCTCAGAGCCCAGAGATAACCATGGTGAATATTAATATTAACCAGGCACATATTTTAGTGTATCTTCTTTCTATCTTCTTTTTCTTTATGCATACATATGTAATAGTATTTTTTGTGGTATTGGGGTGACATTATTTAAAAAAAATTTTTTGGCAGTAATGGGGTTTAAACTTAGGGACTCACCTTGCTAGGTAGGTGCCTACCACTTGAACTATACCCTTGAAGCCCCATTTTAGCTTTAGTTATTTTTCAGATAGGGTTTTGTGGTTTTTGGCTGGGGCTGACCTCAGGCTTTGATCCTTCTACCTATGTCTTCCAAGTAGCTGGGATTACAGGCATGCATGATCATACCTAGCCATTTAAGATTTTGTATGCTTTAAGAGCACCTGCCTAGCAAGCCTGTGGCCCTGAGTTCAAACTCCAGTGCCACCAAAAAATAAAACATAAAAATTTGTATGCTGGCCTTTACCCTTATTTTATTGTGACCAATTATCTGAAGTGTTAAATATCTGTTAAAAACAATATTTTAGCAAGCTGTTGCCTTTGTCATTTTAAAACATACTAATGGAAAATGCCTAGAAGAATTTAGGAGAAAAATAGAGTGAATGATGGTGACTAGAGAGGTAGTACTGCATACCTGTAGTAGGTGTGGTTGCTATCTACACTGAGCTTATGACTGTGTGGTGTGGTTTGAGGAGTAGGACCCAGGATCAACTGTCATCCCAACCCTGCACCTACCATAATTCACTATCTCCAGCTACCAGCTATGAGTTATAACCTATAGCATCTCATATATGTTAACATGTTTGTTACAGTGAAGCTTTTTACTGGATACTGTCAGTGATCTGATTTGGAATAGATAAGGATAAGTTTTCAAATGGACCTTTGGGAGGGAAATGACCAAATTGGGTATGACACAAACAGTTAGTTGTTGAATACTTTTTTTAAAAATGAGTTTACTAGGGGTATGATGGTGTATGTCTATAATCATAGCTGCTCAGGAGATGGAGATGGGAAGATGGAAGTTTGCAGCCAGCTTGAGCAAAAAACTTAGTGAGATCCTATCTCAAAAAGCAAGGTGGGTTTTGTAGCACACACCTGTAATGCCAGCTACATGGGAGGGAGAGGTAGGAGGATCCTGTTCTGAGGCCAGCTCTGGGCAAAAACTCAAGATCTTATCTGAAAAATAAAATAAAACAAAAAGGGAAGGGGATGTGGCTCAAATAGTAGAGCACTTGCCTAGCAAGTGCATGGTCTTCAGTTCAAAACCCCAGTACTGCCAAAATAATAATAATAATAATAATAATAATAAACTTATTAAAACAACAAATCAGTTATCCCCTGAGGACCTCCCTTTCCTACTCAGACCATGCAAACTTCCCTGCAGTCCTCTTCTCAGACCTTGCACAGAGGGTCAAGTTACTGGAGTCTTATCTCTGGACTCCCCCAACAATTCTCTCTTCCCACTTTGCATTCTTATCTCCACCCTTCACCTTCCTCTGTCAGGGACAAAGCAGGATTTCTTTCCCACACAGACTCTGAAAGTTGTCAAATAATTGAAGTCAAGGTGTTTGCTGATAACAAAGGTGTTATAGCTGATAAGAAAAGTGTTAGCTGATGTGCTTAACTCCCACAGAAATATTTGCATTTTAGTAGGGGCTTTCTGAGGAGACAGAAGTTTACTTGGCCCCAAAGAAAGAAGTAGCATAGTGGGACGACTTGGAGAGCTGACATCTGGGGACAGAGTTCCCTGGCATGGTCTCAGACAGTGATGGTCTTTGCACAGCAGTTCACCCTACACCTGCAGCATTGCTTTGAGTGTTGCGCTGCCCCCAGGTGGGTGGTCAGATCCCCCAGCTCCTCCCCTCTCCCTGGTCTGTCAGGTAGTCTTGGGAAGAATGTGAGAGTACGAGGTGGGGAGTGCCAGTTCACCCCAAACTGGAAATCATGGCATTAGAAATCTGTAGAGACTGATTTAATATGAGCTACTAAAATAAGTTGGACTTTCAAATGGCACATATTGCACTGTCAAGTATTAATCTCCAAACTGACAAAGATACATTTTGTATCACAAAAACTGAAATCTTGTATTTTTCTTTTTTTGGTGGGGAGTACTGGGGTTTGAACTTAGGCTTTTGCACTTGCCAAAGCAAGCACTCTAGCACTTGAGCCATGTCTCCAGCCCTTTTTGCTCTCATTATTTTGGAGAAAGTCTCACTTTTTGCCCAGACCAGCCTAGACAGCGATTCTCCTGCCATCGCTGAGATGACAGACATGCACCACTGAGATGACGTCTCAAAAACCTTTTTGTGCAGGCTGGCCAGGAATGGCAATCTTCCTGATCTCCTTCTTCCGCATAGCTTGGGATGATAGGTATACACTATCACATTCAGCTATTGGTTGAGATGGTGTCTTGCAAATACCCTGCCCAGGCTGGCTTCAAACTGATCCCCTCATCTCAGCCTCTCAAGTAGCCTGGATTACAGATGTGAGTCACTGGTGCCCAGCTGACCTTGTACCTTTTCTGTGTCTTACTGGTATAAGGTTTAATAGATATACTTTCATGAGAGAAACTTTCTTTTATTTTGAGATTCTTATTTTTTAAAACATCCTTTTGTTCCTGTGCTAGCTTTATTTCCATGTTTGGTATTATTATTTCCAATCCCTTTTCTTATGTTTTATGTTTTTTCTATGCTTAAAATTAGTAGAATCTAGGTATGGTAATACTATTTCCTATATTTTTATAACACTGTATCTTTAAAGAAACCTTTTTTGGTACTAAGCATGATAAATGATAAGACACAAGGAAAGGGAATGTGTTTTGTTCGTTGCTTTGCCTCCAGTACCTGGACAACACCTGGAATAGTACTTGGAACAGTACCTGGTACAGGAGTGCAGACAGTACCTGGACCATAGTAGACACCAAAGAAGGTTTATTGAATAAATTCATAGCTGAATGATAGGAGATGACTTCTAGAAATTTAGAAATTATATTTGTAGCTATCACAAAAATTGATAACTTTATCTATATTCCCAAATTAAAAAAATTACAGATTCATAAAATCCTTATCTGTAGCATTGGGAGTCAGGTCAAATTGGGTTCAAATTTATCTTGACCTTAGAAAAGGTTACAACACTATTGGCCTCAATTTTCTCATCTGTAAAGGGACTAACAGTGGTAGTTCTTCCCAGGCTAATGTGAGGGCTGCGGGAGGTGGTACCCAGCTGCTGATCAGGTGGTTAGTTTCAATCAGGGACTGTTAGACTCCATCCTGGATGGGTTTGGGGGCTCATTATTCCAGGCAGTGAGGTGTGACTCTGCCATCTTGTTTATCTAAGTCCTTGCTTAGCTAGGGCTTTGGTAGCAGCTTGTGGCTGCCCCTCCCCCTGGGACTTGCTCTTCTTGTCTGAAGACTACATGGTATCTACCTGGTGTGGACTGTCCCTAGTCTAGATGGCTAAGAGTAAAACAAGCACACTCATCAGTGAATTACAATGTACTTTTAGAAAAGTTTCACATTTAATTGTTCAATAAGAAATATGTTATTTTCAACAAAACAAAACACTTTATGAATATTAGCAGTTTATTACATACATAGTCATGTTTCTTCCCTTAAAATAACTAAGTACTTCTATTTTACATTGGGGAAGAGTTTTACTTTTGAGAGCGTTTTCTCAAGGCCTCTTGTCGTAGGTAGAAGAGCTAAGGTTGGAGACCAGTTCTAGTCAACTCCAAAACCTGTGGTTCTCCACACTGCCGCTGCTGTGTGGCAGTGAGAATACATCTGTTTGTGCATTTTAGTGGCAAATTTGGAGGCAGGATTCTCTTTATCACCTTGGTGAGATGAAGGTAAATAATTCATTTTGGCCTATTCACAGAATTCTTTTCCATTCTTAGTTTTTGGAAATGGGCACTGCCACTTACTAGCTGGGTGGCTTTGGGTAAATTGTACATCCTGTCTGAATTTCAGTGTTTTCCTCTATGAAGTAGAAATAGTAACTCCTGCCTCTCTCTAAGTTGGTATATATGCAAGCACCTTGTAAAGGGTTACATGCTACTAAGGCTTTTAGGGGTTCTCACAATGTCCTAGCTGGCCTCCTCTCTTTCTTGTGTGTGTTACTGGTTAAGGAGTCCCTTGCAAGGCTTCCCTCTGTGTATTTTTAATGGCCTAGTTTCCATTTGACCCCAACTTTCTCCCTCTTGGGCTGTCTTTGCACTTGACTGCACTGATTAATCAGGAAGCCAAATTTCTTCAAGTGCCCAGCATTCTAGTCCATTTCATCTTCCCCTCATCCTTTTCCTAGCTTTCAGTCAGATGAGCTTAAGTACTCTCTAGGCTTCTAGAGTGTTACTGTGGTCTAAAATTCTGCCTTCTAGTATCTTCCTGCTTAAAACTTTTGGTTTTCTGTGATCTTTTTTCTCACCCTCCAGCCCCACCCCCTGCTCCATCTCCTAAGGCAGGACAGCTGACTGCATCATCTTAACAGTTGGGAGCAAAGACTCTTGACCTTGGCATGTGATGTGCAGGCCTAGGGTGTCAATAGTGTCAGAAGGCCCATACAAGGGGGTCTCAGTCCTGCTTCTAAGTGGGTTTTAGTGTTTGAAATGTGCATTCAAATTCAAAACCATGAAAACCCAGTCACTTTGTCATTATTCTCAGTATTAGAGAGGTCCCCAGGCCTCCACTTCATACTCATTGGAGAGTGGCTGTGTGTCAGGTTCTAGGTTAGGACTTTGGAGTATCAAGAGAAGTGAGTCACAGTCCATCCAGGTCGACTACTGAGAACAGCAGGCACACACCATGTAAATGAAGTGAAAGTGAATGAAGGGGTCTAATCTCCACAGGTGCTCTCCTCCATCCCCCAACAGGCTTCAGTCAACCTGCATGAGCTCCTCCTGCACCAAGCCCAGTTTTCTGGAGACCTCATGAAAACAAAAATAAATTCCTCCTTTTTCTTTTCTAAAGGAAACTAAAAAGCCAGCCTTAAAGCAACACCCAAAATGTCTACTGAGTTATGCTAACATGACATCCAGGGTGAGCCTGTGTCCCTGAAAGAGGCCTTTCTACACACAGGTCTTATACCTCAGTTCAGAGAACATGCAGTCCCAGGGTACCTTGGGGAAGCAAAATAAGTAGGAAACTAGTTGCTTCAGGAGACCTTGGAGGGGTAAGGGAGGAAGGGGTTTCCTTTGGTTTCGCCTCAGCCCTGGCCTAACTGCTGCACTCACAATATTATGTCTACTAGCAGGCATCAAGGCTGGCCTGGGACAAAACCAGAAGTCTCTCTTTTCAGAAGTTATGTGACATGAGGAACAAGTTCCTATTGACCAAGTCTCCTAGTGAAAGTGAAGGTGAGCTAGGGTCATGGCTCAAGTGGTAAAGTGCCAGCCTAGCAAGTTCAAGGCCCTGAATTCAAATCCTAGAACTACCAAAAGAAAAAAAAGATGAAGGCCACAGTACTAGTTTGTTAGGTCTGTCACAAGAACATTACTATTAGATGGCTTATATAACAGAAAATTTTGTCTCATGGTTCTGGAGGTTGGAAGTCCAAGATCAAGGTGTTGGCAGAGTTGCTTCCTTCTTTCTGTTGGCTGTGAGAGAGAATTTGCTCCATGCC
Organism: Castor canadensis; assembly: GCF_047511655.1. Lineage (NCBI taxonomy): Eukaryota > Metazoa > Chordata > Mammalia > Rodentia > Castoridae > Castor > Castor canadensis. The sequence goes on along the minus strand of NC_133397.1, from coordinate 101,896,857 downwards.
CCTCTCCTAGTTTCTATTGGATTTCTGACTATATTCCTTGGTTTGTAGATGTATCACCCTCATCTCTGGCTTTGTGTCCTTCTCCCTATGTCTCTGACTTGGTATCTAAATATCCCCCCTTTGTAAGGACAGCTTCATCTTGGATTAAGACCCACCTATTACTTCATCATCTATAAATACCTTGTGTCAGTTACTTTTCTCATTGCTATAACCAATATCCAACAAAGAATACTTAAAGGAGGAAGGATTTATTTTGACTCACAGTTTCAGAGGGTTTGTGCATTGTCACTAGGTCTCAGAGTCCATGGCAGACAAAAGATGTTCACTTAATGATGGACAGGAAGCAGATAAAGAGAGACTGGAAGAAGATACCTCAAGGATCCACTCCCAGTGACCTACTTCCTCCAGCCTCCCCACCTCTTAAGGTTTATAGAACCTTCCAAAATAGTACCACCCAAAATAGTACTTTACAAAATAGTACCAGCCTCAGACCAATCACATAAAACATTTCACATTCAAACCATAACACACCTAGGATCACATTCACAGGTACTGGGGGTTAGGACTTCAAAACCTTTTGGGGGGATAAAATTCAGACCAGGACAGCTACCTAACCTAAGGTGTCTCATCTTCTCTTCAGAATTCTTTGTTATTCTCACCTTGTCCCTTCTTGTTTCCAGAGAAGTCTCTCTTTTCCTTGACCATGCTAATTCCCTGCTGGGCTTCCAATTCCATTCCTTCCAACTTCCTCCAGGGCTTTCTCGTGTCAATCAGCTTTTTCTGGGTTCCTGTCTAGGATCTTGCCAGACTTAGAAATTTGCTTAGGTCTTACATCTAGATGCATCACTTGATCTTGCCATAATGGTGTTCAGTGCTCTTGCTGGTTTTTCTTTTACCACCTGTTGTATCTGCTTTCCCATCACTCACTTTTTCCCCCATACTGGTTCTATCAAAACAATCCTTGCAGGTCAGTACAGCATGGTGGCCGAGAGTGTAGGCTGTGAAGTCAGACACCCTGGATTTGGAGTATTCACTTTACTTAATCTGTGACCTTCAGTTTTGTTCATCTGTAAATGTAGATAATAACAGTGTCTATTTGCTATGGCATGAATGTGTCCCCTAAAGTTTATGTGTTGGAAATTTAATCCCTAAATTCATACATTAATGGAAGCTGGAGGTGAGGTGTTTGGGAAGCAATTAAGATTAGATAACATCATGAGGACAGAGCCCCTGCAATTGAATTAGTGGCTTATAAGAAGAGGGATACCCAAGCTAGCATGCTTGTTTTGTCTTGTCCATGTGGTACACTCCACCACACACAGATGCCAGTGCTATACTTTTGGACTTCCAGCCTCCAGAACTGTGAACCAAATAAACTTCTATTCTTTATAAATTATTCCCAGGTATTCAGTTCTAGCAACAGAAAATGGACTAGGATATTACCATATGGTTTCAGGTTTTTGTTTTTTAAGGATTAAATGAGGTGGTGCATGCATCACTTAGCATAGATCTTGTATCAACTACATCTAATCAATAAATTCTATAGTTTTTAATCAATGAAAAAATTTAAAAATCTGCATCTGTAACTATCTCTTTCTTTCATTTTCATTACCACAAGCCGAGGCTATTACTTCCTCCTAGACTATTCCTTCTAACTGGACTCCTGATCTCTAGTCCTTGGTCAAAATGATTACTTTCAAATATTGCTACCAGATTATATTCTCCTCAAAAAGCAGCCTGATCATGGAATTCTTTTTGCAGAGGCCAAACTCTGATATTACATATCTTTCTGATACAGCTTCCCTTCCTTCTAGCCCAATGTCCTTGCAGTCTCTTAAGCTTTGACAATGCACAATCTTAAAACACACAGCCCAGTGTTTTAAACATGCCCAGTGCTTTTTCACTTGTGGGTCTTGAGTTAAAGAGCTTCCTTCTATTTGGAATACCATATCTAAAATGAAATATTAGTTACAGCATATAATATTCTAATATGGAATATCCTATATTTTCAACACTTTGCTTAAATATACTCTCCTTTTGGTAGGCTTCCCTGATCCCTTAAATAGTTTTCTCCCTTCACTGGCCACCAATATCTTTAGTATCTACCTTCCTGTGGCCCTTAATGGAATATATCTTATACTCCAGGTAGAGACATTCTTCTGTCTTATTTTCATCTCTGCAGCAACTTCTAACAGTGTCTCATACAAGTAGATATGCACCATTTTTGAGTCTGTTGACCTGATTTAAAAAGTATTCAGCTTTGCACATCAAGTTGCTTTTTCAAAAACAGACTTCAACAGGGTGAGTGACAAGGCAAAAGTGAATGGATGCTGCAGTGAAGTGTAAAGGCAATGCTTCATTTCCTAGTCCACTAGAACCTTCCTCTGCTTATCCCTCCCCCTGTCTTTCCATGGCTTTTTCTCACCTACCACCGACACTTTGGAGATTTCATGAGTTTAAGATGTCATTCTTTTTTTCCCCTCCCACAATCCTTTTTCTCCCTAATTCTGGCAGTCTTTCAGCATTTCCTTCTTGCTCATATTCTTTTTTCTCTTTGCTTCTTTTCCTTCTGTATTTTCCTTTTTGCTTTGCCCTCCCCGTCATCATCCAATGCTATAAAAGATTGCGAGTTTGGGCTGGGCTGAGGATAAGAAACAGTGAATCACATATTTGGCTGGAGAAAGACTAGCCCACTGGGCCAAGTAGTGACCCCTCATGGCTTCCTCTTCCCCCAGCGGCACCAGGCTTCTGACTGTTGTCCCCTCACTGCCTTCCCCACTGTCTTCAAACTACTCAAAGGTATGTAGCAAATGCTCTTTGTGCTTTTGGTACTGGTTACTCAAGAACAGAGACATTTTCAAAGTGATTGCTTTATCCACAGAAACCTGTGGAATGCAAAGTACTTTCTTTTTCCATTTACAGAACAAACAGCTGAGAGCCAGGAATTCTGTCTCCTAGTAGAGTCCTGCTAGCCACCTCTTCCCTCTCTCTGGCTTCTCACTTCCGTGTCCCTCTACTCAACAAGTGCACAAGATATTGAACTATCATATGACTGCCGGCGCCCCGGGGAGGTATAATTTAATCTTCAACCTGTTTCTCCAAGGAGATTGCTTTTTGCAGGCACATTTTTGGAAGAGCATGAATGTTTTAGGTCTGACCACCCAGTGTTCCTTGTCCTGTGGCACCCCTACCAATAATGCATCCCCTTTGTCTTTGTAAGCATGTCTTTATAAACCTGTTTTGTTACCTCTAACTGCACCAGTAACTCTTCCCTCATTACTATGATGCTCCAAGCCCAGTTTAACCCAAACCACCCATGAGTTTAGTGGCTACTGAATTGGACAGAGATGGCTCACTTGGGCACGTTCAGGTGCATGGTCAATTCTTATGCATCACAAGCCCAGTACCCCTGCAACTCAAGTATTCCCAAACAACAAAGGCCTGTACTGTTTAGGACACTGAATTCTGTTTCTGGTGCAAGCATTTTTGAGAACTAAAGGATGTTTTTTAGAACATTTTAAACTCACATGAAACACATTAGTAAATCTAAGATATTCTTCATATCCTCATCACTAATATTGTTACTCAGTTCAACTTGGCTTTAGCACATGATAACAAAAAGGTGGGATTCAAATTCACTAGAACTGACCATGGTGGGGTCTAGTTTTCTTGTGAACATAAACAAGATCTACAGGTCTTGCTTTCTGATGTCAGTAACACTTGGGGCCCTGGGGATATTCAGCTAATGTAACAGCAATCTTCCAGAAGGGGTCAGACAACTATAACCTCAACCAATATGGATGAATCTCACAAACAAAATGTTATGTGAAGAATCCTGCCCTAAAAGAGAAAATACCATAGATTCCTTAAAAAAAAAATCCAAAGACCAAGACTACAAATCTATTATGCTAAACTTGGAGCAGTAGTAACTGACATAGATAAGGGTGGGGTGGTATGGGGCACTGGGACTACCGGCAATATTTCTTAACAGATCTGTGCACTTTCCTGTTTATGTGTGTTACAGTAAAACAGAAGTTTTTAAAAAGTGGTTTTAGCAAGATTCTGGCTGATGTGCCCGAGAGAAGGGTGAGGCAGAATATTATGTTATTATAGTGCTAAGGGCTGGGGTAGCTTAGTGGTACAGCACTTGTCTAGTGTGTGCAAGGGTTCAATCTCCAGCACTGCCAGGGTGGGGGTGGGGTAACTACAATACTTAATTATCTACTTCAATAATTGAGATGGTAAGTTTCCTCCCAACCCCAACAAATGACTGTAGAAGAGGCAAATCTAGGGTCAGGCTATCAGTAAAAGTATATATATATATATACAACTTAGGGAGCTCTAGGAATTATACTAGACTTTTATCATGCTCTTGAATAATCTATTTCCAAATCTGACAATAGGGAGGGAGGGTGAATAGGATGACTTTCCCATTAGGAAAGCCAAAGAAGGAAGACCATCTTCTCCTGCTCCCTGGCCCTGGGGAGTGGCACTGTGGCTGTGCTTGACAAGTGGATGCTTTGGGCCTGGTCCTTGAATCTTCAGGGCAGTTGAGAATGCTCAAGGCAGCATAGAAGAGATTGAGATTCTAGGGGAGATTCAGGAGATGAAAGAGTCCCAGCAGAGGAGCCTGCCTTAGGCTTTCTAGGCACATGTTTTTATTGCATGATCGAAATGTGTTCTTGGACGCTCAGCCTTTCTGAAGGTCTATCTTGCTTCCAAGCTTCCTCATTAGTTCAGACTACACTTGATTGTACTTGATACCCTTCCTAAATCCCTTTTCTTATTAAGATAATCTGAGAAAGTTTTTGTTTTTATATCCAAGGACCTTAACTAGTAGAAAAACCTGTCTCAGCCAAAGAGATTCCAAATTCTGCTTGCAATTCTTTTTTTTAATATTATAAATTTCTTTTGGTTTTTTTCCCTTTTTTATTAGTATATGTTAATTGTACAAAGGGGTTTCATTATGATATCTTCATGCATGCATATAATGTACTTTGATAAAATTCACCCCCTCTATTAACTCTTGTTTATCCCCTTATCTCACTTTTAAGCAATTTTAATGGATTTCATTATTCTATTTTCATACATGCATATGAAACACTTCAATCATATCCACCCCCCTTAACTCTCTCCTTTCACTCTCCCCCTCCCACTGATTCCTACCCCCAAACCATATCTTTCTCCATCTGGTTGCAATTCTTCACCCACATTTTATTACATGCCTTCTAATTCCAGTAGCTAGAGATTATTTGGGGTTTACTACACTCTTGTATTAAAAATACAAACATTCTTGCAGGGCAATTAATAATTTCTACTTCAATGTGAATTCTTTCAACCCAGTTGCTTTTCTCCCTATAATGTACTTAATGTATGGTGATCAGTACATTAAGAAAACAGAATGGAGGTGTTCAAAAAGAGTTCAACAAGGAATTTAGGGCATTTCAGGGAAGAGTAGAATGAAATAAGTCACCAAGGTGGGAGATTTGGGAAGGCAGAGGGCCTCATGAGATCATGGAATTCATATCAGGAAGAGAAAAGGAATAGGGAAGGACTGAGAGAAATGTGTCAGAGAGCCAAGGGTAACCTTTGCTGTTTCACTTCAGGCTGGTCTTTTGTATGCTTTTGTTTTCTGTCAGGGTAGGTGATCGGGAGCCTGGGCCTCTAGGGCTCTGGAGTGATTACAGGTGATTTATCATGTTATTGCACTTCTAGTTTATGTTACAGACACTACCAGGAGAAGCAGTGTGGGTTCAGGATCCACCCTGCCAGACTAATCTTCATAAAACAACGGGAGTTCACTCAGAACCAGTTATCCCAGAGTAAGCTCATTTCCTTTGTTGATCGGGTTACTAGGCCTGTGAGTTTCAGCAGGATACAGACCTATGAGCCTGGTATAATTAAGCAGATTTATAATTGGTCAAACAATTCCATGCAAAGACTGATGATTAGTGAATCTGGGTCAACTTTAAGGGAGGTCTCTAGGCATTTGCAACAGGTCCCAGTCATTTATATATTAATGATTTTGGATGGGTTCACAGATCAGGCTGATCAAATTTGCAAGGTTTAGGGGCTGTGTTGGATGACAAAACCAGGATTTAGGAAGATCTCAGCAGATTGAAGTGATTTTCCAGATATAACAAGATGGCATTTAATAGGGATAAATGTGAAGTCTTATACTTAGCCCTAAAATGCCAGCTGCATGTGTTGAGGCTAGAAGTAGCTTGGCAGAATACAAATGCAACTGAGGAGGACTTGTTCTGAAGCAGAGGTATAATGTGTCTGAGTGATCAGGACCTCTGCAGGTTTTCAGCTTCTAGGAACACAACTGGAGAGCCTGGCTTATCCTGGGCACTAAGAGCAACAGCGACAAAGTGGAACATGTCCAGAGGTGGAGGCCAAGCCAGGAGGGATGGGAAGTTATTTTTTAGGAGGAACAACAGCTGAAGGATAGCTAGCATGGAGCTCAGAGGTGTCGGGGTCAGGCCACCTATTTTTTACTTATGTGCAGGCTGGTAATGTGGAAGGTGAATTAGGTTTTGATCATCTCAAAGAGTAAATCTCTCAACCAAGGGCAGAAGTTTCAGCTTCCACCTAAGTTGTAAAATTTAGGAAACTTTTCCAACAATTAAGGAAGCAGGAATGCATAATGGCTGGGAAGAGCATAAACTTGGCTGGGAAGAGTAAGGCGTTGGTTAGAATCTCAAATATGCCACTTAATAACCACACCTTTGGGCAAGTTTATCCTTTTGTTTTCTTGAGGCCTGAGCTGCTAAAACACCTCCCACATGGTTTGCTACACATCCGGACTCAACAGATGATAGCTATTTTTATAATTGCTATTGCTATGTTGCTTGAAAGTTGACCAGTTGCCTCAGGTGGAAGTGTGTTTGAACACAGTGGGAATGAGGGAGAGGGAATTTTATGTCTCTTATGTGGGGGGGGGGTTGATTTGGTTAGTAGGACCTGTTTAATACTGAGATTTGACATCTTTGGGGGAAAAGTGAAAGGTATGGCCCAGCAGATGATGGAACAAGGGATGTGTCTCATATCTTATTTTCTTTCAGGTTTGTTCTCAGAAACAGCTAGGTTTTGCATTTCACGATGCTAAAGAAGTTAGTCTTTTCGTCAAATTATGAACATTTGGAGCTTAACCTATGGGCCGTAAATAAAGTAATTTATAATCTTAAAATAGTTTCTCTTTATTGAGGCCAGATTATAGGCCAGGCTGTGAGCCAATCATCTTTCATATATCTTTATGATCACATTTAATATAATAACATATGACTGTTCTATGATAATTCTATACTAAACATCATATAACATTTTAATATATTGACATGGGTATATTATATAATAAATGTCACTGGAACATTGAGCAGGAAGCAATTAATTCTAATTGGAGGATTAGGAAAGCTTGGAGAAAGCATCAAAGAAGTGAGAGAAGTCTTTAGTTGATGAAGTGGGGTGTAGGCAAGGCCTTCTAGGGTGGGGAATGGCTCAAACAAAAGCACAGAAGTCTTAGCAGAGACGATGAGCCATCTTCCTAGGCTAACTCTGTTCTTTTGCATGGACACCTTCATCACAATCATCATGTTAATATGGAATTTTAGGAAAATTGCTGCCATTGTCACGATGCCGAGGTTATTTTTTGTTTTATTACCAAAAATGATGGAATGTCTATAACATGTGTGCAGAACCCTGAGAGCCAAGGCAGGTTGACTAGGCCATGCAGTGAGAGCTAGCTGCACAGGAAGAAAGGGAATCTCTGATCCCATACTGAAGCAGGCTTTCTCTGCTTCCTGGGAGGGAGGGGCATTTTAAAACTTTACAAAGGCCATTTCTGGATGGATTAAGTTCATGAGCCCGAAAGGTGTCTGAGGATGGGATTTCATCAATACCTAGACCTGAAACCCCTTCACCATTATTTTCATTCTCTCATAGGCAAGTCCTGGGAAGATAAGAGTGACTGGGGACCAAGGGCAGGTCACTGGGGAAGTAAGATCCAAGCTAATGTGATTTTCTTAAGGGTGGATGGAAAAAGACACCCTTCCCCTGTTTTAATTGTCTAGCTCTGGACTAGCCTTAGGTCAGTGCTTGCTGAGCTGCTCTGTCCCAAATTGAACAAAACTGACCTACTGGTGACCAAGGGGCAGGGTTAAACCTAATCACTAACATGATGATATTAGGCCTCTGGGCAGTGATTAGGTGGTGAAGAAGGAGCCTTCATGAATGAAATTAATACCCATATAAAAGAGACCCCCAGAGAGCTGCCTTGGACCCTCCACCATCTGAGGACACAGGCTCCATCTATGAACCTGAAAGCTGCCTTCACCAGACACTGAATCTGCTGATGCCTTAGTCTTAGATTGCCCAGTCTGAAATTGTGAGAAATAAATTTGGAGTTTATAAGCTATCCAGAATGTGGCATTTTGTAATAGCAACCCAAAAAGATGAAGAGGGGATATTGGGATGCTTTTGCTTAGCAAGCATTATGTTTTTACTTAGATTGTGTAGCACAAATCAATAAACAAAGCAATGCTCTTAAAATACACTTTCATTTACATTTTATACAAACTTTAGAAAATGGAAATTGTCCTTACTGTGGGAGAGGCCCTGATAGAGAATTAGAAGGATTGAACTTTAGGCTTCCCCATTAGCACTTGGACCATGTAGAATCTGGGGCAGAGAATTGATGCTTAGGATTATACCTGGGCCTCAGCTTCAGCCTGAAATGTCATCCAGGCATAGGAATACAGTGTATTCCTCGAGAAAATGTTTAGTCCTCGCTGGAGAACTCAGGAACTAGAAAGGAGTTCAATCAGAAGCCCAATTCAAGAGCTGCTGCATCTCAGGGAACAGTTTAGGAGTCCAGGAATCAGCCTACTACACCTTATCTAAGGCAGAGTGATGGTCCCATTCTTTCACTTGCATTTATTGGGCATTGTTTTGGCAGTCATAGATGGTTGAATTAAGCTCCTGACCTCAAAGAGCTATAGTACATGGAGAGAGAGATCAAAAATGAATCTCAAATTGGGGTCTGTCAGGGAAAGAAGATAAGATTGCTTTAAGCAGGAGGAACAACAGTCACCCATTCCAGACCCAGAACTAAACCCCTTCTACATATTATCTCCTCACAATAACTCCAACAAGTAGGTACTTATTGAACCCATTTCACTGAAAGCATATGTGACTGTCAAGGTCACATAGCTAGATTCCAAAGTTTATGCTTGTACAAACACACTTCCAGTCTCCCAGGATGGATCTGAGAAATGAGGCAATGATATAATGGAGGAAAAATGGTTCACTAAATATCTGGAATGGACCTACTCCTTCAGACTGATTGATGCTAACTGATATCTCTCTCATATAATTTTTATCTCCTTATGAGTTAATGTTAATGATAGGCTGTGCAGTCTGTGATCAGAAGATTTCCAAATTCTTTGTGTCCCTTGGGAAGAAGCCTTCACAGGACACATGAGTGTAAAGGGAGTTTATTAAAAGTTAGGGAAGGGAAATACAAGAGGGAGCATGGTGGGCACAGGTGGAGTCTGCTGGCAGAGAGAGCATGCTTCTCTTTCCCAGTACTTCTAAAACTTACTTGAATCTATAGGAGGGCAGAACCAGGTGATTCCCATTGTCCCTGAGTCAGAGCATGGTTAATCTGAGTTGTAATATTTTTCTATGAGTTCTGAACTTTCCCTAATTTTAGCCTGCCTCATTAAGACTGATAAAGATGGTAAGAGCTTGGGCCTTCAGCCTATTGAAGTAGGAGAGAAGCACAGCCAGAGATGGTGAGAAGAAATATGACAAAAAAGGTTGAGATACATTTTCCTGAGCTCATAATTTCATCAAGGGCTGGCCTTGGCTATAGATTAGACTAATGTAGCAACTAGGGAGATTTTGAGAATGGAGCCAGCTGAGATGGGTGTCACTGTGCTTCTTAGCCTCATCAAGCTGGTCCCATTTTACCAAAGGAAGAGAGAACAGCTATAGAGAATTCTCTTGCATTTGGGGATTAGCTCTGTAGATGATGTTAACTAAAAGGAAGAGATTGTACAGATCACCCAGGTTGGACTTCAGTGTCAAATAAATAATTAACTATGACTTTCATGGAATGAACATCTTCCTGTTAGGATGTTTATTGAGAGACACAGTTCTTGCCCACAGGCAGCTTTTGTCTGAGATGGTAATAATGTGGGAGAAAGGTGAATGGGAATAACTGGTCTGTTTGCTTTGGCTAAAGAACGAAGACAAAAATGAGCCACAGCAGTAAACCACTGAAAGCAAAATAAAAATACAGCAATTTGACTTCCTTCTCAGACTTACATCTGTTTATGTTTCTATTTTTAGAGGATTTCCCCCTTCAATCCCATCTCTTGATTGCAATGAACATTTTCCAGGCATTTCAGCTCAGTAACACCCATAGTGTGTGTCAAAAGATCTGTGATTCTGAGGAAATGGCTGTGCACACAACCAAGGACCAAAATGTTCCAGGCAGTGAGGCAAAGAAAGGTCAACATATGACCAGCTGGGACATAGCATTGTTGGCAACCTGCTCTAACAACCATTGGTGATCAGCTAATGAAGAAAATGTGTCATGATAAGTATGCTGTTTCAACAGTCCTATGTCACAAAATCAAGATTTTTTTCCTTTTGCTGAATTTGCTCTTTTGATACAATTTCCGTCTTCAAAAAGATATTCTTTAAATGCATAGCTGAATGTAGCTTAATTATTTTGCCTTTTAAAACTAGTCACATAAGTTAACATATCTGAAAAAAACATCTAACCAACCATTCATATGGTGAGACCATGGATTGCAACTTTTGATTCTAGAAAATATGATTATGTCAGTTAGGAAATCAGAATTTTTGTTGCCTCTATAAGAGACAGTTCCTCGTCAGCAAGGAACTGCTTAGGTCAGGCTAGGAGAAGTTATATGATCTAGGAGTTTTGGCATGGAAGCTCTCCAAAGTAGATTCTGGAGTTACAGTAAGCTGAAAGAAGAGGGAAAAGGTATATCTCCCTGGTGCTTAACTCTGGCCCAAAGCTCTACATACAACTTCATTTGATCCTCACAAGTACTCTCTGAGGTGGGCATTAACTCACTGCTGTGCCCTTGAAAAGACCAAATAGTGAATTTCTTAAGCTCAAAAAATTTATACAAGACATAACTGTATTAAAAAAACTTACATTTTCTTAGCAGAAGAAAAAGTAAGGGAAATGTTTGCTTTCTTAGACAGCATAAGCCTTTCTTCTCTGTTTGTGTCATAGCCCCTGCTTTTGCCCCAATAAATCATAGGTGATGATCAAGCACTGGGCTTGATGTCAACTTTGGAGATGATCTTTTATTTGCATCTCTTCACACACCAGAAAGGGAGCTCTGGATCTCCCCCCATCTTCCCTGTGAGTTATTTGAGATAATTCTCTGGACTTAGTATGATAAATCTTTCCTAGAAACTTCTGCTTTGACTCAAGAGAAACTAAATAAAAGCGTTCAGAGTACCATTGTATGCTACCCACACTGTTTCCCAAGTGGAGGACAATATATTGTTTTAATTACAAAAGGATAATAGCCAGAAAAAGGAGTTTTACCAAGCCAAGAGTCTCATATAGTGAGCAATAAAAGCTACTGCAATTATTACTGTTGCTATTATTTCTTTTATTCAGGACAGACCTCAGTAAGATTGGATAGAAGCCAATTTTTTTTAAAGTCCATTCTTTTTCCATTTTTTTCCTGCCCCATATGTTCTGTTCTTCACTAGGCATCTTTTTCCTTCTTTTTCATAATTTCACCTTCTAGAGGAACTTAGTCCTTTCCATAAAAAAGGAAGGCCTGTGTTAAATATATTTATATAAAAGTAATGGAGATGTAATGTGTTATTTCTCCCAGAGGTATTTACATTTCAAAACTTTGGCCCAGAGAGGGCAACACTTAACCCAAAGTCTACTGTAGTGGAGTTGTAGGCCTGTGGAAGGGAGAATTTCAAGGGATTTTTGAGAAGACTATAATAAGGATATAAGAGGGGTAAGTGACAATAGTTTTTTTCTAACCTGTTTTCGTTCAAAGGACATGACCTAAAATAAAACATTTGGGTAAGATGGAATTGGTTCCCTCATTTCTGCATACCAAGTTCATGGAGGTAGAAGTTTGGTGTCAGCGGTGATGTCTGTGCTCAGAAGACTTCCAATGTCTTTGTGTCCCACAGGGAAGAAGCCATAGCAGGACACAGGGTGCAATTAGAGTTTATTAAAAGTTAGGGAGGGGAAATAGGTGGAAGCTGGGAAGCAGAGAGAGCGTGCTTCTCTTCTCTGGGTGCTTTTAAAACCTATGCTAACCTATGGGAAGGGAAGAACCAGATGATTCCCACCCAATAATCAATGAGTGGGGAGGGGCATGGATGGTTCCTAGGCCAGGTGAGGGCAGTCCAAGCTGTCCTTGGGCCAGGCATGGGCAATTTACTTACACATACAATATTAAGTTATATATTTTTTATGAGTCCAGAACTTTTCCAACTCTAGCCTGCCTCAGAAGCCTCTTAGCCTTCCTCTACAGACGATGATCGTTTATTGTTCTTAAATCAAAACAACTCACTTGAGGAGCACCATAGTTCAACTCAAGTCAATTCAGCTGGTGGAGATGGACATTTACCACAAGGTGGTGACACACAGTTGTGAAACATGGTCACTGCCTCAGGGAAATGATTCTCCTCCATGATGCAATGGGTTAATAATCTAAGATAATGCATTGCAGAGGACTATGTGCAGCTTTAAAAGAGTCTGCTATCTATTCTCTCTGCCCCTTAGAGCAAGCTTGCCATCTCTAATACACCATGTAGATTTGAGCCTCCACTTGTTACCACTTTGCAGGGACACAAGTGCATTTTCTATGAAGTTCGTGTTGTCCCTTTTTCTGCAACAAATCAACCAGCTTAATGTCATCGACAGTTCTTCCATAGGAAGCTCCAGGCTTCTCTAAGAGAAGTTAGAGAAGTTACAGCTGATCCAAGTTACAGCTTGGTTTTTACTGACCACTGTGGATTAGGTACTTTCATTGGACTGTCACTGGTTGCAGGCCCTGTTTTGCCCCTGAATGCTGATTTCTCTTCCCTGTTTACTCTACATGCCCAGCTGTAGCTGCATCTGTTCTTTTGCTGTATGAGGACAGTGCAGGTCAGAACCAGGGAGCCCTGTTGTGTCAGGAGGGGAAGTTAGGCCCTGTGACCCTATTTTGCAAGAAGAACTACTCTTCTGAGGTTATTTAGATCAATGGATGAGCATTGAGTGATTGAGTAAGCCCCTGGAGGCCAGAGAATCTAAAAAGATTTTAAGCATGGTGTCACATGCATGTAGTCCTGACACTCAGGAGGCAGAGGCAGGAGGAGTGTGAGTTCAAGGCCAGCCTGGGAGAGATAGCAAGTTTGACGTCAGTCTGGGCTACAAAGCATGACCCTGACTCAAAAAATAAATGACAACAACGAAAAGAATAATACAAACAAGCAAGCAGCTCTCCATGAGGTAATGAGGAAGTCAAAAAAACCTCCCACATCCCCCTGGAGGGAAAAGCTGAAGGAAAAAAAAGAATATATAACCAAGATTTCCCAGAATGTTAAGTGGTTACAAATAGCTGTTTTTAAAAAGAAATTCTTAGGTGTAAAGGATAATGTTGAGCTTTGCACAGAGGCAGTATTAACAGTCAAAACAAGTAAGAACTATGCATTTGAGGTACCCACCTGAATCAGTTGAGGTGACCCATGCTATGGGTAACCATGTCATGCAAACATGGTTTCCATATACATTTGTCATCATTTTAGAGCTGAGTTTCTCTAAATACTGTTCCTAGACCACCTGCATTAGAATCATCTGGGAGACACATACAAATCCAGATTCCTGGGTTGGGGCCAATTAGGATGGCTTCAACTACAAGTAACAGAAAGCTCAAAATGAAGTGGCTACAGACCGGTTAATTAAGAGAATTAAAAACCTCTTCAAAGACTCATCCTTTAGAAATGCAAATTAAAACCACGCTAAGATTCCACCTCACCCTTGTTAGAATAGCCATCATCAGCAACACCACCAACAACAGGTGTTGGCGAGGATGTGGGGAAAAAGGAACCCTCTTACACTGTGGGTGGGAATGTAAACTAGTACAACCACTCTGGAAAAAAATTTGGAGGCTACTTAAAAAGCTAAACACTGATCTACCATTTGATCCAGCAATACCACTCTTGGGGATATACCCAAAAGACTGTGACACAGGTTACTCCTGAGGCACCTGCACACCCATGTTTATTGTAGCACTATTCACAATAGCCAGGTCATGGAAACAGCCAAGATGCCCCACCACTGATGAATGGATTAAGAAAATGTGGTATCTATACACAATGGAATTCTATGCAGCCATGAAGAAGAACGAAATGTTATCATTTGCTGGTAAATGGATGGAATTGGAGAACATCATTCTGAGTGAGGTTAGCCTGGCCCAAAAGACCAAAAATCGTATGTTCTCCCTCATATGTGGACATTAGATCAAGGGCAAACACAACAAGGGGATTGTACTTTGAGCACATGATAAAAGCGAGAGCACACAAGGGAGGGGTGAGGATAGGTAAGACACCTAAAAAACTAGCTAGCATTTGTTGCCCTTAACGCGGAGAAACTAAAGCAGATGCCTTAAAGCAACTGAGGCCAATAGGAAAAGGGGACCAGGTACTAGAGAAAAGGTTAGATCAAAAAGAATTAACCTAGAAGGTAACACACATGCACAGGAAATCAATGTGAGTTAATGCCCTGTATAGCTATCCTTATCTCAACCAGCAAAAACCCTTGGTCCTTCCTATTATTGCTTATACTCTCTCTACAACAAAATTAGAAATAAGGGCAAAATAGTTTCTGCTGGATATTGAGGGGGTGGGGGGGAGAGGGAGGGGGCGGAGTGGGTGGTAAGGGAGGGGGTGGGGGCAGGGGGGAGAAATGACCCAAGCCTTGTATGCACATATGAATAATAAAAGAAAAAAAAACCAAAAAAACAAAGACTCATCCTTTAAAATTTTCTTCTCTTTTGCCACTTGGTGCTCAGACTAGTTCCCCTTGTGTTTGGAAGATGGCTGCCATATCTTCCAAATGCAGCCACAGTGACATCCAGCAGAAAGGCTGTTTTTTTTGGGTTTTTTTTGTGGTACTGGGGTTTGAACTCAGGGCCTTATACTTGCTAGGCAGGTGCGCTACCACTTGACCACACCCCCAGCCCTAGAAAGTCTCTTTATATGGGTGAACCCCCTGTTAGGGCTGGCTTCATGGGCATGCAAAAACTTGGGCAACCACATAAAGCCCTGCATTCAGAGGAGCCCTGGATGTGGTTCAATGCCCCACTGTCGCCGTTCTGAAATTCTTAGTGATTTTATCTTTGAACTTGTATTTTATAAGTGAAGTCTGTAGGGATAACAGAACATGCACATGGTCTGAGGAGACGCATGTCTCTGCCCTACCTCACCACATTATTCACATACTGCTTTGCAATGTCCCAGAATATGTGAGAGTATGACAAGACTCAAAGTGAGTACAAGGTGTAAGGGAGGAAAGAAAAGTTTCTCTCTACCCTTCATAGTCTTTACTTAAGATGCACTTCTATTGGCAGGAAACAAGAAAATCAACTGTTCTGCTTAAGAAACAAACAGGGAGGGTGCATGTGAGAGAGGTAAGAGAAGAAAAGGGAGGTGAAGGAGAGGCTTAGCAAGGCAGGGAGAGGAAAACGAGTTGCCCAAAATTTGCAGAAGGACTCTTTACAAACACAGACATTTTAATATTAAATTAATTTGTTTCCATTACTGCAAGATGAATCCTCCCTCCATTTTCCTCAGAATGTCAGAATAGTCATTGTAGGATTTGTGGTATGTGTGTGTGTGTGTGTGTGTGTGTGTGTGTTTGAGTAAATCAAGGAAAAGGATTGAGTTTCATGGGACTCTCACTTAAGGGACTGAGTAAGAAGAGAGGCCATGTGCCCTGAAAGGTGAAACACTGATAAACTGAACTAATCCCAGAACTAGAGAGACCACAAAAATGTGTCTGCTCTGAGAAAGCACAGGCATTTTTTTTATTGTGGAGGGGGGTGGGCATTGAACTTTCCACAGGATATGAACTGGAGATTCAAGCCAATCTTATCTGGATCTCAAGTGGCAGGGTCTCTGCAGCTAACCTTTGGGTTATGCTAGGTTTTTAATTTTATTTATAGTATCAAATTCATGTCCTTGCATCAGCCTATGAAGCCAGAATGGACACAAAATCCCTGTGCTCCAGTCGGGCTAGTGTTGATGTAGAACTGCTATGCTGACTTGGAGCACCCAAACTTGCCTCACTTTTCCTGGACTTTGAAAGTCCTGCCCCACTATTTAAACTCTTCACACTCCAGCCCTTGGGAGGCCTCCTCCAGCCCTCACTATTTCTAGCTGCTTATTTCTGTAAAATCTACTCTTGCTTCATGTACTGTTTTGCACATATGTATTCACTACCAGTTTAGATCCTCTTGGCCTTTAACCCTGTCATGTTGTGGGCTTATTGAGGCCAAGGGTTCATCTTATTCCTTTGAAACCCATGGCACCTAGCAAGGTTTGGTATGTTAACCTTAAATGCTGACAGCCTGGCTTTAACCCGTCTTGGGGGCAATCAATGCACCAGACCCTCTGCTCTGCTGCATTGAGCCTCTCAGTTTAGTCTTTACACTCAGCAGTGAGGATCCTGGTCCACTGAACCCTCGCTCAGTCTCACTCTCAAATCAAATTTCTCTGCATATGTGTTGGTGGTATCAGTACCCCACAGAGCTCCCAGCCCCATCCATGAACCCAAAGCTTGCTCTTGTTGAGTGATTGGATCAGCCCCAGCTTTGGAAGGCTCTCTGCCATAGTATATAGTAAGTATCCATCTTTGATGGGCACATTATGGGTCAAAACTATAGTAAAAAGTATACTTAATATTGAACCAAGAATAGAAACACACACATACCTAGTCAGACTTAACCAAAACAGAAGTTTTATTTAAAAAAACCCTGCATTTTGTGAAATACACAATGATTTTTCTCATTTAATTAAAAAATGGCAATAGCAACCCACTAAACTGATTTCATGACTCAATAATAATTTGTAGTTTGAAAAATACTGTTCTAGAGGATCAAAGAACAATTGGTAGGGGACATGGCCATTCAGAGGCCCTCAGAGGGGCAAGTGGGGAGAGGTGGTGGCTCTGGGTGGTCATTTCTCCTGCAGACTCCCTTGACCTGAAGTTTAGCCAGAGATAAAGAATCAGCATGAAGCCAGGTATGGTGGCCATTTCTGTATTCTCAGCACTTGGGAGGCTGAGACAGGAAGATTGCGAGTTTGAGGCTAGGCTAGGCTGCACAGCAAGACCCTATCTCCAGAACAAAACAAAACAAAATGCCAAGAATTATCATGAGAGGCAAACTAATGTTGCATTTACATCTGAATCATCTTTCTGGTCTCTGTGCCTGGGCAGCTTTTTGTAGAGTGATATCCAAGGCAGAGCATGAGGTTGTTGGGTGAGACTGGACACTATGTCCTGTTACACAGTGAGCTCAGCAGATGCCCAGGACAGTGCCATAGTACTGTCTGACATGTGCATACACTAAGCCCGCCTTATTCGTGAGCTTATTATATGTAGTTTTGATCAAGCACAGTCAAAAAAGTTTTAAAAATCCAAAGACATTTCAAAGCCCAAAAATTTCAAATTCCCATACGTGCATTACACGTTGATGCAGAGAAGCTCTTGGTCAGTCTTGTGTTGTCATCATTTGTGTTTAAATTGTTGTGTGATCTGCTGAGTGTTTCTATACCTTTCATTTTGTGAAAATCTGCCTTCCCAAAAAGCAAATGGTGCCTCAAAAGCAAGTTAAAAGTGAATGTGCTTCATTGAAGTGATAACATGAAAAGTTTATATTTGTTAGAAGGCTTCATGTCTTTAGTGGAAGCTGAGTGGCTTCATGGGAAAAATAAGTGAATCATCTTCAGTGTAGCACCGAATTCTATGTATCTTGAATATTTGTGGTGTTTCCTCAATGGTAGTCTCCTTGGAATCATGAACCCCCGAGGATACCAAGGGTCTACCGTGATCTTGAGTTTCTATAATTCTCTGATACTGTCAGGAGAAAGGCTCAAGGGGAGAGCGAGTGGGGAGGTGGGAGAGGTGAACACAGATCCTGCTAAATGGCAGTGGTTGGTAAGGGGTTCAGGTGGCAGCCTTGGAAATTCAGCCTTCTGGGGATCCCTGGGGCCCTCTGTCCAGAAGCAAGGCCCCTGTGCCCTATCAGTAAGGTCAAGGACAAATGCAGCTTCTCCAAGGCCTTGGCCTGTGGGATGCATTCTCCGTGAGTGGAGGAAAGAAAGGCTGCATGGGGGGGTGGGGAGCAGCACTACACTAGCACGGCACTGGTTGTGGCATTTTATCAGGGATGCTGCACACAGAAGAGGTGATAAGGGAGCGTTAAAAGTCAACAAGGTGCTGCTGATGTGTCCCGGATGACTTTCTTCCTACATCAAGGAGAGCAGACCAGCAGCCTCTTCCCAGCCTCAGCTGACCCCAGCCTCCCCATCTCCCAGGTGGAAGAAGCAGAGTGGCCAGGGCAGGAGGCCTTGATGGCCCCTCCAGGTACAGGGGTCTTCTCCATGCTGCTGCCCAGATCCTGGGAAGCAATAAAAGCAATGGCTGGGTCTCAGCTACAAGCTGCAGGCAGAGCCAGGCCCTCCCCATCTTCCTTGCTCTGAACCATAGTGTGAGCACTGCGCTGGGTGATCTTAGGTGAGTTGTTTTAATTTTCTCAGTTTAAATACTCATATTCATTGAGCAGGGCTTGAAAATATCATAGGATATGTATAGTATAGTTCCTGTGAGTCTATCGTGCCTTCTTGATCAATAAATTCAACAAATATTTAATGACTACTTTTACACTCACATTCTAGGTGCCGAGGATTACAGGGGTAAACAAGTCCCTGTTCCCTTGTGTTCTAAATGGAAGCCATAGTCTATGGCCATACCATCCTGAACATGCCCGATCTTGTCTAAATGGAGGTGATAGATGATAAAAAACAAAAAAACAAAATATAAGGTATATGTAATATGCCAGACTGTGGTAAGTGCTATGGAGAGCAGTGAGTCAGGTTATGGGCAGGAGGGGTGTTGGGCAGAGGTTTGTTATCTTCTGTATGTTGTTCAGGAAAGGCCTCTCTGACAAGATAACTCCTTAGCAGAGACCTGAAGAAGTACGAGATTAGGTTCTTCAGGTGCTGGGTAGAATATTCAAGCAGATGGAACAATAAGTGCAAAGGTCCTGAGGTGGTAATATTCTTAGTGGTTCAAACAATGTCAGGGAAGCCAGGTTGGTTGGTGAAGAGTGAGTAACAGGAAGAAAAGCAGCACATGATGGAGCTTTTGGTCATGAACCCTCTTTTAAAACTCCTTTAAAAAAAAAAAACCATCCCCCACCCCCCGCTGGGAATTTGGAGCAATAGAACAGGTTTGTGAGGTGGGGTTGGGGGTAGAGTGAGATGGGTTTTGACATAGCCATGTGTTTCTTTTGCCTCCTTGGATACTACATCCCATTCTTCTGTAAAGACCACTTGCTTCTCTTGGGTACTTGGGCTTCTGCCAGCTCAAGAGCAGTAGCCAAGAGAAGGTCAAGTATAGTAGACAACTTAACTGGTTGACAATGATACATGGCTCTCCTGTGTTCGCCATACTTCTCTGCAGGTAGAGTCGGCATCCCTGTTGGGGCTGGGCACTTTGGAAAGTGAAATCTTAGCAGACATATCAATGCCTGTCAAGCTGAGATGCTAATGTGCTGGTGTGGTTTGGCTCTGTTCCTTTGGAGCTTGTTCTCCCCATTTCTTGAGGAATGGCCACCTCTTCTTCATGGGCCACTGAATGAGAAGAAAAATGGAGGGACTAGTGGAATGCAGAAAAGCCAAAGCTAATCTATAGTCATCAAGGAATAAATGTCCATTTATTGACTCTGACTTGATGATGTATATTGCCAAACCTCAGTATATAGAACTCACAAAGGGGCCAACATTTCTGAACTTGTCTCTTACCCCTGCACTTGTAGCAGGAGGTGCTTTTGTCTTTTCATTTTAAAGATCTCTCCCTACTGAAAGTATATAGTGTTATACCAAAATGAGACCTTGCTAAAAACTTCAAAGAAAAAAAAAGCACGAAAGAAATATTTATGCTTTTAAATCCCTCAGATTTGGGGGCTATTTGTTACTGCAGCAAAACCTGACAGGTAAAATCAGGTCTGTATTCAACACTTGCACACACCCCTCGCCCTAGTATTCTCATTCCAGTTTTGTAGGAGAGGAAGCTGAGGTCCAGCAAAGTCAAGCAACTTATGTAGGACTGTAAAGCTGAGAAGAGGCAAAATCCAAATGTAGGCTAACCCCTAGCCTTTATGCCACATGTCACATTCTTTCACATGATCCAGTGGAAGAGTAACAGACAAAGAAGACCCTGTGCCAACTTCAATAACTCCAGGTGTCAGATGACACTTCTCTTTCCAGCTGTAACCCATAAGCCAGTAGACTCATTCCTCATATTGTCTCCCTCCTTCCAGCCCTCCCCCACTGCTGAAAGTGCTCTTTGTCTTTCACTTTCTTCCGAATTGTTGTTTAAAATGGCTTTTTTTGGTGACATTGTTCCAAAATGAGCAAAGAGAAAGTTTACCCTCTCTTGTCCTTGTTATTTTGCAACATATAAGAAATTCTCTTGGCTATTTCCTCCCCATCTTCATTTGAAAAAGGGCCAGATGCCAGTGGCTCATGCCTGTAATCCTAGCTACTCAGGAGGTAGAGATCAGGAGGATCTCGGTTTCAGAGCCAGCCTGGGAAAATAGTTTGTGAAACCCTATCTCAAAACACCCTATCACAAAAAAGGTGAAGGCCCTTAGTTCAAGCCCCAGTACCACAACAAACAAACAAACAAACAAAAACTACCAATTTTTGCTTTATACTGTATGTATACATTGCCACATGTAGTGAGTACCTACTGTGTGCCAGCCACTGTACCAGGGCTGGGGAGTGACAGGTCAGAGACATTGCTGGAGGTGTTTGATACCCAGTGGGAGGTGGTGTGTAAACACAGTGTTATTCCAAGTGCGATGAAATAAGCAAGTACAGGCTTGGGAGGAATGTTGAGTAGGTTTGAAACACATGAGCTGAGTCTTGAAGCCAGTTGATAAGGAAACAGGAGGGGAAGAGCAGAGCAAAGACATGGAGATGATGACTGCAGCCCTTCCCAGAGAGCCACAGGGAGCTGGGTTGAACTGAACTTGTAAGTGGGAGGTGGAGAGATAGAAGGCAGTAGCTGGAGACTGTCTGGAGAGACAGAGGAGTGATGCCTGAGGACCTGGCGTTAATACAATGGGTTAAAATGCCCAGGAAGGTAAGAGAGTAAACCATGCCCTGGTTCCTGTCTATGGTATTGCTTCACTCAGCCAGCCTCTGGGCCAGGACACACTGATGGTTTGTTTTTCCCCTTTTCCCTCATTGCTTCTTGTGTGCTCTCACCTTGCCCCTACAACTTATGAAAAACATTTTCTGTGGCCTTCTTTTGCCATAGGGAGCAAGTTGAAAGCATTACTTTTTTCAGCCATATCTGTATTCCAACAAGAGATTAACCTGCAATGCCTACAAATATTCCCAGACTCTTAGGTGCTGGCACTGTGCTAGACACTGCACATGCGGGAGCAATGTCAGTTGATCCCTCTGCCAACCCGCTAGGAAGGCTCCAGAAAGCCCCAGGCAAACAACGACCAAGAGGTGTGACAAGATTTGGGGGAGTAACAAGAGAGAGTAGGATTCAGGGATAGGGAACAACTTTCAGCTGCAACATGCCACCATAAAGGATGACTGTTGACATACACTGCTGAGGCTGTTGGTCCTTCATCATGTCAGTACTCAATGTTAGGAATGAGACCAAGATGAGCTTCATGGTCTCTGTGCCTTTGGGTTTGGATTGTTATTTTCAGGCACATAATTTGGTCAATGACAATGACATATAAGTCATGCAGAACGAAACATAATGGGACTGTATACATTTAGTTTTGTGTTTTGTCTTAAGAGAGGGAGGACTAGAGAGGACCCTATCTATACTATCTACCTGCCTCTGACCCTTTAAAACTGCTTTATTCTGTTGAAACCCTGTCCCCTTGTGACCGTTAGGTCAGCGGAGCCAAATCAGGTATTTTTGAGATCACAGGACCACCATTACTCACACTGAATTTGCCCTTGATCTGACCCTATCTCCTAGACTCCTAACTTGACTCAGATTCTTCCTTCTGGTTCTTTGGGTTCAGCCTTCCCCACCTTCCTTCAGGGACTCCAGCTTGATTTTCCTTCTGCTCAGGGCTCACTGGGTCTCATGCTACTGGCACAAACTCAGGCTTCTTACCCTTCTGTGTCAGGCAGACAGTTTGGTGTGAGCAAAGCCTACTGATGGGGTAGTAAGAGAGACATTTACTCAGCACATTAACCAATCACAGTATCTTCACATCGCTAAATCTCATCGTTCTTCTCAGTTGTCTTCTTACTGAAGATGACCTCCAGGTCTGCGTGTGACTTTCAACACTTGCCTTGCAATTACTACACTCATTGGATTCCCCTTCTATTCGCACTCCTTTTTTGAGAGTACCTCTTCTTCCTTACCTCTTAGTATCAGTGTGACCCAGGGTTCTGTCCTAGCCCCTCTTTTCTATTTGCATTTATTTCTTATTCATTCTCATGACTTTGAAACCTCCCTCTTGAACTTGACATAAACATCTAATATACATCTTAATCTTCAGACCAGACCTGCTCCACCTCAGACTTTCCCATCATAACTGATGTCCGTTATATCTCTTTGAGGAGTCCTATTTTCTTTCCTTTTTTAATCCACATTCAATCCTTCAGCAAATTCAGTTGGTTTTACCTTTGGAACATGTCACCATCCCCTGCTACCACCTTTGTTACCTCTTGCCTGGATTATTTAATAGCTTTGTAACTATTCTTTCTGTTTCACTCTTGCCCTTTACAATCTATTATCAACACAGTAGACAAACTGATATTTTTAGAAAGTGTAAGTCAGGCTGTGTCACTCCTCTTCTCAATGTAAAAGTCAACATCCTCATGATAGTCCAAGAAGTGTCCTGACACCATGGGTCATAGCCAGATCCATGACCTGACCCCTTCCCTTCCTCCCTTTCTTCTCTTCCCCTGATAGGATCCTGCTACACTTCCATCCTTCCTATGCCTCAAATATGCCAGACCTATGCCTGTGTTAGGGCTCATGTACTGGCTAGTCTCTCTGCCCTCTCTTCTCCCAGACAGAAGCCTAACTCTCTCCCATGCCTCCTTCAAGCCTTTGCTCTGATGCTGTCTTCTCAATGATGTCAACTGTGACCACCCAGGCACTCCACTCTTGCCTTCCCTGATTTCCCCCTGTAACATTTGCACCTTCTGACATATTAAATACTTTACCTATTTGTGAGACTCTGCCCCAAAGTCTAAGTTCCAATTAGGAGTGTAGCACCTAGAAAAGTAGCTAATATTTATGTAGTGCTGTTTTCTAGGCTCTATTTTAAGCATATGCTAACAAATTTAACTTTTATCTCAACCATGGGAGGTAAATATTATTGTTATCTCCATCTTATGGATGAGAAAAATGAGGCATGCAGAGGTTAATGACTTACCTAAAGTTGCATATCTAGTAGTGGTGAATCTTAGACTCAGATGCTCTGGGTCCAGAGTTAAATTCTTTTAACCCAACCAGTAAGCTGTCTCTCATTGCATAGCACTGGACGGGTGCTCAGTAAATGCTTGTGGAATAAATACATGAATAAATTCCTAAAAGAGCAGTGACTAGGCAAATAATAATGTTAGTGCTACCTTACAGATAAGGAAACTGATGGTGCAAGACGTTAAGAAACTTGCTCACACAGGAAGTAGTAACACATCTGAACCCAAAAGGCTGCTTCTGTTTCCAGGACTCACACCATGGACAAAGGAGAGGGATAAATTGCCTGTAAACATCCACTCTTGTGGGCTCCCCTTGTAAATACTTCATGTAAATGCTTTGCTTAACACACTGTCTCGTAATTCTCATTAAGTATCTGAAGGAGGTAAGAGACAGCATCAATCTTCAACACACTAACATGAAAACTAATCTCATAGAATTCAACTGACTTCCTCAGAGAAAATATTACTCAGGAACAGAGCTGCTCTTTCACAGGAGTCACGCCGCCTGCATCATTTTATGCCACCAGACTTGGGTGGAGACTGGCCATGCATGGTCACTGCTCCTTCTAATCCTGGTCTGAGAACCACTCAGTGACTCAAAGTCATTTCTGTCAACTTTCCAAGTGTGTGTTGGAAACCAAGTTGTCCTGGCAGGTTGTCTGTCTCATGGAGATATTCCCACACTGAGAAACTGAGTTGATTTATTTACATCTTTGCATTCCTGACTTTGCCATCTGACCAGCTGAGAATCATTGAAGGAAGATGTCAGGGATATTAGGAGATAGGGTCCAGGAATAGTTTGTGTTTTTTGGAATTTTGAGAACACAGGGATCTTAGAGAAGATAGAAGCTAAAGCTGCTTGTTAAACTACAACTGAAAGTCAGACACAGTGGTTCAGACCTGTTATTTCAACTGCTTGGAAGGCTGAGACAGAAGGATTGTGAGTTCAAGGCCAGCCCAGGCAACATGGAGATCCTGTTTCAAATACACACACACACTCAGCAACTGGTTTTAGGCAGAACTATACCACTATGAAAAACTAGTCTTAAAAGGCCTTCTATTTCAAAGTTTCTTTTTCCTTCTCCACAGCTTAATTCTTCTAAACAATGAGCCATCTCCCCTAGCTCTCTTAGAGCCCTTGTGACTTTAGATTGTCACCATCTGTTTACTCTGTGTTTCCCCAGCTAAAGTGTGAGCTCCCCAAGGGTAGGGGTGGGTCTTACTCATCTTTCTCTTGCCAGAGCTCAGTGCACAGCCTGTTTGGGCCATACAATATTAGGCTCAAAATGCTTAAAGAACCCACGTGGCCTCAGCTACAGATAACTGGTGATCACAGAGTCTATGTTCCAGTTAGAGAGCACATTTGCAATTCTGAACAACCTGTCAATTACCCTTTTTGCTTCTCCCCTGCCATGTTACATGTAGGATGACACAAGACATGGGTCAAAGGCAGGCAACTGAGGGAGAGACCCCAAGGTGATGTGGGATGCTGCTGACTGGTGTATTACATGTACTGGGAAGGATCAAAACCCTATTACTGCTAGGCACTGGTGGCTCATGCCTGTAATCCTAGCTACTCAGGAGGCAGAGCTCAGGAGGATCGAGGTTTGATGCCAGCCTGGGCAAATAGTTCGTGAGACCCTATCTCGAAAAAACCTTCACAAAAAAGGGCTAGTGGAGTGGCTTAAGGTGTAGGCCCTGAGTTCAAGCCCCAGTACACAAAAACAACTAAACAACCAAAAAAGGCCAAACCTATTACTGGCAATGATATATTCTTTGTACTTAGGGTGCTGTTAAACAAAACTGTAGGTAAAGATGCTGGGATTTTCATGGAAACTGAAATGAAGCCATGACACGAGGGAGTGACCTCTCTTCTAGGTAATGCCTAGACAAAGATAGGATGGAACACAGAAAAAGATCAATAGAATATGAATCCACCAAGACCCTTTTAGTGCTCTGGCTGAGTGGTCAGTTTCTCAACAGGAAGGTCTCACTGTGGGATGTTTGCACCTTTCTGTAATTATTATTGCAATTTACTATATAGTAAGCCATATGCATCCTCCAGGAAGGAGGAAATAAATCCTTTCAATTTTTTTTTTATAACTCTGTAGGTATTGGATCTGGACCCCATGGGTCCTCAAACTATTTTTGTCCTGATTCTGGAGTTCTACTTAGGCAGGACTTGGTTCTTACCAAGGCACAATTCTGTGTGTGCATGCTCTGGTAAACCTTGAACATCATTTGATGGATGTGTGAATTTGGTTCGTGTGTCTGGTACCATCCTCACACTCCGTCCAGTGCCCCACACAGGACCCTCTGAACCCACCTGTCCTTATTCTCTTTGTTTGTTTCTTTTGACTACTTAACAAATGGCTAAGCATTAAGAAATCTACTACAATTCACAGTATTGCTCTTTGCTTGACATTTCATTGAATTTCAGCTACTCAAAGGAGTAGCTAAGTGGCTGAAATTTATTCTGCCTAATCTTTTTCTCAAGTTCAAGTTAAACACTGACATACTCTGTTTTGGCTTCCCTGCTTGCAGTTCCCCAGGTTGGAAACCATCTACCTTGATGAAAGTGATTTATCACTGGTACTATGTATAACACAGAGAGCAAAACAGAGCCCACTTGTTTACTTGACTATGACTTTCTGGTGTGAACCAGTCATAGACACTACTCAGTTGACAGCACCTGTTGTAAATAGCAGTTACATATCAAGTGCTCTAGGCTTTGGATTAGATGGTTCTGGAACTGAATCCTGGCTCTTATACTTTCTACTTGTGGGATCTTAATGCTTCTGAACTTCATTTCGCTTTACTTATGTGCAAAATGAGGAACTGTAATGCGTCCTCACTAACTAGCTATTGTGAGGTCATACTATTATGGAAACCTCATTAGTCAATTCACCTAAAAACACTGATTATGAGCTTCCTGTTAAAGTGCTACCTCCTCCCAGAGACATTTTAATAAGGCTCCACCTCTCTCTTCAGGGCAAGCAACTCTGATGCAGGCACAGGGTGGGTCAAGGTCTTGGGCAAATCATAGTGTACGTGAGTCAGAAGAAAAAGAGCTTCCAAAATCAACAGAGCTGAGAGGGTTGCCCTCAGAAATAGGGAAGGTCTTCACCAAAAGGAAGATGATTAATTCATTCATCTAATAGTTGAGTGCCTACCTAGTGTGTGCCAGCCACTGTTCCTAGGGCTTGAGATGTAGCAGAGAAATGAGGCAATCAAACCTTTCCCCTCATATACCCAAAACACTGTGACACAGGTTACTCCAGAGGTACCTGCACAGCCATGTTTATTGTGGCACTATTCACAATAGCCAGGTTATGGAAACAGCCAAGATGCCCCACCACTGACGAATGGATTAAGAAAATGTGGTATCTATACACAATGGAATTCTATGCAGCCATGAAGAAGAACGAAATGTTATCATTTGCTGGTAAATGGATGGAATTGGAGAACATCATTCTGAGTGAGTTAGCCTGGCCCAAAGACCAAAAATCGTATGTTCTCCCTCAGATGTGGACATTAGATCAAGGGCAAACACAACAAGGGGATTGGACTTTGATCACATGATAAAAGCTTTAGCACACAAGGGAGGTGTGAGGATAGGTAAGACACCTAAAAAACTAGCTAGCATTTGTTGCCCTGAACACAGAGAAACTAAAGCAGATACCTTAAAGCAACTGAGGCCAATAGGAAAAGGGGAACAGGTACTAGAGAAAAGGTTAGATCAAAAAGAATTAACCTAGAAGGTAACACCCATGCACAGGAAATCAATGTGAGTCAATGCCCTGTATAGCTATCCTTATCTCAACCAGCAAAAACCCTTGTTCCTTCCTATTATTGCTTCTACTCTCTCTACAACAAAATTAGAAATAAGGGCAAAATAGTTTCTGCTGGGTATTGAGGGGGGAGAGGGAGAGGGTGGAGTGGGTGGTAAGGGAGGGGGTGGGGGCAGGGGGGAGAAATGAACCAAGACTTGTATGCACATATGAATAATAAAAGAAAACTGAAAAGAAAAAAAAAACACCTTTCCCCTCAAGGAGCCTACAATCTAGTGGGGATAGTAAGTATAATAAATCAACTGAATATAAAGTGGGTCAAAGGTGTGTGAATCAGGGATGGTGGCAAGAGGACTGTTGGGTTTAAATTGTAAGCAAGGTGGTGAAGAGCACCTTCCTGAGAAGGTGGTACCAGAGTAAAAAGTTGATGAGAATGTCTCTGGATGCCACAGGCAGAGCAGGGGTGGAGTGAGAGTGGACAGAGAAGAGAAGCCAAAAGAGATGACTCATTTCCAGGCCCCAGCTTCAGGTCTACTCTCATTCATGTCTGGTGATGTCAGAGGGAGCCCAGGGCAGTTTCTGTGCTCAGTATGGGTGTTTTGTTGTTGTTGTTTTTGTTTTGCGATGGGTCTTTTCGAGATAGGGTCTTGTGAACTCTTTGCCCAGGGTGGCTTTAAACCGCGATCCTCATGATCTCTGCCTCCTGAGTAGCTAGGATTACAGGTGTGAGCCACCAGTGCCCAGCTTCATTATGGTTTTTCTAGGACCAGTTGGCAGGGCCCTTTCCTCCACACTAATCTGCATTCCGCTGGATCTCAGCTTGTGTCCAGAGGCCTCACTTTTTTTTTTTTTTTTTGAGGTAGGGTTTTGCTATGTAGCCCAGTTTGCCCTCAAACCTGCCATCTTCATGCCGCTGCCTCCCAAGTGCTGGGATTACAGATGTGCACCACCATACCCAGCAGTGACTTCATTTTTTTACAAAAACAAAGAAACTGTGAAGTAGGGTCACTGTGCATAGTCATGCAGGTGGTACAGAGCAAATGCCACATTTAAGAAGTTCTAGTCATATTTTAGGCACACAATGTCTGTATGTTTATGAAGATTTTCTGCCAGGTAACAGCAATTTGTCTTTTTTCAGTACTGGGGATTGAATTTAGGACTCCATACCTGATGGCATGTACTCTCCCACTTGAGCCACCCCTCACCCCAGTCCTTTTCGCTTCAGTTTGATTTTCAGATAGGGTCTCATGCTTTTGCCCAGGCTAGCCTCAGGCCACTCCTTCTACCTCTACCTCCTAAGTATCTGGGACCACAGGCTTGAGCCACCAGGCCTGGCAGTAAAGTGTCTTTCTAATGAAAGCTGCGTGATAGTCTTCTGACACTTGGAAATAGAGCAGCACTCTCTAACTCTGATCAGGCCACCAGCATCTTCTGGTGAATAAGAAAATGGCATGTTTAAACTACACATTTAAAAACCATGGCATATTCTTCAAGCTTCTTTTAATCCTTCAAGTCCTAAAAGGCTGTGGTGGTTTTTTTTTTTTTCCCCATCTGCCATGTCTGCACTGAGCCTGATAACTTCTTAGGAACTGAGATATAAATATGCATCAAATGAGTCCACATGTAGATAAGAATAACACCTACGATTATGGAGCTTAGTCAAATAGCTGGGCTACAGTCTTCATGCTTGAGGATATAAGCAATCCCCCTTTGGGGTCGCAAAGAAATCCCATGCCCCAATATGGCAAAGAATGGGCCACCCAGAGCTCTGAACCCATGTAACTGGGCAGCCTCTTGGGGGTTTGTTGCAGCCATTTCAGTTTCTGTGGGCCTTGATCACTGGGGAAATGTACAGAGTATGTGGCCTTTGTAACCTTAAAACATAAGCCTTCTTGGAATATTGCCATTCTCAGGCATCAAGCATGTTGATGAGCAAAGTCCTCAGAGTGACTCTAGGGCAGAAATATCCCAATTTAAAAATATTCTCCAAGTGCCTTATAAAGTGTTTGCAGGTTTGATTACTATAGGCCTCCATGTGCTATGGCAGGTGGTCTGTCTGTGTTTATTTGCTCCTCTGATTTGTGGTTATTAAGAGGGACTGCATTTGTCCCACCCTGTCTCCTCCAAGAGGGACAAGGAGTCCTTAGACCAGAGGGATGAAACTTCAAATAAGTGGGCCACGCTGGGGACTCTTGACTCCGGGGGCAGAAATCAAGAGAGTACTGATCCTCCCTGGGAGGCTGGGGAAGGAAGAGGGCAGTGGGCAAGGTTGGGTGTCATCTGGATGGCAGTATGGCTGCCAAGGACAAGGGCTGGTGTTCTAGCCACTGGCCATGGAAACTGGCTCTGGTACCCTTTTGATTCCACTTACTTTTGATGGCCAGTCTTACTTTTGCTGTGTCCTTAGAGTAGAAGAGTAGAGTCACTATTCTAATAAAACACAGTGCTCAGAGAGTAATTGGCACACATAAATAGATCTCACAGTCTAAAACAGAAGGGTTGTCTTTGAATTCCCTTTGGTTGGCAAGGAGACCTGGGGATAGCCAGCTAGTAGAGAGGCCTCATAAGGTTTTGAGTGAGTGACAGTCAAAGAAAGTATCCAAATAATCTGCAAAAAAGCAGGGAGCTAAGAAGATAAAATGAAGCCTAGTCTCCAGTCCTCAGTCACCATGAATTTAGAAACACGTGTGAAAGGTTGTAGCCATCTCAAATATCCAGAGAGGAACAAAGGGGACAGACAAACCTGTCTAGGTTACTTTAGTTGGCCATTGACTCCCAACTTGGTGCTTTTTCTCTTACTCTTGGTGGGACCCTCTAACTGACCTTCTGGACTTTGTATTTTCAGCTTTCAATATCAGGGCCATAGATACCCCACCTCGTGTTTTGTCTAATTTTTTGCATACCTTTCTTTATGTGTCTCCTTACCATTTTGTAAATTCTTCCATACCCCTGATCTTATTTGGTCAACACAACTCTGACAGGTAAGTAGAATTACCATCTTTGCTTCATGGATAAGAAAAATGAGGCCTAGGGAAGTGAAATGACTTGTTCAAAGTCACTGAACCTAGGCATTCTTGCTGTATTTCTGTGTTCCATGTTCTATCTGTAAACCACTAATAGCCATGCCATCTATTTGAGCATACCTGCCAATATAAATGTTTATGTATCAGTAAGTGATAAAACGTATGAAGATATTAATACATTATGCAACACCTAAGATATATGTGCTTTTACAAGGGTGAAAAACTGAATTTAGGATTAAAAAGAACCCATGGGACTAACATTTGTTGATAATTATTGAAGGTAGATAGCTGAGTATGTGGGTACTATTTTATTATTCTACTTTTGCATATGTTTGAGATTTTCTATAATAAAAATGTTAAACAAATAAGCAAAAAAGAGCTTCAAAAGAGTTGTGGAAGCTTGGTCAAGGAGTCTTGGAACTGGGCGAGGTAAGCAGGGAGAGTTTCCAGGAATTCCCCTAGGAACTGCCTGCCTTCACCAGAACATCCAAGGGCGTGGTTAATTTTCTCTCTAGGTTTCAGCAACGGCAATATTGTTTGGTTGGACTCTTCCCTCTCTGAGAGACTGGTGGTGTCTAGTCAATACAGCTGAACTCCAGAGCTGTATTGCTGGTCCATAACCCTGGCTCTGCCACAGGCTGGTTAAAAAATCCTTAACTTCTGTATGCCTTGGTTTCCTCTCTGTAAAGAGGGGATAATGATGGTAGCTGCTTCATTGGGTTGTTTTAAGGATCAAGTAACATACACGAATCACACATATATGAAGTAGGAAGTCAGGGTTTGAAGATATAGTAAGTGCATGTACTTGCTATAGTTATAACAGTTAACGACTCCCCCTGTTCTTATCTTCATAGATTCAATGCAATCTGAATTCTCAGAGATCCCTTGATTCAATTTCTAAAAATGTTTGAATTTAATAGATGTCAGTTCTCTGGGACAGCGTGATTCAGAAAAAGGGGAAATAGTTCTGGCTTATGTTAAACATAATAGGGAACAAAATCTGATGGAAAGAGGTGAGATAATAATTAAATACTCAAACCACAGTACCACCAAAAATAAAATAAAATTCCTGGGGCTGGGGATGTAGTTCAGCACATGCAAGGCCCTGAGCTTGATCCACAGCATGACTACCAAAAAATAAAAATAAAAATAAAAAAGAAAGAAAGAATTTGCTCAACTGGTAGAGCACTTGCCTAGCAAGTGTGAGGCCCTGCCTGAGTTCAAACCCCAGAGCTGCCAAAAAAAAAAATTAATGGCAAATAATTAAAGAAAAGATATTTTAGTATGAGGTCAACTGCCAATTGCTCTGTGACTAGACACATTGTCCACCTTGCTGACCTGTCACGTCATCTCTAAAGTGAGTGATTTGGAGCAGGTGGTCCTTAAGGTTCCTTCCAG
The DNA here is from genome assembly GCF_047511655.1 of Castor canadensis. NCBI lineage: Eukaryota > Metazoa > Chordata > Mammalia > Rodentia > Castoridae > Castor > Castor canadensis. Next base: position 101,864,876 of record NC_133397.1, on the reverse strand, counting down.
ACTAGACATTTTTCCATTGTATTTTGGGTTCTGGTTTCCTTTTAGCTGTAGCCATTCTTAGGATTTTGAATTTCAAACACTGTCATAGGTTTAAAACTTGATCATCACAAGATCTCTTGATCTTAGGTTCTGAAAGATGCGTGTCACTATGTATTTTGTGACATATGCCATGTTAACCTTCAAAACAACAAATTACAATAATGTATTAAACTTTTTAAAGAATATATATGTCATATTCTTTATTCTTTGTACATGATGATTGGTTGATAATATAAGAATTCATACTAGAATGTCAAATAAAAATATACACATCATATAAGCTGATCTCTATTAGGCAGTTGTATATAGCTGCCTATATAAATATCTTTCTTCTTATAGGAGTTTTATTTCACTCTACATCTAGTTATGTATAGGTAGATAAATCTGAGATACATATCGGATATCATCCTATTTCTTGGATTCTTGCTTCAGGATCCAACTGCACTTTTTTAAAAAAAGTTGCTCAGAAATTTTAAAAAGCACAGGTTTTATGAAAAATCACATATTTATATGTAGATTTATATGTAGTTATAATATATAACTACATATAACATATGTAGTTATATATAGATTATATGGATAATCACTGAATATAAACGATGATTACTTGAGGTGACTTTTAACTTTCTTCTTTCTGGTTTATGTATGGTTGAATTTTTATGTAGATATAAAATTTTATATGAAGAATATTTATTATATAATCAGGAGAAAAATTCTTTTCATAGTGTAAAGAAGAGTATATTATGAACACTAAGTTAGATACATATGAATTTAAATAATTGTTACAGGGAAAAATTAATAAAATGTTTGATGTAACAAATAAACTTAGATAAACTTAAATACCAAAACTCTTAGAGTATAAAACTCTAGCACATGTTTTTTATTTGTTTATTTATTTATTTATTTGTGGCAGTACTGGAGTTTGAACTCAGGGCCTTGCACTTCCTAGGCTCTTGAGCCACACCTCTAGCCCTTTTTGCTTTAGTTGTTTTTCAAGTAGGGTCTCATGGTTTTGTTCAGGTTGGATTCAGACTGTGATTCTCCTATCTATGCCTCCCACATAGCTGATATAACAGGCGAGTACCAATATGCCTACCTGGGGTCTTGCTAACTTTTTGCTAGGGAGCATTAAACTGTGGTTCTCTCGACATCTGCCTCCTGAGTTGCTGGGATTGCAGGAATGAGCCATCACACCAAGCAATACATGTCTTAAAATGCACTGTTTTAGATGTTTTTGTCCCATGATTGAGTTCTGGGGCTTCTTGATTGTCTTTCAAAACTCACTACAACTAAGAAAGTCTAGACAATGTCCAGAGCTGGCACAAATTTGACCTTGTGGGGACAATTAAGTATTTTAAGCATTTCATTGCAGAGGCTATTGATTTTCTTTAGTTTTACAGAACTATTCAATATGCTATGTTTGTACTGGGTATTTCAATATGCTTCACGCTGAAGTACCTTTAGACCTCAGACTGCCCTTTCTCAGCCTGCCTCCCCAGGCTCAGTCCTCATTTGAAAGTGAGACCATTCCCAACTGCAGTCCTGCCCATGTTTGCCCAGGCTGTCTGGGCAGTGGTTCCCACAGCCCGATTATCAGAAGAGTGGTGAGTGTAAACAATAGCAGAGGAAGCCAGAGCAGGCCCTAGGCTGATAGCCTCCCAGACGGCATGTCCGGGGCAGGTGAGGGACCTGAACACACTTCCTCCACAGTGGCGCTTGTCTCCTTTGCTCTGGGTCAGGTCCTTCTTGAGAATGAAGTCTCAGCTCAGCATGCTCAGTTCCCACTGCTCTGGGGTGGGGGCTGGGGCGGGGGGAACTCTAACATCTTAAGAGCAGGTTTCTGTTGGCAACTGTTCTGTTCATTTTCCTCTCGTGGCCTCAGGTGAGGAATTCCCCCCAGCCCAAAACAATCAGGCAATGTCCCAGCTGGAATTCTTAATAAGGCTCTAGGCATTCTTCTTGCCTGAGCACACTGCCATTTAAAAAAATTCTCAAAAACTCATTTGGCACTTAATACAACAGTAATAGTATTTACTAGGCACTTATTATGTGCCAGGGTCAATCTCAATGCTTTACACGTGAGCTCATTTAACTTTCACAATAGTTCTATGAGGCAAGAACTATTACCACCTCAGTTTTATAAATGGGAAATGGGTGATGGACAATTAGCACAATTAGCAAGTAGTTCAGTAGAATTCAAATCCAGGTCCATCTTACTGGAACCCATGGTCTTAACCTCCATTCTACAGAGCCACACACTCTGCTCAAAGCCATGAATAAGACAGGTGCAGTCCATGCCTTCATGGAGCTTCTATGTAATGGGAAAGAAGAAAGAATTATATATGTGAGCCATGAATGAGAGAGAATGCAAGGGTGATGGTACACACAGAAAAGACAGTCTCGGTGGCCCAGCTGGTTCACCTATTTGTGAAGCTGCGTTCCAGAATAAGTCACGAACATAGTCTAGCTTAGAAAGCATGAACTTGAGTATTCAATCTTTGAATCTGTGCTGTGACTCAAAGCTTAACATGAGCTGGGATTGATGTAGAATTGCACATGAATTCAATATGGAAAACAGTAATTCTCTTCTTGTAGCTCATTTACTTCATCTTGCCCAACAATCTTGGAATTCCATCAGGCAAGGGGAATGGGAGATTCTTTTCTCTCCAAGACATTTCTCCTGGCAAATATCTGAAGATTCTAAACATGGCCAGTGATCTGCTGGGCCTTTGCTTGATAGGAAGCAGAGTCCTCCCTGAATAATAGCATGGACTTGTCCATTCATCAGTTGCATTCCCAAAGTGTCTTTACTTGCCAAGGGTTAGTGAGAAGGTTTGCAGGCCAAGGACAGTAGGAAGGGCCAGTTTTGACTACTGGCCTCTTGGAATAGAAATTTAGTTTCAAAATAATGAAACAATTATTCATATTTCAGTCTGTCTCCATGAAAGTCAAACATTATATTTTTATTCTAAGTACTCTGAATGTCTGCCCCCCAAATCTGTTTCGGCAAAAATGGCAAAGACAATGTAAACATATATTACAGGGCATGGTGGTTCTTCATGGCAGGAAAATAGATTTGGAGCTTCATAAAGTGTTTATTAAGGGAATGGTAAGTGTCAATACTTCATGTGAAGCTTACAATTGCTAGGTCAAAACCAAGCCTTGTGCTGCCTAGCAATATTCACTCAACATTTTGATTCATTTCAACATATATTTTTGAGCCTTTATTTTGCAATGTAGTAGGGGAAAAGAGCCTTAACTTCAAAATTTTGGGTTCTAAGCCCATTTTCAGCTGCTTAACCTTGCGTAAATTCTTTAACCTTTCTGTTAATCAGTGTCTTCATCTGTCAAATAAAGATTATACTTACTGGATTACTTAGAGAATCAACACAATGATTTCATTGACCTTAATAAATGGCATTCCCATTCACTGACCAAGTTAGGAAGAAAGTGAGAGACAGAGGAGCCAGGCAGAAGGATGTCAGTGTAGCATATCACCTTTATTACTGATGGGACTAAGGTGAAAGACTTGGCCTAGAGTGTGCAGTCACCCAGCAATGCTGGACATGACCATGTCCCTGTTGAATGTTGCTCAAGGTAGGGCAGATAAAATGCTTGCTTTGTGCAGACAGGCAGCTCCTCGGCAGGACAGGCAGGGAAGACACTGCGCTAAGCCTGCTCAGAACTACATTGGGATTTTTGTGGGTCATAGGTACTGCTGCCTTCCAAGGACCCTTCTTCCATAAAAAGTAGTAAAAATTATATGTGCATTGGCAGAAAGATTAATGCTATTAATATTATATTTAGAATCTTTACTTTTTTTTTGTGGTACTGGGGTTTGAACTCAGGTCCTCATACTTGCTAAGCAGGTTCTCTGCACTTGAGTCAGTCTACCAGCCCTCTTACTGCTTTTAAAATAAATTAAAACATTTTTGTTGGTCTTATAAAGTATGGTGGGTAAGTTGGTCCTGTATGCCCAGTTTTTTTTTCTAAGCTTCCCAAATACTTTCTTGGGTGTACTGAGTTATACCAGAGCTCCAGATGAGACATGAATTCAGGGGACAGAATGTTCCCCATCCCCCCATGAAAACAAACTTCTCACAAGAAATGTGTGATGTAGCATAAACTTCACGAAACACCAAGATAAATAGATATTCTCTCAGTCTTCAAGAACTAATTACAGCACAAAGCAAAGGAAAATCAGGTAAAATAGAAGAACATGTCCTATGGTGAGGGAATTCCCAGAAATGATTCTTTGAGGAGGGAATGATAAAAGGTTTTTTTTTTTCTAGACAGGGAATAGACCAAGATAGAACAGGGTGGAGTGGAGAGGTCATTTCAGACAGTTAGACTGGCTGAAGATGGACTTGCTAGAACATATGAAGCATTTTGGGACTAAATGAATCCCAAACCATCTGCTTACCCCATTCTTCTGGTTCCAGTGGACTCTCTGTTGGCTGTATTGGTGTATTGTCATTCTTCCTCTCCCTTCCCCTCCCTTGCCTTCTCCTTCTACTCCTTCTTCTTCCTCCTCCTCCTCCTCCTTCTTCTTGGTGGTACTGGGGTTTGGACTCGGCCTCACGCTTGCTAGGCAGGTACTGTACCACTTGTACCACTCTGGCAGTATATGTATTTTTTATACTAATATGTGGAAGGGAGGAAGGTTATCATTTAGTACCTGCTATGTGCCAGGTGCTTTACAGACATATTTTTCATTAAATTTTTACTCCCATGATATGAGGTGGATATCATTATCCCAATTTTTTTTTCCAGATGGGGAAACTGAGTTGCTGAAAGACTTGCCCAAGTCCACAGAGCATAGTTGGCCTCAGCAGAAGCCAGAACCCCGGGCTCCTGACTGTCAGCCCAGTCCACTGTTCCCTGCCTTTTCAGAGACTTCAAAGGGGTTTTCTGAGAGCTATACAAAAGGAGTTCTTACAATGATATTTTAGGAAGAATGTCTTCCCAGAGCTTCATTTCTGCATTCCATTCCCCCAGACTCTCAGACTCCCAGGATGTTTTTGCTCTCTTCACCTGCTCATCTATCTTTTGAGGGCCTTTATCTGTTGGCAGTGCTCTTTCCTGACCTCCTACGCATCATTAAGATCTCTGCTGTACTGGCTGGCAATGTTGGTGCATGCCCATTATCCCAGATATGCTAGAGGTGTAAGTAGGTCCCAGGCAAAATTCAAGACACTATCTGAAAAAAACAAGCGAAAAAAAAAAAAAAAAAGGATTGGGGCATGGCTCAAGTGGTAGAGTATGTAACTAGCAATCATGAAGCTCTGAGTTTAAAACAAAAGACTCATTACCAGTGAACCAACCAACCAACCAAACAAACAGCTCCTTTGCTCTCCCGGGGACTGCGCTTAGGATTCCCCAAGAGGGGCTCATTCTAGGCACCTAACCATGAGGTGCTCCTGTGTGCTTGCCCAAGACCACCCTGGGCATGTATGAGCTAACATACAGTGGTCAAATAGTCAACACTCAGTAAGCACTTAACTATGTGCCTGCACTGTGCTAATACTTCACACACATTGTTTTAGCTCCTCAACACTGTTGACATAGGCATTATTAAAATTTTATAGCTAAGGACACTGAGTCTCAGATAGGTCAATTAATTTCTCAGGTAGGTTTTAATCCCAGCAGCCTGACTGCAAACCTTCACCCTGAACTACGATAGGTCCTGCCTCTTGTAGTGTTCAGGCTTCCTATCAAGTTTCTACCATTTGTGGGAAACTGACCTGTCTGCTTTTTTTTCAATTAATTTCACCTTCCAAAGTTCTTTAATATTGGATTATTTGTTGTTTTTTTAAGTTACATTTTTTTAAGGGAGGGTGGGGAACAGAACTGCAGTTTCACCTCAGGGCCTCACACTTGCTCACAGGTGTTCTACCACTTGAGTCACTCCACCAACTCATTCAAGTTATACTTTTATAGGCATTTTTTTCTCTCTGAAATTTTGTCATTTGGTTGCTTCCTGTTCAGATACTATCTCTTTCTCTCTCTCTCTGTACTAAGAATTGAACTCAGGGTCTCAAGATTGCTAGGCAACTGCTCTACCACTTGAGCCGCACCCTAGTCTTTTTGCTCTTTTTAGTTTGTTTTCAGATAGGGTCTCATGCTTTTGCCTGGGATGTCTTTGGACTGCAATCCTCCAAACTCTGCCTCCTGAGTAGCTGGTACCAAAGGTGTGTACTGCCGTGCCCAGCTTATTAGTTCTCTTTTATCTAATCCTTCTTTATATCTTTTCTGTTGTCTTTTTGCTCATTGTTTTCCTTTATCTTCTCCTTTCATTAAAGGATAAGGAAGGAAACTTAAATGTGGAATTCTTGGGTCAGAAACCACCTCAGAAAACCAAGTCCTGAGGGAGCATCTATGAGTTTTATCTTGAAGTGTCCCTCCAACTTCTTCATCAACACCAACATTTTGCCTTGGGACCTATCCTTCAGAGCCTGGTGGCACACACTGTCCTGCCTCATATCCCAGCTCTGCCACTAGTTCATCTGCGTGAGTTTAGGGCGTAACTCACACTCTCTGTGTCTCAGTTTCTTAATTCTAACAGTACCAGCCTCATAGAGTGACTGTGAGAAAAAAATACATGCAGACAGAGTGCTCAGAACAGTGCCTGGTAGAGAATAAACACACCATAAATACCAGTGATTTTTTTTATTGTCAATCTTTCTGAAGGCAAAGCCTAGGGAATGTTCTTTCCCTGAAACTTGAATCTTGAGCTGAATGCCAAAAAGACAGAAACCCATTAGAGCTGATTTATCTGGGCAATTGTGCCCCGAAGAAATGGTTAATCACTTTCTGCTCCCTGGATTCTAGGGCATTCTTTTATTCTGGTCCCTCTCGAATTTGGGTCTTCAGCTATTTTATTCTGTACCCCACTTCCAACAAATTTCCCCTTCTCCTTCTCCTCACCCATCCCCTTTCTCTCCCTCTGCTTTCCTTTTCTTTTTCAGTTTAAAGTAGACACAGTGTTTCTGATATTTGTTGCCAAGGAACATTGATTGAGTCAATACCCCTTGAAAATGGGTCCTCAGCCTTAGTTTAAATACTTCCATAAAACAGCCTCCTTTTTAAAACTCGGATTCTTAGAAAGTACTTCCTTATAGTAGGCCAAAAAATCTTTATAGGATTCTGGGATCAGAATGTTTGGTTTTGGAGCCTGGCTCAGTAATTTATTTGCTTTGTGCCTAGGATAATTTGTTTAACCTCTGTGCCTTGGTTTCCTCATCTATAAAGACAGATAATATAATAGTAACCACTTCATGATGTTGTGAGTACTGAATGTCAGGATACTTGTGAAGCATTCGAACAATGCCCGAGAAGACTGGTTCTATCCTTTTGAACTGCCCAGAATAGGTCAATTGTCCTTTTCATGCCACCTTTTCAGAAACCAAGATGCCATGTTCATGTCTTTCTTTCTTCCAGGAGATCTCCTCAGTACACCTTGCTTCTCCCCACCCATCTGTGGACCTCTTCTGGGTCAGACCAAGCTCCTCTTCCAAGTCTCTTCTGATCAAATTAGAAAGACCTAACCATAGTCTTCAACTTTTCTGCCTTACTTTTTTATACAAAGTAAAATACAAACACATTTTATAAGGTTTTGTATTAAAACATACCTACTTCCCCAGCCCCAGAAAGGTCTGTGCTCCCAGATTGTAGACTCCAGAGCCTCTGCACATATCGCACTCCCTGGGCCTGAGAGTGGAGGCATATGAAAGCAGCCAGGCAGAATGCACAGGGAGAAACCTTCCCATCCTCACTACCCCACCTAGGCTTATGCAGCAGCTGCCCAGATATGTCCTGCACTTTGCTTGTCCTGTCCCCAGAACCGCAGCATGGCTCTGTATTAGGCAGTTTCTGGTGGTTGACATGCCCCTGACAGGCCTGAATAGTTTTCACTCATAAGACGATCCCTCCCCAGTGTGGAAAGCAAGAGCCTGACTGATAAGAATGTCATGTGCATGGCACTGCAGTTTGGGAGACACTAGTTTATTACAGTATTTACATGGATTTGTCACTGGCAAAACAGCATTTTTACCAAAAAGGGCACTATTTTTAACAAAAGAGGATATCTAGCTCCCACAGTACTAAATTCAGTGTGTTTTTTTAAATGGAGGGAAGGGTGAATGAATAAATGACTAAACAAATGGATCAGCTCTTAGTGGGCCATCCGTTAGCTTTAACATCCCCTGTGCATTCTCATGGTGTAGTAGTTACCATGCTTGATTGATACCACCTGGGTTTTCTGTTACTGGCTTTATTGTTACTGAAAGCATTCTAATCAAAATATTCCTTCAAGTGTTCACTCATTTCTCTTCTTATCTAGAGTAACCTTGAGGTTTCAATATAGTGCCACCATCTGGAATAAAAATGGCTTAAGAACATCTTTCTTGCTCTTCAGAATGGTGTATATATAAAGAAAGGGAGGGGCAATAAGAGCAAGTATAGTTAAGCACCCAAGACAGACTTCAACTTCTTCGAAGCTTTCGATTGGTATGTAGATAATGAATTATTTACAGTCATAAAGGTGTAAAAGTTTAGAACTGGAAGGAGCAGTAAATGTTCTTTCTATCTTCTTTTTACCATAATGGAAGCTGAGGGCAAAAGAGTTCTCTCTGTAACTCTCAAAGTCCACTCAACTTTGTATCAGAGTTAAGACCTGAGCTCAGGTCCCCTGAGTTCCTGATTACTGCACTTCCTGCTGGCCTTCACTGACCCATCAGCCTCTGTCTCTTACACATGTCCTAGTCACCACAGGCAGAGCTGGCACTTTAACCCCAGGGCCATGTGGAAGTTCACAGCAACCTGAGAAGAACTGGAAGCATGAAGCATTATATATGATTATAGCTCTTCTGGGGACAGCAGGCTCGTGGTGGTAGTGATTTCTACAAAGCTTGGTTTTGCTATTCAGATTTAAACTTCTACCTCTGTTTACCCATAGACATCTTCTCCCAAGACTCATGAAGTGTTTTCCCAGGGTCTGTCTAGGTCCTTTCCATCTCCCTCCCGCTTCTCTCACCTGGCACACCTCCTTTTTGCATTTTATGTGTTTGGTAGGGAAGCAGTTTGTTGAATGGGGGAAGCTAATCCTTCTGTTTTGAATTGTTTTGTCCAGAGATTTTGGTCTTTACCACAAGCTGTTAGCAAGGCTTTGAGAAGAGGGCTCAGCATCCTGTGGAACTCGCTTGGGGCAGAGAGAGGAACTGCTGTGTCATACGAATTCAAAGGGCACCCCTTATTTTCAAATTGTGTTTATTAGCTAAGAATAGAAATTCTCATTGAATTAGTAAATCCTCAGAGCAGAAAACCACGTAACCCAAAGACTTAGCCAAGGGTGGAGGTGTTGTATCTTCTGCATTAATCTAGGGTACCACACAGATGCCAGTTTTGCCAGTTTTTGAGAATTCCAGTGCAGGATGGTGCCCATCCTTGTTGACAGAAAAGGCATAAACACATTACATGACTTTGGGTACCATTTTCTCTGACTACACTCTTGATGATCATTAAAATGGAGAAGATGATATCCATCTATTGACATAGAAAATGTCCCTGGCACTTTACTAACTGAAAAAAAAAAAGTATACTACAAAAAAAGTTAGTAATTCAATTCTAATTTTGTAAAAAAAAATTATAAGGATAAAAATGCGATGGAGGGATACTTATCACTATTTTAATGGTGGCTATGGTTGATTTTTATTCTGTTTAAATTTTTATGTATTACCTAATTTTTAAAACAATAATACTCTATTGCTTTTATAATTAAGAAACCCTGTATAGGTTTAAAAAAATAAAACTGTGTTGGGGCTCAGTGATTAGTTTATGAAAGGGACATTGCTAAGAGTGTCAGTCCTGGCATTAAGAAAGTGAGGTGATTGATAAGTGCTATTTCCCTTCCCCAGGAAGAGAGGCAGGAAGGGGTCACACTCACAGCTGGAGACACTTGGATCTCACACTCCCAGAGTCCCAACTGGGACACCATTCCTTCACATCTAGAGACCATGCTCACTAGGCTGCTAGAGTCTCCAGAACTCCCTGCCCTTTGGTTAAGAGACGTAATTCCTTAATTAAGCTTTCAGGAGCTCTCCTGGGGAGCTAGACATCTTTTATAACATTATTTCTACAGGACCATATGCTCAGCAATTCACACCACAAATTTACATCAGAGCTTTTAGGATGCTACCACTTTCAGTTTGGAGACCTACTTGACCCAAATTTACTCTTCAGCTATTCTTTTAAATCCTTACTATTTTATAGTAGATTGTTAGGGCCAAATCCTTTGATTTGTTAGTCCGGCACTCCATTAAAGAGGTTTTCAGACTGGTAGGATCTGAGAGATTGGCACCAATTGAATGACCATTTATTAATTCTGATTGTTCAGCTGGAGTTGACCAGGGACGGAGCCCTTACTCTAGTGATACAAATCTCACTTTTTTTTTTCAAGTGTTATTGGGAAAAGCTTTAAAGAAAGAACTCTTTGTTTTAGGGTGTGCATTCATTCATCCAACACACCTCAAATTCACAGAAGTCAGGCTAGTCTTGAAGCTCCCTTGGCATTGACAGCTGCACTAGTATCTAGAAAGGTGTATAATCAATACTTGGAAGTCTTATGAAACAGTGGAAGGAATACTGGACAATAGGATAAGAGGTGGGTGCTGGTCTTGGTGAGCTGTGTGAGTTTAGAGAAGCTATAAAGAAGCAACAGATACGCTCTTCTCAGATGGTCTTTCCATATCTGACAGGTGAGGATCTCTACTGTGTCTATGGAGCAGATTTGCCTGCTTGATAAGTGGCTTGTAGGTCAAGGTAAGGGTAGAACATGTTGGCCTATGTTAGATTTGTCATGTAGAATTGGTGGCCATTTCAGTAACTTTGGCAGTTGATTGAAAATAATCTTTCTTGACCTCTAGAGCAGTGGCCTTTGAACTTTTCTAGGTCAAGAGTGCTTTGTGAATTAAGAAAGACTATGGTCCTTCTTCTCCTAAAGTTTTGCAGTATGTGCAGGAGTTTCTATACCCCAGAAAGCCCACCATAGGTCTTTCAGAGGTTCATGTGTGTAATATGAAGATCCTCTGGCATAAACACTAATGCTTAAGTTCAACAGATTCTTATGATTTCCCCATGGGATGTTAAAAAAACAAAAATAAACAAACAAAAAATAACAGATCAAGAGCATTTGCATCCTCTCTGAAAACACTTTAGGGTCTATAGTTATCTCTAGCTCTTGCAGACAGTTGTTCCAGGACCACAGAAGTCAAGAAACACTTTTTCTCTAGCTTTTAGTAAGTTAAGCTACAGAGACTCTCAGCTAAGTGCGCTTACAGATAGAGGAGGATCAATTAACTGGTCCACTCAACCTTAAGGGAAGTCCCCAGGTTTCTTAGAATCATTGGAGATCTGGCTTCTGTTCCTGACCTTGACAAGTTGTCTGCCCTCTCTGGGTGTTAGTGACTTCATCTGGTCCAGTTGATCTTTAAATTCTCTTCAAGCTCCAGTGTTCTGGAGTGTGATTCCTTGATATCTGCATGGCACCACAGCATCCCTCAAAGAAGACAGGGTTCTGCGGTTCTAACTTTGTCTGGTCTTGTCACCAAGGAAATTCCTTTTCAGAAAGGAATTTGTATAGCACCTGTTTGGCTTCACAGAGGGCTTTGATGGGAGGGCAGGAAACAGGATTTTTGGTTTTCTGCTCTGGGAACAAACTCATTAAGAATCTTTGCAGAGTGCAGATGTCTGCTAGGTATGTTTATGTATCCGAATAAACCTTCACCCAGAGGACCAGAAAAGGCAGATCGGCGCCAGGGGTTTAGCTGTGTCCTAAAGAAACAAGAAACTTCATTCTCAAGCTTTCCCCCGCTTCCATGACTCACCTCCTCTCATTCCAGAAAGTCAAGCACAGGAATTAATTTATGGGTCCTGTCCAGAGGTCTTTAAGTAAACAGTGCTAACAGTACTTTCAGCTCCCCAGACAAGCTCTTTTTGGGGCCCCAGGGAGGAAACTAATGACTTGTAGTTACTTTGCTATTGTTTTCCGAAAACAATTTGACTTCCTTTTAGATAGCCTTGGAATTCCTTCTTTACAAATAAGGCACTGGAACCCCTGGTGCGCTAAGCTGGCCAGCTCAGGCCACAATGCTCTCAGGGCATGATGGCCTTTATTAATGAAGTGCACAGGCACCAGAATGGATGGTGGGCAGGAAGCTGGGGATCAGTTACACAAGACCCCTGCTTGAGAATGGAAGGGACCTCTTGTGCCTCTGCGTTTCTCCTGAAATCTCACTTCTATTCCAGAGCCCGTAATAATAACAAGGTGTAGCCTGTCCAAACAACAAACTTGTGAAGACTGTGTTATTATGCCATTGTACAGACAAAAAATTGAGGCTTAGTGACTTTGCCTGAGATCACACAATAAATAAGGGACAGGGTTGGGATTCTATCTCTGATCTTCTGATTCCAAGTTAGGACCTCTATCAAATGGGCTATGCAAGATGCAAAGAAAGGCCATCTGTCATGAGCTGACAGACTTTGGTCTGTCCCCTAAGAACTGGAATCTCCCTGTTAGATAAGAACTTATATTTGGAATCCACTGGGTGTGGAATTTATTTATTATTTTTTGGTGAAGGGTTTGAACTCAGGGTCTTGTGCTTGCTAGGCAAGCTGTCTGCCACTTGAGCTATGGCTCCAGCCCTTTTTGCTTTTTTAGGTTAATTTTTAGATTGGTTCTCCTGTTTTTTGCCTGGGGCTGGCCTGGACTGTGATCCTTCCACCTATGGCTTCCCATGTAGCTGGGACCACAGACATGTGCCACCCCACCTGGCTTATTGGTTGAGATGGGATCTTGCTAACTTTTGGCCTGGGCTGGCCTTGAACCAAGATCCTCCCAATCTCTGCCTCCTGTGTAGCACCACCCCACATTGGCTCTGGATATGAAATTTAAGTAAAGATCCCTGCCCCCTCCTTCCACACTCTAAAGCTGGAGTTGCATTAGGCCTGGTGTTAAGGGAACTATTTTTGAACCTTCTGATGGAGGTTCTCAACAGAGTGGGCTGCCTTCTTCCTGCCAGAAAAAATCACCATTGCCTTTCTCTGGAATCACATTGATTTTTTTCTTGACTTTTTCAAAATGGCGTTTAAGGAGACTTTTTTTTTGGACAGAGTTAGACTTTCTCATTTTTTTTCTACCACTGATCCTACTGCCAGTACTACATAGATGGAAAGTTAGCAGCTCTCACATCCTCTGTTCACAGCCCAGTTGGCACTGACATCATTATGTTCTGCTCATTGTGCTCAGGACTCTCTCCAAAGCCACCTGGAATATCAAGGCAGAACTTGTGCCTTACATATCTTTGTATGCCCAGCCCTGTGCGTAGTTTGTCCTTATTATACCTTCACTAAATTATTGAGTAAATGACCACAGAGCAGGTGCTATTTCCCAGCCTCTGAGAGGACAGCTGTGAGGGAGGTGCAGGTTCATCTGGGAAAGCAGTTGCTATGTGCTCTACAAAGGGAAGGATATACATGAATAGTGCCTTTAGATGTGTTCAGTGTCTACCCTATGTGGCCATTTCTGTAGCCTTGTTCATAGGAGGCAATGAAAGTGGACATCACAGTTATAGCTATAATAATCATGACCCAACCCATGCTTCCATTGTAAACACTGATCTCTTTCCAAGAAACTCTACTAGCTATAATTTAATTTTGATCTTCAGAACAGATGTATGATTCATTACATACTGAATGTATATGTCTAGCTATATGGATCTATGTGTACATATGCATATCATATATTTTGTATTATATATATATGGAAGGGAATGTTTATTTAGCATTCACTACATTTTAACCATGACATAGATCTCCTTCAATAGCCAATCTATAAGTTTGGTAGTTAACCATCATTGTCATTGTAAAAGGTGAAAAAGATGTGGCAAAAGAGGGTCACATAACTGACAAGTAGAAGAGTCAAAATCGGAGCCCAGGCAAGCACTTGTAACTATAAGGTACTTGCCCCAAATCCAGTCCATTCTATCTTGAGTATTTAGGTGACTGAATGTGAGACTAACTTCTGAAAAAACCAGAGAAAATTTAAAACTGCTAAATGCCTCTAAGCCCCTGAAATTACTTGACCCTAAGAGCTAAAGTTGAATTTAGAGGCTAATCTGGGAGGAAATGTGAAACTTCTTGTCTTGAATTATGTTCTGAACATCAGTGGCTAAATTATCAAGACAGGCACAAGATATCGTACCTCTGTTTATACATAATGATATCCCTATACTTTGGAGTGACTTGTCTGAGGGCATCTGAGTTGACAGTATATTGTGGAAAGTTTCTTAATCTTTTTATCAGTAGACTGCCTGGTATTATGCCTTGTACTTGACTGAAAACACTTTTCAAAATAAAGGAGCATGTCCATTTTAGTCTTTGTGAGGTGGGTAGGTGGGAGGAGGTGTGCACTTTGCATACTTTATTAGTGGAGAAAGGCATGTGCTCCAGGTAGGTACTACCGTCTCTAGACATTGTCTATAACAGGAGCAGAATTTGAGACTCTCAGTCTTTGCACTTTTGAGGACTTCCCTCTGGATTTAGAGGGCAACTGCCACCCCAAGATCTAGGTAAAGTTGTGTTTTTTTGTTGTAGCAGTCCTCAGTCCTGGGACTCTCAGGCTCATGTGAAGCTTCACCCAGCTTTAGCCCTCATGCTCTGACTTTAGTGGGAAATAATTAGGCTTGACTGGCACTGGATTCTTCCTCCTCCTTCTCTTCTCCCTCTTCCTTTCCCCCTTGCCCCTCTTTCCCTTCCTCCTTGGCCCCAAGCCCACCACAAAGAAGTTGTAAAGCTTGGGATCCCAGAGGACCCCCATCTGCCTTACACCCAAGAAAAGGTATGGATGTGACCTTGACCTTGTCTTTGGGATTAAAATTTGAGACCAAAGCATCAAGGGCAAGGATGTCTGTATTTCTTTTGCTTTCTACTTCTTGGAACAGAGCATTCTGGCCCTTTTTAACCCTTATCTGGAAAGTAAAAGTCTTCAGGGGAATGGCTTATGCAGAAAAGTGTGATCTCAGTTCACTCCCCATGGCTCT
Organism: Castor canadensis; assembly: GCF_047511655.1. Classification (NCBI taxonomy): domain Eukaryota; kingdom Metazoa; phylum Chordata; class Mammalia; order Rodentia; family Castoridae; genus Castor; species Castor canadensis. The sequence goes on along the minus strand of NC_133397.1, from coordinate 101,849,742 downwards.
AATTACCCATCTATGTCTCCAGTGAGGCATGGGGTGGGGTGGGGGGGAACTCGTTGCTCTTGCAATTAGAGGCAGACAGAAACTACTTGGACGTGTTATCATGTAGGCTATAAGGGAGGTAGCTATGAAAACAACATCTGGACCCAGAGTCTTGGGAAGGGATCTTGTAGAGTAAGAGATTCATTGGGTGAAGGAGATGTAGAAAGGTCTCCTCATTTGCCCTCTTGCCTCTGGAGAGAAGGAAAAAAAGAAGCAATTTTCAAGATGCCACCTTTAAAAAGCTTGAGGGGAATGTGATTGTGCCTCTTGTAAATTTCAGTACTTAGCTGCCTTCATACTCATGGCCAAACACAATTTCTCCTGCCATGGTTGGAACTCGTTCTTCTTATGCTATCTGGAGGTCTGTCTGCTCTTATCCAGAGTGACCTGTGCCCCCTCTCTTCCCAGACCAATGGGGCTCGTAAGAATTTTCTCTACAGCTGTGGGGAGAAAGCATCTGACCTTTGGCATCAGGCAGACCTCTTTTCTACTTACTTAGTAATATTGGGCAAGTTACTAAACTCTGAATCTGAATTTTCTTTACTGTAAAATGGAAATAATGCCACACTATTTTGCAGTGCTGTGAGGTGAAAATACCTGGTACACAGAAGGCCTTCAGTAAAAGTTCCATTCCATTTCCTTTCACTACAGCACAACAAAGAGATCACACTAGTCAGGCACCAGTGGCTCACACATGTAATCCTAGCTACGCAGGAGGCAGAAATCAAGACGATTACAGTTCGAAGCCAGCCCGGGGAAATAGTTCTTGAGACCGTGTCTCTAAAATACCTGAATACTGCACTTATGCTAATTGTCTTGCCCAAATAGTTGTTTTTTGCAATATCAGCTCCCCGTGGACAGGGAAGGCCTTTGTCTCTCACTGAGCATAGACTAAGCCCACAGGAGTGGCTAATTGGGCTTCATGAAGTCATTTTTCTATCTTTTCATCTTAAAGAAAAGAATGGGAACTGTGCCTGGCACATAGCACATACTGAACAAAGTTTGGTTTGCAATCCCATTTTTTAATGTATGGAACATGTATCTCAACACATCTTTATAGGACTCTTTCTTACACTTAGCGTGAGCGTGAAGGGGAAGTCACAACAGAACTGGCCCTTGTGCTATCCTCTCTTTTCTGGGGCATCAGGCATTGGCTTATGGTGTCCTTCTTACCTATATGGTGACATTCATTCAAGATTTAGCACCCAAATGTCACTCTCCTTACAAAAGACAGAATACTTGCCTCAGCCCAGGAAAGAATCCATTGAGAAATAAACCATTCCTTCAAAGTCTTCCCAAAGCAGCTTAGTTTGGGGCCATGAAAATATATTCTGTCTAGGATGCCACACTGAGCCAGGTGCCTGGCTAGAGGAGATCCTGGCCTCTCCCTGCCCTGATACTACTTTTTGGACCCTCTAGCAGTCCACCCGTTTCTTCACTGCTTTGTTCTCTACCTGCTGAGCAGGATGGCAGCATTTGCTTTCTGTCCCCTAATACTCTCTCCAGAATCATGGCTGTGCTTACACCTAAGTAATTCCTCCTCCCTGGGCTTTAAGAAGGAAGTGGCATTCTTCTCTCATCTCCAATCTAGGAGATGGGAATCTAGGAATCAATTACTGGCAGTTAGTGTCTCCATTGACAGTCCACTCATCTAAAAATTAATATTCCACCAACCCTTCCCCACTTTCAGATTATACCCAAATGAAATTCTAATGATTTCTTTGACTGGCCATCTCTATCTAGAGATAGCAGGGTGTTTCCATGTGTCTTATTTGGTACAGTGTCTGGGATGTGGGGACAAATTCACTGTGTGGGGACAATCTCTGTTTTGGAGAAGAAACTGGATATCACCAGTATCTCCTGTTGGTTTTACATACTGAACTCTATCCAACCATGGTTGAGAGTTCCCTGACTGCAGGGAAGAGACAAATTTTATGTTGTGTTGTGTTGTATTTTGCAGCTATACCCATAGTACTTCCTTATACCAGCCACTGTTACAAGTGCTATACGTGTACTCATTAGTTGATATTGTTATCCCCAATTTGCAGTTGAGGATACTGAGCTGTATAGAAGTTATTTTGCCCAATGTCAACAACTAGCAAGTGGAACATCAGGATTCAAATCTAGGCAGGCTGGCTCAGAAGCTTATCTGATACTGCAAGGAAAAAAGGGAAACTCTGGCTAAGGAACCAAGAGTCCTGAGTTTGTTTTCATCAGAGCTGTTGGCTCTCTCGATACAGGAATTTGCCTCCCCCCATAGTCTTTGTCTTCTTTCTGATCCTAAGCTTATTCCCCCATGAAAAATATGACCCATTAAAGGAACAGCTTACAAAATCTTGGCATGTTTGTGACTAGTGTTGTGTGGGGAAGGCATGCAGCAGGTGAAGACGTGGGGTAAGAAGCAAATCTGGGGAAGGGGGTGAATTCATCAATGATATATTACAAGAACGTTCATAAATGTCATAATGTATCCCCTGTACAACAATAATATGACAATAAAAATGAAAAAAATTGAAAAAAAGAAACAAATCTGGGGTGAATTTAATCAAAGTACATTGTATGCATGTATGGAATATCACAATGAAACCCATTTTGTACAATTAATTTATGCTAATAAAAAAGAAAAAGAAACAGATCTGGGTACTGGCCCTGTATCTACCACCTACTGTGGGTGACATTGACAAGTAGCCTTGACTCTTTGTGCTTCAGTTTCCCTGACTGTTGCAGATGGTCTCTGAGGTTTTCTTTCAGTTGTGATAACGTGTAGGCTTTAGACAATGGTTTGTCTGATCTCAGTCCACTCATAGTAACTCCTGTTGTTGAAATTTATCTCACTACTGCTGGGCCCATAGCTAAATGCTTAAGCTGGGGAGCAGGGAGAAGATGACCAGGGTGGGAGTGGGGTGGCGGAGTTTGAGGAGAGAGATGCCCCACAGTTTCTGAATATGCTCACATATAATCTGTGACATATAATATAACAAGATCTTACTTTACTGGTTCAATTTTAGCTGGGAGATTTTGTAGAAAGAGCAAAGAGAATTTTGGTGAACTGCCACTTACTAACTGGGTCACCATGATCATGTTGCTTGATTTCTCTGAACCTCAGTTTCCTCAAATGTGAAATGCAGAAAATGCCTACCACATAGAATTAGAAATTGGAATGATCAAGTGGAATAAAAATAGGCAATCTATATGAAGCCCCTAGCCCAGTGTCTGACACACAGCAGGTGCTGTCTCCTTGTTAGAAAGGGGGAGAGAGAACATGCTGGGCAGTGGGGGATGCCTCTCCTCTCTGCCATTTGGAGCTGAGAGGTCAAGGTCCTTTTCCTTTCAGGAAAAGTACCCTGGGTGCTGAATGGCTGTGATTTGTGAAAACAAGTTTTCCTGTACTGGTGGGTGTCCAGGTCACTGATGTGGGGATAGTAGATGTCCCAAAAGGGCTTGTGTGAATGACAGAAAAGGATGGAGAAGCAGGCTCTCTTGGACAGTGCCAATTTTCCTGCCTCAGGAAAGCCATGACTTGGGAACTCCGAGGAGGCTTGGCAAAGGAAAGAACATAAGAGAGGGCAAGCCCCAAGGATTTCTGTGACAAGGACAGCAACAGCAACAGCAGGAGGACAGCAGGGGGGCTCTGCCTCCTTCTGGGGGTTGCACAGTGAGGAGAGGCTGCAAGGATGAAGACTTTAAATGAGAGAAAACAGTCTAAGAGCATGAAGTGGGGGAGGGGGGGGAGGGACCCAGAGGGGAAAGGGGTGGGGAGAGAAAGAGGAGGAAGAAGTGGGAGGAGGGAGGGTGACAGATTAAAAAGAGGGTGGAAGAGGGACAACTGACAGGCTCAAGAGCGAATAACAGCAGGCAGTTGAAGAGGCAGCCAGAGCACAAGAAACCAACAGAAACTCCAGAGAGGAGGAAAAGAAGCAGGTAAGGGTGGACTTGAACTTTAAGAGATAAAACTACAAGTCAATAGAGAGTAGCCAGAAGAGAGACTTGACTGTCCAGAGGCCAGACAAAAACAAAATTCTTTCTCTGTACCTATGAGTTTCTTCCCTCTGCTGCTCACTGTTTCCTGTAAGAGTGAGGTTTGGATATGTTAGGGAGGGTTAGTGAGGCAGTGGACTCATGACCTACTTGATCTATAAGGAGCTAGAGAAACGAGAGTGGGGGACCCTTGGGTTCCAGTCTTCCCCGTGGAGTTGCAGTGCTCGGGTGGCATATTAGAAGTGGATCACCCAAACTTTTGGAAAGAGGGAATGGACCCTTTAAAAACAAAAACCCAATGCTGTTTTACGATGTTTCCTCTAGGCATGGAATTTTTTTTTGGAAATGCTTTCTGTAGCATCTAGGAGAGTGTTTTGATTTTTTTTTTCTTTGTAAGGCATGTTGGATAGTTTAAAAATATTCTCTGCTCAGTTTTCTGCATTTCATGCCCCCACTGTGCAAGGCCACAGATGAGAAATCCAGGATGCCCTCAGTCAGGTGAGAGGCTGATGAGACTCAGGAAGCATGGGAGAGGTGCACACTGAAGGTCTCCTTTCCACCTGATGGCAGTGTGACATAGAAGACACAGGCAGAGAGATTTCTGCTAACTCCATGATCTCTCTTCTAAGAACATGACAAAAGAGGGTGGGAGGGGTAGGGAGGCCTGGGTCTTGTCCCCTGAGTGGCTGTGTGAGCTACGGGAGTCCACTCCCCTTTCTGGGTCTCAGTTTCCTCATCTGAAGTGTTTGAAGTAGAAGGACCCCTCTGGTTCCATGCAGTGGGAACTTTGCACAAGGCTATGGATCTATGAACTCAAATGTGACTTAGAATCACTGACCAAGTTAAGCCCAACACAAGGCTTTCAGATCCTTTGTTCAATTTTTTCTTCCCTGCTCCCTGACACCCCCCTCCTGCCCCCACAGTATTCCATCATAATAAAGGGATTCCTGGTTCCTCCTCCTCAGCACATTTAGGGGAGCAAGGCTCTGCTCACCAGGATCCGATGGGCCTGAGAGATGGAAGGGCAGTGTGGAGAATATTGGACAGGGAGTCAGGAGATCTGGAATTCAGAGAAACTGAGCAGAGACGAGACCAAGACCAGGAAGTGGAGGTGTGGCTCCTTCCCTGGCTTGGTGGTGTGGCTGGAGGTACACTGGTTAGTCTTTGACATCAGCAGGTCAAGTGGCCTCCATCTCCTCCACCCATTGCCCCTAGAGTCACAGCTCAGCATAGAACTCGAGTCACTGCTCTCTAGAGACAGCCTTGGACTTTTTACCTTCCTGTCAGGTTTCCCAGAGCAGCAGAGCTATTAGGAGTCTGTTCCCTTGGCTGCCCCTCCAAGCCTTGTCCAGGCTTGGTAGTTTCCAATGGCCATAGCACACAATGCAGAGAACACTCAGAGGTTATTACCCTGTGAGCATTCCCTGTGATATTCATAGAGCCACAACAAGCACAAAATCAGGTTACCATGCCTTACCACTGCCATGGAACCCCAGTGGTGTTTTGCTGGGCTCCTGGCCCTGGTCTTTGTTCTTATCTCTTAGCTGCCTCAGTCCTGTTTCCCCTCCTAGTACTGGCCTGAAGTCCTAAAACATTAAAACTGAAGCAGTCTCTTAGATTGCCAGCCTCCTCTTTTGACAAATAAGGAGAACAAGGCCTAGAAAAGGAAAGTGACTTGTTGATGACAGTGAGTCCAGATGGACTCACTTGGGAGAATACCCTGCTATGCTTACTTGTACCTAGAGCTCTTGTAACCTGTCCTTGGCTATATTTCCCAGCCTCCATTTCTCCCCATGCTTCTCTGATTCTTCCGCTTGAGCATCTCTACAATCCTGTGTCCTAGTGGAGACATCTACCTCCCTACCTGCTCCTCCTCACCTGCACTGACTGGAAGGGGATGCGAGTAGTGGAGGGTCTTGGCTCTAGCAGTCAGCAGGGCTACCAAAGTGCAGGATGGCCCCTTGGGTACTGGTTGACCCCACCTCGAGGCCCAGTCAATTAAAATAAGATAGGGTGTGTGTGTGGATTAATCAAGACAGGAACTGGAAGACCTGCAGTTCTCAGAGCCCAGGAGAAACAAGGCCAAGCTCTTCCCCTTGTTCAGGAAAAGACTGTTCCTCAGGGGATTCCAGCAGCAATCTGTGAACAAGCTCCCATAAGCCCACCTGACAAGGGGAAGAAGTGCCCATTTTCCTGGAAAGCTTCAGGGTTCCTGTAAAAGAGGTAGATTTCCTTCCTACTGTTGGAAGCTTATGGTTCTTGGTGAATGACAGCTTGGTGCCACTTTGTGAATCAATTATTTCTGACATATTAGCAAATAATGGGCAAGAAAAATTTAGCAATCCATTTTTATAAGGAAAGGGAGTCTGAAGGTCTCAGAATCAGAGATATTAAAATAACACAGAGGGAATTAAGAGTTTATCTAATTCAGGAGTAGAACCAAAGGATGAGCCTGGGCATTTGAAGTCACAATTGGTTTATAACTTTAGCTGTGTAACTTGAGACAAATTATTTAATGTCTGTGATCCTCAGTTTCTTCATGTGCTAAAGAAGCTAATAAAAATTTTCCAGTTAGGTTTTATGAGGATTAAATAAATGCTTTTTTCTGCCTTTGTGGGTGCTGGGGCTCAAACACCAGGACCTATGCACATGCCAGTCAAGCATCCTACTACTGACCTATACCACCAGCCTGATATCTTACATGGTTATCACATAGTAGGAGCTCAGCTAACAACAGAGCATCGGGTAGAATCCAGGTCTTCTGGTCCTCAGTCCAGGTCTCTGAACTGCATCTCACTGGATGCAAAGGGCTTTCAACAGTGACATATAATTCTGAGCTGGCACTGCTTGATTATTATGACTACAGAAAGTTTAAAAATCTGAGTTTGCCTTTTGGCTTTGCCACTAATTTGCCATACTGTCACAACTAGGCAAGTCACACACTTCCCACATGCTCTAACTTAGAGCTGGAAAGCCCACCTGCTTTGCTTTACACAGGAGTACACTGAGGTTCAGGACAGGGAGGTGGAGTGGATATTGCTTGTCTGTCTAAAGCCACAACAAGACAGCTGAAACCAGAAAGAGCCTCTCTCAGGAAATGATAACCCTGTGATGTCACAGGGGACTTCCAGAATCTTACTCCAACCTTGGAAATGGCATGATTCAGAATTTCAGAAGAGGGCAGAGGTGGCTAGCAGGTGAGCTCCCTGCTTCTGTGTTTGTACACAACTCCCTCTTTCTCTGTCAAGTGGACCTGAATCTGCTTCTACCTCCCTGTGTGGGCATGCCTTTACCTGGTGATCAATTTCAGAAGTGCCACACTTCCTCAAATGGATCAATTCTATGAAGCATACTCACACACAAAAGATTGAGTTAAAGACATGTAAGGAGGCAGACTGGTCCTGTCACAGGAATAAAAAGGGCCTGATCCAAGCAGGTCCTAAACTTCCCTTCTTCTCCAGCCCTCCCCAGAAGGTCCCAATTCCTAGTGAAACAACTCATTTACAGATAAGGGTGTCTTCCCATTGCCCCACCTCCCCTCTCTGATAGTTACCTTCCTGCACATGGTGCCACATGGACTTCTTGCTTTTCTAATAATCAGCCTTCTGCACTCTCAAATTTCACATCAAGTTGGATGGATGGATCATGTTTGAGATTTTTACTGGAAATGTCAGAGAAGAAAACAGTTACTAACATCATCAAGTGCCTTGTATATGGCAGATACTGTGCTAGGTACTTCCATTAGTCACATATGCTTTAGTTTCCATGAGTCAACATTCCCATTTCCTCATATGAGCTGGAAACTGAGAGGTTAGGTGACTTGACTAGGGTCACTCAACTAGAGAGTGAGTTAAGCAGAGTCCTGGCCCCACTGTTCCTTAGAAACTATGAGTCCCTCCATCCAGCTATGACTGTTTCTGGTGTTTTTGTTAAATGAGACATCAATGGAACACCAGAGCCTGCTGCTTGGCCAGCTGGGAACGCAGCAGTAGACACTTCCGCAGCCAACAGCACTTATTTGCTAAAAAAGGAAATAACTTTCTGTATGTGAATTCTGGCCAAATGGTGGCAAATGCTGAAGAGTCCAGGAATCCGGACCACTGTGGGCTAAGGCCCCCAGTGCAATAGTTAATTCCAGGAACAGTATATACAAGAGATGGCCAGCCAATAAATCAGAAGGTAAAAGGAGAAACCCTGAGCCTCTTATGGGATGAGGTAAAGTAAGTGAGGCCCTGCTCACAAGTTGAGACTTAGAGTTCTGGTCACAGGTTGGTCATAATCTATCACTCCTAGAAGCTCTTTTTCTTTCCCCTTTCAGAGATGCAGAGAGAATATAGGCATTGGAGTCAGGCTGATCAGTCTAAAGTCTTTTCTGCAGCATTTGCCAATTGTGGGACTTTGTACAAGTTACCTAACCTCTGAGCCTCAGTTATCTCTTCTGCAAAATGGGATGGTACAACTTCCCTGATAGAGTTAATGGGAGGGTTAAAGAGTATAGTTACAAAGTGCTACCCACATGGAAAATATTTCTTGCTTTCAACTTAGTGCTATCTCAGTATTCCTTAATGTCCCTATACCCCACTCATCTTACATAAAAATGAAGTTTGAGTTTGAATGATCTTTAGGATACAGCTCTATGAATCTATGACAAGATGATGGAAATAATAAAGAAAAAAAATATGAGCAGTCATATATAGAATTTTCATCATTAATTGCATAGGTACTAATCAACTCCTGTGGTGGTAATTAATAGAGACCTTCTGATATGTTGCTGTAACTCAATATCTTCATTTGCCACTCCTTTCAACCCACTTCTTATAAATATTTCCTTTCAACATTTTAAGAATAAAATTATCTATCCTAACATAATTGTTTCTCTTCACTTTGCCTGCTCCTTTCCACCTTCTTGGCTTTGAAACAACTGGCCTCCCAGCAGGGTGTCTTTGAGTAGATCAGTCTGTCCTTGCCAGAACAAAATAATTACTTAAAGAGGAGTTAATTATCTGTCTTTGGCTTGAGTAGGAGGAAAACTAGAGTGAGTACTTTATCTCACCCATCTGTTTCTTTCCTTTTCTCTATCTTCCTCTCCCCTCTACAGTGATCAAGATTCAGGGATGCCAGCCCCCAATGGACTTCTAATTCTGAGGAAGTAACACACAATGCCCCACTCAATGGCTCTCATGTATCTCTTCATGTCCCCTGAGGCTGAAGTAGCTACCCTAAACTTAAATCAGGGAAAGAATTTAAATCTTAAATGTAAGGATCATCCCAGCCACTTACAATCAACTTCCCATCCTTACAATTATCTCAGGAACATCCTGCTCCAGTTACCCTCTTTAAAAGTGGCTGGCCTTTGACTGGCAAGGATTTGCCAAAGAAAGAAACATCAGGTGATTTAACTAGAGGTTAGCATAGTTATTGGGGAGGTGGGGGTGAGGGGCATTGCTGTGAGATAAGCCAGGAGCTAGGTTTGACTCCATTTCATCTTTTACTGGCATTGTGAGCTTGTTCAAGTTACCCTCTCTGAGCCTGTGAAAAGGGGGATAATAGTCCTGACCTCCTCAGCTTATTGTAAAAAGCAAATGAAAAGCAAACAAACCAATAAAAATACATGTATTGGGAGGGTGAATGAAGGAGATTAAGGTAATAGTAAATGGTAGACAGACTTCATATACCTCTATGAAACAGAACCTAAGAAACCTCTTGCAATTGCTTCAAGTGGGGTGGGGAGGGGGTTGAATGGGAGAGACGATGGGGCAATGCAAATAATGTACAATATAAATCTAATTGGAATTGTCACTATGAATCCCCCCCCCGTATAATGAATATATCCTAATAAAAAATTATAAAAAATATGTATTATAACACACATACATAAACACAGGATTTCTGGTACATAGAAAGGTCTCAATAAGTAATATTTTATGTATTGATATTATTGTTATCACCTAGATTCAAATTATTTTTTTGTGTATAATTCTAGATAAACTAGGATATATGGCTGTGAATCTCAAAGTCTATTAAAGATTACTGAGGTAGCTGAGAATCAACACGGATTTTCACATAATTCTCCCCATGTATTCATTTTAGGGAAAAACTATTGGAGCAAGGGGAAATTGGAAAATGCGCACAAGTGAATAAGGCGCAAAAGAGCTCTGGGGTGCTGGTTATTATTGCCACTTTATAAAGCCACTTCTAATGTCTGGCATAGCATAGGAGCTCAGTGAACACTTTCTGAACTAAACTGAATTGATGCGATAAGGCATTCTTTAAGGGGCCCTTTTACAACAGAATTTCTCTTAATTGGGAAACAAGTTGACCCTGCCCTGTGCCACATTCCTCTGTATGGTGAACAAGGCCCAGGGGATTGTTATTATTACTATGAATAACAACCTTTATTGAGAACCAAAGATCTGTTAGATACTGTCCAGAACATGTGTCATTGTCCAGAATTAGACTCTGTGGGGTAGTCTTATAATTTAATTTTGACAAATTTGGATAAGTTCCCCAGTATTCTGAGGGGAGGAGTCAGGAAGGAGTAATGCACAGTGATGGACTCTCTCCTCCTGACACATCTAGTCCTGCTTAGTCAAGCAGAAGGGAGTCTCACAGGCAGAAGGAAGGCTCAGTGGCTTCCATCCCGCTGGTGTTCTGGTCACCATAGTCATTGGGCAAGAATTCCAAGCCAGTATCCCAGGAGGCCTGTTTACTATATGCAACATGGTCCCTAAATGTTGCTAACCAACTGTGTGTATCCTTGCCCTTTTCTTCAGCAATTGAGAAGGACCAGCCTGGATCGATTTACTATTTGGTGTTTTGAGTGACCTGAATGCTAGCATTCATCTATTGTCGCTGTTTTTATAAAATACATACCATCGGGTGCAAGATGCAGTACTAAGCACTAAGCAAGTCCAGGGTAGAAGGGGGATTCCAGGGGAAGAAAGTAATGAGACAGAATCCATGGCTGGTTGAGCAAATACTTATCAGTATATATGTGAGACTCCAAAGGCTTTACAGTGCAGTCTGAGGCCCAGCTGCTGACTGCTCAGAGTGACACAGCTATTGTTGTCAAATACTATATTAGGAGGGCTGTTAGGGGTGGCTCCAGAAGACAGAATTGGAATCAGTAGAAGAAAGAGAATTTTTAGCTATCCCTGTGGTAGCTTCATGCTCCCTCAGAATATGCCTTCTTGAGCAGGAGAGCTGAGGTTGTAGTAACAGCAAGGTGTTGGGAGATGGCCATTATAAAAGGCCTACTACAAGCATGAGGGTTACTAACTCTGCAGTCTTTTATATCCCCAGGCCCATTTGGGGGCTCTCATATCAGGGTCTTCCCCCAAGAGCAAGGAATGCACTGTGAGTTCAGAATTATTCCTGGCTCCTAAGCATGAACTGCAAAGTCCTCCACAATGTGCTCCTGCCTACTCTGTAGGCCCTCCTCCCCCATCTCTTTAGGCTTAAAAGCATGCTAGCGTTCATTCTAGTGAATTTGTTCATGCAGTTGCCTTTGTATGAAATTCCATTATCTCTTCTGCATCTCCTCCACCAACTCTGCACCCCTACAAACATCAAATACACTTCCCTCTTAGTGAAGGTTGTCTCCTCAGGGAAGTCCTTTCTATCCACCCACCCACTCCCATTCCTAGCCAAAGCTGGTGTTATCTTATCCATTTGCACGATACATTGAACTTAACTTCTATGCTAGTGCTTATGATATTTGGTTTTGTTTTTATGCCCCACAGGACAATGGGTTTCTTTAACCTAGGATCTACATGATCTTTGGATCTCTAACTTCCAGCACAGTAAGATATAATGTCTTTGAAACCTAACTGAATTACACTTTTCCTTGTACTTTTCCCCAGCACTCCATACAGTGCAGGTCCCATCATGGAAGCATAGGAAGTATTTGCTTGATTGCATAAATCTGACCCCAGGTCATATCACCAAACATCATAGTTATATCTCAAATCACTCAATGCAGGAGTTTATGAAGTTCCAAGTGCAGAGACCTAAAAATTGATGAGCTCCACCCTTGGAGGGGAGATGGAAGGAAGCTTACTGGCAAGCACTAGACTTGACCAGAAACTCTGGAATGAAACCCTTGTTCTGCTCTCCATTAGTCTTTGTTTCTTTGAACAAGTCATCTATATTTTTTCTCCTCTGTTAAAACAGGTATGTAAGGGAATGGATCATGCTTGATGCAATTAATTTAACAGATATTGGCTGCCTGATATTTGTCAGGCCTGGTTCCTTCTAGGTATTGTTCTTAGAACTCAGAGCAGTGGCAGATACATAGTAGGAACTCGGAAAAAGTACTTTCAAGTTGGCTGATAAGACAAGAAACTTTCAGAGAACAAATCTAAGGCAGCATTTAACCAAGTGTGAGAATTTATTCCACATGCTGGATGGGAATTTAGAGTCCAGGAGACATCAGAGAGACCTAAGGACAATTTAGACGACTTCTCCATTTTTTCCTATGTACGTGGAGTTAAAGAAAGAAGTCCTTGTTATGAGTTTATGACTAATCTGGATCAGAAAAAAATACAGGAGACAAACAACTTAAGGAAGGATTTCCTTCCTTAATTTTCCTTCCTTTATTTTTGACTCACAGTTTCAGAGTTTTTAGTCTATGTCAGCTATCTCCATTGCATTTAGGTCAATGGCAAGACAGAAGCAGCATGGTAGGAGGGCATGGCAGAGGATAGCTGCTCACCTCACAGCAGCCAGGAAGCAGGGAGAGAGAGGAAGGTCCAGGGTCAAGATACACCTTTTAAGACATACCTCCAGTGACCCACTTCCTCCAATGAGGCCCCACCTCCTAATAGCCCATTCAGCTATGAACTCATTAATGAGTGAATCCCTTGGTGAGGTTAACATCCTCATGATCAATCACCTGGGAGCAAGTCTTCAACACATGGGCCTTTTGAGGAGACACTTCATATCCAAACCATAACACTCAAGTACCATGTTACTATTACCAAACAAGCTGCCTAGGGACCCCTCCAAAATTTGTCCCAGGATATAAACATTGAAAGGGGATGTTGAAAGTTTTGAAGTGAAGAACCTTTAGAGTTGGGAATGTTCTCTTCCAGGTTCTTGCCTTGGAGATTTCAGAACTTGTGTCAATTGCAGGGAGCTATGGAACATTGTTATCCCAGGCTCCTGCCACACACCCTCATGGAACCTTGCACTTCCTCCACGTTAACGCACATCATATTTTATTGAAATTTTGTATTTAACTTCTCCCCTTAAGGGAAATAAAGGCAATTAAATGAAGTAAAGGCAGAGAGTCCTTCTTGGTATCTCCTCCTTCCTGCTGTATCATTAGTAGCTAGCATGATGCCTGGCACCTTGCATAAACTCCCTCCCTCCAAAAATAAAAAACCTTATTAAATCACTGAATGAAAGAAGAAGGACATTCTAAGAGGAGGAAACCTGAGAGCCAAGAAAAATAGAAAGTGTAGGGTGTGCATATGGGTATCTTAAATATGGAGTTTGTGAAGGAAACAGTGGGGAAAAGATAGGACAAGGCAGTGCTGCAGAGGGTCTCAAATGGCAGGTTCAAGTTTGAACTTTAAAAGTGGTAGAAAGCCAGTGAAGATTACAACTAAAGCAGTGAGGGAAATTGCCATTGTATTTGGTAGAATTTATTCATGGCATGGGCAGCTTCCTTTGCCCCTCCTAACACACTTCCTGCCAAGAAATGGGTAATAATCTACAAAGCATTTTGTGTTACATACACCCAGTAAACTCCCTAAGTAGCTAATCTTTCACTGAGGTTATGGGGCCAAGGAAGCCAATGTAGCTAGAAACCTAGCTTCAGTCATGGACCTTTCACATTAAAAACTAAGCAGTGCTGGTAACTTTAAGTTTCTCTGACCTTGCCTAAAGGTTGAGAGGAAGTCATAAATGAAAGGTCCGTTTTATTTCCTGTGCTTAGGGACTTTGGGGGTCTGCCTCACCCCTACACCTCCTTAGCTAATTTCTATTGTTCCCTCTCATAGAGACAGCCTTCCTACACGGTCTTTCTGGTTTTCCAAGGTGCTCTCTTCTTGAACCTATGCTTTATTTCTTCCAGGTGGGATTCCATGTCTATAAGCCAGGGAGTCAGCAGTCAAGCTTCTTGGCAGACCAGACCAAAGTATCACATTCTTTATCTGGAATTATAAATTTTTACTTCTTTAGGGAATTACACAGAATGAGTGACAGAGTGAATTATCAAGAGAAAAGTCTTCAGGGATTAAATGTGGAAAACTTGTCCCAAATCCTGGAAGAATATACTATTTATTTCTTTTTACTTTCTTTTAATTTCCATTTCCATTTTCTTCTCATTTCCTCACCTTCTGCACTTCCTGTCACTTCTCTTTTTGCCTCTGTAATGCACTTTTCTCTACTTTCTATTTTCTCCTCTCATACTTCTATCAGTTAGGGCTGCCTTTCATTCAACTCTTACAATCTGAGCCCTATGCTCAGAGCTCTTTATATTACCTCATAGCACTCTGTGAGCTAAGTAATAGTATCTTCATCCACTCTGCAGATGAGGACAGTAAAACATACACTGAATAGTTTATTCAGGCTCAGCAGATAGGAACAGGAATTTGAACTCGTTACCTAACTCCAGTGCCTGTGTTCTCTTAACCATTACATGGCTTCTTTTTCTTCATTTCTAACTCCCCATGTAATTACCATTTTCGGGTCCTCTTCTCTCTTTATGTTCCTCCTTTCCTCTGCTCCCTTCCCTCTTTCTCTCAGAAGCTCACCATAATCCAGTCATTGTACATCTGTGGCTGACCCTAAAGATGCTGAACACTGCACATGTGCCCTGAAGAGATGACAGACCATTCAAACTCTTATCTAATCAGCCATTTTCCTTTTGAGCAAACGCTTTACAATTTTCCACATTTAGAGGCTGAAGGAGAGGGCCCTTCACCATCTGAAGTAAAAGGGCAAATGTCTAATCACAAACCAGAGGTCTTGAGAAGGCCTCAAGACCTGGATGGATGCTTGATATGGAGAGAAAGAGAAACCCTTTCCAGTCACTTGGGGACTCCTTCACTCTCAAAGGTTCTGCATTTGCTCTGGGTTGGGGAGCTCGGGGCTGGGAGAATCAGAGCCAAGAGGCTGATCTAATCAACTCAGGACTTAAGGAAGCCTGGCCTATGAGATGCAGCACTCTCACCCTGTCTTTCCCCACACAGTAAAGAATGTTCCATAGAAACCAGGGGTTGTTGGCTCCAAAAATATGAAGATCAAAATTCAAAACTGACAACTTCTAAGGTTCCATCCAAAACTAATGTTTTATTATTCTAAGAAGAGAATATTTATGTTCAGTTCTTGCCTTTTTGACATCCTGCTGACTAGGATTGGTTAAAGGTTTTAACTGTAGATGTTTATTGTTCACCAAGAAAGAATTCTGACGGTAGGAGACTTAAGAATTGATTCAGAGGTCCCAGGGCACTGGCCAGCATTTCTGAGAGTCTATGGGTAGCTTCAGACATTTTGGTTCACACCACCCTTGCCACAGACAAGAAACAGTGGGCAGGGGGAGGACTATGTGTTTACTGGAGAATGAAAAAATCTTTTCCACAGCATTCCCTCCATATTAGCCTGCCCCCATCCCTTGTTGGCCAGAACTGAATGAGTTAGAGACTGACAAAGTGCTATCTGGCTCCTTCCCTTGTTAGTGAGAGGCAGGCAAGGAACAGGGAATTGGCTTGCCATTGGGCAGGAATTATCAGTGCCTGTTACCCATTCCTTCCGTCACTCAACTAAGATGAACTGAGCACCTACCTACTCTGGGACAAATTTTTTTTTTAATGTATTCATTTATTTACATGTGCATACATTGTTTGGGCCATTTCTCCCCTCTGTCTAGGACAGGTTCTGATGACATATGCTCTCATAGTAACTTGCACTTCATTCATGTTAATATGCATCATGTTTTATTGAAATTATGTATTTAATTTCTTCCATTAAAGGAAATAAAGATAGTTAAACTAAGTTAAGGCAGAGAATCCTTGTTTGTCTCTCCTTCCTGCTTTATGCTCAGTAGCTAACATGATAAAAAAATAGTCTTTGTTTTCCAAAAGTCCCTGCTAGAAGAACACAGATAGGCAGAGGATTATAAAAACATGGTACAAGTGTTGGGAGAGGAGTGAGTGTTCCCATGTCACCATAGTTGCTGAAGAGGGAGCAAAGAGGTCTAGAGAAAGGAATGACTGTGTTAAATTTTGAAAGGTAAATGGCATTCACCTCAGGTGAGGGGGCATGGAGGAAGTAGTTGGAAAAAGGGCATTTGGGAATCTGCCAGGAGGCATGGTTTGACAAAGAAAACTCACAAATATTTCTATAGACAGAACACTTAGCAATCAAAGTAAGCACAGTTGGAATGGTTGTGCCTCATTGCCTGTAGAGTGATGGAAGCACGCTTTTGTTCATCGCCTTTCAACCCAGCTGGATGGTTCTGATCCTTACAGGATGCATTGTGAGAAGGCACATTTGCCATTCTCCTCCTCACCCCTTCCTTTTCATCTAGTTATGCTCTCTGGAGCCATAAAAACCTTCTCTTCTACCTGTCCACCTGACTGTGATATGATTTTCAGCATATCACATACTTCATCTCACTTGATCCTCCAAATCCTCTGATGTCACTACTCCCATCCCCATTTGACAGATGAGGAAACAGATTTGATGAAGAAATTGTCCAGAGTCACATTTGTAGACTCCAAAACTGTTTCCCCTGCTCCAGTGTTTCTCCAGGTGCAAGCAGTCTGCACCAAGATAACCTGAAATGCTTGCCACAAATTCGGATTCTTAGGAGCCATCCTGCCTCCTGAAGTAGAATGTCTGGGGACAAGAGCTCAGAATCCACATCTCAGATGATCTCTAGATACTTTAAAGTGAAGGAACCATGCTCTAACCTTGCTTCAAATTCCCTCTTTTTATTTTTGCTGGGGGCCGGAGGTGCGTTTGACTTGCAAATTGCACTTTCTTAAAGAGCGCATAGGTATGGATCAACGAATGTCTAGAGCTTGATAGGACCTTCCAGACATCTGCAGAAAAATCCCCTCTTTTTCTCTCTCTCTCTCTCTCTCTCTACCCCCCTTGCAGAAGTCTCAGCGTTGGTCCCCTGCCTCTGCCAAGATGGGTGACTGGAGCTTCCTGGGAGAGTTCCTGGAGGAAGTACACAAGCACTCCACGGTCATTGGCAAGGTTTGGCTCACTGTCCTATTCATTTTCCGCATGCTTGTGCTCGGCACGGCTGCTGAGTCTTCTTGGGGGGATGAACAGGCTGACTTCCGGTGTGACACCATTCAGCCTGGCTGTCAGAATGTCTGCTACGATCAAGCCTTCCCCATTTCACATATTCGCTACTGGGTGCTGCAGATCATTTTCGTGTCCACGCCATCCCTGGTGTACATGGGCCACGCCATGCACATGGTGCGCATGCAGGAGAAGCGGAAGCTGCGCGAAGCTGAGAGAGCCAAAGAGTCACAGGGCACGGGCTCTTACCAGTATTCCATGGCCGAAAAGACGGAGCTGTCCTGCTGGGAGGAAGTGAATGGAAAGATTGTCCTCCAGGGCACTCTGCTCAACACCTATGTCTGCACCATTCTGATCCGCACCACGATGGAGGTGGCCTTCATTGTGGGCCAGTATCTCCTCTATGGGATCTTCCTGAACACCTTGCATGTCTGCCGCAGGAGTCCTTGTCCCCACCCTGTCAACTGCTACGTCTCGCGACCCACGGAGAAGAATGTCTTCATCGTCTTTATGCTGGCTGTGGCCGCACTGTCCCTCTTCCTCAGCTTGGCTGAACTCTACCACCTGGGCTGGAAGAAGGTCAGACAGCGTTTTGTCAAGTCTCCCCAGGTCATGGCTGAGCGCCAGCTTCCTGGTCCCTCAGCAGGCCGAGTCCAGAGCTGCACACCTCCCCCTGACTTCAGTCAGTGCCTGGAGAATGGCCCTGGGGGAAAGTTCTTCAATCCTTTCAGTAACAACGTGATCTCCCAAGAGAACCCAGACACCCTAGCCTCTGAGCAAGTGCAATGCTGTGAGCAGATTCCTGGGGAAGGTTTCATCCACATGCATTATGCCCAGAAATCTGAGGTGCCAAATGGGGTCTCCTCAGGTCACCGCCTTTCCCATGGCTATCATAATGACAAGCGCCGCCTTAGCAAGGCCAGCAGCAAAGCCAGGTCAGACGACTTATCAGTGTGACACTTCAATGTGGAAGGACTAGGACCAGGTAGAATCAAAGAAGGTTCAGAGAGGGAAGGTGTGTCCCTTCTAACACATGCTTTCCTTCTCATCAATTTTCTGCTCCTTTTGAGACTGGATCTTCTTGGCATTGCTCATTAATTCTAGAACCACAGCTCTGAGAGTGTAGCAGAGATGTGGCTACTCGCCACACTGTTGTCCCCTCCCCATGCTCTACCTAGTATATTCAGGGAAGTCTTTTGGATTGCTTGTTGAATAGGGTAGAGGAATTGAAGGGAACCATGGCAAAATCTGGCCTGGGAAGGATAGCCACAGGGAGACAATACCAGCAAAATACCAGATAGGTTCTCCAAGTTCTTACGGCTTCCTTGACCTGCTCATCCTCTCTCTTTCCTAAGGAAGAGTCCAAGGTTCTCAGTCAATAAAGAGCATCAATCAAAAAACTTGGATTATATGTGCCCCTGGAGTGGTGCTAAGGTGGTTGCCTTGGCTGCCCCTCCCTCTACTCAGTCTTAAAAAAGGATCCTTAAAACTTGACCAGCAGCCTCAACTTTATAAGGGCCTAGATATGTATTTGACAAATGACTCACATTGGTGATGTTGCAGCCTTTTCTTCTGCCAGGGTGTACACCCAGCCCATGAGGGTGCCAGCTCTTCTAGGGAGTCACTGTACACAAAAACTCCACAGGTATTCCTGCCACCACCTGTTACCTTGTACCTCCTTTGCCATCCTTGTCTTTCTTCCCTTGGCTGTTCATTCAGTGTTCCTCTAAAGATTTTATCAACAGGAATGCTCAAGAAGCTACCATGCTCTCTCAGATCCTGACCAGTTCTCCAACCACTGAGGCCAGTGGAATTTCCCAAGGACTCTCTAAAAGAAAGAGAGCATTATGCTTCTTAGATTCCTCTTGAGAAAATAATTCTGTGAATATGAAGATTTAAAAAAGGAGAGAAGACACTGGAAAACTATTTTCTCTCCTATTTATTTCTTACTGACTGCCAATTTTGAATGCTAAAGTCAGATGTAATGACAGCTATTGAGGCCCCAGATCTCTCTTTCCCAGGAAGCATCTGCAGGTCCATGGAAGCAGTAGGAGAATCTCTAGCTTTTTTGGCAAGGTGCTTATTTCACACAGAGACCTTAACATTTTCCTGGTCTCCCTAACAAGATCGCTAGGTGGGGTTGCAGAAAAAGCCTAGCCTACCCCAGGAACTGTCCTGGTGGCTGCCATTTTGAATGCAGATAAAATATGCACAGAATTGGATTCTGAGACTTATAGAGACATTATTACATTTTAAGAATGCATGTGTGTGTGTGTGTATGTGCACACGCATGCTTGCTGATAGGATTGTGACAGGGAGTCCTGAAATAAGGAAAGGAAGCTAGAGAAACTTATGTCTTCCTGCCTCCTCTCCAGTTGCCTGGCAGAGGGGCTGAGCGTCATCATTTTAGTGCTATTAGTCTACATGGATAGGCATGAGAAGTTGGGACAGAGAGGGTGAAGATTTAGAAAGAGACTAATCCTCTACCTGCTGGGGCCCATTTCTGGGCCCCTCTGCTGGTATTTGGATGTTATTAGTAAATGGAAAGGATGAGAGTAGAGATGGGAGGGAACTGACTAGGATATCATTGAGGAAAGAAATGACTGGTCATCTCAGGTCCCTGGGATCATTTTTATCTAGCACTGGCATTAAGATTCTCTGTCCTTCCATCTCTGAAATGTGTTTGGTTTGTGAAATGAGTGTTTCGGAATTAGAAATTCTATGAGATTGGTCCTTGATAGTGAGATTTTCAGAAAGGAAAAAGCAAGCAGTTTGTGTAATTTGCCATAATAAACTCTGTCTCTACAAGTATCTCTCTTTTGTGTCCCTTTTATGCTGTGACTATAAAAGGATAGGAGACTTAATGGCAGACGGCGGAGCTTTGGAATCAGATCTACAGGTGTTAAAATCTCAGCTGTGTATTTATGTCTGGACTCCAGGGAACTTCTTAATGTCTGAGACTTTGTTTCTTTATCTGTAAATTGGGCCTAGTAATATCTACCTCAGAGGTTTGATAAATGGGAGACTGTATATAATGTCCAGCAGAGTGCTTGGGGCATAATAGTCTGTCATTAAATGGTAGCTTTTACTGTTGTTATTTTGAATACATGGTATTTGAAAACCTGGGATGTTGAGGGATGATTTCAAAACTTCCCCTTTTGGAGCTCATAACTTGCTCTATTCTACAGTGATCAAATTAACTCACACATAAAGGAAACAGTTAGGATAGAATTAAATGGGAATTCATTTATCACCGATTCTAAGAACCATAAGGCTCTAGGAAATGATACATATAAAAATAGAAATATAGGCAAGGGCAGATTTGAACCTTAATGAGTGGTTATGATTTTAGAGACATGTGGAGACCTCAAGGGTGACTCTGAAATTGGTCTTACTATCCTCATTTTATAGACATGGAAACTGAGGTCCAGAAAGTTTCTCCAACAGTGGGGTGGCTTCTCACTGGCCTCTCCAAATGGGATCACATCTCTTTGAAAAGGAGAAATGATTCATATTGCAAGAAAGAATCAAGGGACCATCTAGTCTTTCAACAACAAATAGGTGCCATTTCTGAAAAAAATAAACAAAGGCTAGGAAAAAGAAATGGAGGGGTTATCTTTACTTCCTGTCAGTCTTGTTTATTAGGACAGGGAAGCTCTTTTGAAGAGATCTTGCAAAGATCACAATACATATCTTAGGACACTTGTATTGATTCAGGTGTGCACTTGGCACCTATCCAAGGGTAAGGTACTCAGCCCAGAGAGGCCTGAGAAGTCCAATTGGTAAAAGGACCTGGGACTCTTTTTGTTTCTCCTAGAAAACAGTACATCTCACAGTTTTATAAATACAACTATAATATATAATAGTTTACATTACACTCAGACTGCAAAAGCCCAAGGGACCTAGAACAGTTCTACTATCGTTTTCTATCCCTCCACCAAAGGCTCATCACTAAAGACCATAGCTGAGTGAACATAGGGGCCCCTTCAGGCCCCTTTCCTTAATTTCCTTCTTCTAGTGCCAAATAAGACCAGAATTTCTACCACTTAGTGTTTCATTCCTGTGACTGAAGAGTTTTAAGTGATTAAACAGGCCTATGAAGAATCATAGTATAAATGAATTTCAGATTTTTTTTCCCTAATAGCAAATTTTGTCAGCAAAGAGACAAACAAACATGGGCACTGGGCACTTTGTAAGTTATTTGAAGGGTTGCTTTCATGATGAGAAAAAGAGTGAGGCCAAAAATAAGCCACCCAGCTCCCTGTCATCAGGAGACCCTGGAAGCTCTGCAGTTGGCCCATGTATTGACCCTGGACAGAAGCAGAATTCTCAAATGATAGATACATAAATAGAATAGGGCGAGTGGTTTTTCTTCTTGGTCACCTGATGGTTATCAGAGATGGATAGGCAATATAGATTTTTATCATTATTTCAAGTGGAAAAGAGAAAATTTCCATTCTACAAATATTTATTGAACAGCTATGGCTAGGCATTACATTGGGTTTTAAGAATTATAATTTTATATACCAAACTTGGTTCCTTGGTTGCCTTGTCTAGTTTACAATCTGGTGTGGGAGGCCCTCTAATGCAAGGAAACAAACACATCACATAATTTCAAGTTGTGGTAAGGTCATGAAGGAAGCACACTGGGGGCTAACAAAAGTGAGGGAAGGATAGTCTTTTTTCAGATAGGGTGAAGGAAAGTCCTTTTTGAGGAGCTAACACTGAAACAGATATGACCTCTGAAAAGGCCATGGATGAACAGGGGAAGAAACCAGGTAGGGGATCCAAATTTCTTCCAGGAAGCTCCAAGATGCAGCTGTCCTTTTAACTCAGTCTGGCCTAACAGTTTTGAAAGACACAGAATTCAAACGGTACCTAAAACAACACTGTTTGGCACCAATTGTTACAAACACACATAACCTTCTTCTGCAAAAACCTCAAGGGACAGAAATCTTTTCAGTCATAGAAGCAGAAGGAGAGTTTATAAAAGATTTGAATTAAAACAAGTACACATCATTTATTAAGCTGGAAATGTTTAATGTTGCAACTGTTATTTCTTCCAGAACAAATTATTATGAAATACTTGGGGCCTTCTAAGCTGGGCCTATTCCCTGGCGTAGGCGTGGGAAGGGATGGTGGGGCTGCTATGGGATAAAGCTGGCTGAAGGCCCTGCTTGTGGGCAGAAGATTATATCCGAGGGTGTTGGGAAAGAGCCAGCAGGGCATGCTCCAGGCTAGGCATTAAAAAGGTCGGGCAGCAAGACCTCAAGTACACAGAAAGGTGGGAGTGGGAAAGGTGGAGGGGAAGCAGGGAGGCCAGGCCACAAAAGTTGTGCAAGATGCCAGTCAGGCAGGATGTTGGGGACAGCTCATCTGCCAGAAGGGCCATAGCTCTTCCTCTGCATTTGGAAGTTCATCTCTAGACTCAGGGGAAGGAGAATGATCTGTGAGCTTTATCCTAGGACTGGGTAACTAGCAGGGCACCAGGACGGGACCTTGGACACAGTGGAAGTTGTGTGTGTGTCGGGGGGGCGGTGAATTACAGGAGATGCAAATGAACAAAGCAATACCAATTATATATGACTTTTACAGATGCCTCCAAAGCCTTAAACCAAAGGAATGACCAATTGTGACAGTTCTAGGCACTTCATTGAGTCATGGTGGGAAGTAGAGAGATGATTTTTGGCATGGTACCTGATGCTACTCTGAAGTCATTTAAAGTTGGCACCTACCTCCTCAACCTACAGATAAAGCAATGGGAGATACAGCCTGGACACAACTCACCCTGCCTGAATTTTCCACTACCCTGATCAGGTCCCTTATGGGAGTGGGTACACCTACTTGCTAGCAAAGCTTTCCTCAGAGAGAAGGAACCATAATGAAGTCTTTCAGGAGGATTCATTGGCCCGAGCTCTGCAGCCCAGCAAGGCTAAATCTCCACAGCAGCTGATGTTCCATCGAAAGGAGGAGTCAGGGCAGGGTGGAAAGTTATTTTATGCCTTCTTGGGATTTTTCTTAAATGGGATGAGATATAACCTGGAGGGGTTTAAGCTTACAAATGTTTGACTTTAAAATTGCATATTTGGGAGCCATTGTAAAAATCTGTGTAGGGAATAGGTAGGTTGGGAAAAAGACAACTTTATTAACTCTTATATTTTGGTAATAATAATGAAACAAACTTGTAAATATTAAGAGCTTACTATTTTCTAGTCATCGGGGTAAGAGATTTTATCAATTATTATTTCATTGTTACTAAAATCCTATGAGGTCGTTTGACCCCACTTTATAGATGAGAAAACTGAAACTTAAGAAAGATCCAAGAACTTGCACAGCCAGTAGGTATTAAGACTGGCCCTATCTGTCTATACTATTCTCTTACCTGCTTATAAAGCAAGATACTTGTGTGCATACCATGCTTACAAATATAAAAATAGGTTTTTATAAGAACAGATTTTAGTAATAAAAGTGAAAGCAACTGTGTCTTTAGTGGGTCTGTGTGGTGCTTTAATTCGCTTTATTTTGTGTACTATTTTAATGTTATGTTATTTTTAAAATTTAGATTTTAAAAATATATTTATATTCAACCTTTGGGCTAAATTTGGTGTTCCCCTGGGTGGCAGCTGGGAGTTGCCTCTCTCCATTTCCACAGAACTCATGTCTGGGAATATTTTCTTTGCCTGGGCTCTGACTGACACCCTTAAATGGAATAAGGTTAGCAGGAGGCACCCATCCTGGGTCCAGGCTGCTGACTGTGGTAGTGGGTGTTCTGCCAGTAGGGGCCTCTGGAAATGGCTGCGCACTGGAATGTGGGAGGCAGACCTCCATCCTGAGCTATTGCACCCCTTCAGTGTGGTGAGTGTGAAGGGCGCCCACTCTACATGTGGTCAGGGTCATGGGCAGGCACTCTTTGGGAGGATATCTGTGGGAGAGAAGCCTGCCTTTAGCCATTCAGGACCTTGCAGGGGATGCAAACAAGGCTACATTTACAAGGGAGAAGTGCTCATTATAGTAAGAGAGGAAAGGGCACTCACTGCAGGTTCTCAGAGCATGTAGCTGGGGGAACTCAGTGGAACTGTGGGAGGTGAGGTCAAGAGGTCAAACTGGGACACTTTAAGAGGACTCTGGAAACTGACTACTGACTTCCATTCTGAGGGAAGAAGGGAGCTTCACCTTCAGGGTGATTGAAGGGGGCAGCATGTCTGACCCAGGAGGCTGGGGTGGAGTGGGGTGGCCAGCCATGAGCTAGGGACAAAGATAGAGACTCAACCACTGAGACTTAGGAACTGGTTAGGTAAGGAGTAGGGGACGGTAGTTTAAAAAAAAAAAAGTCAGGGACAATTAAGAGGGTTTAGGTCTATATGACCATTTCTTTGACAAAATTTATTTCACTCATTTATTCAACAAAAATAAGATGTAAGCTTGTTCTGTGCCTGCCACAGCGCCAGGACCTGGGGATTCAGAGAAAAAAGCTGTGGCTAGACAATGGTTATTCTGCTGTAGAGGGATAATGATTACATTAGATGCCCTGAAGACTCACATCAGATCCTCTCAGCCTTACCTGCCTCTTGTTCCAGCCCCCTGGATATTATACTGACCAATTACATGCAGGTGCAACCAGACTGATCCTTAACCTGCCTTTGTTTCTCCACTGGGTAGATAGAACCTGCTCAGAACTTGTACCAGTGCAGGTGGGACAAACCTCTGACAACTGTTAGAAGAAACAAGCCCTTTTTCCACCCCAGGCCCACTACCTGGTGGTTCTGAGTCCTGGTTGATAAGGCTTCTTATGGGTGCAGTTCTTTGGATTGACCAACCAGTCCACTTAGCAGACACAACTTCCTATTGGCTCTGCCTCCTTCCAGCTTCCTCTATCCCTTTGTTCCCTTATCCTTGTCCCTAGAACTGTGCCCCTAATGAGAAATTAGTCTGCCTTGGGCTCTTTTTCTGCAGAATCCAGACTGAGCCAATGACAACTGTTTGAAACCTAGCTGTCCTCACTCTACCATAGGATGTTGTTTAGACCAAGCCTGGAACATCAAGGTTATTAGCAATACGTCATTTCTAGAACAAGTATTTGTGTATAGGTAAAAAATTCTGACAGTTACTGGGCACGGTGGTACATGCCTGTAATTCTTCCTGCCTTGAAGTTGGATGGCAAGTTAGAGGTCAACTCTGGCAAAAGTAGTGAGACCCTGTCTCAAAAACAAAATATAAACAAAAAGGTGTGACTCAAGCAGTAGAACATTTGAGGCCCTGGGTTCAATACCTAGTACCACCAAATAAGTAAATAAATTGGACAGTTGAAGGCATTTTTTCCTAGCATTTATAGGGTTTTGTAGGGATTCCTGTAGTTTCTTGTCTGCTCCTTTTTTCTACCCGGATATATCTTTACCTCTAAGACCTGGGCCTCACTGCACTTGGGCCGATTGTAGGACAAACAGGAGGTGCCAGAAGGCATCTGCTAAATTGAATTGAGGTTGCTCTCTCCTATTTTCCTGGATCCTATGCTGTGTCCGATCACCTCTCTGTCTACAAACTGGCTTCCAAAATGGCTTTTCCTTCCTCTCCTTGCGCTGCTCGTGCATGATGAAATAGCACTGATAGAAATTCCCACTGAGCTTGTGTAAGACTACTTTCCAGCGCAACCCTGTGATTACCCAGTGGTTTACCCAAAGAGCTCCCCTTCCCCAAGCATTGGGTTTGGAGGTCCCACCCAGGAAATTGCTAACCTTGTTGCTGTTATCATGCCTCTATGTTCCCCTTTCCAGGACATTCTGCCTCATACCCTATCCTACACTGACAAATCCCACAACTGCCAGTTTTGTTCGAATTTTCAGTTGGAAAGGAAATTAGCATGTAGAAAGGATTCTCTCCTCCACAATTAATCAAGGAGTTCTTATCACTAACTTGTTTCTCTTCCTCCCCATCCCTAAAATAGTCTCAAGATTTTAGTAAAGTTAAAAAGTAGCGCACACACACACACACACGCACACACACGCCCCTGTCTGAATATTATAGCAACCCTTTACCCAAAGGAAAAGTGAGAGACGGCCAATGTAAGGGTGGCCTTTCTCTCCTGTATAGGCTCAGGCAAGACAGCTGCAAGTGTAGAGGTGCTGAGGTGCTGAGTTCCGGACAGCCAGGGCACTTTAGCTGGTTAGAGAGAGTGAGAGGGGCCCTTTGACAGCTAGGTCTGGGATCTGTCAGGACATAGATAGAACTGCTCGGTGTGGCAGCCAAGCTTTCAAAGGGAAACACCTCTGGCTTTTCAAACACACCCTCTCTGCTTCCTTTCCCTGGCACCTACTTAACTGCTGCCATTCCAAGCCCCATTCCTCCCACCACTTGCCATCCACCCTGCTGGCTTTCCCTCCCACCCAATAGAGCACTGGGTCATAGGCAGCCCGTTGTATGCACCTGACTGTCCTCCCAAATCAGTCTGGAACATCAGGGACACATCTGCCGTTTCCTCTATCTATCCCTTGCACATGAGTCATAGGATTGTACAACTGAGAGGGGTTCCAGCAGTGAAGTTTAAGTGTCATTTCCAGGAAGTTCAGCAGGAGAAGCAAGGGTCCTAGAACCTCAGGGCTGAGCAGGCATCCAGCCTACCTTCCCAACTGCTCCTGTAGCTTCTTCCTTGCCTACCAGGGGTTATCTGGCTGTGTCCTAGCATTTCCATGGCAAAGAGAAGAGGGGTTAAGTTTAGTTGTCTTGGTTTTACAAGACAACTGAAGTCAGAATCCAGCTTTGCTACTTATGTAACTTCTTGAGCTCTGGTTTCCTCATCTGTAAAATGGTACAATAGACTCTAACTGGCTTAAACACTATTAGGGATTGTTGTGTATTTTAAGCACTTAGCATATCACCTAAGTATCTTTTTGTCTCATTTTTTCTTCTTTTCTTAGATGTTAACTATTTTTGTACCATTTCCCCACATAGCCTGCCTATCTTTAGATAGCTTTGTTAGAAATCTCTTTGTTGTTTTTTTTTTTAGTTGAAAAAAATTTTTTTTCAAGTTGACACCTTTGTTTCTAGAGTTTCCATCTCCTGTAAGTTGCCCAGAGTCAGTGAGTTAGAGTTTATAGCTGGGACAAGGATCCAAATCACTCCATAGGCCGGGCTCTCTCTGAAATGTTTGCTGCATGAATGCAATGACAGCAATCTGTTATGATAAACTGCTGTCATCATTATTCCCATTTCAGAAGCTGAGACAACAAAGTTTTTTTTTCCCAACACCTTGGAGCTAGTTAGTGAAAAAACCAGGTACAACCACATATCTCCTCCCTAGTCTGATGGTCTGTCCCACTGCAGGTCCAGCTTTAATGAGATTCTTTCTGCTGCTTCTGTCTTAGCAGAAGCACACATTTTCTCATGCTATAGGAGAAGGGTGAAAACACAGGAATAGTTCTGACTTGCAAGTATAGTGGGGAGACAAATTTGGTGCTTCAGTTCTACAGAAGGTCTTGTATCAAATACATTCTGCCAGCAGAAAGGCTGTCCTATAAAGATAATGGTCCCAAGCACTGGTTAGTGTGAGCATCCTAGAGAGTTAAGGACAGGATGAGCACTCTGAGCACTTGGAAGAACTGCTGGAAGGCTGTTTGAAAAGGCATTTATCAACTTCGAGCAAGAATTCTGAGGCCAGGCGTGGTGGAGCATGTCTGTATTTCCAGATGCTTGGAAAATCAAGGTAGGAGGATTACAGTCTGAATTGGTTCAGTCAAAAGCATGAGAACTTATTTAAAAAATAAACTTAAAAAGGGAAAAGAATGGGGGGGTTCAAGTGGTAGAAGGCTTTCCTTTCAAGTGCAAACCCCAGAACTGCAAAAAAAAAAAAAAAAAGTATTCTATGTAAGAGGTTGGAGCAAGCACAGACTAACCCTCACACTTTTATTCCACATCACATAAGATAAATAGAACATTTAAAAATTCATCCACACTCAGTAGACTGAGCGAAGAGGATCTTGAGTTCAAGGCCAGACTGGGTTACATAGTGAGACCCTGTCTCAAGATAAATAAATTAATTAATCCATGAATAAAACACTAGAAAGAGAAAGTTTCACAGACCAAAAATAAAGTTGTCATCCTAAAAATGAGAAAAGAAAATACATGTTGAGTACCCACAGTGACAGGAAAGGACTGGAGCTTCATGAACCATGGAGGAAAGAAATACACAAATATCAAGGCCACAGTTTCACCACCATACAAGGATGCAGACCAGCGTTCAGTGTTCGAGCTGGGAGTCTCATTGCTGTGAAGGGCCTGAACCAGAATCCCTGAGTAAGCTGATTGTGAAACTGTCTTCTCTCCTGAAATGACATACAGAGAAGAAGGTGCCTATCGGTGACTAAAGAAGAAAGGTCACCTGCTAACAATCAGGCATAAATGAACTTTTATGATGAGTTCAGAGCTCCATATTCTTTTTCTGAGAGCCCAAGTCTTGAATCAAGCCTCAAACAAAAGGTTTGCCTTCGTGCTGTGCCTTGAAACTGCAAAACAGCTGTGAAGTGAGGCTATGATAATTTAGGGGTATATATGGGATAAAATATTATGGAAGGTAATATTGTTCCTTCCTTCCTTCCTCCCTTCCTGCCTCCCTTCCTTCCTTTCTTCTTTCTTTCTTTCTGTGGTGCTGGGAATGGAGCCAAGGGCTTCATGCCTACTAGGCAAGTGCTTGACTGAACTACATCCCCAGTCCAATATGTGACAATTTTAAAAGCCACTGAGTGGCAGAGCACTTTCTTAGCATGCTCAGGTCCTGGGTTCAATCCCCAGTGCTGAAAAACAAAGGGCCATTGAGTTAGAATTTTAAATGGGTAAATTGTGTTCATATGGATTATATATCAACAACACTATAAGCTTGTCTTTGAAGACAGGCTCACAAATCCCAGTAAAGCTTTTCAAGGAAGCCAGCATTGTGAGTCACTGTATTCAGCAACCTGGAAGAATCATGCCTTAGAAAAATAGAAAGAAGAGAGGAATCTGAAGAGGCTTTAAAATATGCAGATTTAGGAGTGGGCGTGTGGTTAGCAAGCACAAAGCCCTGAGTTCAAACCCCAGTACTGCCCTCCGCCCTGCAAATTGTATGTTTAAAATACTTGCAAAAATAAAGGATGGGCTAACATCCAGAAAACAAAAACAAACAACAAAAAAGAGACAAGCTGGCCATGGTGACTCATGCCTATAATCCTACCTACTCAGGAACACAGATTGGGAGGACTGAGGTTTGAGCCCAGTAAAGGCAAAAAGTTAGTGAGACCCCATTTCAACCAATAAAAACTCAGAATGGTGGCACACACTTGTCATCCCAGCTACATGAGAAACATAAAGAGGAGGATCATGGTGCAGGTTGGAAAAGTACTAAAGCAAAAAGGCCAGTGGTGTTGCTCAAGAGATAGAATGCCTATGTACCAAGAATAAGATCCTGCGTTCAGAGAGAGAGAAAGAGAAATAATTTATGAAGTAAAAACACACTGATGTGAAAAAGTATAAATATATCTTTAAAATTAAAAAAAAAGTTGCATTAAAATAAAAATGGTCAAAATTATAAATTGGTAGATTGGACAGCTGAAGTGAGAATTAGTGCTTTGGTAAATAGAACTACTGGAATTTTTCAGAATTTCAGCACAATGAATTAAAAGATTGGAAATATGAAAGGGAGGCTGGGGATATAGCTCAAGTGGTAGAGTGCTTGCCTAGCATGCACAAGGCCCTGGGTTCAATTACCAGCACCACACACACACACACACACACACACACACACACACAATAGAAAGAAAGAAAATATGAAAGGGAAATTAAAAGATAGGGAGGCATTCTAGTATAGTCTAATTAGGGTTTTAGGAGAGAATAAAGGGAATGTGAAAGACAATAATTAAAGAAAGAATGGTAGAAATATTTCTGGAAATGAAGAAAAATAAGTATTCAGTTTTATAAAGTTCATCAAGTGTTAAATATGATAAATTTCTAAACTCCATGCTATAGTAAACTTAGAAAACATAAACAGTAAAGAAAGAGTGTAGAAGTTATGGAAGAGACAGATTAACTACAAAAGAACTACAGCAGGTTTCTCATCAGCAACACAGAAATTCTGTGGTGAGTGATAGTGAAGAGTCCAAAGTTGTAGGGAGATAGGAATGTTGGAATGTATAGAGAAACCCCACTCACTCACCTCCTAACTTTGTCCCCTGAGACCCCACTCTGACTTGTGTATTAGAGTCTCACTCTGGATCCTAAGTTTAGCTCACAGCCAATGTCCAATAATTTCTGAGAAGTTCTGTACAGTTATCTGGGAAAGTATGTGAGAAGACCCTCATGGGAAAGGATAGAAAGAGGAGTCATTGTACAGACAGTGACAATATCTCAGGGCTCTTTCCCCAGGGTTTTCAGCCTTTATTTTACTCATGAGCTCTGGATCTTTGAATTGATTCTGGTTTGAATTCTATGCTAAATGATTCAAGTCAGGCTTATATTTGCCAGACTTAGCATTTATTTGGTTATACAGATCAAGACAGACCTTGAGCTTCCTCTCTAGGTTGATCCTAGGGACCCACAATCAGTGTAGCACTTCCAGTGATTTTGTGGGTCAGACTTACTCATTACCTCTCTGGCCATAATGCCTTTGTGGTAACTATACCTGCCCTGCCAAGTATTACTGTCTTGCCTCTTCTGTGCCTGGATCCAGTCGTCTCCTGAGAAATCAGACAGCCCATCAAACTGCAGCATCTCCTGCCTTTCATCTCAGCCTGAAAGAACTCAGTCACAGATGGATCTGTACCATCTGCTGGCACCAGCGGTAAGTGCACTGTTGTTAAAGCTCTGCTTCAGGGGTGTCCCTGAAGAACTGGAGAAAAGGGAAATCCTCCCATTGTGCAGAACCTCAGTGGTACTTGTCATGGTGCAGTTTATCTGAAAGAGAAATGACCTGAGATCTGACTCTAAGCCAATCCATGGACAATAGCTAATGGTGTAGCAGGGAGGAGGACCAGAAAAGAAACAGACAAGTTTGTATTCTGGTAATGTAGCAGAGGAAAGGGATGGCATAGCTGAGAGATAAAACTTAAAAAATTGAAACATGAAGAAGGTCACATAGCACTGGGGGAATGAAATACCCAATAAAGTCACACGCAGCCATATATAGGTTAAGCTTTGCTTTTTGCTTCTGTAACCTGCTTGCAAAGGTATATAAAGTGAGACCCCTTTGTTCTCGGGGCTCAGCCTTTGGACACGAGTTTGCTGAGTCTGTGCCGGCGCAATAAAACGTTGCTTCCTGCTAAACTGCCTTAGTGTCCTGTAACTCAGCTTGAGATTCCTGCAACATGGTTTGGACAATTAGGGACTTGGAAGAAGTAAAAATGAAGGATTTGTGACAAGGAGTTTTGGAGAAAAGGTGTGTCAATGGATTAATTAAAATGAGTGCAGGATATGAAACTATATTTGTTCCATAGAATGTTCTCCCAAGGGTCTCCACAGTGTAGGAGGCTCTTAAATAGCATAGAAGATATATTGCTCTATGAATATTAATTAGCCTTTTCACCATTCACCCCAGGATTTTCTTAATGAGATTATGAATATCATCAAGGTGGCAGGATTAAGACTATAGATAGGTTCAACAATGTGAACTTTATTGAGACTGACCTGGCCACAGCACTGCTGAAGCATTCACTAAACTTTAAACCTCAATATGACACCATGGCCTAAAGATACCAGTCTAATACTTGCATGGAAGGTGATTATGTTAGATCCTTTATCATGAAGGAGACAACAATTTGGTTATTATTGGAGCAGATATTTATAAGGATATGAATTTGCCTTCTTTGTTTGCTATGCTTCTGTCAGGAACATCACTGCTGGGCTTAATAAAGTCTGACTCATTGTTAGGGAATCTTACACGTAATTATTTCTAGTATTATGGGAAAACTAGTTTCTGTAGCAATAACAAAAAATTAGTGGTTTAACACAATGGAAATTTATTTCTTGTTTATAATTGCCTGATGTACACGTTTCTGATTGAAATATGGCAGCATTTCTTCAGGTAGTATGTAGGGTCCTTCCTGTGGCTCCACTGTTCCCTAGAAACCCAGCGTTCTCAACATTCAGATGGTGGACAGGAGAAGAGAATGTGGATAATCCCTACCAGATTTTTAAAAGTTCCAGCTTGGAAGTGTCACGTATCATTTCTACTCACATTCCACTGGTGATAGCTAGCTATATGGATGGAAGGGATGCTAGGAAATCCCAAAGTAGTCTATCCCTAAGTCAATTCCATAGTAAGTGAATATTTGGTGGACAGTTAGCCATATAGTTCTAATGTTATCAGAATGTCAGGCAGGTAGACTGGTTACCAAATATCAGTGCACACCTTTCTTCCCAAACTTAGACACTTAGAACACACACACACACACACACACACACACACACACACACACAGAGAGAAATAAAAATTCTACCCAGTCATCATCATATCCAGCTCAACGTCCAGAATTCTGGGAGATGTGCAGTTTCCTCCAGCAAGTTTGGATGTATCTCCAGTGTCTCTAGAGACTTAGGAACTCAAAGACAAGCATCTGTTCTCCACTAACCACCCCTCAAAATACAATGTGGAGGGTGTGCGCATGGCTCAAATGGTAGAGCACTTGCCTAGCATGCGCAAGGCCCTAGGTTCAGTCTCCAGCACTAGGGGAAAAATTATTGTGAAGGCAGGAACACAAGAACAGGACAGCTAGAACAAAAGTTCTTGCAGACAGAGATGAATGATATGAAAAAGCAGTTACTTGTCCATAGCAATGATGAAATTTTGTTGGAGAGAGACAGTAAAGACCACTCTCCCCAGAGGGAAGGGAAGTTCCTCGATTAAACCTTGTAGCCATTCCTTGCTGGAGTTGCCTCCAGGTTTTGAAAGTTCTTCCATGTTCATTTTTTCCCTTTTCCTCAACTGAAGTGAGCCATCCTTGGAATTCTATTGCAGCTTGCTTCAAGCTAGTTTAAATTTAGGAGTCTGGGCTTATATAGCAAGTGTGAGGCCCTGGGTTCAAACTCCAGTACTGCCAATAAAAGAAAAGAGATTTTGGGACCTAAGAGCTGTTTAGTATTCCAGGGTTTTTTGTTTGTTTGTTTAGGACATGATCATAATATAATTCTTTCAAAAACAGTAGATTCAAAGCTATTTGCCTCCAGTCAATTCCATATATCAATAGCCCCAAAGTTTTTCCTAGACATCAGTCTTAATAGTGTGTTATTTCTTTTACTTCCTTACTCTTATCCTTCACTCAACTCATTGGAGGTTACTCAAAGCCATCTGAGGTCACAGGTTTGAGTGTGGAGATGACAACTTGACAGTGATTTTTTTTCATAGTCTTCCTATGTAACTGAAATCTTCTTATACAACATAGCTCTTGCTTGCATCTTCACTCCCATCATTTGAGGCTCAGAAAATCCAACTCTTCCAACCCCACAAGGTTACATATTTCTTTATTGCTCCTATCATCTTTAATTTACACTTCATTAACAGATTCCATATTATCTCTGTGATACTTGTATACTGTTTGTCTCCCTTTTAGGATATAAATTCCACTCTGGCAAAGACTTTGTCTTGCTTATTACTGATATGGTAATATCAGTAATAAGTTTGATCAGTACCTAATACATAATAATTTAAGGAAGTAAATAAATATGTACTGAATGAATGAATGGGTGGATGGAATAGACACAAATAGATACTTAATTAGTGAATGAATAAATTTAGCACTCTCCTTGACAAACATTCATGGCATTTTAGAGCCCAGTAATGTCTTAGCAGCTCTTATAGGTTGGCACTTCGGATAATGCCCAGTTAGACTATGCCCAGTTCTCACTGAATGAACATGTGTGAGCCTTGGACTAGGAGAAACACAGGTTACACAATGGGGTTGGGAAGATGATGTAAAGCAGAATTTGCCTACTAGATGCAATTGGATTGGGGCAGCTCCACTACTGGCCATCAGTAAGGACAAGGAACTCTGTAATCTGTGACCACCCTGCTGTACAGACAACCACACTTCCTTTTGGCCAAACAAGAGAAAGGCATGCTATCCTTGTAGAGATGTGGGAGAGAAGGGAATATGGCAGCTCTAGCATTTCCCTCTAATACGTGAAACTATGGGGCCTGTTCCTGCTTTAATCCATATCGTCTTAGGCTCTTTGTCAAGGATGGAGCAGGGTCAGTGTAGCTAAAACTGGCTAAAGATAAATCCTGATGCAGACATTGTTTGTCAGGAGCAGGTGCTTTAAGAAGTACAGTTTGGCTTCTGAAAACAGAGCACCTCATAGGATCTTTATGAGGAGACAGGGCAGCTGGTGGCAGTCATGAAGGTCACTTTCCTGCCCCAGATTCCTGAAAGAAGGCCATCCAAACCTTCTATCCCATTGCTATCCTCCTGCCACCACACAGAACACCCTCATCACGGTTCTATTGGGTTGCTTCACTACTTCCTGCCCAATATAGATTCACAAAGCCACCACCTCTGACTCCAGGATTACAGAGTTTCTCAAAATAAGTTGCACTGAACAACTGCTATACCCAGAAACAGACCGAGTGAAATTCCAAGGCCCCAGGACAAGGGTCCTATTCCCTCATTCTTAAGCCCCTACCTCATGCTCTGTGGATGCTTGATCAGGAAACAAATGAACAGTTTATCTAACTCTGTTCTCTGTTTTTGCTTCAAAAAGTAGTTGGTCTAGCCCAATGCTTTCACAGCCCTTTTGTAGCAGTGGAACCGTTTGACTATAATCTCCTATAAACTAGTATATAGAACTAACAGAACTGAGCAGTACTGACTGAATTTTAGGCAGGGAAAGGTGTATGGCTGAGTCTCCCCCACTTTGTTTCATCTTGGTCTCTACCTCTGTGGGCCTGGGTTAACTATAAGAATCCCTTCCATCATAGCTCAAGGCAGAGCAGTGTGAGGTCATAGAGCTCCAGAAAGGTGGGTCACACTGGACAGAATCAGGACCTGAAACAGGTAGTATTGCCCCAATGGGGCTGGTTCAACATGTGCATTTAAACCTGTGTGTGAGGGTACATGGGTGGGTGGGAAGCAAGGGGCTACGTTGAATTGCCTCATCTGAGAGGAGAGAGACCTTCTGGGCCAGTAACCCAGGCAAGCTCAGAAATCACGAGCAGTTTGGCTTGTCCAAAAAAGAACTAATGTTGCAGATGACTGAGGAGAGGAAGCCATGGAAGATCCAGTTATGGATCCTTGCAAGACAGTTTGGGAAGCCTGGCCTTGATCCAATAGGCAATATGGAATCATGGTAACTCTCTGAGCTGAGTAATATCTCCTGAAAGAGTCCCAAAAGGTACATGTTTCATGGGCACTTCACATATGTGTCTTATACCTTCTCTTCCCTCTGTCATCCCTGCCTTTGTCTAAGTGTAGATGCCTGAACATTCTGCCTAGGTTTTTGCACAGCCTTCCTTCTGGCATCTATTTGTCAATACTCAAGGTTAGTCCATCCTCCCCAACTCCCATGACATAACTACCTTCCTGAAACACATACCTGGCATATCCTGCTTCAGTGAATCCTCAAGGAATAAAGTCCAAACTCCTAAGTCTGCCTCCTTGAGTTCTCCAAAATTGCACTAAAATTCCCATTCCTGAGGCCCTTCACTACACCCGTGCTTCCGCAGCTCGTATCTGTTCCCCATGCTGGCTGACCCATGCTGGCCCCCACACTTCCTCTCCTTCCTCTGTTGAGACTCCCTCTCTGAGCCTTCTGTGGAAGATCCAGCTCCGAGCTCATGTTCTTCCAAATGCTTTTAAATTCCTCCAGTTTGAAATTGTCTCTCAAGGCACCATATTTGTGTATCATGTATCTGCTCTAGCACTTATCCATCTGCCTAGTATCAGAGTTATTTATAAATGTCTGTTTCTCCTATTATATTGTGTGCTCTTAGAAAGCAAAAACAGAGTTAATGAAATAAATACTTCATGAATCTCTTGTACTTATAGCAGTGTTTATAAAACTTTTTTGGAATAGCTTTATAAATATTCAAAAACTAAGAGCAGTCATCTAGAGCACAGGACACGCTGATCTTTCAAGATCCACACAATTCCTATTCCTTGTTCTATGGTACAGAGGTCAGCAGTAGATCAGAAATGCCACCGTCAGTATGCCAGGCTCTTCCACACCCCTCCCAGCTCAGTGTTGTGTCTAACAGTGGAGCCAGACTGGCGATTTGGGAAAAGGCCAGGACGTTATCCAATAAAATGCTTTAAGCCCTTTACTGCTGCTCTGGATCTATCACTGGAGGCTGACACACTGCTTAGTCTATGAAGACTTTGGAGGAACATGGGCACTTAACAATGGAGGCAAATACTTAAGAGAAAAAGCAGCCATCTGAGATCATTTTTGAGCGTGCCTATATGCCAGGTTCTGGACCAGAGACTATGAGTGACACAATCCTGAGGTTAAGAAGAATGTTTAAGTATGAGACAGATTAGTCTGTAGCCTACAGACATCTTGTCTTCTTAAACCACATCTGTTTAAACTCAAAATATTTGCTTCAGAGAAAACTCTGAAAAGGAGAGTGAAGCTCTCTCATAGAAGCCAATAGAACTCATGATCTAACTAGCTATAGTTCTTCACACTACAGAACTCAAGCAGCCTTTAAAATCTGTTTCCAACAGGAAAAGGCATTCTGCTTCCTCAGTCACAGACATGAGGGTCCTCTCCCCAAAACAGGACACCAGAGTGGCAGAAGTTTGGAGTTCCATGTGTCCTTAGTCAGTATAAATGCAGGGAGGGAGAGGCCCTGATGTTTCTAGTGTTTGGAGCAAGAGCCTAAGTGTCTCAGCAGCAAGAGAAGAGGAGAGTTTCAATGCTTCCTTCAGAGACATGAGTCCTTGTCTGAAATGGTCATTTGTGTGGAACGGATATTCACTGAGCATAATGTGTAAACTGAGGTGGGCCTACATGCCTAATTAGATGAAGATTAAGAGTTGAAAAGATCATTTAAGGTCAGCTAATTCAATCCACACATTTTATACAGGAGATTTACATGAAAGAAATTACAGACTTGCCTATCTTCATGCAAAATTTGTGGCACAAAAGGTGGCTATGAAGCCAGTAGATCCTTCCGTGGAGCAGGTTGCTTCATCTGAGGTCAGAGGTTTTTTTTTTGTTTGTTGGCTTCTTTTGTTTTTGTAGTGCTAGGGATTGAAACCAGGGGCTTACACACGATAGGCAAGTGCTCTACTACTGAGCTATACTCCTAGTCCCAGGTTATTCTATACCAGGTACATAGAAACTGTTTTTGCTAAAAAGCTCTGGATCTTCACTAGGCCTGCAAACATCTGACAGACAAGCTAACGGGCATCCCTGACTCTGTATCTGTCTTTGCTCTAAGCTGTTCTTTTGCTGTCACCTTGCAGCTTCCTTGGAGTCTAGGAAGGAGAGGACTGATGGGATAACATTTTGTGGCAAAAGTTGAAACTGCCCCCCAGATGAGAATCCCTTTCTTATCACAACCAGGCCCCACGTGACTATCCTGAAGTGATCACACTGGACCACACCTGTGACTGTTTAATAATTATATAGACCTTTCACCTCCGCCTGCCAATTCTTCCTCTTTTTAAATCTAAAACTCACATCTCTACCCTACAGACTGCTGAAGATGGGCTGAAATGCCAACTTTACCCATGCAGTGTAATAAACTTCCTTTCTCTGCCCTTCACCACTACTCATCTCTTTACTTGATATGCTGGGGTGAGGACCAGACCCCTGGAGTTGGGCCTGGGGTTCAACTTCATTCAAGTGGGAACGACCATGCCTCCCCCACTCCCAGGGTTGCTGGAAGGTTCAAATGAGGACATGTTTGTGAAATCTTTATAAATTGCAAAATGCCATGCAAATGGAAGGCCATTTTCCCTCCTCTATTCCCAACTGTCTCTTCCTTCCCTCTTTCTTAGTAGTACAATAAAGTGATACAGGAGGCAGGATGTGTGCTGGCGGATACTCCCAAGATAGTCCCAAATCCTGCTGGCCTTCCAGGCTAAGAAGCCGTGGGGATTGGTAATACCTGACACCTGTTTTTCCTCCTGAAGCTGCCATTCGTTCTTCTTAGCCAAGAGAGAGGGGTCCATTTCTTGGAGGATGCCACACTTAAAACAAGACAAGTGCTTGCATGGGACAGCACCAGAAACACCCCCAGGTTCCTGTCAGAGTGGTTTGGGAAGCTCTTTGTTCTCATCCAGTAGGAGGCTGTTGAGAGCAATGGGTCCCCAGCAGAAGCCGCTTGTGAAGGCAGCTCTCCTCTTTGCCACCTTTGCCCTGACGAAGACAATGGTTAGGTTGTCTTCCCATGTTCCACCCCCACTTGTAGGTACTTTTGCAATAAGTTACCACTATTTAGTTATGGTGTTCTAGCAGTAGATGAACCTACACATTTGGGTGCAAAGGCTCCTAAGGGAGGCCTTACTGAGTTCTGACTGGATGAGTTTCCTTGTGATCCCATTGCTTACAGCATCTTTGCAATCCAATTGCTTACAGCATATTGACAAGGTCATAGGTAAGTCGCTTGTCCCACAGTAAAACTGTGCATCAAGTGTGTTATGTGTTATAAAGCACCAAACAGCTATAAATGAGGACCTAACATTTACTGAGTGATAAATGCACTGAGCCCAGTGCTGAGAGTGTCTCTTGAACAATCTCATTTAATTCTCACAATGACCTTCAGAGGTGGGCTGACTATCGGTATTTGCACTTTACAAACTAGGAAACTGAGACTTAGGTAAGCTAAGTGATTTGCCCAAGGTCTACTGGTAGTGAGTAAGTGGTGGAATGTGGTAATGTTCACTGGAGCCAATGGGCTTGGCATGTGAAATCCCCGAAATAGTTTTAAAACAAATGGATACTTTATTGCACAGTTATGAAAAGTGCTCTTGAGTGAATAATCTAGAGAAGTGTTCTTACCTCTTGTTTCAGGTCTTGTTTACTGTGAGATGTCTTATGGTCCAAAGAGGACTGCATGTAGGAGGCCATAGATCGCTACAATCATAGATGATTGTAGAGTTACCTCTGTAGGCCAGACTGAGGCACCTCCAGTAGGCAGAACTGGACCCCTACTCAGAGACACATTACTCTCTGAACAAAGAACTCATGGGAAGGTTCCCAAGAGCACCATTCTGCCTCAGTTACCCTGCAGTTTTCCTTCTGGATGCCTGCCTGGTCTCTAAGCCAGTACTGTATATGCTGCTCATGGACACAGTGCCTGAGCCAGCAAGGGACATTGCAGCACCTGTGAAAGTCAGATGCCACTACCTTCCTAACCCTCTCCCATCTCCCTCACCTCCTCCAGGATGCCACAATTGGATCTTTTGTTAGCTTGCTTGGTAAATAAGGACCAGTCAGGATAGGGAGGTGGGAGGGGCTGTGGCAGTCTCATTGTCACCACAAGTATAGCTGAGACTGTACCCTGTTCAGTCACACTCTGACAGCAGCTGCTACAAGCAACCACATCCTCAGCCCAGTTTCCAGGAATCAAGTGGCTGTCCCCAGTGCCCCCTGGCGTGTTGATAGAGCTGATGCAGACTGAAAAATGACTCAAAAGAAAATTGACTGAGTCAGAACTTAAAGACTATGACTCCTTCCCACCCCATTCTACTTCTGTTTCTGTGAGTTGCTAGTAGGTGTTCTAGCTTTGGGTTCTATGCAGGGGAAGGGTACCACACATGTGGAGTAACAATGCCATGATGATTCTTCAGAACTCCTGGGTGTTGCAGACACACAGAAACCTAGGATGTCACAGGCTCATGTAACACAGATCATAGGTAATCCCATGGCTTCTGCCAAGATTTGAGTCTTATTAAATATTAAGCCATAAAAGCTAATTTTCTCTTCTCTGAGTACATAATGATTAAAAAAAAAATCTGGGAAGAAAGAAACCTGAAAAGAGTATTGCCAATTACCACATGGGAACCTTTTACTTCCAAGTGAGGTTGCATCACCTTCTGTCTGTTGGATCAGCCCCACCCCAGTTGTCCTAATAGGTGGTGCAAATCTATAGATAGAGCTGAGGGATCTCTGACAATTTTACCTCAGACCTTCGATCTTCCTCTAAACAACTGTATCTCTAACCTTTGATCTTCTAACCCAGGAAGGGACAAAAGGCAGTGAGCTCACTACTCTCACCTCCTCTGAGGTAACAGTTCAGGTTTTCCAACCTGACCTGCTGTGTACTAAATGCATGGAAAGTGAATTAAAAGGAAGTACATTAGTACACAGGAAATTATGGGACAAGGCAGAAGGATCGAGAGGAGATGAAAGGGAAAAAGGAGAATAAAAATTTAAAAGGCTCCTAAATAAACCAATAATCCTGGGGAGCCCCTGTGATCGACTCAATTTATTACATCTGAGGTCCAATAGAAAATTTTAAATGAATAAAAAAAGTGGTGTCTTTCAAAATTAAATTCTGAGAGAGTGCTCCAGACTAAGACAAAAAGATGGTACCACACAGTCACAAAAGACAGTTATTGACTATTTGGAAAATCTCACCCATGTTTACATCCTGGCTCTGACTTGATGTATTTAAAAATATGCTTCCAACCAATTTCATATAATACAGTGGAAGAAAGGTCAAGTCATTGTAAAAAATTCTACATTTTTTCTTCTGTAAAACACATAGTAAAAATGCCAAGAAAGGAAGAAATAACTCTGTGTATGCCTGGCACATAGCAAATGCCTAAGTACACAAGTAAAGCAGTTAGTATTTTGCATACTGCATGTACTATGTACACACTCTTCTGCATGCTTTATATATGAATATTTACTGCATTATCTTTCTCAAACTATTAAAATTTCCTTTCCTTTATTTGTACAACTCATGAAATCTTCTGCCTTCTATACCTTTCTTGTTTTAGCTTTTTACTTGGCATTTGTCCTCACAAATGATTGATTATTATTTCAGACCTGGTATGGGGAAGGGTCCCGGAGAAGTTGTTACCATTGTCATAACTTAAGGGGAGCAATCTGGTCAGGATGAACAAACCATTGTTGCCTGGAGGGTGGTCTGTCCTGTGGAGGTTTTGCTGTTTACTTTTTAGGTAGTTTCCACTGTTCCTTCCTTGTAAACACATTATCCACAAGTCCTGTCCTTCCCGAATTCCAAGCTGACTACAAGGTGCATGGCTCAGAGCAAAGACAAATACAGAATGATGCAGAGATGCCAAGCTTTTCTTCTGCTTTTAGTTAATTTGTGGGCACAAGTAAAGAGTGTTTCTCAGCAAAAGCAGTGTAAGTGAATGGTGCCAGATTCCTGTGGCACTTGTCATTCAGGAGTGTGTATTTTGTTGTGTGACTTTGGCTTCAGAAGTCTAAGAAGACCAGGACCAGGGCCTATATGCCATGTTCCTACCCAGTACAGTAGGTAGGTAATGAATGTTTCTTAAACAGACTTATTAACTCATTTCTGGTCTGCATTCAGCATCTTTTAAAAAATTCTACCAACTAATGATGTACAGTAAGTGCAACTGAAGCCAACCCCAGGTTCACAAAGCCCTGGCTCCTGACTCCTGACCCCTTCGTTGGGCCTACAGCAGTTAGCAGCCTTTAGCTCCCCAGATCTTCCCTTTGATTTTCTTTTCTGCTCTAACTGTCCTGTCTTTCCCCAGAAGTAGGGATGAGAACAAAACTTCCATAATGCTCACTATACACTCAGTAGCAACTGAACTTTGACTTTTGAATTTTGATCTTTTCTCAAACCAGTAATGTTCAGTAAAATACAACATGTAATACTGGGCTGCAGCAGTGAGCCGCAGCTCCCAGTTAGTTGTGCAATCTCCAGGGTGAGTGAGTGGTAAACTACAGTGTACTGTGTTGCTAAGCTATGATGTTCTGTAGACTCTATGAATTAAATGCATTTTCAACTTAAGATATTTTTTCAATTTATGATTGGTTAGGCAGAATGGAAGTGGAGGAGTATTTGAAAAGGTTTACCTGCTAAAAATGTTTTTGTAGAAATGCAATCAAGCTTCATCTTATATCCTTCAGTAGCTCCTGTTCCTCTCCCAGGCATGGTTAGTATAGCTCATGGTTCAAAAATATTTGATCAATTAATACGTTGTTTTATTAATGCTATACAAATTCCAGGGAGCTTAACATGTTGAAAATGATATATCAACACATCATTTTGTGGGTTACACAAATGAAGTTGGAGAGATTAAATGCTGGAAAATGCCATGTCTTCTATTACTACCAACAACCTGCCCAAGCTACTGGGAGTCTTGGCATATGTGCCTATGATTAGCAAACTAACTCATGAACTCAAGAAAGGCAGACTTTAATTCAACCTATTCAGAATCCAATTCTGAATGATAGTGTCAAAGCGGTGGAAGCTTATGGCACTGTACACAGAACTGTAGCCAGCCCTAACGTGCCTTTTTTCTTTTTTTTTTGGCGTGACTAGGGTTTGAACTCAGGACTTTGTACTTGCAAAGTTGGTGTCTACTGCTTGAGCCACACTGCCAGTCCCTGATGTGTCATTTTTGATTGAACTCCAGCCTGCTTCAACTCCCAAACTATATGAAGCAGTTCTAAGTTTAGGAGATTTTTTGCGGTAGAAGGAATTTAAATTCTCCTAGCCAAATCGTTCCAGTCCTGGGAACCATGGATGCTCAGGTTTTACCATAAAGGGGCAGAAGGAAAGCCAGAGCTATTTTCAATATTAAAAAAAATCTGGTGAAAATTACTCACTTACCAGGAGTAACACAAGAAAAGCTTTCGAAAATCAATTTTTTGTTCTTGCTGGGGTTTGTCTTTGTTTATTTATTGGAGGGGGTTGCAGTACTTGTGATCAAGCCAGGGCCTCACACATAGGCAAGTGCTCTTCCACTGAGATAGGCCCCAAGCCTAAAAGCTAGTCTTATTTATGTTTGCTTTTAGCTAAGATTTTATCAGTTCTTAACATTCTCTTGATGGTTAAAGTCGCTGGTTAATAAAGGTTGGAGACACAATCCCTCTTGTGGGTACATATCTAAAGTAAATGAAATTAACACTAGTAGAGAAACCTGCATCCCATGTTCATTTCAGCATTATTCACAATAACCAAGGTCTGGAAACAACCCAACTGTCCATTGATGGATGGATGGGTAATTTGTGGTGCACATATACAATGAAGTATTATTTGGCATTTGAAAAGGGGACACTGCCATGTGTGATACCATGGATGAAACTGGAGGATATTATTCTAAATGAAGTAAGTCAGACACAAAAAGAAAAATACTTCATGGTATCACTTATACACAGAATCTAAAATAAGTCAAATAAATAGAAACAGAGCAGAACAATATAAGGAATAAATCTAGAAATCTAATGTATAGCATGAAGACTATAGTTAATAATATTGTATCATATACTGAAAATTGGCTAAGAGAGTAGATTTTGATGCTCTTGGTACACACAAAAAGGAGAGTAGCTATGGAAGGTGAGCAATGTGTTTGACAGTAGTAATCATTTTACTGTGTATATTTACATCAAAATATGTTGTAAATGTATACAGTAATTTTTTAAAGGATGGGTGTTTGGGGTAATAACAAATCTTTCAAAACATTAAGTGCATACAAAGAGAAACAGTAAAAGAGGTCCATGGTGGTGAAAAGTTTGCAAGCAACTGGCCTCATTCAGTGTTCTCACTTTACAACTACGAAAGGAAGACGTGGTGGGGTGACTTGCCTGGGTCACAGGGTAAGCTAGCAGTAGTCAGGGTAGACCAGATTGATTTCTGTCTCCTAGGTCAGTGCTCTTAGGCTTCCATACTCTTGCATTCTCAGTTTTTCTTCCCTGAACCTGTCTTTGGTTCTGGGTCTCACTAAACATCACTGGACGGTGCAGAGAAACAAAACACGCAGGTCCAGAAGAAAGGAAACCACTGGAGATGCCCAAGAACAGGAAAAACTGTTGGAGACCAACAATACCCACTGCTCAGACTGTGACGAGAACTGAGTGTCCCATGCAAAGAAGCTCAGGTGACAGTGTAAATGACTGATGAAGGTGCCTGGAGGAAAGCCCACTGGACAGGAATAGAAGATAAAGCAGCTTCTGTTTGCTGGAGGAGGCCTTCCTTGTCAAAAGGGG
This sequence comes from Castor canadensis, assembly GCF_047511655.1. Lineage (NCBI taxonomy): Eukaryota > Metazoa > Chordata > Mammalia > Rodentia > Castoridae > Castor > Castor canadensis. The sequence continues at coordinate 101,805,348 of NC_133397.1, read as the reverse complement.
CACAGAGAGGTTCAGTCCCTCCTCCAGCTTGTCATGGCAGATCATTGACTTTATGGGATGGGATGAGGAAGCATGTGGTTTGGTAGATACACAGGAAAATCAAAGGGAAATAAACACAAAGATGCAGAAAGACTGCCCATTATGTAAGGGGACACACCTCTTGAGATTTCCCTGGTCTCCTCTCACATAGTATCTGCCTTCATGACTACACAGTTATAACAAACACATATAGTTTTTCTGTCCCGGCCAAACATGCAGATGGAGTCATCCCAATATTGTCAGCAGGAGAATTTCCAAAGAAGACTGCCCCAAACTGTCCTGAACTAGGAGCAGCTGGGATTTCAAAAAAAGAGCACTGAACACCAGGGAATTAGCCCAAAGCATTTATTAGGGGAACTGGTGTACAGGAGTGACCTCAGTGTATCGCAGAGAAGGATAGCAATTGTCCTTACCTAGGCTTGTCCACAACAAAGGGATCAAGTTATGGAGTCTAGATAAGAGTTTAGGGAATTTGGTGCAGGAGCAGGGCTAGTTTCTTTCAATGTTCTAGACAACAAACAAAATCTGGGACTATTCAAAGCTTTGAGGGAAAAATACAGTTAGGTCACAGAACTGTCAGGGCACTCTATTTCTCCATCAGGACAGAGAAAGAAGGGGGACACTAAGGAAACCTACAATAATGTTTGCTGTATTCCAGAAAAGGATTTAAGCAAATGCACATACCACTCACAACAACCCTGTGAGCAGATATAATAGTATTTCCCATTTTATAGATGGAGAATGAAACACAGGGAGGTTTATAAAGTTACCCACTGTCATACAACTAGTAAGTGGCAGAACCAGGATCTGGCTCCAGTCAGTCTGGCTCAGAGTCCATGCTCTTAACCACCAGGAAGCACAATTAACATCCTCTATCGAAATACCCTGATGATGGATTCCAAAACGTCAGGAAATTAAGTTTTACCATTGGTATCCACTCTGTTTAGCTCAGTGCTTACCACATGATGTGTTCTCAAAAAATGTTTGTTAAACTAACCAAAAGTCTTCTTTTCTCTCTGCTCCTAAAGATTTCCAGGTTTCTAGAAGCTCTTCCCCATTTGTCATGGATTTCATCCTACCATTTCCACCCCAGTCTCTACTTCCCCAACAGACTTCTTCTTATGAGCAGTGGACTCTACTGAAGTATTTTTCTCTTTTTCCTTCTCTACTCTTGAAATCCTACAGGGCCTCCTAATTGACAAGGTACTACACCCAGCAATAAGAAACATGAATTTATATGAATATTAGTATCTTATATGATGATACCTTTCTTGGTGGGATTTACTAATCAAATGGGAACAAAACCCCAAATTTATTCCAGTAATTCAACAATTTTTTCTTTTCTTTTTCTTGGCAGTACTGGGGTTTAAACTCAGGATCTCCTTCTTGGTAGGCAGACAATCTATCACTTAAGCCACACCTCCAGCTGCAATTGTTTACAGTCTGATTAATGGAAGGTTAGAAAAAGACAGGACTTCTAAGGCTCTCGAGGTCAAATTATTCATTTTAAAAGGAAGGACTTGAGTCCTGGAGAGGAAATGGACTGGTCCCAGGTTTTATAGCTGGTTAGAAAGAGAAGCCTGTTCTCTTAAGAGAACAGATGGACCAGAAATGGATGTCCCTTTGAAGAAGTGTGTGATGGAAGCAGGAGTGGTGCTGGACAGAAAGACCTTCCCAAGTCATTTCATGTAGGTGCCACCAAATCATTGTCCCTTCCCTGGGTGCCTAATGATGATTGGGTGGTCTGGGCCAGAGGAGGGAGTCTACAGCCAGAAGCCAAATATCACAAGGGCATCACCTCATGTGTACTTATGGTTTCAGTACAAGTAACCCTAGTTTCCTGCAAACTCATTTTACCATTTATGAACTGACAAAATAGATAAAGAAGGCATTGATTCATTTCAAGTCTTAGATTCTTGGGATCGTTCTTGTTCCATACGTATTTCTTTTTGCTAGCCCTCTCTGTTGGCCGCTTAGAAAATGCTGTTATTATTTTTAGTTCTGTTCCCTCTTTTCACTTCTACGCTTCTCCTACCTGATTTTACTGTTTTTATGACTTCCAGTTTCTTACTTGACCTTCAGATCCTTACCTACTGGCAGCTCTCTAACTAGTAAAACCTCAATAAATTGATTGTTGAATGAGTTAATAAATGATCAAATTGGAAGGAAAGAGAGGCATACAGATGGCTCATTTAATAAGTTTGGTAAGGAAAGACAAATGGAACTATAGCTGGTAGTTGAAGACAGAACCACACACAAATGTGTGTGTGTGTGTGTGTGTGAGAGAGAGAGACAGTGATAGTCAAGACCCTGGAGAAGGGTGGTCCTAAGAGAGAGAAGAGTGTTTTTTTGTTGTTGGTTTTTTATTTTTTCTGTAGTGGAGAACGTAACATAACAACTGTGGGTTGAGGAGAAGAAGGAAGGAGTCAGTGGTGAAATGGTTGAAAAGAGAGCCTGTGAGGAAAAGGGTGGGTGGGCCCAGGAGCACAGGTGAAGGAAGAGGAGAAGCCTGGCCCTCATCATGTCAGTCTATCCTTCACAGCTGTTACCAACTCTTTTGCCACATCCCTTGGCTGAGATCTCAGTAATTCTGAATTCTGGTGGCAGCAGGATGGCCATGCCGACGTTACACATTCCTCTCAGAATGGATTCGTTGTTTATCCTTGGTTCCCTTACAGCCTTCTACCCCAGAGCTTTTCCTTTGACTCCACATACCATCATTCCCTCCTTAGCAGGAGGGTTTCATTGAGTAGGAAGACATTCTGGGTGGGACCCTATTACTTTTGCACATACTGAGCATAAAATAGTCAAAAAAAAAATTCTCACTGTGTGGGGGGTGATGGTGATGGTTACAAGAGGAAGAATTTGTTTTTAGATCAGACCTTAATCAGGAAGTTATTCACTCCAGCAAAGGGACTAAATAAGAAAGCAAAGACAGATAACTGAATGCTTAGAGAAGTAAAAAGAACTGGCTGGAACTGCAGCTCCTTGTAATTTAAGAAAGGGAAGCAGCTCTAGAATAATAATCAGGGTAGGCAGACAGGATTTGGCATAGTTTTATTCCATTATTCAACTGATATTGGAGTACTTGGTGTGTGCTAGACACTAAGACAGAATCTCAACAAAACAGACCAAAATCACTGCCCTCAAGGAGTTTACACCTTGGCTTTGGGAAACTATATATTTGGTGATACTGGAGTTTGAACTTGGGCCCTCATGCTTGCAAGGCAGGCCATGAAGCCATACCTCAGCTTGAGCCATACCTCAGCTTTTTTCTTTAGTTATTTTTCAGAAAAGGTCTTGCACTTTTTACGCAGATGGCCTCAAACTTGCATCCTCCTACCTATGCCTCCCACTAGCTTGGATTACAGATGAGCTCCATCACCACCCAGCTGTTTTTTAGGTTGGGTGTTGCTTACATTTTTTTGCTTGGGCTGACCTCAAACTTCAATCCTCCTATCTTCACCTCCCAGGTAGCTGGGATTACATACATGAATGAGCCACTGTGCCTTGCCCTAAGCATAAATATTAAGTAAGGAAATTATATGGTATGTTAGAAGGTTATAAGTGCTAAGGAAAAATGTCCTAGAAACACACCTGTGTTTCCTCCCATGCTGCTGAGAACTGGCCTGTGAGAACAAAAGGATACTGCAGAAGTGATGGTGTGTGACTTCCAAGGCTAGATTGTAAAAGACATTGCTGCTTTTGCCTGACTTTCTTGGATTGCTTGTTGTGGGTGGAGCCAGCTTCCATGTCACAATGATAGTGGAGCATCCCTGGGAGAGGTCCACTTGGGAAGAGGCTGTGTCCTCTTGCCAATAGCCATGTGAATTGTTGTTTTGGCAGTGGATTCTCCAGCCTCAGAGAAGCCTTCATACCCAACTGACATGTAACTCTGACCTAACAGCAGAGCTGAGTCAGAACCACCCAGCTGAAGCAACCCCTAACTGACAAGAACTATAAAACATGAAAAATGCCTATTGCTTTAAGCTACTAAGTTTGAAGGTAATTTGTTACACAGTAGTAGCAGCTAATACCAAAAGGAACAAGAAGTGACAGCAAGGTGTATGTGGGGGTGGGGGAATGCTGATGTTTTAAATAGGGTGGTCAAAGGAGGCCTCACTTGAAAGGAGTTGCTGTGGTTCCATTTCAACCATGTTAAACAGAACCCTGTGGCTTGACCCCTACCCACAGCAGGCAAATCAAAGCCAGCAGCCCTTTGCCACTTCCTTGCAGTGCCCAAGGCCTCTGCTTGCCACTCTAGTGCCAAGTAGCCACCAGCTACTGGACTCTTCTCAGCCGCCATCATGGCAACTGCACCCCCCTCGCAGGCACACTAGAACTACCATCAGGACAGGGACCAGAAAGACAGGGAGGCTGCCATCAACCACCAGATCAACCTGGGATTTATGTGGCCTACTTACTCCTATTTGTGTTTCTGACCACAGCGGAACTTTGAAGAACTTTGCCAAATATTCTATTCACCAATCTCAAGTGGAGGAACATGAAGCTGCAGAACCAACCAAGTAGCTGAATCTTCCTGTAGGATGTCAGGAAACCAGATAGACAACTGGGAGCTGAACACAATGAAGGGTGCATTACACTTGGAAAAAAGTGTGTATCAGTCATGAGTGGAGTTGCACAAAGTGGTCACAATAAAAAGGACCCCACTGTGTGACTTCATTGGAACTCATTCCCTGAATAGGTGAAATCTATCAGAAACTTGGATGGCCACAAAACCAACTTGCCCAAGATGGGAGTCCTGGGAGGCAGTGATAATGGAGCCATGCCTAGGTCTACTTCCCTGAAAACATGGAGTGACTTCCCTGGTCACCAGGCAGTCCATGCTAGGTCACCTTTACCTTTTCTATAAGTTGTGACAAAATGTCTACTTAAGGTCTTTCATTTTGTACCATTCCTTCAAATAAAGAAATTTGGTGCCTCCAAAATAAAGAAATAATAAATAAAAAAGGGTCTGTGAGCTAGGCATGCAAACATACAAGGAAAAAGCATCCCAAGTAAAGGAAAAACTGTGTGCTTAGAAGACTTGAGGAACAGTAAGGACAGTGTGACTGGAGTGGAGAGGAGGGATGGGAGTCAGAGATAAGACTGAAGAGGTACTGAGGGGAAGGGAAGTGGTAATCGTTATTTAAGAGGTACTCAAAATGCTATTGCTGAAAAGCATGGCCCACAAGATAACTAAAAGCAGGAGAAAAGCATGACATCTCTGTCTCCATTTTATACCTATGTTCTTTACTCTGAACCATTCTCTCCTGCAGCCACCTTGGAATTAAGGAAGGAGAGGAATGATCAATAACATCTTTTTGACAAGGGACTGAAACTTCCCACAAGGAACAGTGGAACCTTACAGGACAGACCACCACTCCAAATAAGAATAATTACCTGTAATGATGAGGCTGCACTCTGGAGCAGGAGTAATCATCTCACGGGAACCAGATTGCTCCCCTCAAGTAATGATATTCATAACAACTTGTCTGGATCCCTTCTCAGAACCCTCAGACTGAGATAATGTTCAACCAGAACACAACTGTGACTGGGTCTATTTAACTGTGCATACCCTTTGTCCCCTGCCCCCAGTTCTTTGTCTATTTAAGCCTACAGCTCAGTCTGTACTCTGAAGGTGACTGAAGATGGGTTGAATGCTTACTTTGCCTCTTTCCATGACATGTCCTGAGCCATGTGATAAATCTCTGCCTTCTCTATGCCTCTTTATTTGGCATACAGGGGCAAGTGACTGGACTGGCATGTAGAATCCCAGGAGTTTTCGGCATTGGGTTCAAAACTTCAGCTTCAATTAGAAATGAGAAATGAGTACCTTGAGATGGTTCACATCCCAATTACTTGAGAGGTGGAGAGCAGGAAGATCAAGGTTAGAGGCCAGCGCAGACAAAAAAAAACAAAAAAAAAAGACACACCCCTGCCCCATATCAACCAATAAGCCAGGTATAGTGATACACATCTGTAATCCCAGCTATTTGGTGAGTGAAAGTAGGAAGATTGAGGTCCAGGTTGGCCCAGGCAAAAAATGCAAGACCCTAATGAAAAAATAACTAAAGCAAAATGGGCTGGGGGCATGGCTTCAGTCCCTGAGTTCTAACCCCAGTACCACCATCAAAAAAAAAGGAAAGAAAGAAAGAAATGAGAAATGAGTATGGAAGCTCCAAAGAAGTCAAAGTCAGTGATGATCTCCATAAACGTAGTTTCAATGAATGGATGGAGATGAATGCCTGTGTGGAATGGGCTTATAGATAACAGGAGAAAGGAGTTAGAGGCAACTCTTCCAAGGAGTTTTGCTTTAAGGGGAAAAGAGAAATAGGATGTAGCTACAGAATAAATTAGGGTCAAGAAAAGTCTGCCATTTTATTTTTAGCGGTGCTGGGGGTTGAACCTAGGGCCTGAAATACTAGGCCCTTGAGTCATACCCCACCCCCAGCCCTTTTGTTTCCATTTTCTTTTTGAAATAGACTCTCACAGCTACCATTGCCCTGGCTGGCCTCAAACTCAAGATCCTTCTGCCCCCATGAACTTCACTCAGTGGGTGAGATTACATGTATACACTACCACACCAGGGCCACGATTGTCATTTAGGTAGGAGATATGCCAGCAGGTGGCCATGCAAATGAGAATAGTCCAGTGAAACAGAATAGGAGACAAGGATAAGGAAAATTGCTAAGGTATTCTGCTTAAGTAGGTGAAAGGGGATGAGATCAAAGACATGGGGAAGAGTTGGACTTAGAAAGGAGGCAGAGGGAGGCAGAAAAGACAGAGGCTGTGGAACAGACAATGTAGAGCAGATGCAGTGATAGAAAACTCTGGTGTTTCCTGTCTATTTATCTCTCATTCCTCTTTGGAGGAAGTCAAAGTTTTTCTTGTACCATACTGATAAAAAGCTATGCATAAAATGAACAGCAAGTATGTAAGAAAGAATAAAAGCCTCATAGAAGAAAGACACACCTCATACAGCCTGTTGTTCAGGGAAAAAAAAAAAGGCATAGCACATGGAAGAAAATCCACAGAACTAGAAGAGGAGAATTATGAATTTGAGCAGAACCCTGGAAACTGTCTCAGCCAGCCAGACCTAAGGACTTTTTTTTTTTTTTTAGCAGTATTAAGGTTTCAACTCAGGGCCTCACACTTTCTAGACAGGCATACTTGACCCACTCTGCTGGCCCTATTTTGTGTTAGGTGTTTTTGAGATAGGGTCTCACGAACTATTTGCCCAGGCTGGCCTGGAACCTCTCTTCTCCTGATCTCTGCCTCCTGAGTAGCTGGGATTACAGGTGTGAGCCACTGGCACCTGGCAGGATTTGTATCCTTTTAGCAGGTCTACCTTTATAGTTTGTGTATGCACTTAAGCTTGAGTTAGTATATGGTAAAATATCTAAAGTTCTAATTGCAAATGTGGGCTTAGTATTCTTAACTAATTCTACCATCTCCATAATGTCCAAAGGGAAAAAGATTCTTGTAGGTCTTGTTTTAGAGAGGTGTGGGGATTCAGAGGACCTAGCCTGGGTTTTGAAGTCAATATACAGATATCCAAAGTAGTCAGAAGCAAGAAAGGATGAGACCCTCTGAGGTCTTACTAAGAGGGTGTCCCATAGTCTATATCATCAGCAGTGTTATGCTCTAAACCCTCCTTCCACTTACCCCAACAGTGTCCCTGGCCTTACTTACTACACTTGTTTGTCCCTTTCCTCCAGGAACAATGCTTCAGCATGGTCCCCTCTCACTAGCTCAGTAATTAAAATGAGCAATCATTTGGTCAGTAGCATCAAGTAGTCCTGGCTTTCCCGAGGCTCATTTACATACAGCCCTGGCAGGCACTGAGGACTGACATGCTTTGGCTAGCTTGGGCTCCCTAAACAGAAGCTGGGAACTCCTCCACCTTGAACCCTGCCCACATCTCTTTGTTCCATTACTGAGAGGAGGGCTTCTCTTTCTAAGGCCCATCTAGGAAAAGCTAAATAGCTCATTGGTGTTCCCTAAACACCATGAGTGATTTTCAAGTCTCCTTAGGTGGCAGCTGTGTGGGGGCAGGCAGAAGGTTTGGTTCATGTTTGAGAATTATTCTACAATAAAGAGATTTTTAAAAAATAGATTCTCTCTGTATGTGACTTTCATTCATACACAAAACTTCTCTTTTAAGAAAAAACCCCTCCTTGTTGTACTAACAATGTGCATTGCCAAAGCCCTCGAATTAAACTGTAAGAGAATTAGGAAAAGAGGCTCTTAAAATGCTTAAGTTGTTTACAAAGTTGAGTAAGGAGAAAAAAGACTGTTCCCTCTACCTCCTGCCCTTCACCCTGCTTCCCTTTCTGTCTCTTTCACATGCTGATAGGGAAAATAGCTTTGGAGAATGGTATGGGGGTCCTTGGGGACCCGGTTCTGCCATGGCTTTCATTGACTGTCATGGGGACCTCAGATAGGCAGTGGTCCTTCGTCTACCATCCTGCTCTACATCCCCCCTGCATAGCCTTCCAGAAATCACTTAATCCGTACAGAGTCCAAAGCACAATGGTCTGTAACTTGGAATGTGGAAGCCATAGTTTCCTCACAAAGAAAAATCACCTATGAGATAAGCAAAGCACCAGATTTAACAAGTCTATAAATATAAAACACCAGGCCAGGTTGAGAGGAGAGGAAAGGAGGAGAAAGTGGGGGAGGGGAGAGAGAGAGAGAGAGAGAGAGAGAGAGAGAGAGAGAGGAAAAAGGGAGCCTAAGATTTATCACTTGCCTATTTGCCAGGCATTATGCTTAGAGGATTTACATATGATCTCTCCTTATCTCTTCACATCAAAACCACCACATCCATACAGTCCTTTTTATATTTGGTGAAACTAAGGCTTAGAAAAGACAAGGAATCCATAAGCACATTATGGTAAAGAAGGAGAGGCCACTTTTAATGAGACTTAATGAACCAGGTGGAATTTAAGAATTGCCAGGAGGGAGAGGGGACAGTAACCCAGGCAGAACCCAGAGATCCCTGGAGCCCAGCCATTGGCAGTAGACAACTAGACTGGCAGGGATCAGGGAGCAAAGTCAAAAGTCACTCTACCCACAGGGCAGCCGCCCACTGTGGGGAAGGGATCTGTGTTTGTTACAGGAGAGTTTAGGCCAAACTCCTGGGTTTCATAGGTCAGGTCTGTCCGCTTGCTCCAACACTCCAAATAAAGAGATGAATAATAGTTCAGGCCAGAGAAATTATGCAGCATGGGCTACTGTGGGAAGAAGCAAGCATTTCAACCCATCTTTGCTGAACAGACTTTTGCTTTAGGTTTAAATAGGAGGAAGAATTGGGGACAGGGGAGAGGTATGTGTAATTATTAAACAGTTCCAGTCACAGGTATGTTCTGGTGATCAGATGTGGAAGCTACGGGTGGCAGCTCAATGTGTCAAGATTGGTCCCTGGGGCTTTGTTATAATGAGTCATCGCTGCCTGACAGGTGGTTCTTGTCTCTTATCTAATTTTGGATTCCAAGATGTCTGCAAAGTGACTGTAGGTGAGAATGGGTCAGAACAAAGGATGCAGATATAAAATGGAGACTAGGATGCCTAGCTTTCATTCTGCTTTCAGTTAATTCGTAGGCCCAAGTAAGGAGTCAGCAAAAGCAGCTTTTAAATACCTGTTATGTGCTTACTGGGAACAAAGAATAACTAGATCCAGGACTTGTCAGGGAGGTGTCTGAAACTCAACACCTTTCAGCATCTGTTAACATCTAGGCCAGCAGATGTTAATGAACTGTCCCCTGGGAACTGCGTTTATAGAGCTGAACTTGGTCACTAGCGAGCTCTCCAGTGTCTGCCATGGGCATGCTGCTGAGGGACCTCTTCATTATATTACACAAGAGTTTTATTACATTCTTTGAAAAAAATTTCTTTCTAGTTTTAGTACCAGGAATTAGTCATTATGCTTTGTGACACCTATGACTGGGAAGTTAATGAGTTCCCCTCTTTCTAACAGACCCCAACAAGGTAGTGAAACTGGAGTTTGGGGTCCCAGATCCACTCCTGGGCTTCCATGTCAGGCCTAGCCACTAAGTCCTATATGCCAAATAAAGAGATAGTAATGGTGAAGGGCAGAGAAAGAGGATTTATTACATGGCCCAGGCAGACCGTGAGAAGAGGCAGCCCATCTTTATCCATCTTTGGGGTATAAACATGAGCTTTAGCTTTAAATAGACAAAGAATTAGGGCAGGGGCCAAAAGGTATCATAGTTAAACAGTCCCAGTCACAGGTGTATTCCAGTGGTAAGATTGATCAGAAAACATGGTTAACCCTTGTTCTTCAAGGATTCCAGAGAAGTTATGGCTGTCATCAGTTGAGGGAAGCAACCTGGCTTCCATGAGATGATTACTCCTGCGCCAGGGTACAGCCTTATCATTATAGGTAATTGTCTTCATTTGGAGGGGTGGTCTGTCCTTCAAGGATCTACTGTTCCTTAGGGGAAACTTCAGTCCCTTGTTATCATGATGTTATTGAACACTCCTGTTCTTCCTTAATTCCAAGAATGGCTCAGAGCAAAGGACAACAGGGATGCCAGTATGCCAAGTTTTTCTCCTGCTTTTAATTAATTCATGGGCCCAAGTAAGGATTCATTGCTTCTCAGCAAAAGCAGTTTCAGCTCCTCTTACAGTAACCCAACTGCAACCAAGAACTGGAATTCTTAGGTACATAGTTTTATATCCCATTTATCCCCCATCCTTGTTTTCCTTTTCTTCTATTCATCTACTTTTAATTTAATCTTGACAATTGTATCTCTGCAAGCACCTTAATGGATAAGGGATAAAAGAAAGAAGGTAAGGAAGGTCAAAGACTACTAAGAGTCCAAGAGAGCCATGAAGGCCTAAGTTAGTTCGTTATAATCATAGTGTAATGAACAGTGCAGAGCAAGACAAGTCTAGAATAGAAACTGAATCAGAGCAGTGCCTCAGAGCTAGTGAATCACAGGAGCCATGAAGCAAGATGCCCTGTTAGGGGATTAGGGTTTTAGCTCAATGGTTGAGTGTTTGCCTAGCATGTGTGAGGCCCTGGGTTAGATCCCTAGTACCTTAAAGAAAAAAAAAAAAGAAAAGAAAAAAGCAGTAAGATGTGCTGTTAGGAGGAGCTCCAGAGAGCAGAATCCTGTGTGAACTTATGGGTAAGGGTGTTGATTACACTCATATTCCCAAATGCAGCAAGATGGAGTGGGGGGCCACAAAATGTCATTTCTGTGTTATCAAGAATGATTTGGAGGGGCTGGAGGCAAGACTCAAGTGGTAAAGTATCTGCCTCATAAGTTCAAAACCCTGAATTCAAACCCCAGTAGTGCAAAATTAATTAATTTAAAAAAGAATAAAATCCAGGTCATTAATACCATCCCAGGATTGAGTTTCTGTTTGATAGTTTCAGTGATTTTTATTACATCTATATTATTATAATATATATATTTATATAGCTCAGGTAGCTCAAATTCTCTGGTCTTTTAGTACTCAAATAAACAATAGCTGGAGTCCCTATCTTCAATGGCTCCAGGAAGTCCAGTATTTTACCAGTTTTCCCTTCTAAGTAGTCCCAGTGGTCTCTGAGAAAAGCTCATCTGTTCCATAAATCCTTTGTCACATGTCATCTTGGCCAGAGCCTTTAACCCCGAATATCCAGTGACAAGCTTGTTTTCATCCTTTGTCATCTTATAACTCAATTTCCTAAGGATAGTAGCTCACATCACACATGGTGCCTTAAAAAGGCACGTAATCATCTTCAACTTCCCAAGCATGGCAAACAACAGTCTGTTGTAAATGACCTTGGAGCAATGGGTATGCAATAGAGTAACTGACAGTGTTAGTCAGCTTTGTATCACTGTGACAAAACACCTGAGAAAGTCAACTTAAAGGAGAAAATATTTATTTTGGCTCACAGTTTCAGTCCAAGGCCACTTGGTTCCATTGCTTCTGGGTTGTCTATGGTTCTGTTTCTGTGCAGACCATGATGGTGGAGAGTGAGTGGTGGAACAAGGCTACTTACTTTATGGTTGCCAAAGAGGGGGAGAGGGAGGGAGGAAACAGATGGAGGGAAGAAAGACAAGGAGGAGAAGAAAGAAGAAGAGGAAGGAAGCAGAGAAGATGGAGGAGGAAAAGGAAGAAGAAAGAAGGAAGAGGAGGTGGTGGAGGAGGAGGAGAAGAGGAGGAAGAAGCAGCAAGAAGTACAATGAGGAGGAGAGATATTGGATAAGGACAAGATATGGCCTATTCTGTACCAAATAAGAACTATTCTGCACTATATAAAACCATTTAGCACACCCACCACCCAGCATCCTCTCCAGTCTGTTCTCCCATGTGTCACATGTGCCATAACCTGCTCTCCTGCTCTCAGTGTGCAAATGCTTGAGCAACAGCCCCATGCCTTTCTTGCACACACCATTTTCAGAATACCATAGTTCAAACCCAGGTGTAGAAAAAAAGTTCTAATTCTACAGGTACACAGTCACACCCCATTTGATAGATCCAAATAGAATACTTAAAATGTCAGGGAAAGCTTCCTCAAGGCCAATGAATGGATACTTACCTCCCATCTTCTGACCAAAGAGGATCCTCTCCTAATCCAAGGAGAGTCCTTTCAAACACACTCCCATTTCACCACCCACAAGTGCAGGAGCTGCTTTCAGGTCCCCAGATGGCAGTTTTCTAGTTCCATCCATGCTAAGATTTCCCCTCTATTTAGCAATGTGCTAATTACCCCTTTATAACTCTTTCATTGTGTCTATTTCTGATCCCAGTCCTAACTTTCAAGGCAGCAAGAAGTCTTATACACAGAACTTGGATATATGAAAATGTCAAAACTGGTAAGGTATATTATTAGTGTCATAAGTATCACAGTGGTGCTTGTGATAGTTTAGCTTTTATATTTTATCAATAGAAACTTGATCATTCTAGCTTAAGGCTGTATCTCCATACATAGTGTTTTGAATATGAGAACAAGTAATCATTTTTAACTTTCATGACCCGGGATGGATATGAGTAATAGACAGACTGAGTAATAAATCAATCCCTCAAAAAATGAGTCACTCCAGTAATCCTAAAGACTAAAATAATTATGTGAGTCTAGTTGACATAAGTCAGTCCCTTTTTTTCACAGCACTGAGGCTTGAACTCAGGGCTCCATGTTTATGAGGCAAGTGCTCTATCATTCGAGCTACACTCCAACCCTATAAGCCAGCTTCTAAAGCTGGTAAAATCAACCCCAAAAAGCTGAAGACCAGACCTCATATTCATGATGAGTTCCCAAAGTGCAGCCAATGTACCAGGACCTTTCTGAGACATCGTTACCTGGTCACTTTCTCTCTTTGACAACTCTAGCAATAGCAGTACACTGGTTAAGGACACTTCACTGAATGACAACAAGGACTTTTCATTGACTGTAGCTTAACTAAATAGCATTCTTTTTTAAATCATTTTTACATTTACTCACATGTGTATACATTGTTTGGGCCACCTCCCTGCTCCCCTTCTGGGCAGAACCTGTTAGGCCCTCTTGTTCTCCGATTTTGTTGAATAAAAATGAGAGAGCTGGTGGAGTGGCTCAAGTGGTAGAGTGCCTGCCTAGCAAGCATGAAGCCCTGAGTTCAGACCCAGTACCACAAAAAAAATAAAAATAAAAAAAGAAATAAAACATGTGAGATAATAAGAAAGCCATAGTGTTTTGCTAAAGATAAAGATAGCTATACAAAGAGATTCCAAGCATTGCTTGCACTTGTGAATTGCAACCCACATTGGTTCATCTCTACCAGACCTCTTCACTACTTCCTAGTCCCTTTCCTATAGTGGCCTCTGCCAGTTTAAGATTACTATATTCACTCTTCTACAGTGGCACATCAACCACATTCAAGTTTTAGGTTTCCTTTCCTTTCCCTATTCTTCCCATGTGTGTTCTCCCCTTAGTGTGTGACCCATGTCTAAATAGTATTCTTACCTACAGAACACCCTAACACTTATTTTCAGTTCTTGATCACTTGCTGTTATCATTTATGGAGTCATTACTAAGTACCAATCTCTGTGGCATGCTAATCTCCATTTATGTATATATCATTAATCTTTAAGAAAATCCTGTGCAGTAGGCATTATTTTCCTATTCTATAGTAACTTACAAGTTCAGAAAGATTAAATGCCTTGTCCTAGGCCTCATGGAAGTAAGTGGTAAAACTAAGATCCAAATGTGAATCTGCCCACCTTGAAAGCTTTCTTTCTTGATTGCTTGTATCCTGGGTATTTTCTGATGGCTTATCAGAGAATAAATACTAGTCACCTATATAATCAGAATCAACTAGGCATACCACATTGCAATTTAAACAAAGCAAGTTTAACTTAAAGCATTAACTATAACAGGACTGGAGTAAGGAGGATTTACCTAACAAAAAGTAAATGAAAATTTAATGATAAGATAAGCAAGTCACTTTTTCTTAAATGGGCAAAGGATTTGTATAGGTCTTTCACTAAAGAAATATATGATGGCTAGTACTCACATGAAAAGACAACCTTAACGCCTTGCCTGAAGGCCACAGTTGCGACTCCACAGCAGTCCCTTGCCATAGGGAAATGCAGTCCGAGTTGCTAAATTTTCTCATTTTTACAAAAAGGCTGGAAACTCAGATTTTTATCTAAAATCTTCCTTTTCCAGTGTTGGAAGCAAAAAAATTCAAAGCATCAGATAAGTCAAAGCATGTTTGTAGGACAGATAGGACTTATTTGTGACTTTTGCCAATGTGATTTTTTTTACGAGGGGAAGGAAGGGATGTGGTAAAATCAGTGTTTCAAGAAGTTTCTGGCACAGACCAGACTGAAAAGGAGAGAGCAGAGCCAGGAAAAGCCAGCTGCAAGGCCAAGTATGGAGAAAGTGGACACAGACTAGGTGATGGCAGAGGGGTGTGTGGCATTCCATAGGTGTCTCCCAGTCTGTAAAGCAACTGTACAGGACCCCACCCAAAATGGGATCTCTGTAGCATCGTTGCTAAAGGAACTCAGCATAGTGTAAGTACTTCCTCTATTTCAAAGTCCACTATCTCCTGACATCAGTCTGATCTTACCTTCCTGAGGTGCCTGAGGGACCTGAGCACTCTCCACATGGCAATGATGAGGAAGTCTTCTCAGGCTCAGAATTGTCATTGCCTCACTCATTACCTTATGCAAATGGCAGGTACTTGGAGCCTACTGCTCCATCTGGGAAACCCTCTGGGTGCTGCTCTTCCTCTTGGAAACATGGAAGAGAACAATGAAGAAACATTGCCACCTCCACCACCTCCCCACAATCTCTTTGTAGAGGGAAGGAGAATTGCCATGTACATTATGAAGGTGACCAACCTGAGCCTGAGGGGGCCATGGAAACTTCAGTGTTATGCATGGCCTGTGGCTGTTGCTTGAATATTCTGCTTGCTTGGTTTCTAATTTCCTTTTGTTCCATGAGTCGTTCTCCCTCATAAATCTTGGTTTTTCAGGTCTAGTTTTTCATCTTTTGTGTTCTCAACTGGGACTTCTCACAGCTCCTTCATGGTTAATCTAGTCCCCCAAACATCACAGGCTACAAGAGGAGCCATGAACCATTAATGCCTAGGCAGGCAGATGACACCCTTCTGCCTCCATCCTCTGGAGGGCCTGCCACTTAAAGAACTAGTAAGAGAGTGAAGGAGGAAGAGGGGCTGTTGAGGAGAATAAGGTGGGCAGGGACTTCTTCCCTGCTTCCCCTCCTTTCTCAGTTGTCTGAGGAAACACACTCGAGAACAAACCAACCAAGTACCAGGTGGTTTTTGTTTTGTTTTTTTGTGAATCTGACTGCTGGCTGGTGCTTACATAAGACTTTCAGTTCCCCAGGAATAGCACTAAGGCCAGAACTGGCAGCAAGTGCCCTCTAGTGGGAATCAGAGGCATTCTGTCTGAGAGGCAAATCCTCATGTCCTGCCTGAATTGGGCACTCCTAGGGCTTAACAAATGATGTCAAGAAAAAGGGTAATGGGTGTCTTCACTAACAATCAGAGAGAAAGACTTCCTTTGGTATCAAGAGCAACTGTGTGCTGCTCTAATTAGGCTATAGTACACAGGGGAGAGACCAGTAGCAATCTGAGTGGAGTGTGAGGATGTGGTGGGCTCTGCTGGCAAGGATGTCCTGCCCAGGATGTCTCTGCCCAGGATGTCCTGGGCATCTACCCTAGCACAGAATGCCATGCCAGACCTTAATTTATTTTTCCTTTTGCCCCTGCCTTTGAAATGCACTGAAGCAAATACAGCTGTTTAAACTGGCAGCATAAGTACCTGATCTGGAAATTTACATCATTATAAATTTGTCATCTGCAAAATAATGGGAAAACTTCAGGGGGATTGTGGTTGGGCTGTATCTTAACCACTCTTCTCTCTGTCTATAGACAACCTGCTCCCCAGAGTATCTGATAGATATTGAAAGAAGGTTGGTGCTGGGTTTAACGCTGATGTCTTGAAGAACAATATAGTATAATGGGAAAATTTTAGTGTTGAAGTCAGACCAAACTGTATTTAAATCTGAGTTTCTGCACTTACTAGTTGTGGGAACTGCAGAAGTTTAAAACACTTTCTACACATCAGTTTCTTCATCTTTCAGATTAAAATATTAGTATTTATCTCAGAATATATATATTTAACACAATGTAATGTATTAAAATCATGCATAGATATTTTTAATAACATGGAAAATTTCTGATGTATTAAGTTTAAAAGCTCAATGCCTGTAATCTTAGCTACTCAGGAGGCAGAAATCAGGAGGATTGCAGTTTGAAGTCAGCCAGGTCAAAAAAAATTAGGGCTGGTGGAGTGGCTCAAGGTGAAGGCCCTGAGTTCAAGCCCTAATACTGCAAAACAAAAACAAAACAAAAATAAACCAGTATTACAGAATATCACCATTTTGTACAATGACATAATGTCATTGTGTAGGTGTCCCAAGTTTTCTGTATTGCTTGGATCCATTGCCAACACATACATATGGCCCCATGCTGGAAACATGTGGACTCACTTAGTACATGGGTCCCTTCTCTTCTGCTGGCTCTCTTCAAGACTACCATCGCTATCATTCTCCAGGGAGGAATCTCTGCACCTTCATTATCATGTCCTCTGAGAGCAAAGAATAATGGTGAGCTGATGGGAAGAAATGCTTTATCCTTTCAGATTTAATGCACATTTGTCCAAAAGAAATTTATTTAATCTAAGACACAAGAGGTGTAGCACTGTCACAAATCAGTATTTAATCAGCAATTATCTCTCCCACAAAATGATAGGGAAATGCACTGAATGGATAGGTTGGTGCTGTACTCTGTTGATATTAAAAAGTAGTTCAAGAAGAATTCCAAGATGGTGGCTAGAGGGAGGAAGCAGAAAGTGTGCCTCCTATAGTGAAATCTTGGAGAGACGCTGGAGACACACCTTGCAGGCAAAAACACCGAGAAGAGGCAAAACTTTGACCCCTCCACACCTTCAGCCAGTGCAGAGAATCTCCACTTCACGTTAAATGGAGGAACCAGGAGGGCCCCTGGGCCACCATTCGCCCACGCCCAGATGACTTTGGAAGACACAGACAAGGTGAGTTAAGTGGTACGTAGTACTCTCACAGACAACCCTGGGCCAGAACAGCATAGCCCCCTGGACACACCGACCTCCACTCAAAAGGGAAACTGAATAATAAGCAATAAGAACAATAAAGACATGTGGCAAAGAGGGTGGGGTGCCCTGAGCTCAGAAGAGTGGGGTAGGGGAATCCTTCCCTGAACTGTAAATAAACAAGCTGGGCCTGGCCGGAGAGGCTCTGGAGGGAGCAGGGGCGTGCACCCAGCAACCAGGAGTGGGAAAGCTTGTGAGAGCAGCGGAGGGAGGAAAACTCCACAGGAGAGGGGGAAGACCCACTTCCCACGTGAGCTGTAAACAAATACACCGGCTGGCAGGAGCAGCAGCACACACCCAGCAATCAGGAGTGGGAAAGCTTGTAAAAGCGGCGGTGGGAGGAAAACTCCACAGGAGAGGGGGAAGACCCACTTCCACCATGAGCTGTAAATAAACATGCGGGCCTGAGAAAGCCGGTGTAGTGTCACCTCCCCCAGTGTGCTTGGAAAGGGGAAAGCTTGTAGCAGTAGCTCATGCACAGGAGAACTCTGAGTAAACAAACCCTGCTGGGCCAGGTGAGTGCTAAGCTCACCCAAGAGATGTGCATAAATAATGCCTCCAGCAACAGCAGGCTGACAGCAGTGGGCAGGCAAGCGACAGCCGCAGATAGCCATTCATAGAACTGTCTCCAGACTCTTTTTTTTTTTTCTCTCTCCTTACCTTTGATGAGAAAACAACCAAACTACACCTGCATGCTGAAAAACTTACTGAAACTATATTGCATTTGAACTTCGGACAGTTTGTAGGGTTTTTTTGTTTTGTTTTGTTTTTTGTGTTTTGTTCTACTTTATGTGTCTCCTTTGATGAGACAACTACAGAACAACATCTGAGGCACCATCTCCAGGATTGGAGGCTGAGACGGACACCAAAATTATTAAGACTGAAACTTCATTGCATTTGAACTTGGAGGTTTTTTTTTATTTTCTATTTTTCATTTTGTTTTATTTTATTTTATTTATATATTTTTTTCTTTCATTTACTTATTTTTTATTTTTATTCTTATCTTTATTCTTTTTATTTTTTATTTTCAATCCTCTCTCTGTCTCTAATACCTTTTCAGCTTACGGTTGATTAGTACACTGTCTCTGCCAGTTTATATCTTTGAAACTTCTTCTGTTTGTTTCTTTGTTCTGTTTTTTTTCTTTTTACTTGAATATTTATTTTTCCCTTTTCCTTTAACTTCTTTGCTTTCTATCGCCTCTCACCCTTCCATTCTAAATACCACTAGTGCTATTATTATAAGACAGAAAATACTTAATTGCACACAGTGCAGGGACAATAACAACACCAAGGGCAATGATGGGAAGACAGAAAAAACAGGGAAACCAGTTTCCCCACAGCAAAAAATTAGTACAGGAACCAGAGGGAAATAAAGAAAACAGATACTCAGATCCAGACTCCAACAAAATGAAGATAAACTATGCCAAAGAACACAATGAAGCCCACAAGAATTATTTATTTATTTATTTATTTTATTATTCATATGTGCATACAAGGCTTGGATCATTTCTCCCCCCTGCCCCCACCCCCTCCCTTACCACCCACTCCGTCCCCTCTCTCTCCCCCCACACCCCCTCAATATCCAGCAGAAACTATTTTGCCCTTATCTCTAATTTTGTTGTAGAGAGAGTATAAGCAATAATAGGAAGGAACAAGGGGTTTTGCTGGTTGAGATAAGGATAGCTATACAGGGAGTTGACTCACATTAATTTCCTGTGCGTGTGTGTTACCTTCTAGGTTAATTCTTTTTGATCTAACCTTTTCTCTAGTTCCTGGTCTCCTTTTCCTGTTTGCCTCAGTTGCTTTTAAGGTATCTGCTTTAGTTTCTCTGTGTTGAGGGCAACAAATGCTACCTAATTTCTTAGGTGTCTTACCTATCCTCACCCCTCCCTTGTGTGCTCTCGCTTTTATCATGTGCTCAAAGTACAATCCCCTTGTTGTGTTTGCCCTTGATCTAATGTCCACATATGAGGGAGAACATACAATTTTTGGTCTTTTGGGCCAGGCTAACCTCACTCAGAATGATGTTCTCCAATTCCATCCATTTATCAGTGAATGATAACATTTCGTTCTTCTTCATGCCTGCATAAAATTCCATTGTGTATAGATACCACATTTTCTTAATCCATTCGTCAGTGGTGGGGCATCTTGGCTGTTTCCATAACTTGGCTATTGTGAATAGTGCTGCAATAAACATGGGTGTGCAGGTGCCTCTCGAGTAACCTGTGTCACAGTTTTTGGGTATATCCCCAAGAGTGGTATTGCTGGATCAAATGGTAGATCAATGTCTAGCTTTTTAAGTAGCCTCCAAATTTTTTTCCAGAGTGGTTGTACAAGTTTACATTCCCACCAACAGTGTAAGAGGGTTCCTTTTCCCCCACATCCTCGCCAACACCTGTTGGTGGTGGTGTTGCTAATGATGGCTATTCTAACACGAGTGAGGTAGAATCTTAGTGTGGTTTTAATTTGCATTTCCTTTATTGCTAGAGATGGTGAGCATTTTTTCATGTGTTTTTTGGCCGTTTAAATTTCTTCTTTTGAGAAAGTTCTGTTTAGTTCACTTGCCCATTTCTTTGTTGGTTCATTAGTTTTTGGAGAATTTAGTTTTTTGAGTTCCTTATATATTCTGGTTATCAGTCCTTTGTCTGATGTATAGTTGGCAAATATTTTCTCCCACTCTGTGGGTGTTCTCTTCAGTTTAGAGACCATTTCTTTTGATGAACAGAAGCTTTTTAGCTTTATGAGGTCCCATTTATCTATGCTATCTCTTAGTTGCTGTGCTGCTGGGGTTTCGTTGAGAAAGTTCTTACCTATACCTACTAACTCCAGAGTGCTTCCTACTCTTTCCTGTATCAACTTTAGAGTTTGCTGTCTGATGTTAAGATCCTTGATCCATTTTGAGTTAATATTGGTATAGGGTGATATACATGGATCTAGTTTCAGTTTTTTTGCAGACTGCTAACCAGTTTTCCCAGCAGTTTTTGTTGAAGAGGCTGCTATTTCTCCATCATATATTTTTAGCGCCTTTGTCAAAGACAAGTTGGTTATAGTTGTGTGGCTTCATATCTGGGTCCTCTATTCTGTTCCACTGGTCTTCATGTCTGTTTTTGTGCCAGTACCATGCTGTTTTTATTGTTATTGCTTTGTAATATAGTTTGAAGTCAGGTATTGTGATACCTCCTGCATTGTTCTTTTGACTGAGTATTGCCTTGGCTATTCATGGCCTCTTGTGTTTCCATATAAATTTTACGGTAGAGTTTTCAATCTCTTTAATGAATGTCATTGGAATTTTGATGGGAATTGCATTAAACATGTAGATTACTTTTGGGAGTATTGATATTTTTACTATGTTGATTCTACCAATCCATGTGCATGTCACAAGAATAATTTAAAAGAAGACATACTACACAGGTACTCAATGAGAATTTTATAGAGATGATACTGGATATGGTCAACCAAAATGTACAGGAGACACTCAAGAAATTCCAAGACAACAAAAGTAGAGAATTTGAAAAAGCAAAAGCAGAAATAAAGGAAACCATAGAAGCACTGTATAAACACCAAAGTGAAACAGAGAACATGATTAATAAAGAGATAAATGAATTCAGGACAAAAATAGACAACATTGAAGAGGAAACTACCCAGGATATGGAAAACCTCAGAAAAAAGAACAAAACAGAATTGCAAAACAAAACAGAAGGCCAATCCAGCAGAATAGAACAAACAGAAGACAGAATCTCAGAACTTGAAGATGAAATGGTAATTAAAGGAAAAACCAAAGAACTATTAATTAAACAACTCAAGACCTGTGAAAAGAAATGCAAGAACTCACCAACTCCATCAAAAGACCAAACTTGAGAATCATGGGCATCGAAGAAGGAGAAGAGGTGCAAGCGAAGGGAATGCATTGATGCATAAATCCTCAACAAAATAATGGCAAACCGAATTCAACAACACATCAAAAAGATTATTCACCATGACGAAGTAGGCTTCATCCCAGGAATGCAGGGCGGTTCAACATGCGAAAATCAATAAATGTAATAAACCACATTAACAGAAGGAAAGATAAAAAACACTTGATCATCTCAATAGATGCAGAAAAAGCCTTTGATAAGACCCAACACCATTTCATGATAAAAGCTCTAAGAAAACTAGGAATAGAAGGAAAGTACCTCAACATTATAAAAGCTATATATGACAAACCTACAGCCAGCATTATACTTAATGGAGAAAAACTGAAACCATTCCTTCTAAAATCAGGAACCAGACAAGGATGCCCACTATCTCCACTCCTATTCAACATAGTACTGGAACTCCTAGCCAGAGCAATTAGGCAAAAAGAAGGAATAAAAGGAATACAAATACGTAAAAGAAACTGTCAGAATATTCCTATTTGCAGATGACATGATCTTATACCTTAAAGACCCAAAAACTCTACTCAAAAGCTTCTGAGTATCATCAGTAGCTATAGCAAGGTAGCAGGATATAAAATCAACATAGAAAAATCATTAGCATTTCTATACACTAACAATGAGCAAACTGAAAAAGAATGTAGGAAAACATTTCCATTTATGATAGCCTCAAAAAAATCAAATACCTAGGTGTAAACCTAACAAAAGATGTGAACGACCTCTACAAGGAAAACTATACACTTCTGAAGAAAGAGATTGAGGAAGACTATAGAAAGTGGAGAGACCTCCCATGCTCATGGATTGGTAGAATCAACATAGTAAAAATGTCGATACTCCCAAAAGTAATCTACATGTTTAATGCAATTCCCATCAAAATTCCAATGACATTCATTAAATAGATTGAAAACTCTACCGTAAAATTTATATGGAAACACAAGAGGCCATGAATAGCCAAGGCAATACTCAGTTAAAAGAACAATTTTGGAGGTATCACAATACCTGACTTCAAACTATATTACAAAGCAATAACACTTAAAACAGCATGGTACTGGCACAAAAACAGACATGAAGACCAATGGAACAGAATAGAGGACCCAGATGTGAAGCCACACAACTATAACCAACTTGTCTTTGACAAAGGCGCTAAAAATATATGATGGAGAAAAAGCAGCCTCTTCAACAAAAACTGCTGGGAAAACTGGTTAGCAGTCTGCAAAAAAACTGAAACTAGATCCATGTATATCACCCTATACCAATATTAACTCAAAATAGATAAAGGATCTTAATATTAGACCACAAACTCTAAAGTTGATATAGGAAAGAGTAGGAAGCACTCTGGAGTTAGTAGGTATAGGTAAGAACTTTCTCAACGAAACCCCAGCAGCACAGCAACTAAGAGATAGCATAGATAAATGGGACCTCATAAAACTAAAAAGCTTCTGCTCATCAAAAGAAATGGTCTCTAAACTGAAGAGAACACCCACAGAGTGGGAGAAAATATATGCCAACTATACATCAGACAAAGGACTGATAACCAGAATATATAAGGAACTTAAAAAACTAAATTCTCCCAAAACTAATGAACCAATAAAGAAATGGGCAAGTGAACTAAACAGAACTTTCTCAAAAGAAGAAATTCAAATGGCCAAAAAACACATTAAAAAATGCTCACCATCTCTAGCAATAAAGGAAATGCAAATTATAACCACACTAAAATTCCACCTCACCCATGTTAGAATAGCCATCATCAGCAACACCACCAACAGGTGTTGGCGAGGATGTGGGGAAAAAGGAACCCTCTTACACTGTTGGTGGGAATGTAAACTAGTACAACCACTCTGGAAAAAAATTTGGAGGCTACTTAGAAAGTTAAACATTGATCTGCCATTTGATCCAGCAATACCACTCTTGGAGATATACTCAAAAGACTGTGACACAGGTTACTCGAGAGGCACCTGCACACCCATGTTTATTGCAGCACTATTCACAATAGCCAAGTTATGGAAACAGCCAAGATGCCCCACTACTGATGAATGGATCAAGAAAATGTGGTTTCTATACACAATGGAATTTTATGCAGCCGTGAAGAAGAACAAAATGTTATCATTCACTGGTAAATGGATGGAATTGGAGAACATCATTCTGAGTGAGGTTAGCCTGGCCCAAAAGACCAAAAATTGTATGTTCTCCCTCATATGTGGACATTAGATCAAGGGCAAACACAACAAGGGGATTGTACTTTGAGCACATGATAAAAGCGAGAGCACACAACGGAGGTGTGAGGATAGGTAAGACACCTAAAAAATTAGCTAGCATTTGTTGCCTTTAACGCAGAGAAACTAAAGCAGATACCTTAAAAGCAACTGAGGCCAATAGGGAAAGGGGACCAGGAACTAGAGAAAAGGTTAGATCAAAAAGAATTAACCTAGATGGTAACACACATGCACAGGAAATTAATGTGAGTCAACTCCCTGTATAGCTATCCTTATCTCAACTAGCAAAAACCCTTGTTCCTTCCTATTATGACTTATACTCTCTCTACAACAAAATTAGAGATAAGGGCAAAATAGTTTCTGCTGGGTATTGAGGGGTGGTGGGGAGAGAGAGGGGGTGGAGTGGGTGGTAAGGGAGGGTGTGGGGATAGGGGGGAGAAATGATCCAAGCATTGTATGCACATATGAATAATAAAACAATAAAAAAAAAGTAGTTCAAGGCTTTGGAATATGTCCATCGAGAGCCTTTAAACCTATATACCATTTAACTCAGTGATTATATACCTGGGAATCTATTTCAAGAAATAATCTAGAACACATAAAAACCTTTATGCATAACAATGTTTACTGTAAATTTATTTATACTAGTGAAAAACTAGAAAAAGTAATTATTATTCAAAAGATACATAACTTCTGATATACTTAAAGGTTGGAATACCAATTTAAGATTACAATAAGTAGTCCTCAAAGCTGGCTGCCAACATTGTGAGTGATTTTTTTCTTTCTACTTAAACATTCATCTTATTCTATAAGCAGTGAGAACAATTTTGAATTTCTAAAAAAGTAAGCTTTATAATTTCAAAAAGAGTTTGAAAAGCTACTTGTCACAGTTGGGATCTTTGGGAGCAGATACCGACTTAGAGTTTACATGTTAGATTTACTTTGGATCAACGCCTATGAAAGAAAGGTGTAGGGAGGAGGATTAAGCAGAGAAAGAAGTTAAACTATTGTACAGACCACCTTGCTGGGGAGCTATAGAGCAAGCATTGCACACAAGTGTCCCATATTGGTCAAAATGGCCTGACCTCGCTCAGTCACTGAATGCAGGCTTCAAACAAAAGGACTGACTTCAGGTGAGGTGGCTTCCTGTGCTGATTATTCTCACCAAGCTGAGTGGCAAGTGTTTCCTGGAAAGATCTGGTGGTGCATTTCCATATCTCCTAGTCTATGTTCTTATTCTCAATTTAATTTGCTTACTTATTGAACAATCATCATCATCATAGAACTTTATATAGATTTGATAAAGCTTTTACATATAACATGCTATCCCAATTCTTAGAATTGATCCATGAGGAGAGTCCAAGGGATAATTTTTTTAAAAGCACTGCACAACCTTTTCATGACTTTTGCTATCAACACACTTGAGTAAGACCATTTAATCTAACAGTAGTTAAAATTGTGACAGGTAACTTTGTGCTTAGTCTTCTTGATACTTCACTCTTTCCCCTCTAGCCATTCTTCTCTTCCTTGTCAGACAGCTATTGCTCTAATACTGGCTTAAGTCCCTTCATTCACTGAACATCTACCCAACTTCTTCCTCAGGTAGCTCCTTTCTCTTTTCTGTATCTTCAACTGACTGAAGATGGAAAATGACCAGTACATTTATAAATATGTCCTATACTAATGACAATGCACAATTCAACACTCTTTGCCTTTTAGAAGTGATCCCAGATATAACCCCAAAAGCATAGGGAACAATAGAGATAAACTAGACTTTATAAAAATTTAAAATTTTTAAAATCAACAGACTCTATTGATGTAATGAGAAGGCAATGCTCACAATGGGAAAATATTTCCATATCATATATTTGATAAGGAATTGATATCCAGAATATATATAGAACCCCCACAATTCAACAACAAAAAATTTGAACAATCCAATTCAAAAATATGTAAAGGACTTGAATAGACATTTCTCCAAAGAGATACAATCCAAGTGTGGTGGCACACACCTGTAATGCCCACCTTCAGGGACTGACACAGGAGGATCATGAGTTCGGGCTGGACTGGGCTACATAGTGAGACAATCTCAAAACCAAACAAAGAATAAGTACAAATGACAAAAAAGTATATGAAGTGATGCTCAACGCCACTAATCATTAGGAGAATTGTAAATAAAAACTATAAAAAGATGCCACATGACACTATTGGCATGGTTATTATTTTAAAAACCAGAAAATAGCTAATGCTGACAAGGTTATAGACTAATTGGAATCCTGTATATCATTGGTGGGAATGCAAAATGGTGCAGCCACTGTGGAAAATACCATTGTTCTTCAAAAAGACAAACACTTAATCACCATAGAATTCAGTAATTCCACTCCCAAGCATCTCCCTAAAGGACTAAAAACAGAGATTGAACAGATATTGTTATATCCATTTTCATAGCAGCTTTATTCATAATAGCTAAAAGGCAAAAACAACCCAAATGTCTATCAATGGATGCATGGAAAAGAAAATGTGGTAATATGTGCAATGGAATAGTATTTGGCTTTAAAAAGGAAGGAAATTCTGACATATGCTGTAATATGGATGAAACTTGAACACATTAGGCTGAATAAGTCAGATACAAAAGTATAAATATTATATGATTCTACTTATATGCCATATAAGAATGGTCAAATTTATAGAGACAGAAGAATAGTGGTTGCCAGGGTTGAGAGGAAAGGTAGAGAGTTATTATTTAATATTATTTAATAGCTACAGAATTTGAGTCTGAGATGATGAAATTTCTAGAGATGGATGACAGTGATAGTTGCACAACATCATGAAAGTACTTAACGTCACTGAACGTATGGTTGAAACTGGTTAAAATGATAACTTTTATGTTATGTATGTTTTACCACAATTTAAAAAAAACTGATCCTTACTGGTTGGCAAAGCTTTAAGGCTTTTAAAGTACAAGCTCTCTGAAAGCATAACCTACATGGCATAAAATCTAGAGTTTGAATTTAGGCATGCAGTCTTCTCTCTACTACATAGTAGATATGAGACCTTGAACAATACATGCAGATTCTCCAACCCTTCATTTCCTTATCTCTAAAATGGAGTTAATTTTCCACTCGAATGGACTTTGTTTGTCCAGGACCCATTTCCATTTTATGTAAAAGGATGCCAAATTTACCTGGAGATCTACTCCTTCTCTACCTTTAGCCCATAAGTTTGGTTAGGTGAGTCCGCTTGCTGGGTACTGGGGTGGGTCTGGTCAATCAGTGTATCTCCTTTCTGGGCAAATGGGCTTAAGAGTCAAGGAAGGTCAACAGAATTAACCCCAAAACTTTTGCTGGAGCAGCTAAATGAATTTTTTCTTTTGACCAGAGCTTCCAACAGATAAAGGTAATCCTGGAGTTGCTGGCAGTCATTTTCCACTATGAGGAGAAGGCCTACAGAGAGTAAAGAAGACAGAAAAAATAGAGCAAAGAGATAAAGAGAGTGAGATTGAGGAAGATACAATCATCTCATCCCTGGGCCCAGCAGCATCTAAAGTCCACAACTGTACTCTCGGTTACACTAAAAAATATGTTTGCTTGTTTTTTTGTTTACATCATTAAGTTGTCTTTTCTATTCCTTGCAATCAGAAAAATAATGACTGATGCATTTGCCTTGTTTTGTCATTTGAGGAAGTAAAACCTAGCATATTGTTCTCTGATCTGTTCATCTCTGAATCCCATCCAGAACATGGTAAGTGTCCAACAAATTTTGTTGGTTTTATGGATAGAGTCACAAAAACACAAAATTGGTCTGACTTACATTGTACCAGCTCACAGTATGAATTCAGCAAAGCTTTGTGTTGCCTTGGCTGGTGAATTCCCTCCTTAATGAAGTTGGGGTGAACATGGTGTGAATGCAAACTAAAATTCCACCAGTATAGAGTCAACACTTCAGGCTAATTAAACTGAACAACTGAGCTGGGCCCCAGTGGATCATGCCTGTAATCCTAGCTACTCAGGAGGCAGAGATCAGGAGGACCATGGTTTGAAGCCTAGGCAAATAATTCATGATAGCTATCTCGAAATAACTCTTCACAAAAAATGGACTGGTGGAATGGCTCAAGGTGAAGGCCCTGAGTTCAAGCCTCAGTACCACATAAAAAAACAAAACAAAACAACTGAACAACAACTACCAAGTGCCTATTATATATGTAACACTGGTGAAGAGAATAGTAGGGGACACTAAGAGACAAACACAATCAAAACACTTGAGAAAAGTTATTAGAGTTGAGCACCTAATGAATTTTGGAACTAGAGAAGGAACTGGATGCAAATAGAATTTGAGTTGCAACTTGAAAATGAGTATGTACACACGATGCTAACAGTGATGGGAAAGAACCTATAAGTAGAAAGAGCCCATCCTGTTCCAGGACAGCAGGAGAATGGGCCTCTTCAGCACCCTCTGCATGAATTAGCCTTTGGGAGAATGGGTACGGTTTTGTTGTGGACTGGTGTTGAGAGTCCTTGCCTTCACAGGCTGAAGAACTGCTTTGTGAGGCAGCTGATTGACTCATGAGACAAGGTCGGCACACAAAGTAGGATTTATTAGAGAGAAAGGAAAGGCTACAGCAGGAGCAGTGCAGCGGAGCCCGGAAACTGGTGACTCCCCACTGAGGTGAAGGCAGGGGCTTTTTATGGACGCTTTAACGCTGGGTTAGGGTAAGGGTTAGGTGGGTTCTCTCCATTGGTAGTGGATTCATGCACAGGAGCTCTCTTCGATGAGCTGGTCTGTTTGCCCCTTATGGGGGGAAAACAACCTTGAGAGCATCCTATCTATCAACCCCATGGCAGATTTATGAGATCATGTATCTCCTTCTCAGGGTGGAGGTGATGACTTAGAGATCAGGATGAGTTTTGAAAATAATTTCTCTAGAGAGAACTATGAATTCAAAGAATTTTACCCTCTCACCATGGAGGAAGGAGAGGAGGGATGGAAATCGGCTCCTTAATGCAAACCAAAGGACAGGATTTTGATGGAACCATCTGCTGAGCTTCGTGTGTGTCTCTATAGTGTGAGCCACACAAAGAACCACAGAATGGTTCATCTTTGAGAGATCTAATCTAGAAGGCTGAGGCATGGGGAGGGGGCTTAATTCCCAAAGTTTACCTGGGCAAATGGTGTTTTCTATGGTCCATGAGGGAAAGACAGTCAGAGTGATTGCTTCATCTTGTTCAAAATGACATTCTGCTGTGGTTGGACACCCAGGGCTGCACAAAGAGTGAGAAAGGAAGGTCGCCGAGCAACTCAGAAAGTACCTCAAACAATCAGCTTTAAACATCTGCAAAGGCCACAGAGCACCAGCTTGATTATCTCCATAGCACCAGTCAATAAGAACTCTGCAATTACCCCTTCCCAAGCCCCTGACTCTGGAGGGCTCAAAAGTAGTTTTAGAAAGAGGGAAAAAGAAAAGGATCGTGACAGAGGAAAGAGGAGAAAACAAAGGTCTTTTTTACTTTCAAACTTCAGACTTCTAGCCTGCGCTAGCCCAAGCTGAGGGAGAGAAGAAACTTCATCTTTAAAGTTATGAGGCTGGGCATGTTGGTGCATGTCTGTAAACCCAGATACTTTGGAGGTGGAGATTGGGAGGATGGTAGTTCGAGGCTAGCTTGGGCAAAATGTTAGAAAGACCCCCATCTCAACAAATAGGTAGAAGGATCTCCCCTGGCCAAAACACAAGACCCTACCTAAGAAAATAACTAACGCAAAAAAGGGTTGAGGTATGGCTCAAGTGGTAGAACACCTGCAAAGATGAAGTTAAAATTCTTACCTAGGACTACCATTTTAATTCCAGATTGCTACTTTGTTTTGTGACTTAAAAAGTGACTGAGTACTTTAATTACCTTTGAGCGACCATCTCTATTTTTTATCTAGGAGATAGGGAGATTTAAAGAGACTGAAAATAAAAACTGAATTTGCTTTAAGAGTCCTTTCTACTAGTTGTGAATTGTTTAATATAAACATTACAGGGAGAAACAGGACCTTGATCAAAACAAA
Organism: Castor canadensis; assembly: GCF_047511655.1. NCBI lineage: Eukaryota > Metazoa > Chordata > Mammalia > Rodentia > Castoridae > Castor > Castor canadensis. The sequence goes on along the minus strand of NC_133397.1, from coordinate 101,775,473 downwards.
AGAGGAGCCAGATCCAAGCTCTATTTGGAAGAGGACACATAGAAGTCTACCTACCCCAGGATGGAGATGGTGGGAAGGTGACTGGAAGTGTAGACACGGGGTGAACTGGAAAGGCCTCCAATGCCAAATTAGAGTCAGTTAAATTCTGGAGCATAATTCCGGGATATTTTGATATATACATTTTTTGCAGTACTGGGGTTTGAACTCAAAGTATACACCTTGAGCCACTCCACCACCCCTTTTTGTGACTCTTTTTTTTTGAAATAGGGTCTCTGGAACTATTTGTCCGGGCCGGCTTTGAACTGTGATCCTTTTGATTTCTGCCTCCTGAGTAGCTATAATTATAGGTGTGAGTCTGCTTCTGTTTATGTGCTGCATTATATTTATAGACTTGTGTAGGTTGAATAGTACTTGCATTATTAGAATGATTCAAAGTTGATCATGATGCATGATCTTTTTAATGTGTTGTTGAATTTGAATTACAAGTATTTATTGAAGATTTTTGCACCAAGAAGTTGGATAATAGTTTTCCTTTTTTGTTGTGTTCTTATCCAGTTTTGGTATCAGAGTATTACTAGCTTCAGAGAATGAATTTGGAAGTGTTCCTTCCCTTTGTATTTTGTGGAATAGTTTGGGGAGCATCGCTGTTATTTCTTTAAAGTTCTGGCAGAATTCAGCAGTGAATATATTTGGTTCTGGGATTTTCTTTTTGATGAGTTTTTAAAAATTATTATTATTACAGTTTCCATCTAGTTTGTTATTGATCTGTTTAAGTTATTTATATATTCTTGGTTCATTTTTGGTACTTCACATGTGTCTAGAAATTTATGAATGTCTTCCAGATTTTGTAATTTATCAAAATATAAGCTTTCACAATATTCCCTAATGATCTTCTGGATTTCAGTGGTATCTATTTTAATATCATCTTTTTCAATTCCAGTTTTATTAATTTGGGTCTTTTCTTTCTTTTTTACTTTGGCTACAGTTTTTCAGTCTTATTTATTCTTTCAAAGAAGTGATTCTTTGTTTCACTGATCCTTTGTATTGTTCTTTTAGTTTCCATTTTTAAATTTCAGCTGTCATCTTTGTTATTTCTTTCTTTCTAATTACTTTAGGATTGACTAGTTCTTGTTTTCCTAAGACCTGGAAGTGCATCATTAGGCTATTTATTTGAGGCTGATTTTTTAATGTAGGCATTTATAGTTACAAGCTTCCCTCTTAAAATCACTTCCATTGCATTCCATTGGTTCTGGGATATTGTGTTTTTATTTTCATTTGCTTCTAGGATTTTTCCCCCTTATTTTTTGATGATCAACTGATCATTCAAGAGTGTATTGTTCAGCTTCTATGTGTTTGTATATTTTTCTGTAGCTTCTCTGGCTGTCGATTTCTAGTTTTATTCCATCATGACCTGAAAAAATATAAGGAGGTAGTTCAATATTCTTGAATTAGCTAAGACTTGCTTTATGTACTAAAATATAGTCTATTTTGGAGAAAGTTCTGTGGGCTACTGAGAAGAATTTTGTGGCCATTGGGTGGAATATTCTGTAGCTCTTTGTTAAGTCTGGTTTGGTCTATAGTTCATTTTGTTTAATTCTGAAGTTTCTTTTCGATTTTTGTCTGGGTAGCCCATCTATTGGTGAAAGTGTGGTATTGAAGTTATCCATTATTATTGTGTTAGGGTCTATCTGTGCTTTTATGTTCAGTAATGTTTGTTTTTATAAAACTGGGTATGCCAATGTTATGTGCATATGTGTTTATGATTGTTATATCCTCTTGATGGATTGTCCCATTTATTAACATGAAGTGACTTTCTTTGTCTTTGATGGCTAATTTTTTTAAATGCTTGAGCAATTTTTTATATACTTTAATGAAGTGAAGGCTCCTTCTGTACAATTAGTGCTATACACTCAGATGACTATTAATCTTGTAAGGAGTCTGATGGATAATTTTGATTTGAAGTCTGATTTGTCATATATGAGTATAGCTACTCCTTTTTGCTTTGGGGTTCCCTTTGCTTGGAATATCATTTTCCATACTTTCACTTTATGTCTGTATTTGTATTTGCCAATGAGGTGTATTTCTTGTAGGCAACAAATAGTTGAATCTTGTTTTTTAATCCAATCCACTAGTATGTGTTTTATTGGAAAATTGAGACCATTAAGTGTTAACATTGAAAGGTATGTAGTAATTCCTGTCATTTCATTGATTTTGTAATGTTTGATTTTTCCATAATGCTCATTTGCTTATCTACTCTTCTACTGAGATTTATCCTTTATTATTATTTATTATTTATCCTCTTCTCTGTGTAGGATTCCTTTAAGTATCTTCTCAATGGTCTTGTATGCTCTGTTCTACTTACTTTCTTATTTTTTCTTTATTTTTGCCTGAATGTTCTACTTGTCTTCAAGTCCTGATAATCTGTCTTGATCTAGTCTACTGATGAGGCTATCAACTGAGTTTTTTGATTGTACTTATTGAGTTTTTCATTTCTAGAATTTCAACTTTTTTTTTTAGGAATTGTATGTCTTTATTGAATTGCTGGTTCATATTTTGCATTGCTTTCCTTATTTTATTTGGTTGTTTATCTGTATTGTTTTTGAATTTGTTCAAGTATTTATTGGTATCCTTTTGCTCTTTAAATTCATTGATCATTCTTATAATCATTCTTTACAATTCCTCTCTGGAATTTTATCCACTTCACTTTCACTAGAGGTTAATATTGTGGAATTACTGACTTTTGGAGTTGTTATGTTCCCTTGTTTTTCATATTTCTTGTATTTTTACATCAGGATTTTTCATATCTGAAGGCAAATCATTATATTCTTTCAGTTGAAGTATTCTCAGTGTTCAGGAAGGACTGGGTAATGGCAGAGCTGAAGTACATTTTCTCATCACTACATTAGAATTGTAGCTCAATAGCCAAACATTTGTCCACATGCTCTGGACACTGAGCCTGATCCCCAGCACCACTCAGAGAGAAGAAAACTAGCTGGAGCCTCTTGTAGCTCCTACTGTTCAGACTGGTACTGTATGTGGGCTGAGGGATGGACCAGGCAAGGGTCAGTTGTCAGCTTCAAGGCCATATGCACTTTAGAAGCTTCTCTTCTTTGTGTACTGGGAACTGCTGGTGGCTCCAACAAACTTTCAATCCTATTAGCCAAGCAGGTTCCCTCTTGATCCACAGCTTTCCCAGACTGTGGGCCCTTGGTCAGTTAGTGTCCAATTCTAAGGGTGTCCCTTAAATGTATGGGAAAGTGGGGGAAGCAAACAGAACACTTAGTTCTACACTGGAGGAAAAGAGGTGGGACCTTTAAGAAGAGATTAGGCCACCTCTTAATGAATGGATTAATGCAATTGTAGGAATATGATAATAAAAGAATAAGTTTGGTCCACTCTTATTCTCTGTTTCCATCACAGGATGATGTAGCAAGAGGGTTCTTCCTGGATGCCACTCCTTTGATCTTGGATTCTCAGCCTCCAGAACCATGAGCCAATGAATTACCCAGTCCCAGTTATTCTTTTATAGCAGCACAAAACAGACTAAGACACTCATTATCTTCAAGCAATCTTATTCTTTGTATTGATAACTTTGAGAAGTTTTGGGGGGCAGACAATGTTGTGTGTTTTTTTAGAAACAACTATTTTTTAATTAAAAACTGCTATTGTTTGAATGTTTGTGTACCTCCAAAATTAATGCTGAATCTTAATCCACAATACAACAATATTAAAAAATAAAGCCTTTATGAGGTGATCCAGCCTCAGAGGCTCAACTGTCATGAATGGAATTAATGTCCTTTGAAAATGGTTTGAAGCCAGGTGCCAGTTGCTCATGCCTGTAATTCTAACTACTCAGAAGGCAGAGATAAAGATGATGATGCTTTGAGGCCTGCCCAGGCAAAGAGTTTGTGAGACCCTATCTTGAAAATACCAAAACACAAAAAAGGGCTGGCAGAGTGAAGCAAATGGTAGAGTGCTTATCTAGCAAGTATGAGGCCTTTTTGCTCTGCCCTCTTTCTAATATGTCAGGACACAGGAATAAGGAGACATCTATGGAGCAGAGGAAAAGCTTTCACTAGACACCCAATCTGCTGGTGCCTTAATCTTGGACTTCCCAGTCTCAAAACTGTGAGAAATAAATTTATATTGTTTATAATTTACCTAGTCTGAAATATTTTTTGTAGCACCCAAATGGTCTAAAACAATAAGAATCTATGTTTTTCTTTGCTTTGAGGAAAGTATTTCTGATTGAACTTATCTTCCTATATCATCCTATATATATGGGGATTCTAAGGCAAACACCATATTACTACCAATAATGTTCTGTTCATATTCCATTTGTAGGAAAGTCCTTGTGATAGAGAAAAATTATTCTTGCATTAGAAGCTTTGCTTTGTTGGTTGTTATTTATTATTTCCTTCTTTTTCTTGGAGATTATGGAAGTATAGAAGATGGTTTTTGTTTTTTCATTGTGCTAGGGATCAAATCCAGGACCTCATATATCAAAGGCAAGCACTACTACTTAGCTACATCCCTAGAATGAAATTGGTTATGTAAACAAGTCCCAAAGCTGTTTTTTTGAGACAGGTTCTCATTATGTTGTCTAAGCTGTTCTTTGTTTTCAATTGACAGTACAACTTATTAAGAGAAATATTTTCATTATTTTCCATTCCTACTACACTTCTTAGTCCATAATAGGCATGTTTCCTAGTTGAGAGGCAGAAAGAAAATCACATTCTATGGACAGGCATATACTTGAGAATCCATTGCCATGTATTTACTCAGAGAAAGATTAATCTCAATTTGTTGCTCATAAACTTGGACACCTGAAATCCTAAAACTGAATTTTTTTTATTGTTTTACTGGGGGGTACATTGTGACATTTACAAATGTTCTTACAATATATCATAATTGAATTCACCCTCTCCATCATTCTCCTTTATTCCTCCTTCCCCCCATTCCTGGAATGGTTTCAACAGGTCTCATTTTTCCATTTATATACATGAGTTTATAATATTTATACCATATTCACCCTCCAACACCCTTTCCTTATTCTTCCCCCTTCCACTGGTACCAACCCCCCAGACAGTACCTGTTTTGCTTTCTTGTTCTCTGTTTTTGGGAAAAAAAAAAAGACATTTTTATTTGTTTAAGATAACTATACAGGGTGTTTCATTGTGACATTTACATGTATATATGTATTATAACCTGATTTGGTTCACCCCTCTATTTTTCTCCTTTCTATATTAGTCTACTTCTTATGGTGATTTCAACAGGTTTAAAAATTCTATATTCATTCTTATATAGTAAATACATCAACAAAATTCACCTTCTTAACTTCCTTCTTTTACCCTTGTATGTGATCTCCCCTTAGCATGACCTGTGTTTTATAATATTGTCTAAGCTATTCTTGAACTCTGGGCTGAAGTAACTCTGGGCCTTCCAAGTAACTAGGATGATAGGTATGTGCTATTGTGTCTGGCTCGATCACAAATTTTAGTGAAGCATTCCTCTGCTATGTCTCAATACATAAATAATACAAATTTCATGTTTTAAAACTACAAAATAATAGTATCACACCAAAAGAAACATCAGTATTCTAGTATTTTAAAGCATCATGAAGTACCTGAGTAGAGGAAGACTGAAAACTGATATTGTAAGTTGCTCTTCTGTGGATATTGGGGAGCCAATAAAGATTGTTAAACAAGGCAATGACAAAGATATATAGACATAGTCATACCATGTTAAGAGCTGTAGAGAGCATTTATCACTCCTCCCTCTGCTAAAAGGTCAGTGCCTTCAGCATGAACCACTGATAGTACACATGGGAAGTTGTTCATGAGATGAGGAGAGATGGGAAAAAAAGACATGGAAGACAGCCTTTGTTTTCCTCTCCTCATCCATTTCTCAGTAATATCAGTGCTTGGAATCTCCTTTAAAGCACTGCCTGAACCCCTTAGCTCATTGTGTTTTGGGTGAATTTGACTTCCCCTTCAACTCCAGGAAGGGTTAAAAATGAATGGTTTGGAAATTAAGCATATGTCCCAAATCTGGCAACTGATTCTGAAGCCCAGGATTTCTTCTTGTACAGGGAGAAAAAGCTCTTTCTTTCTAGTTAGGTTGAGAAGTAGAGAGCAACACTATTAGAACCACCCTATAATGTACGGATGAGCTATGAGTGACCAGGTAAAGTTTGAATATAAAAATAACAGAGTAGGAGATGGAGTTGGAAAATACCAAAGAAATCAGAGACAAATATTATCTGAGCCTCTGTTCAGCTAAGCTGGAGGGCAGTTGTCCCTAAGTTTTCAATTATGTAGGCTAATCTCTTCTTTTTTTTCTCTCTTTCTGTTAAACCAGCTTCAGTCTGGCTTTCCATCCTAACGAGAGTCCTAAATGATAGTCAAGATAAAAAAAAAAATTAGGAAGTCATTTGCCAGAATTGAAGCGATGGTAGGAAGCAAGAGACTCACTGAAGATAGATCATGAAGGACAAAGTTTCAATCTCACATGTAAGAGAGGTTGCTATGGTTTAAATGCCTTCCCCAAAAGTTCATGTGTTGAAACTTTAATCCTCAATGTGGCAGTATTAGGATGTGGGACCTAATGGAAGGTGTTTGTGTCAAGAGAAATTTGCCCTCCTGAATGAATTAAGGTTGTTCTCACGGGAATGGGTTAGTTATCACAGGAGTGAATTTGTTATAAAATCTCTCTCTCTCTCCTTGTGATGCCCTCAGCCATGTCATGATGCAGCAAGGCCCTCACCAGATGCCAAGAAGATGATGGTCCAAGAAGACTTCCCAGCCTATGGAACCATGAGCATCTGTTTTACTGAGATTGCTCTCTCTAAAGAGAACAAAGGTTACTCTGTTGCTAATTTCCATGGATACTTGGGCCTTACATTACTTGGTTTCTTAGCTCCAGGACACTGTTGTCCATTGTTTCTCCCTAAAACCTTTCTTCTTTTGGCTTCCTTCATACCCAAGTCTACTTATCTATTCCTCTGCCACTCCTTACTTTGTCTGGGTTCTCTTTATCTGCCATTCCCTTAAATGGTGGGGTTCCTTTGAGACCTGTTCTAGGGCCTCCTTTCTATTCTTCCATTCTACTACTCACTCTAGGTAAAAGCACTGTTTGCCAGCACATGTCAGATAATCCTTGGGGAATCCTTTAAAAGTTTGTGAGTGCTTTATGGTAGTGGTGGTGAGCTTAACTTTAAAAGAAAGGCTGGAAGTATCCACTTCCACTGATTCAGTTACTACGTGTAAGGAGTCCCACATACATATTTCTAGCTCAAACTTATATTCTGAGCTTCAGCTCACATATCCAACTGACAAGAGTATATTTCCACTTAGATCCTCACAAGTACCTCATGATCTACATATTCAAAAATAACTTGCTAACTTCTGTTTAGCCTCCTTCCTAGGCGCATGGCTTTATCACCTATAAGTTACCCAAGTCAGTAATGTAGGAGTCACTCTTCACTCCTTCCTCCCTCTCATTCTCTCTTGTTAATTACAAACTTTCCTCATGACACAAACACCTCCCATTAGACCCCACATCCTAACACTACCATATTGGGAATTAAAGTTCTAACACATGAACTTTTGGTGGAGACATTCAAACCATAGCAACCTCTCTTACACATGAGATTAAAACTTTATAGTTAACACTATAGGTATGTTTTACACTTGGATTGAGCAACAGCTTCCTCACTGGCTTTGCTCCAGTTTAGCTCCCTTTCAGTCCAAATTGATACCCCGGAAGGAAGGATCACAGTTACAAGGGCCTTTAGGTTCTAATTATTTTGCTATAGTTACATTGAAAATCGGGCTCCAAACTTTCTGACAACCAAGGCAAAAATGAAGGAAATGTGATCTTCCACACTTCATAACACTTGTTCTAATGCTAATATTTTGCTCTAAACCAAATTTCTCAGGAGATTTATGTAGGAAGCAATAAGTGATATAATGGACAATACCCTCTATATTATTCCTAGTTTCATCCAGCAAATATTTATGGAGTATTTACTATGAGCTAGGCACTGTGTTTACCACTAGAAATTAAACAGTGAATGTGGTTTTAAAAAATCTAGTCTCTGATTAAAACTGAATTTTGTATAATATTAAGTGCAACTTTCTGGGGGCCATTTGGTGTAGAGACAGCTTGTTTCTCAATCCATCCTTGCCTGTAAAACTTGGGTCAAGGCTTTTGTCCTTGAATAACCAGGGTCAAAATAACAGTTGCTCAGTGTTTCTCTCCCTTTTGATCTGTCCCTAGAGCATGATTTCAGGACTTCTGGCTTCCTTTTAAACTTCAGTTCACCACCACTACCATACAGAACACACAAAATATTTATAGGACACCTGAAGGATTATCTTACATGTGCTGACAAACAGCGCTTTCAATTACACAGGGAATCTATCATTGTCCAACCTTGCCTGTTGTGGCTGCCTACAGAGATCTGTAGCTAGCACATTCCCTGCACCTCTCCCACTGCCCTGGCAGGACAAGCCACTGCTGTTGCTTCATTAGGCCAAAGGTGTTGCTAATGATGCCTGCCACATCTGTGCCAATGCAGCCAGAATGCATGGTGTAGACTAGCATTTCTTTGTCCATTACTTCAGGAAGTAGAGTCAATCAGATGCTGACCTGCTATTGCCTTAAAGATGTTTCCAGGGCTGTTGAAGCTGCTCAAATACTAGGGGCTTTCTGCACTGAAGCTGTGCTGTGTTTTTGCTGATCTGCTGAGAACAGTACATTCCAGCTGTTGGGATTACATCTCATTATTCAGGTGCTCCCAATGGCTTTCTGAGATCACATATAGTATATCAGTATATCTGTTTGTTTTTGTGTTATGGTTTGATATGAAACATCTCTTAAAGGCTCTGTGTTGAAGGCTTGGTCTCCAATGTAATAATGTTCAGAGGTGGGGCTTTGCAGAAGCAAGTGGATCATAAGTGTTCTGACTTTTGTAATTTGATGGGCTACTAGAAGGAGGTGAAAGCTTAAGAGGTGGGACCTAAATGGAGTGAGGCCTTGGGGAGCCATATTTTGTCCTTAGCTCTTTCTCTCTCCCTCCCCCAACCTTTCTGCCTCATGAGGTGAGCTCCTTTGCTTTGTTCTACCACATGCTCCTTGTCATGATGTTCTGCCTCACCATAGGCCTAGAAGTAATGGAACCAATTGACCATGAACTGAAATGTCCAAAACCATGAGCCAAAGTAAACACTTCTTCCTTCAAGTTGATTTTCTTAGGTGTTTTACTGAAGCAACAGAAATCTGACTAACACATGACACCATAAAATAATGCCATCTACTAGGCAGCATAAAAAACAGACATTTACTTACATTTTTGGAAGCTGAAAGTCTGAGGTCAGGAAGTCTGAGGTCAGGGTTTCATCACAGTCAGGTTCTGGTCAGGTCTCTCTTCCTGACTTGCAGATGCCTGCCTTCTTGCTGTGTATTTGCACACTTGGTGTGTGGGCTTGGAGAGAACTCTTTCTTCCTCTTCTTATAAGGCCACAATTCCATGAAATTAGGACCTCATACTTATGACCACATTTAACCTTAATCACCTACTAAAAACCTGTTTCAAAGTAGTTAAACTGGGTATTAGGGTTTCAATATATAAATTGGGGGAGGAAGGGAGACTTTACTAAGTCTATAACAAAGTGTTCAATTTTTTAATCACAACAGGACACACAATAAGACTTTGAAATATAAATCCATGGAGGAAATTGTGACAATGTGCAATGCCCCAAAATGACCCTTGACCAACTGAAGCACATTCAGAACCTCCTAGCTTAGTGAAGAGTTTAGACTCAGGCCAGAAACTATGTTCTATAAGTATGTTGTCTTTACATTGGTTCCAGTTTCACCCAAGGATACAACTTAGAATGATGAAAGAAATGGTCAGCAGGCATATATTTAGACTCTTCTCTCAACTTGGCCTTTACCTTGAGATAGACACATACAGTTCTAGATTGCATCCTGTTGTCAAGATCTGGAAATACAGGTTTGGGATAACTATATATTCAATAGAAACTAGGGCCACAGGTGGTAAGATTACCAGTCAGTTGGCTGCAGTCCTTTTGCTTATCCAGATAAGAACAATGGGTAAACAGAGAAAAGTTCTTCTAGTGCTGGCAATCCCAGGACCTGAGTGTACAACAGTCTAGGGGATGGACTGGTAGACACAGAGGCTCACAGCTCCAAGCCCTAAAAATTAGGGATCTATTGCTCCAGGCTTTAGAAGCCAGGGAATTATGGCTCTGAACATTCAGGTTCAAGGCCTGTTGCTCTGGGCTTTCACCAACAGTGGCCCAGCACTTGCCATCTATTGTAATCCTCAGCTTCCAGCAGCAGTGAATGGCAGCAGCAGCAAGGAACAACATGCAACATCTTCTAGTGTTATAACTCTTGTACAGGTCTCAGATGCTGGAATCCTCAGCCCTTGACAGCAGCTAGTGTTACAATTCTCAGGCCTAGGTGTCTGAAATCCTTGACTCTTAAGGCTTGGCAGCTCTCTGGTGCTCTTCTAGTGACTAAGACCATAATTTCTCATCTTCAGCTCTTCACAGCCCTTGTTGCCTCTTTTCCTCCTCCTTTCTGTTTCACCTGCTTTCTGGAACTTTTTAGCTACCTCTTGTCATTACTACCACTCCACTGCCCTCTCTTTGTGTTACCAGCTTAGCCCATTGTACTAATGATAAAGATCAAAACTAGGCAGAAAAGACCACTTGAGAGAAGCCATTTCTTGGACCTAATGTTTTAACACCAGTGAGAAGCACAGGAGGGTGTCTCCCAGCTGACTCATACCCTGCTTAGATAGCAAAGAAAGAGGGTGTGGCAAGGGTGTCTGCATCAATCACAGCTGTCTCTTCATGAAAATGAAGGACTGTTTGTACCAATCATGGTAAAGTCTCTTATGCAAATGAAGAACTGTGTATGAATCACAAGCCTTCTATTGGGCCATCAGAGGAAATGCTCCCCCTCTGGCCTGGGTGGAAATGGTTACAAGGTCATCTAGAGTTAAGGGGGTTTGGTGGGTTCCTTGATGGCAAAAAGTACAGTGCAATCTGTTTGAAACAGTTGTGGCTAACCTTCAGGAGTTGGAGTTGTGCTTCAACAGCAAGCAGCTGTGGCTGCTGTGTGACCTTCCTCAAGGCAGAAGTGGAGTATCCAAAGCAGCCGGTTCTGCTGTGGACTACCCAGCAGGCTGCTTGACTGATGGTTTTTCTCTCTGGGTCCCTGGGTTACCCAGAAAGCATCTAATAGCTGTCAATCAGGGAGTCAAATCATACTGGCTCAACCTTAGCTTAAACATTAAAAGGATACTTACAATAAAGGCTTATTATGAATTTATTTAATAGTGCTTTAACAATGCTTAACACCTTCTCCAATCCCCAGAGAGAGGTGGGCACCTGTAATCTGTCTCAACAGGTGGTAATTTTTCTACATAAATTAAGGTTCTTAGTCGCACAGGTACGCAAGGCCTGGGTTTTTCCAAAGAAATATTCTACATGTAAGTAAACACATCAGTGAGCATAAAGTTCTACATGTTTGTGACAATTTACACCTGACAATTTTCAAACATAGAAGGGGGATAGTAAATATGTACTTAACGTAAAGCATGTAGTGCTGAGCTTTGCAAATGGTAATCAGCAGGTGTCTGATTCGGCTTCAGCAACATGGCTTCTAGGATTTCAAGGAAGTCTTCTTATTCAAACCACTCCCCTCCACCACCCAATTCTACTTGTATCCTCGCGTTTCGTTCCTACCTTTCCGGCCCGGGCTCAGCCAGTCCTGCAGACCCGCGCTCGGACCAGAGGCCAAGGAGCGCCCAGGCTGAGCCCACCCCGGGAGCTGCGCGCGGCCTTGTGGGAGTTGTAGTTCTCACATGTACGAACCTCGGGACGGGAAGTCACCGCGGAGTCCTCTTCCTGTGCTCCTATGCGCGGACTTACTGGGGACAGGTCCCTGGGAGAGTAGAGATGGGTGGGAGCTTGCTTATAAAAAGAGGAGTCGCGTCTTCTGTTAGTGGAGCTGCTGCGGAACTCGACGCTGTTTCCTGTTCCCTCGCGAGTGTTGCGGCCAAACTTGAAGTGCAAGTTTAAGGTTCTCTAGAGGACGAAAGATAAGAAGTTGAACTCTCCCGGCCCAGTCTCCAGCAGGAGCGGCAAGCCCCGACCCAGGTTCAACTACCTGGAGTGTCTGCTACTTGCATCTCTGCGTCTTACCCCCGCCCCAACTCGGGGTCCCCTTCGAGGCTGGGAGTACAGCGGCCCCCGCTTGTTGGCGGGATTGAAAGTGCTTGGCGGCCAGTTCCTGCGAACTTGAGGCAGCACTGAGTCCGATGCCCGCGGAGGACGTGTCCTGAGCCTCAACTTGCAGGGCAGCAAGGGGCTACCTCCATGATCGTCAGTGTCTTCGGCCAGCGCGCGTGGGCCCCGGTGGGCGTCCTGGCCTCGTTGGCTATCTGGTTCCGCCAGCGGCGGGTGGCCCTTGCTGAGGGGCAGACGGCCGACGGCCAGCGCCCCGTTGACCGCAACCTGCTGGAGCTGAAAATGGTACAGGTCGTGTTTCGGCACGGGGCGCGCAGTCCCCTCAAGCCGCTCCCGCTGGAGGAGCAGGTGAGCGGCAGGCAGGCGAGGACCATGCTTCGGGCCGGGCGCCTCACCTGGACGCGCGCGGTGCGAGCCTTTATGTGGGAGAAGGGCCCGGTCTGGGGCCAGAGGACCAGAGGACAGACAGCAGGAGCCGGCGCTGGGCAAGCTCTGGCCCCTGTCCGGCCCCCACTTCTGCACCGACCTCCGAGCTAGAACAGCTGCAGACACCCCCTGTAGCGTAACTGCGCTTCCTAAGGTGCCTGGGGACCAGGTTAAAACGCAAATTAAGATTCGGCCGGTGTGGGTTTGGGACAGAGATCCAGCATTTCTCACCAGTGTCTGGGTGAACTTTTCCTTACCATTTTGGGCAGTTACTGTGTTTTACAGTTTGTCAAAAAGTGGTAGGGACCTTTGCAAGAGTAGCCGCCCTAAGTGGGAATCAGTGCATAACAGAGGTTGGTGACACTTTGCGAACAGATTTTTACAAGTCCCCCGACCCCTTTTTTTTTCTCCCGGGTTTGCTGGTGCACTTGAACTCTTAGCAAGACTTTTTGATTCTGTAGTAGAAGAGATTTATGGTGGAAAAAAAATTTAAAATTGGCTAGTCTTGTGGTTATAGATCTGCCTGGTTTGATCAGGGTAATTAATTAAAACACAAATAATTAGGTTTTTTTTTTTTTTTTAATGATTATTCTTCCAGAATGGGACCTTTCAGTGCTATTGTGTGGCTGGTCTTCCAGATGCTGGGACTTGTCAAACAGGTTGTCAAACCTGGTTTTAGGTATACTCTTCATGATTATAGTTACTTTCCTGAAAACATGAAAGTTTTATCTTCACATTTTACAACCAACACCCTGTTTTTAATGCTGTCCACACATGAAATCAAACCTCAGAGGCACTTCTCACATACATACATTTTTGCAGGCACCTAATTCTACTACCAGGTTTCTAGGTAGTTTTCTTTGTTTTTTTTTTTTTTTAATGAGTATAGTACTTTCTATCTGGTTCTGGAATTTCTTCTGTTTGATGGTTTGATCTTTTTCAATTCCTTATCTAAACTTTTTACAATAGATCACCAGATTTTCCTCATCATTTTGTACACTCATAGCCTATCTCTTGTAGACCTCTCATCCCCACTATTCTCCATTTATTCTTGTTACAGAAGTAATATATAAATATATACATTATATTCATGTTAAAGACAACCTCAGCAGTAGTGTAACCCGAGTTCTAGGCCGCAGGCCCAATTCCAGGGGACAGCCCCAGTATGCCAAATAAAGAGATGAGTAGCAGTGAAGGGCAGAGGAAAGAATGGGAGAGGGAAAGCACTTCAACTCATCTTCAGAGTACAGACATGAGCTGTAGGTTTAAGTAAGGAAAAGTGTATATAGTAAAGCAGTCTCAGGTTTGGCCTGATTGAGCTTTATTTTAGTTCTGCTTTTACAAGGGGGTCAGGAGAAGTTGTTACTGCTGTCATCATTTGAGTGGAGCAGTCCAGCTCCCGTGAGACACTGACTCCTGCTCCAGAATAGGTAAGTGTCCTCAGTAGAGGGGTGGTCTGTCCTTTGAGGCTCCGCTGATACCTTCCTGGGGGGCAGTTTTGAAAGCAGAGCTTTAGACCCCAGGCCCAAATGCCTGAGATTTCACATGTCAGGACTGGCCACTTTCCTCTCTATACCTCGTTTGGTCTTTACTTAGACATGGAGAAGGGCAGAGAAAGGAGGTTTGTTACCTATCACGGGCAGCCATGGGAAGATAGCATTTTATCTTCAGTCGTCTTTGGGATATAAACAGGAGCTGTAAGTTAAATAGAGGGAGAATTAGGGGCAGGGTCCTCACCTGAGAGCAAACGTCATTGTTGCTGCCAGGTGGTCTGTCCTGAGGAGGTTTTGGTGTTTTCTTCCTTCCAGGCAGTTTCCTCCATCCCTGCTTGTAAACATATTGTTAAGTCCTGTCCTTCCTGGGTTCCAAAGAGATTGCAGTTCAAAGAGAGTGGCTTAGAGCAAAGACACATAGAAAATGGGCCCAAGTAAGGACTTTTCACTGAAAGCAGTTTAGGTACCTGTCTTATCATTAAAGATGATATTGGGAGAGATGGAGGAAAGGAGGGAGAAAGAAAAGGGAGAGAAGGGGGAAGGTTTGGGAGAGGAGAGAGAGATTTAGAGTAAAGGAGAGAGAGAGAGATAGTGTAAAAGAGACAGATACAAAACGGAGGCAGGGAATGCCAAGCTTTTGTCTTGCTTTTAGTTAATTCGTGGCCCAAGTAAGGAGTCAGTGCTTTTTAACAAAAGCAGTTTCTAAATACCTGTTTAAAGTAGCAGAGAATAAAAGTTTGACCTGCAAAACATGGAACATCTGATTTTATGGCCTCACTTTGCATTGAGAGAAGGCACATTACCTCCACTTGCCCACTCATACTCTGTAGACTTGAGACACAAACTTTAAACAACTTTGGTTATGTAGTATAAAGTCATGTGGATAAAAGCCAGTGATAGAACCACCTCTTTCAACTTAGGCTATGAGTGAATGCCACCAGCCTCTTATAACTTGTTTCTGAAAATCCTCTCTCAGTTTTATTGGGATTTTCTAATCATTGTGGTTAATTACGTTGATTGTAGTCAGATGGTACTGCCTAGCCTCAATCCTAAAACTAAAATTGCGTTTGGTGTTTTCTGATTTGGAAATGTTTTCTGGTTTGTAGATAAACATATGTGACAAGTCACTTCATTCAGTGATTCCACAAATCCTTAGAAAGTAGCATTGTTTAAAACTAGATGTTTTATTGAGTTCT